>NW_018744825.1:90549-828090 GCF_001683475.1 Chenopodium quinoa
TTGGCAAAGAGTGTAGATGTTGTTTTAGCCTCCGAAATGCCGCCTCAGCCTCTTCACCCACCCGAATCTTGACCTCTTCCTGATTGCTTGAAAGAAATAGAGGCATTTGTCGCCTGACCGGCTGAGAAACCTCCCCAATGCCGCCAGACAACCGGTAAGTTTCTGGACTTCTTTGACAGTGCGGGGTGACTACATTTCAATAACCGCCTGTACTTTTTCCAGATTAGCCTCTATGCCTCTTTGATCAATCAGAAATCCGAGAAACTTCCCAGACTCAACACCAAATACACACTTCTTCGGGTTAAGCATGACCTTGTGCCGCCTGAGGGTGGTGAAGGTTTCTCGGAGGTCACCCAGGCGATCCGTTTGTAGCTTGGATTTGACTATCATGTCATCAATATATGCCTCTACATTCCTTCCAATTTGATTTAGAAAAACTGTGTTAATCATTTGTTGGAAAGTAGCAGGCGCATTCTTCAACCCAAACGGCATCACCGTATAACAATATAACCCCTGATCAGTAACGAATGTCGTCTTCTCTTGATCTTTTTTCCATAGGGGTATTTGATGGAAACCTGAGTAGGTAATGAGTGACATTTATGTCACTCCTCGGGTAGTCTTTTCTAGTAGTTTTAGTAGTAATTTGGTTCATTCTAGTGTGCTTTTGTTATGTTTTGCCTAATTTGAGTAGTCTACCTATGTGTCGCGTAATGTGTTTCTATATGGTTTAGGTAGTCTTTACTCCCCTTCCCCTTTGTTGTATTATGCGTTGCCTTCCTATTTTGTAATTACAGATTATTGCTGGTGATTCGGGTTAGGAAGAACTAGATCAAGGATTGAAGACATTGCACCAGCGTTCTGGCGCGGGCATGCAACCTTAGGTGCGGCGCGTGCTGAGCTGGCCCAATCACGTTATACTCATTTTTGGAGCGGGCGCACTACTTTTAGGCGCGGCCGCGCCTTTCTGCGACAATCCGAAATCTGAAATCAGATTAAAGAGGAGAGAGAGAAAGCAACTATTTTTAGTTTGGAAATTCAGCATACTTTAGAAGAGAAAAATAAGGCTTGTAATAGAAGTTTTTAGAGTAAAAACTCTTAGATCTAGTTTTTAGCCAATGGATATTGAAAATCCTCAAATGGATATTAGAGTAATTTTCTATTTCCCAAAACTTTTTGGAACTTGAATGGGTTTTGTCCTCCTACTTAGTATTCAATGAAGTTATTGGTATTCTTCTACTTATTCTCTTGTTTTTATGTTTAAAGTTCCTATCTTTGTTGGTTTAGTTGATAAAGTTATCATCTTTCTCATTAATTCCTTAGTTACTATGTTGATTAGTATAATTGTAGTTAGGGTTATAGATTGCGAGTAGTTCTCTTGTTGCTTAGGGTTTGGTGAAGGTATGCTTTGAGTTTTATGTATGTTAGGCTAGGTTAATTTGGAATATTTGTGATTAAATCTTCCTTGTGCTTATACTTATTAGCCACTCCATGTTTATGGCCATATGCATGTTGTGGTTGAGTGACTTGAACTAAATCACGACGATAGTGTGATTTAGGAATAGTCATTAGGTGATTGATTATTGCATGACCTTAGTTTGTATGCCTTATAATGATAGTGTAAGTGTATGCTAGCTAGGATAGCTCTTAATCCCGATAGGTGATTAGAGAGTATTCTTGATATTTCCTTGTATGAGTTTCTTAGGTTACATGTAAACCTATTTTCTGATGCCTAACTTCGTTGAATTCATAGCATGTTTGATCCTTCCCCCTAGTGCTTGTTTTAATTGTTATTATATCCCTTTTAGTCATTACTTTACCCACCATACTTCTTGATCGAACTAGATTAACATTAGGAGATAAATAGCGATGCTTAATCGTTTCCCTGTGTTCGACCCTTGACTTGCCTCTATACTCATTTAGTTGCATGTTTAGGACTATAAATATCATTTGATAGAGGTATCTTGGTAATATTTCCTCTCCGTGATTCCTCTTCTTTTGCCTAACTGGCTTCTTTTTGGGATCAACGGCGAGTTTGTGGACAGCAAGATCCGGGCTGACGCCTGGCATCTCTTCCACTTCAAAGGCAAAAATGTCTTTGAACTCTCTCAGCAGTTGGAGCAAGTCTGCTCCCAATTTCTTAAAAGCAACCGTCCCAACCTTCAGGGTTCTGTCGGGCCGGCTGTCGTCTAGGATGACATCAACGCTCTCACCAGCCGGTTGAAGTCGGAGGTCATCCGACCGTTCACCAGTCAGTGATTGCTATTGATTTTCTTTTTTGACGGGTGCCAGTTGGTCCGCCTTTCTCTTTTTACCAGCTGATCTTGGACCCAACACTGCGTGATCGCAGTTATCCAGTTCTATGGGTTCTTCGCCATGACCGGCTGAAACCATAGTTGGTTTGACGTCTGAGAGATAACACTCTCTAGCCGTCTTTTGGTCCCCATTCAGGGCACCGACTGCCCCATCATTCTTGTGAAACTTCATCAACATGAGAGACGGGATGATGACAGCCTTAGACTCGTTGAGGGTGGGGGCGACCAAAAATCATATTATATGCGGTCAGCTCCTCAACAACAACTTAACGACCATGTGCCGCCCTTGCCCCTTTTCTCCTAGCCGGATGGGTAGGTCAATCCTTCCCACCAGATGCACCACCCCTCCCCCAAAACCGACTAAGGGGTGAGGAGCCTCATGCATGTTGCTGGGCTTGTACTTGAGCTTTGTCAGGCATTGATAGCTTATCAAGTCAGATGAGCTCCCGGTATCAATTAAGATCTGGCTAACTCGTTGGTTGGCAACCTCAAGAAAGGTGTCTTTTGACGCCTGGCCCTCATCTAATGAGTTGACCAGCTTCCTGATATATGTCCTTGGTACCCCGGATGGTAGACCTCCACCCGCAAAACCGCCTGCTATAGTGAATACTGTTTCAGAGTTAGCAGTCGTTGGTTTGGACAGGTGTCCCTTGATTGTATTGGGGGTACCCTTGGACTTGGGTAAGTAGGACTTTAGAGCCCCCTCCTCAGCCATACAGTCCAACAGCCGCCTGAGGCTGTAACAATCGTTGGTGTCATGGCCAACATCCTCATGGAATTGGCAGTATTTGCTCTTGTCTCGGCTGCTGACGGGACTTTTCAGTGCTGCCGGTTTTTCAAGAGGTAACCGGTCTTTGATCTCCATGAGGATGGAAGAGCAGTCCTTGGTGAACTCGTACTTTGAGACGTACGTTCTGATTTTCTTCTGCTCTTCTGGGCCGGCTGACCAGATCAGTCTGCCGCCCAGACTTCTTTTCTTTTCTTTTCTTCTTTCTTTGCCGGCTGGGATGGCCGGCTCTCTCTCCGTTCGGCTTTTTGGGGTCCGACGGCTGCCTCACAGCACAAAGCTCCGTCGCCTGTATATAGGCTTCAGCTTCCATTAATGCCTCTTGGAGGGTGGCAACCCTCTTTCTGACCAAGTCGAACTTGAAGGTCGACCCGTCCTTCAAACCTTTGAAGAAGTCTGTTTAGGCAACGTCGTCAGACAGCCCTTGAATCTGAATTCTCACAGATTGAACCGCCTAACATAGGACCTAAGTCCCTCTTTCTCTCCCTGCTGTATGGCCCCAAGATCGAGACTCGTTTTCTTGGCAGGTGTAGGGTTTCGTAGTGACCCGACACTACGCGGAAGGAAACCCCCCAAGACCCGCCCCTTAATTAAAGCAATTAACGAGCATAATAAACTTAATCAAACAAGACTAAGAACAAGAATTATACCTTTGTTGCGTGCTTCGCTCCCGAAGAGCTCTTACTTCAAAATCCCGAAAACACAAGATCTCCGATGGATCGTACCCTCGACCCGACCCGAGCGTCCTAAGTCTTGAAGGTTAATCAAGACCCAGACAAAACAAAACTATGAGTTTTACGAATCAAAGGTTTACTCTTAATTGGAGTTGCCTTATTAATTCAACTCAAGGTTGTTCCTTCCCAAATACCCAAGCTTGGTATTGAACCCTTGATTTTTCATTCTCCACCAATGTGGGAGTATTAAATATCAATGATTTATTTAATTTCCAAATTAAATGAATAATCAAGTTAATCACATTGAGATAAGTGGCATGATCACATGCAAAAGACTGGTGGCCAAGGTTAGGTGGGGGACCATATGCCTTGCTCCCCAAGGCCTTGATTTGGTCCCCACTTCCATGCACAAAACCGGGTCAAGGAAGGCTAGCTGGCTGCCAGCTAGCACTGCCTTGCTGCCCAGCACCCCAGCCAGCCAGTGCGTGCTGGTGCTGGTGCTGGACTGTGCTGGTGCTGCGTGCTGGCGCTGGAGCGTGCTAGTGTCATGCGCTGGTGCGTGCTGGCGCTTGTGTTATGCCTCGCATCTCTCGCAGCATCTCTCGCACCATTGCTAGCATGGCCAGCATGCGTGCTGCTAGCGAGCCACGCATGCTGGCCCCCTTGCCTCGCATCATGCGCACTAGCCTTGCACCACGCATCACGCACTGTCCTCGCATCAGCCTCGCACCACTCGCATGCTGCTGCACTATGCCTCCCTCGCACACGCACATAGGGCCTACCATGGTGTTGTGCTTGTGCGATGGGCCTGTGATGGTGCCTAGCACCCAGGCACGCATGTTGCGATGCAATGTCATGCAAAGGCACGCATGTGCGCAGCCATGCTTGCTGTGTTGATGCGATGGGATAGGCCCAAGCACACGCACACGCGCACTGGCCTAGCCATGCGATGGTGCTATGATGATGCGATGGGCTGCCTAGTGCTTGCAATGGTCAGCGATAGCGCCTAGGCATCATGCTAGGGCTGCGATGGTGCGCCTAGCACACCTAGTGTTCTTAGGCTTGCGCCTAGCTATGATAAGTGCATGCTAGCTCGAATTAGCCTAGCATCCACAAGGTTAGACCATTGTGGTGGTACGGCTACACTCGTACTTGTCGCTTGTGATTTTGCGACGCTCGGTCTTGACGCCCTAGGCTCGATGTCCGACGTCTGTATTCGTAAAATTTTGTCGAATCATTAAATCCTTTCGGATTAATTCGTCGTCTCGGATCGGTGATTCGATTGGGTTCGACCCGAAGGGTTCAGTTAAGATTAAGCTGTAATATCAATTGTACCTCGATATTACTGATCGAAAGCGGCCTCAACCTAGGCATTCCGATCACTTGATCTTACTGAAGAATTAACTCTGTAATAATTATGAACCCTCTATCGGAAGAATACACTTGTTGGAAGGACACCATTCCTTTCAATCTCCCACTTGTCCTTCTGGACAAGTGTGCATACAGTGTATTCCCATTTCCTATGTCTCTTAATGTTTCTTCGTGAAGTATAAGGTAAGATTCATTGTCATCCTTATTACGTTCAAAAGTGTTTCTCAATCTCCGACTTCGATTGTCAATAAGAAGATGATTTCTAAAATCCATCTGAGCACGGCCATGCATTTTCATAGTCTCGCTCTTCGAGCGGCCTTGTAAACAACAAAACATTTTCCCTATGTTAATAGGGGGACAATCCCAGTCTTGTATTGTAAGTTCATCTTACTAAGAGGACTTAGTCTCCCAAGTGTTCCCGTTATGATCCCCAGTTATGGCAGACGTTAAGAAACATCAAAGTGTCTAGTACTCAAACAAGAAAACTTCACAATACTCATGGTCGGAGGAAATAGGTTCCGATAGTCATAATGAGAAATGTACTTATGACAATTTTAAAATTTCTTAAAGTACTCTCATAGGTAAATAGGTTCCAAACTGTACCTGTGCAAATGATTTATGACTATCAAGTCCTGGCAGCACAAAAAACGGTGTTGTAAATCATACTAGACATTAATCTATGGCGGTCATCAATCGTCCATCTGTTAGATGACCTCGATTAGGGACAATTTTCGATTTAAACATTCAATGTTCACTTAACAGGTGTTTCTTTATCTAAGACATGGTCTTGATACCCTATTTTGAATATTTTCGTAAATCGAATGGACTCATTATTTAATTCTAAACCACAATTAAATAATAATGGAGTGAATGATAATTTTGCACAAAAATTAATTACTCCATAAATGATTGGTTTTAATATAGTGTTTTACATTAAAACTACCAGTTTAATTAAAACACATGTACATGGAATTTCAAAGCCAGTCTCCAACAGGCTTGATTCCCATCGCCTCAATGTGCTAGTTGTGTTTCACATGAGGCAGCAATTTAGTCAAGGGATCGGCCACATTATCATCTATGCCAATCTTAAAAATACCCTAGACGCCTGCTTCGCTCACCAAAAGAGCTCTTACTTGAACCCCGCAATCGCAATGTCTCCGACGACTCGTACCACGAACCCCAACCCCAGCGATCCAAGTCTCGAAGGTTAGTCGGGACCTGATCAAATAAAGAGGGAGTTTTACAAACTTAAGGTTTTCTCAACTATTAGAGATACCTTTTGATTTCTACTCAAGTTGTATATTCTCAAAATCCCAACCAAGGGGTATTTATAGAGAATGGGGACTTGAATCCCAATTCATGATCAATGTAGGATCATGTGCAATTGCACTAATTTATTTAATTCCAAATAAAATTATTAAGCAAATGCAATCACATAGCAACAAGTGGCAAGAGGAGAGAATGGGTTAGGTGAGGACCATAACCCATGGGGGACCATTGCCTTGTTCCCCAAGGGAAGCCTTGAGGCCTTAGTCCCCACCTCTCCTAAAGCGCCACTCAAAAAGGACAGTTGGGCTGGCAGCCAGCTAGCACGCCAGCACACACCAGCCAGCTAAAAAATTTGCCAGCATGCATTGCTAGCACGCACTAGCCTTAGCACGCCCAGCATATGTGTGTTGCGTGCTGCTAGGTTTCTGGGCACTGCTAGCGTAGTGATGCTGCCTAGCCAATGCACACACACACGCACAGCCTTGTTGGCTGGTGCGTAGTGCTGGCCCCGGTCTCTCGCACACACACCGCATACCTAGCATGCGTGCTACTAGTGAGCCACACATGCTGGGCATTGCCTCGCCAGCCACACGCACAAGCACGCAATTTCTTGGTGCTGTGCTAGCGATGCACACGCACATGGCAATGCTGCCTAGTGTTGAGCTATGTGCTGCGATGGTGCGATGAGCAATGCTAGGCCTTACCTAGTGCCAGCGCCTAGCATGCAAGCAAGGCCTAGCCTTGCGATGCTTGGGCGCATGGCTTTCTAGCATATGCGCAAGCACCTAGCACGCCTAGCATGCTAAGCTTGCGATGAACTAGCTTAGCCTAGCACTCACATGGCAAGGCCAATGTGATGCTACGGCTATGCTCATACTTGTTGCTTGTGATTTTGCGACGCTCTAGGCTCGATATCCGACGTCTGTGTTCGTAAAACTCCGACGACTCATCGAATCATTCGGATTGATTCGTCGTCTCGGATCGGTTATTTGATTGGGTTCGACCCAAAGGGTTCAGTTAAGATTAAGCTGTAATATTAATTGTACCTTAATATTATTGATTAGAAGCGGCCTCCACCTAGGCATTCCGATTACTTGACCTTACTGAAGAATTAGCTCTGTAATAATTATGAACCCTCTATCAGAATAATACACTTGTTGGAAGGACACCATTCCTTTCAATCTCCCACTTGTCCTTCCGGACAAGTGTGCATACAGTGTATAGCCCATTTCCTATGTCGCTTAATGTCTCTTCGTGAACTATAAGGTAAGATTCATCGTCGTCCTTATTACGTTAAGAAGTGTTTCTCGATCTCGGAGTTTGACTGTCAATAAGCAGATGAGTTCTAAAATCCATTTGAGCACAAGCCATGCATTTTCACAGTCTCGCTCTTCGAGCGGCCTTGTAAACAACAAAAAGACATGTTCCCTATTGTTAATAGGGGGGGACATTCCTAGTCTTGTACTGTAAGTTTCTCTTACTAAGAGGACCTAATCTCCCGAGTATTCCCGTTATGATCCCGAGTTACGGCAGACGTTAGGCAACATCAGAGAGACTAGTACTCAAACAAGAAAACTTCACAATACTTATGGTTGAGGAAACAGGTTCCGATAGCTATTCAATGTTCACTAAACAGGTGTTTCTTTATCCAAGACATGGTCTTGATACCCTGTTTTTGAATATTTCCATAAATCGAGATGGACTCATTATTTAATTCTAAACCACAATTAAAATAGCAATGGAGTGGATAGAAATTATAAAACTCATTACTCCATAAATGAATGGTTTCAACACAGTGTCTTACATTAAAACGTCAAGTTTAATTAAAACACATTTACAGGGAATTTCAAAGCCAATCTCCAACGTGCTTGATTCCCATTGCCTTAATGTGCTTGTTGTGCTTCACTTGAGGCAAAGGTTTAGTCAAAGGATCGGCCACATTATCATCCGTTCCGATCATGCAAATTCTGCTTTCACCTTTGAATTTCCATTCCCTTATCATGTGAAATCGCCTCTGGACACGTTTGACCTTCTAGTACTCTCTTGGCTCTCTAGCCTAAGCGATAGCTCCATTGTTGTCACAGTAGAGATCTATCGGACCCTTGATGGAGGGTACAACACCAAGTTCACTAACGAACTTGCGAATCCTAACAGCGTTCTTAGCGGCTTTTGAAGCTGCCAAGTATTCGGCTTCAGTTGTAGAATCTTCAGTGGTGCTTTGCTTGGCACTCTTCCAGCTAAATGCTCCTCCATTTAGGCAAAATATGTACCCTAACTGACGTCTCTGTCAGTTTGGAAGCTAGCGTCGGTGTTACCTTCAACAACCAAATCTTTGTGGCCACCATAGACCAGGAATTTATCCTTGTTCCTTTTCAGGTACTACAAGATATTCTTGGCCGCAGTCCAATGCGCCTCTCTTGAGTTTGATTGGTATCGGCTCGTAGCGCTTAAAGTATATGATACATCTTGCCTGGTACATATCATGGCATACATGATCGACCCAATTAGCGAAGCATATGGAATCTGATCCATTCTCTCTCTCTCAACAGGTGTCTGTGGACACTGTTTCTTGCTCAGAGTCACGCCATGGGACATGGGTAGGTGCCCTCTTTTTGGCATTCTTCATGTTGAATCGTGCCAGTACTTTATCAATGTAATTACTCTGGCTCAATCCAATCATCCTCTTAGATCTATCCCTGTAGATCTTGATGCCCAATATGTACTGTGCCTCACCTAAGTCCTTCATTGAAAAGCAATTTCCCAACCAGCTCTTTACGGACTCTAGTAATTTTGTGTTGTTTCCAATAAACAGTATGTCATCGACATATGGGACTAGGAATGCAATGTCACTCCCACTGACCTTCTTGTAGACACAAGACTCATTTGGATTCTTGATAAAACCAAACTTGTTGATGGCTTCACCAAATCGCAGATTCCAACTTCTGCTTGCCTACTTCAGTCCATAAATGGATTTCTTAAGCTTGCATACCTTTCCAGCGTTGCTTGGATCAAAAAAAACCTTTTGGTTCTGACATATACACAGTTTCTTCCAAAATCCCATTCAGGAAGGCGGGTTTGACATCCATCTGCCATATTTCATAATCGTAATATGCAGCAATCGCTAGGATAATCCGGACAAACTTTATCATTGCAACTGGTGAAAAAGTTTCATCATAGTCAATCCCGTGGATTTGTCTATAACCTTTCGCCCCCAGTCTAGCTTTGTATATTGATACATTTCCATCTTTGCCTGTCTTCAGTTTGAAGATCCATTTGCAACCGATGGGTGTGTAACCCTCGGGCAAATTCACCAAGTCTCAGACTTGATTTTCAGACTTGGAGTCCATCTTGGATTTCATGGCCTCTTGCCATTTAGCAGAGTCGGGGCTCATCATAGCTTGTTTGTATGTCGCTGGCTCATCACCATCCATAACTAGGATGTCCTGATCATCGGTTAAGACAATACCAAGGTAATAGTCTGGTTGAGATCTTGGTCGTTGCGACCTACGAAGGGTAATGGGTTAAGCATTTACATTGTCTGTTTGATTCTGACCAATCTTCTTAGTTGCTTCCAAAGCACTTAGATTGTCAGTTTTATCAGGTTGACATTGTTGCTCGTCCTCTTGAACTTCTTCGAGTTTGATTTTCCTCCCACTTGTCATTTTGGAAAGGTGTTCCTTCTCCAAAAAGACACCATCACGAGCAACAAACACTTTGTTCTCAGATTTATTGTAGAAGTAATACCCTTTGGTTTCTTTTGGGTATCCTACAAAGAAACACTTGTCTGATTTGGGGTGAAGTTTGTCCAAAATTAATCGTTTGACATATGCTTCGCATCCCCAAATCTTGTAAAAAGACAACTTAGGAGGTTTCTTAGTCCATAATTCATATGAAGTCTTTTCAACAGCTTTTGACAGAGCTCGGTTCATGTTAGTGTCACGATTTGTAGCGCATGTCCCCAGAAAGAGATAGGAAGTTCACTAAGACCCATCATTGATCGAACCATGTCTAATAAGGTTCGATTCCTCCGTTCGCACACTCCGTTCCATTGAGGAGTTCCGAGAGGTGTTAGCTCTGAAAGAATACCATTTTCTTTCAAGTGATCGTCGAATTCATGGCTCAAATATTCGCCACCTCGATCTGATTGAAGTGCTTTAATTTTCTTGCCAAGTTGATTCTCAACATTTCTCTGAAATTCTTTGAATTTCTCAAAAGATTCAGATTTATTCGACATTAGGTAGACATAGCCATATCTACTAATGTTTGTTAACGAAGGTGAATTCTTAGGGGTCTTAGTTTAAGTAGTGGTATCAACTTTTGTCTAATCATATGTCAAAATCATGCAATTTTCATTGAACATATATTTGCAAGACAATTTTGAAACAACCTTTGTCAAAGTCTTACATTCAAAGTAACTAGGTGTCCAACACCATAGATCATAGTATGTTCAAAAGCATGATGAAACTAAGATTAGTTTAATTACATGTCATAGACAAAATAGTGCATGCAAGCACAACCGAAAAACCATCTTCGTCGTCTACTTGTCCTTGCACGTACATTTGTTAAACTTCTAACTTGGTCCCTGAAAAGGCAACATAAAGTGAGTCATCCTTGGTATCTAATACTTATGATAAGCTTAATTCACAAGTGTTTAAGGAAGATACCTGAGGCATATTCTACATTCCTCTCCTCCTCCTCTCGGAAGAGCTTGCATTCTCTCTTGTAGTGGCCTTTCCCACCACAATAGAAGCAACGAATCTTCGCCTTGTTCTTGAAATCCCTCCATCTTGATGGTATTTTGGTTTCCCCAAATGAATTGGCTCGGTGAAGTAGCTCCACCACACACTTCAAAGAATGTGTCTCCTTTCCTTCTGAAATATATGCGCTTAGTGCATCATATCCTGAGTGGAGTGAAGTGAGCATAACATGACCAGCCATTCCATCCTCTAATGGAATTCCGAGGAGTTCCATGTGCTGGAAGAGCCTAGTCATTCTCGCAACATGGGGTCGGAGGGGCATACCCGGTCTCAACTTGGTGTTGCAGACTTTAGACCAAAGATGGTACCTCTCTTTAGCAAGACAACTTTGTTCTGATGGCTTCACATTCATGTTTGTGAGTGACCTAGTCACCTTAAACAAGAGTCCATCATTGTTGTCGTTGAAACTCTTAGAGAATCTCACACCGACAACATCCCTTAGTCCTCCAAGGAATAAGTCCGGAAAAGAGAATGGAAGTTTTTCTTACCATTCTTCCAGGATGGAGTTAGCCATGAGTTGTGACACTATTTTGCAATCGTTGGACCATGCACAATAAGTTTCGTCACTCAAGTCTTTCTTGATGAAGAGGGTTGGGAGGGAAGTATCCAGAACATACTCCTTGGAACAACTCCGGAGAGTTTTCCTGAGTTCCTCTTCCCATTCTTCAAAGTTTGTCAAGTTAAGCTTGATAGCCAACTTATCGGAAAGATCCGGGCACATAGGGTTGTTGTTTAAGTTACTTGCAGACATTGTTCTACAATTGAAAGAATTTGAAATGAAAAACCATTCATATAATTAATAAGTTTGAAATTTAAAAGCGTTCATGCAAATTTTCAATCTTATTGAGCATTTTATCCACGCATTAACAATTTTGTCCCTTTTAGGCGAGAATAAAATGATTCCGAGATCCTAAAGATCAAGAAATGGTTAAGAATGCTTTGGCTTGTCTTAACATTAAATATCTTAAGGTAAGCAATCCAATTGCTAATACCTCTAAGCTACTCTCGGTTTGATAAAACGTCGCATCTAATGTATTCTTGACATTTCATCTCTTTTGCCACAACATTTAAGGACTCCTTACTGATATCGTTGAGCTTAACCAAGATCAACTCGTATACCTAGTATACATTACGTTCCTAGGGAAGTAGTGATGCCTCGCTTTGGCGTAGCCCATCACGTACGCGCATTAGTTCGGTAAGTGTTGTTCTTGGAACGGCAAATTTTAGCTCAATATTTTAAGGGACCTAGGGTTTCTATGTTGGTTGATTTAAGTGAACTTAACTAATCATCACAACATATCGAAATCCTAAACATGCATCTATCATTCACAATAAATATATATATATATGTATATATATATATATATATATATATATATATATATATATATATATGTATACATATATATATATATATATATATATACATATATATATATATGTGATTAGGGGATTTTGCTCCCACCAATCACCATCTGACAAGTGGACCAATCAGGTTCCGCCATGTGTCCGTCACATGGGCCAATAGGAGCCTGCCACGTGTCAAGCAATGATCCGTCCACCTTGGACCAATTACGACACGACACGTGTCCTTCCCATGACACCTGGGATAACCGGTCACCTAGGCCCAACTTCCGAGGGAAGCCCAATCAGGCCAAGGTTAACCTAAACCTAGATTGGCACGTTTCCCGAGAATATAAATACCTCCCTTAATCCTCATTAAGGGGGATTACACGCAGATTACACACATTAAACACTCTCACCTAGAGAGACCCAATCACTTTAATTTCCGCATTAATTACTCCTCAAACAAGTACTAACTTGATCGTTGGAGGCGGAGCTCCCACCACCAGGAGTCTCCGTTGTTTTGCAGGTACAGGCGTCCGGTTCCAGTCTCGGAATTGTAACTCTCCCGCAGGACATCAGAAAACCCCGAAACATTTGGCGCCGTCTGTGGGGAGAGTACTTCTGAGATGGCATCCAAGTCTGTACCGACTCCTGAAGAGAGGCGTCCCCTAGACGACCCTCAAGTTCAGTCGGACCACGATACTGAGAATGAATTTGAAGTTGAAGCTCACACAGCTTCAGACGGGACCCTAAGGGCCCGACGTACCCGTCATACCGAAAGGAGGGAACGGGAACATCTTCAAACTGAAAGCGAGCCAGCAGGCGCACCGCCTGTTCGGCAACAGCCGACTGACGGGTCTGCTCCCATCACAAGGAACGAACTCATGACCTTCATGAGAGACTTCAAGGGAGAAATTCAAGAGTTGATCAACAAGAAGCCGCCTGCTCTGGACAAGGAGCAGTCGGCTAAGAAACCCTCCACTTCACACAAGAGGAAGCAGTTCAAGGGCGAGAGGCGACTCCTCATCCTAAATCTAGGAAGCGGGAGCCGACTGTCCCTTGATTTCACAAAATACCGTTTTCCTACTCCAGGAAATAGGAAACCTGTTCGTCATATTCAGGCGGACGGGTCGAGGAAAACATACACAGACGCTCGGCTACTGCTAGAGCAGAAGAAGAGTGACCGATTGTCAGAGTCGGCCTCTACTTCAAACTTCCAAGACAGTCTGCGAAATACCTCGATGAGGCATACTCAGTCGTATCGTGAGAGTCAGTTAGGCGGCACCTCCCGTCAGTCCGGCTTTCATAGCGACCAGGCGGTACCAAACTTACCGTTTGTACCGCAACAACAGTATTGTTTACAGCCACCTCTGTTTGGTGGACATGTAGCAAAAAATGTCCAACCTATGGACTGGCAGCTACGGTTGCTTAGACTTGGTGAACAGTCGTCGGCGTTCTCCAAGGAAATTACTGAAGCCGCTCAGCCGGCCAAAGTGAAAAATGTATTAGTAGGCGCCTATGACGGCACTACTAACCCAGAAGACCATCTGATGGCATTCACCAACCTGATGTACCTTCAAGGGTTGGATGATCCCACTTGGTGCAAGTGTTTCACAGCGACTCTCAAAGGAATCGCACAACAATGGTTCGGCAACCTGCCGACTGGTTGTGTAAATAACTTCAAGACGCTTGCTTACTTATTCACCTCCTACTTCGCCATGAACATCCCTGCGAAGAAGACGACCCTTGATTTAGGAACAATTCAGCAGGGCGAGAAGGAGGAGCTTCGTTCTTACATCAGGCGGTTTAACCTGATGAGAATACAGATTCAAGGGTTACCGGATGAAGTAGCCTATACTGACTTTTTCAGAGGTCTCAAAGACGGGTCGACCTTCAAATTTGATTTGGTCCGAAAGAGGGTGGCGACTCTTCAAGAGGCCTTGATTGAAGCGGAAGCCTATATACAGGCGACTGATCTTTGTGGTACGGTAAAACAGTCAGACGGGAAAAGGTCCGACAAAAGAGAAGGACGACAGAAACAGTCGTCAAACAAAGACGAGAAGAGAAAAGAGGTCTGGGCGGCTGATTCCTCTGAACAGCCGGCCCAGAAAAAGAAAAAAGAATTCAAACCATACTCCCCAAAGTATGCGTTTAACAAGGATAGCCAATTTATCCTAAAGGAAATCAAGGGACAGATCTCAATTGAGAAGCCGGTACCCATGAAGGGTTCTGCAAACAACCGGAACCAAGATAAATTATGTGCTTATCATGAAGATGTTGGTCATCACACCAATGAATGCATCAGTCTCATGCGGTATCTGGACCGCCTGGCGGAGCAAGGTGATCTTGACACTTATGTCAAGAAATCTACGGAGAACACTTCCTCAAAAAAGCAGTCGACCAAAAAGAATCAACAGGCCGACAGCTCCGATACAGATGATGCAGTCGTCTACACCATTGCAGGCGGCTTCTCAGGAGGCGGCCCCACTATTAGGGGCAACAAAGACAATATCAAGCGGTTAGATGTAAATTTCGTTCACCAAGAACGGCCCTCCAAATATTCATTTCCTGAGATTGTCATCACTGAAGAAGATCTAGGAGGGGTAAGAGGGCCGCATGACGACCCTATCGTTATTGAATGTAAAGTGGTCAACCAGAGAGTTGGCCGAATCCTCATAGATACCGGAAGCTCCTCAGATCTCATCAGTAGCAAATGTCTGTCGAAACTAAAATATCAGACTGATTGCATACATCCGGCATCCCACCCTTTAGTAGGGTTTGGAGGAGGAGTCGTCCACCCAGTGGGACGAGTGGATTTACCCATCCGCCTGGGCAAAAAAGGGGAAGGACGACACATGGTAGTCCGGTTCCTGGTAGTAAAAGAACTCTCGGCCTACAACATGATTCTGGGACGACCAACCCTGAATAATTCCAAGGCTGTTATAATCCCATCTCTTATGTTGCTCAAGTTTGAGAGGGATAATGGAACAGTCGGGTCCCTAAGGGGAGATCAGAGGATGGCCCGTGAGTGCTATCTCTCGGATGTCAAGCCCACTGTTATGGCCACTGGGTCGAGTGGTGGAAAAATAGACCTTGACAATGTCAAGGAGAGTGCGCCTGTTCAAGAAGCAGGCGGCAAGAAGAGAAAGGCATCCCAGACAGGGGCCGTAAGAAAAGACAGAAAATAGCAATCATTGGCAGAGGAGCGGTCGGATGAATTCCGCCCTCAGCCGGCTGGTGAGCATACGGACCTGATCTGGCGACTGCTCTGAGAGTCCTAGGTGACGACTTTCACACACTATTGAAAGAATACAAGGACATCTTTGCATTCGAAGTCCATGAAATTCCAGGCATTAGTCCTGATCTGGCGGTACATAAACTGGTCGTGGATCCAAAAAAGAAGCCGGTAAGGCAGAAGAAGCGGAACCATGGCAAAGAAAGAAGTCAGGCGGCAGCCGCCGAAGTTAAAAAATTACTTGATGCAGGGTTCATTCGGCAATGTTACTTCCCAGACTGGGTTGCAAATGTGGTGCTTGTTAAAAAGCCGAATGGCACCTGGCGAATGTGTGTAGACTACACAGATTTAAACAAGGCGTGCCCCAAAGACAGTTACCCTCTGCCTAAAATTGATAACCTGGTCGACTCAACAGCCGGCCATGCTTTGATGAGCTTTATGGACGCCTACTCTGGTTTCCATCAAATTCCTTTATGGAAGAAAGATCAGGAGAAGACGGCCTTCGTCACTGATCAGAGGTTATACTGTTACACGGTCATGCCGTTTGGTCTTAAGAATGCCCCGGCCACTTTCCAGCGAATGATAAACACGGTGTTCTTTGATCAAATTGGGAGAAATGTCGAGGCATTATTGATGATATGATTGTCAAGTCAAAACTTCAGAAAGATTATCTGTCGGACCTCCGAGAAACTTTCGCCACACTCAGGCGGCACCATGTCATGCTCAATCCCAAGAAATGTGTCTTTGGAGTTGAGTCTGGGAAATTTTCTCGGATTCCTTATCAATCAGAGAGGAATAGAGGCGAACCCTGAGAAGGTGCAGGCGGTCATCGACATGCAGTCGCCTCGTACCATCCGAGAGGTTCAGAAGTTAACAGGTTGTCTGGCGGCCTTGGGAAGATTTCTAAGCCGATCAGGCGACAAATGCCTATAATTTTTCCAGGCAATTAAGAAAAAGGCAAGGTTTGAATGGGGGCCGGATTCTGAGGCCGCCTTCCAGAAATTGAAAGTTCACTTGCATTCCTTGCCGAGGCTGGTTAGCCCTTTGCCTAGAGAAGTACTCTACATGTACCTGGCCGTCTCTGATCATGCGTTAAGCGCTGTTCTCCTTGCTGAAAGAGACGGATGTCAGCTCCCGGTCTACTTTGTCAGTCACGTACTGAAAAATGCCGAGTTGAGGTATCCCTTAGTGGAGAAATTTGGTCTTGCACTCTTCATGGTTGTTAACAGGTTGAAGCCCTACTTTTTGGCACATGCAGTCGTCGTGTATACAGACCAACCTATCAAGCGGCCACTAACCATCATGGAGTCGTCAGGCCGAATGATCAAATGGGCCATAGAAATTCAGAGCCTCGAAGTTACTTTCGAGCCTAGAAAAGCAGTGAAGGGGCAAGCATTTGCTGACTTTATTGTTGAGATGACTCGTCCTCCGGATTCTCATGTTACAGACCAAGTCTGGAAGGTATATGTGGACGGAAGCTCTACTTCAAATGGTTGTGGAGCAGGCGTCATATGTCAGTCGCCAGAGGGCGATAGGTACGAGTATGCTCTACGCTTCAGTTTTCAGGCCTCAAACAATGAGGCAGAATATGAAGCTTTACTAGCCGGAATCCGCATGTGCAAGGCGGCAGGGGCAAGAAAAAAAGACGCCTGTTCCGATTCACAATTGATAGTAAGTCAGTACAATGGCGAATACGAAGCAACCCATCCGGCCATGATCAAGTATTTACAGGCGGTCCGACTAGCAGTCGGCTCCCTTGAGGATTTCCATTTGATCCAAGTGCCCAGATCAGAAAACAACCAGGCGGATGCACTTTCAAAATTAGCATCATCCGCCTCCTGTGATACTCCTCGAACTGTTTTTTGGGAAGTAATGGAGAGGAGAAGCATTGAGGAAGAACCTATTGGAATCTTAGACAGAAGCTCAACCTGGATGGATCCAATCAGGGCATATCTGACAAATGGTACCCTGCCGGATGATCATCAACAGGCGGCAGCACTGAAAAAAACGAGCAAACAGTTTTGAAATAATAAAAGGAGAACTTCACAAAAGGGGGTACCTTCAACCCTTCTTAAAGTGTGTTACTCTAGAAAAGGGGCGAGAGATTCTAGACGATCTTCACTCTGGTTACTGTGCATCCCATATAGGCGGTAGGACGCTTGCTCAACGGGCAAGGTGGCAGGGCTACTTTTGGCCTACTTTAGAAGCAGATGCAATGGAGATGGTGAAAAAATGTGACAAGTGCCAAAGGTTTGGCAAGCTAATTCACCGTCCGGCTACTGACCTCACTACCATTCATAGCCCACTACCGTTTGCTAAGTGGGGCATGGATATTCTGGGTCCATATGCGCCTGCTACAGGCGGAAGGAGGTACATACTTGTTGCCGTCGACTACTTCACTAAATGGGTAGAGGCGGAGGCTGTAAAGGGAATCAAGACGAAGGATGTAATTTCATTCATTTGGAAAAATGTCATCACTCGGTTCGGGGTTCCCATGTCTATGGTTTTTGATAATGGTCCCCAATTTGAGACGCCTGTTCTCAAAAGCTGGTTGGGTGACCAAGGAATTGCACACTACTTTGCATCTGTCGGCCGTCCACAAGCAAACGGCCAGGTAGAAGCCTTTAGTAAAATCATCTCAGACGGTCTCAAGAAAAAGATTGAACGAGCAGGCGGCCTATGGGCGGATGAATTACCACATGTTCTCTGGGCCATTAGGACGACTGAAAAAGGGGCGACTGGAGAAACTCCATTCCTCCTAACTTATGGTGCGGAAGCTGTTCTTCCAATAGAACACTACGAGTCGACTCTTCGGGTAATGCTATATGACGAAGAGGCAAACTGGGAAGCCATGCGCCTAGCATTAGACTCACTTCCTGAAAGGAGGGGCAATGCTGTCTTGCGCCATGAAATTTACCGCCTGAGAATGACTAGATCATACAACAAAAAAGTACACAGGCGTCCACTCAAAGTGGGGGACTTTGTACTTAGAAAAATGGAAGCAGTTGGTAGGGCTAATGAGTCTGGCAAACTAACTCCCAACTGGGAAGGACCCTACCGAATCTGTGAAGAGGTCAAGGACGGTACCTACCGTCTGGGAACACCAGACGGACAACCGTTGCCTCGAACTTGGAATGTATATAATCTTAAGAAATATTTCTTTTTAATGATGTAAATAGTCAAGGGCTACTTAATAAAATTTTGCATACTTATTATTCAATTTTGTACTAAGAGGGGCATGCCTACTAACAAACAGACGGCTACTCTCCATAGTTTTATTCTTACTTAAGAGGGGCATGCCGCCTGTACCTTTACAGTCGGCTACTCTCCATTGAGTATTTTACTCTATCTTCAGAGGGGCATGCCGTCTGTACCTTTACAGTCGGCTACTCTCCATTGAGTATTTTACTCTATCTTCAGAGGGGCACGCCGCCTGTACCTTTACAGTCGACAACTCTCCGTTGAGTATTTTACTCTATCTTCAGAGAGGCATGCCGTCTGTAACTTTACAGTCGGCTACTCTCCATTGAGTATTTTACTCTCTTCAGAGAGGAATGCCGTATGTACCTTTACAGTCGGCTACTCTCCATTGAGTATTTTACTCTCTTCAGAAGGGCATGCCGCCTGTACCTTTACAATCGGCTACTCTCCATTGAGTATTTTACTCTGGGCATGTCGTCTGAACATATAGTCGGCTACTCTCCATAGAAGATGGCTGACTGGTTCCAAAGAACACAGCCACCCCCCTTATACTTAGCTAAAAAAGATTAGGGCCTGGCCGACCCTGTGCCTAAACAGGCGGCTACCCTCCTCTTACTTAGCACCTACGTTTACCAAGAACTAACCAAGGCCACATGTCGAATGATCAGACCAGGCGCCAAGCCAACTGATTCAATCTTCAAAACTAATACGACCTGTCCCAACATCATAGCAGGCGTCCGGCGGCATCCCTCCGGATGAAATTCGTCGTAGAGAGCAGCTCCCTTTTGGGTGGAACATTGCTCTATAAACTAATTACATGGCACCTATACGACTGTCCCCAAGGGCAACCACGTAGCCGTTTTTGAGACAAGGATAACTATATCACTAACCAAACCAGTGGTAGCAGTTGACATCTGAGTCAGATGACCGCCTGTATTACTTGGGATAAATGCAGGGGGTACCTCTTTAGTTAATAGCCAACAAACATTGGCGAATCAAAAGGTTCAGCCGGCCTCCGCCGCCTGGTACCTTTACTACTCAAGCAGGAGTGACGGCGACTGAGTAACACCAAAGTTAACTCATAGTCACTCTCTCAAACTTAGTATGGAGCCTAAAAGGTATGAGTCGTCCGCCTGTTTTTAGCAAACAGGGGCTCTCAACCACTACTCCTGCTAGGTTAACAACCTATGAGTTAAAAGCCAACAAACATTGGCGAATAAAGAGGAACAACCGGTACCAACCGCTTGATACCTCTACTACTCAGTTACTTGGCGACTAGGTAACAATCATGTTTACTTGGTCAAACCACTTTCCTACTTGGTTAATTTTACAAATGACAGGACCGCCTGCCTAAAGGGGATCCAGTCTTTAAAATGGTTCTAATACCGATTGGATAAATGGTCGACTGATCGTCTAGCCTGGAAACATACAACCAGTCGTCCAGGGGCATAGGCGGCGTGACTAACTATCCGTACCTGTCTGCAACTATCGGCCATGTAAAACAGTCGGTATAGTGTACAATTGGATATTAGAATATTCAATACTTAAACAAATTTGAAGCAAAACAAAAAATTCATTAAAAAGAAGCCGGCCATTAAAGACCGGCAAAATATACAGAGCCCCGGCCCCCTGGCCGGGTAAATACAAACAAACGGCACACAGGCCGTGGAAAGAAGACATAAAGCTTAAGAAGGGGGTAGATTTTCAATATCAGCAGCAGCCGCCTGGTCAGCACTCTTCTTGCTAGACTCGGCTTCAGCTGCATCCTTCTTTGATGCATTACCCCAAGCGGCACAAGAGCCACTACCGGCTGCTTCTCCTCCAACGCGTCCTCCAACGCCTCTTCCTCAGCAGCCGCCAGGATCTCTTGATTATATCTATCAGAACACTGGCGGTACGTTTTTTCCCATGAGGCAAAGTCGGCATTGGGGAAGAGGCGGCCCCAAGTCATGCGCTGGATTTGAGCAGAGTCTTCCATCATCTCCCGGACCAGCTCTTTCTTTTCTTGCTCGGCCTTTTCCGAGAGCTCCTGAGTAAGACTCTTCTCCTGGGTCACCAGGCGTACCTTTACGCTCGCCAAGGATTTCTCCAAGGTTTCGTATGAGGACATCTTTTGGCGAAGAGGTCTCAGCTCGGCCTTGAGATTGTTGATGGTCGCCTCCAGCTCGCTATTCCTCTTCTAGGCCGCCTCTAACTGAGCCCGGATAGCGGCGGTAGCCTGCGCCTGATAATAAAGAATATCAATGGTCAGAACTTCATTTTGGGCAATTTGAAACATTGCCTTATCACAGTCAGAGGCGGCCATAGCTTTTGCAGCCTTTACCTCTTTGTTCTTCCGGTCAAGCGGCTTGCGAAGGCCGTTCACTCGGAGCAGGGCCTAAGTACAAAGGGGAACAGGCGTCAGTTTCCAAACAAAAAGAAAACAGGCGTCAGTTTCCAAACAAAAAGAAAACAGGCGTCCTGGAATTCAAATACTCAAAAATATGCTAAGTATACCTCAGCAAGGACCCCTGCAATCCCGTCTAGGTCAAGGGTGCCGACACCCCTGACCGCCTCCCTTTCAGCTGGAGGAACGGCCTTGATCATAGACTTGGCCACCTCGACCAAGTCAGGCTCCTGAGGGCCGGCTGCATCAAGCATAAACAAACGGATTAGACCTAGTAAAAAAGGGAGCAAGTCTAAAATTTACAAGGACAACTTCATACTTCTAGGTGGCCCAGCGGGAGTTTTAGAAGAAGTGGCCGGCTGTTTCTCAGCCGCCGCATGTTTCCTGGCAGAACCAGGAGAGCTCGCAACAGTCGTCCTCCGGGCCTTGGGGTCCGGCTGTTGGGAAGAAGAAGCTCTTGGAGCGCCCGTCTAAAAAAGAAGAAGTCAGTATATGCATAAACACAACTCCAAAAAGAGGGTGAAAGGTTCGAAGCCCACCAAGGGTGCCCCCTTGTTGGGGGAGTCGGTTGAAGTCTGTTGCATGATGGAGGCCCGCAACATGGCCGCCGCAGTCTTGGAGGCGGTAATTTTGCTCATAGCGTCCGCTGCAAAAACAAATAGCAAAGTTAATAAGTCATAACAATAAATTCATGGAACAACAGAGTATTCGACAGGCCGGCTACCTCTTGAGCACCGACTGCTGAGGCTACAGGCGGCCAAAAAGTACTCGTCGTAGAGCCATTTGAAGCTCGGGACGCAGTGCAGGGGTACTTGCTCTCGTACCCCTGAAGTAGAGTTCACCTTCGCCTCTACTTTGAAGAGTCCGTTATCTAGGATCTCTTTCTTAGCCTTGGGGGGAACAGGCGGCATGCTGCGGCCGCCTGCAAGAAGGGGCGGATTCCTGTTCCACCTGTTGAAGCGCTTGTTCAGCTTTGTGTCTGAACTCTCAATGATGAGGAAGGTGCTCCCCCAGTCCTTCCATTTGTTTGCTTTACCTCTCGTCATGAGGTAGCCCCTGTGGCTCGTCAATTGATACCAGCCGGTACCGCCTGCCTTAGGGGTCCGGCTGAGGTAGTTCATGTGGGCGAAAGCCTCGAAGCTCGGCTCCACCCCGTGCAGTTCGCACCCGGCCACATAGCCGAGTACGTTGACCCAGGAGTTCGGGGCTAACTGCCATAACCCCAACTCATACCCATCCAAGATCCGCTGAACAGTCGGATGTAGTGGGAAGCGCAGCCCAGCCTTGATGGCCGCCTCGTAGCAGCCAAAGCAGGCGCTATCATAACTGGTACCAGCCGGCCAGACAACTGTGTCTTCTGGATCCGGCACAAACACTAAAAAGCCGGGGCCCATTGTGTGGTTTGCGATAAAGCTCTCCACTTTCTCTTGCATGGTTGTGATCCGGCCCCGAGGTACCGTGCAGTAGTAGGGGGTATTTTGCTCTCTGTGAGAGGCGGATGGCTCCGCCCAATCGTCCCCCTTCTCAACTGCGTGAGAAAGCCTCGCCTCTTGCAGGCGACTGTTTTTTCTCTTCTGTGTCCAGAGAAGCATGGCCAGAAGAGCTAGACTCGGAATCGTCCTCTGATGAGTCCGAAGAGGACGACTCTTCCCCTCTCCCGGAGGGGCTCGCCTCCTCTCCTTTAAAAGGAGCAGGAGAGAATGAAGAATTGTCAACTGTAAAATGGGAAGGGGTCACTTTGACTCCTCCCTCAGAACTGCCGGCTTTCAAGCCGCTTTGTTTCACCTCCACATCTGGCGCCTGGTCAGATGTTTCACTAATCGGCACCCTGTGGGAGGAGCCGTCTGAGTTTGAGATCCTGGCAGTCTTTTTTTTCCTGGCCATCATGCTCTGCATAGACACTTATACAGTCGGACTTTGTATAAAGGGCAAAGATGGGTCCAGAAAAGGGCAGGCGGCACTCCTAGTCCTAGATTCAGCCGTCCCCGGTGACCGGCTGATCACTAACCTAGGTCGTGTCGTGTGCTTCCGTGGTGCCATTTCAAAAAAGAATAAAGAGAAAATTAAGAGTAAGTGAACCGACAGTTACCTGAACGAGTGACGATTGATGAAGTTCTGAAAATCCTTTGCAGTCGGCTTGTCAGAGCAGGCGGTAGGCAGAAAGGGTCCAAAATGTCAGAGCAAGTTCAGGGGTGCGAATGTTCTCTCAAAAAGTTCTCAAGTGTGAAAATGACTGAAGTCAACACTCCCTTATATAGGCGAAGTGAGAAGGCAAAGGGTCACTTCCAGAATTCATAATTTGGGCGGGAGAATCTCTCGGCCTTTGCCGAGTGACACCTGTAGCAGGCCGTCGCCTGTTACAGTGCGACACCTGTCACAGGTAACACGTGACCAGTCACGTGCCACCTGTGAGGGGCAAATGATTAGGGGATTTTTCTCCCACCAATCACCATCTGACAAGTGGACCAATCAGGTTCCGCCATGTGTCCGTCACATGGGCCAATAGGAGCCTGCCACATGTCAAGCAATGATCCGTCCACCTTGGACCAATTACGACACGACACGTGTCCTTCCCATAACACCTGGGATAACCGGTCACCTAGGCCCAACTTCCGAGGGAAGCCCAATCAGCCCAAGGTTAACCTAAACCTAGATTGG
Organism: Chenopodium quinoa; assembly: GCF_001683475.1. Lineage (NCBI taxonomy): Eukaryota > Viridiplantae > Streptophyta > Magnoliopsida > Caryophyllales > Amaranthaceae > Chenopodium > Chenopodium quinoa. The sequence continues at coordinate 114,547 of NW_018744825.1, forward strand.
CACGTTTCCCGAGGTTATAAATACCTCCCTTAATCCTCATTAAGGGGGATTACACGCAGATTACACACATTAAACACTCTCACCTAGAGAGACCCAATCACTTTAATTTCCGCATTAATTACTCCTCAAACAAGTACTAACTTGATCGTTGGAGGCGGAGCTCCCACCACCAGGAGTCTCCGTTGTTTTGCAGGTACAGGCGTCCGGTTCCAGTCTCGGAATTGTAACTCTCCCGCAGGACATCAGAAAACCCCGAAACATTTGGCGCCGTCTGTGGGGAGAGTACTTCTGAGATGGCATCCAAGTCTGTACCGACTCCTGAACATAACAACAATATTTTTAAGGCATAAATTTGATGCATTTGGCAACTAGCATGACCCCTTGAAATATTCAAATCTTCAAGGGTCTTCATCTTGGCTCATCTTCATCGAAACGCCGTCTTGAGACATCTTTGCCAAAATAAAATTACTAGCTACTACGACTAAGATTAATCTAAAGTACAAAAATACTTAACGGTACGCAAACCGTATTTAGATTTACAAAAATACTTAACGGAACGCAGTCCGTATTTTTTATCCTAGTCGGGTCCCACTAGTTGCCATTTTCTCAAAACCTGTTTTGAAACAATCTTTCATTCACCCATTCACTATTTGTAAATGGCCAATGCATTTTATGAGATAAAACAAGTAAACACGCAAAACTAGTAACTAACTTAGGTGGTTAATCCGATTAACGCGCCTAATTAAAACTAGTAAAAGTTGTTTAATAAATTATGTATTACTAAGGTGCAATTGTACACAAAATTAGCTAAGCTCCCACTAAATTCCGCATCCAACTTAATCAATCCAATTAATTAAGCCGGTTAACCCAAATTTGTCAAACTCAAAATTTTGCAAGAGTCGGAAAAATCGAGGTCCAACCTCGTTAAAATAATTACATAAATATATTAAAACGGCAAAATTTTCGCAAAACACATAGCCCGAAATTAAGCAAAAACAGCCCACTCGTATCCTTGTGGGTTGCGCACCATGGCTGCTAGGCAGCCCATGGAGTGTGCTTGGTGCGTGGTGCTAGCATGCAGCGCCTAGCGTAGCATGCTACGCTGCTAGCACCAGCAGCCTACCTTGCATGCTACGCATGCTGGCTAGCACGCCGGCACCTGCCAGCAAGTGGCGGGCTGGCTGGGGCTTGCTACCATGGTACCCAGCAGCATACCCAAGCGCTCCAGCAACCTTGGCCCACTGCCCACGCATCAACGCCCCTGCATTCCTCGCCACACCAGTAGCGCAACATCAAGGCACAGCCTTGTGCGCACCATAAGCAGCCACATGCGGGCTGCGTGGGCAGCCCGGCTAGCCTTGGTAGCGCTTGGGGTTTTTGCCTCGATTTGCGTGCATTTTTCTCGGGATTTTAATCCCGATATACTTGTGACGTAAAATTAATCTAAATTTATTTTAGAATTAATTTAAGGAAAAATGAAAATAAAATAAGTACAATTTAATTAAATTCAATTTTAATGGTGCACAAGCCTAAATTTCCAAAATTACCTTGGAATATTTTGGGTCTTTCTTGATGCTTAAAATTGAAAGAGCTATGTCCATAATTAATCTAACCAATATGCAAATTAACAATGGATTTTGACAAATAGGGAGTTGGAAAAATAAAATAATCATCCAAAGAACAAAATTTCCAACTTTTATACTTGTGTAAAATAACAAGATTACATCTTCCAATATGAAGATTAATCAAAAATAATCACAAGCATTTGAACTTAAAGGATTTTAATCAACCAAATATGAAAAAATCCAAAATTAGTTCAACATAGAATTTAGAGTCAAGAATCCAACCATTTAAACATTTAAAGATTGGATCTTTAACATGCTAGGAAATTTAACATTACACATTCACAATAAACATTCACTTATAAATGCAATTTATTTGCATAATTGTGAAAAACAAGTTTATGTGAAAAAGAACATATCAACTTAAGCACACATTATAACTCCATAATCATGCTTAAAAGATATTTAAATTGCAGTAAATTAGGGATGCAATAATGCATTTAATCTACCCTTGACATGCTTGCATTAATCAATGCATAAAAGATTTAAAATTTTCATTAAAAACGAAAAAACCCTTAAAAATAGGTTTCTGGTTCGAATTTGGCTTCTGGACAGTCCTTAAAAGAGTTGAAACTGATTTAGAACGTCGATTCCACCCAAAAACACAATATTTTTGAGTCGAAATTCAAGTTCCCAAACCAAAAACCGAAAAAATACGAGATTAAAACTATTTTTAAAATGTACTTCTAATCTAATTAGAAAAGCAAAACCAGAATTTAAATCTACTTTAAACACCTTAATTAATAAATAATTGCAATAATTAAAAGGAGCACGGCTCCGATACCGCTGTAGGGTTTCGTAGAGACCCACTCTACGCGGAAGGAAACCCACCAAGAGCCGCCCCGATAACTAAAGCATTTAAAGCATGCAAAACATAATTAATACATATTTACGCGGAAGGAAACCCACCAAGACCCGTCCCGATAACTAAAGCAATTAAAGCATGCAAAACATAATTAAGAGAAAAAGGGAGAAAGAATTATACCCTAGACGCGTGCTTCGCTCACCAAAAGAGCTCTTACTTGAACCCCGCAATCGCAAGGTCTCCGACGGCTCGTACCCACGAACCCCGACCCGAGCGATACCTTAAGGCTTTCTCAACTATTGGAGATAGCTTTTGAGTTCTACTCAAGTTGGTATTCTCAAAATCCCAACCAAGGGGTATTTATAGAGAATGGGGACTTGAATCCCATTTCATGATTAATGTGGGGTCATGTGAAATTGCACTAATTTATTTAATTCCAAAATAAATTATTAAGCAAATGCAATCACATAGCAACAAGTGGCTAGAGGAGAGAATGGGTTAAGTGAGGACCATATCCCATAGGGGACCATTGCCTTGCTCCCCAAGGGAAGCCTTGAGGCCTTGGTCCCCACCTCTCCTAAATCGCCACTCACAAAGGGCAGCTGGGCTGGCAGCCAGCTAGCACGCCAGCACACACCAGCCAGCTTGCGTTGCCAGCATGCACTGCCAGCACGCACTGGCCCCAGCACGCCCAGCATATGCGTGCAGCGTGCTGTTGGGTTGCTAGGCGCTGGGCACTGCTAGCGTAGTGTTGCTGCCTAGCCAACGCACACACACGCATAGCCTTGCTGGCTGGTGCGTAGTGCTGGCCCTGGTCTCTCGCACACACACCGCATACCCAGCATGCGTGCTGCTAGCGAGCCACGCATGTTGGACATTGCCTCGCCAGCCACACGCACAAGCACGCTATTGCTTGGTGTTGTGCTAGCGATGCACACGCACATGGCGATGCTGCCTATTGTTGTGCTATGTGTTGCGATGGTGCGATGAGCAATGCTAGGCCTTGCCTAGTGCCTACGCCTAGCATGCAAACAAGGCCTAGGTTTGCGATGCTTGGGCGCATGGCTTGCTAGCATATGCGTAAGCACCTAGCACGCCTAGCATGCTAAGCTTGCGATGAACTAGCTTAGCCTAGCACTCACATGGCAAGGCCAATGTGATGCTACAGCTATGCTCATACTTGTTGCTTGTGATTTTGCGACGCTCGGTCTCGACGCTCTAGGCTCGATATCCGACGTCTGTGTTCACAAAACTCTGACGACTCATCGAATCCTTTGAATTGATTCGTCGTCTCGGATCGGTTATTCGATTGGGTTCGACCGGAAGGGTTCAGTTAAGATTAAGCTGTAATATTAATTGTACCTTAATATTACTGATCGGAAGTGGCCTCCACCTAGGCATTCCGATCACTTGACCTTACTGAAGAATTAGCTCTGTAATAATTCTAAACCCTCTATCAGAATAATACACTTGTTGGAAGGACACCATTCCTTTCATCCGCCACCTTTGGTTTCGAGTGAGGGGTAGGCACACGATCTTTCAGCGCCTTCTTCCCGGAGGACGGGAGCTTCTTAGCCGACTGACCCTTATGAGGGCCAGTGAACTTGTTTAGGAGGCTCTTGATCTCGCCCTTGAAACTTGTCATGAATTTCATGAGTTCGTCTCTAGTGACGGGAGCAGCACCTTCTGCCGCCTGGGTTGTCCCAGTTGGCCTGCCGTTTGTGCTGCCTGGAGCAGCCTGACTTCCACCCCGCTCCTTTATTTCTTTGGAGCAAATGTGTTTTGTTCTGAAGGACCCGTCTGGGGCCACATAGGTGTCGATTTCGTAATCGTCACCACTTTCTTGGTCCGTATGGACCTCAGGCTCGACCGTAGGCCGTTTGCCTTCATTCGTTGGTACAGTTTCAGAAGCCATCTAGGAAGTACTCTCCCCACAGACGGCGCCAAATGTTTCGGGAGTTTTTGATGTGTCCTGCGGGAGAGTTACAATTCCTAGTATGCGCAACCGACGCCTGTACCTGCAAAACCACGAAGACTCCGGTGGGTGGGAGCTCCGCCTCCGACGATCAAGTCAGTATTGTACAGGAGGTAATAAGTGCGGAAATAGTAAATACTCCTTGCTAATACAGGAGGATTCTGCAATTGATATTGCTCGGGATTCGTGTTTGTATTTAAGGATGCCCAATAAATGAGGTCTGACCCACTATTTATAGTGGGGAGACCAGTACCCCATCTAGGGTTCAAAGGACACGTGTCAACAGGGGATTGGCGCCCTCACTACAAAAATAATAAGAATGGGCAACACTTTAAATTGCAACAATGTTATAATTGTTACCCTTTATAATCTTTGGCAACAATACTAATCTGTTACCTTCGACTTAAATAATTTAGGATAAATTAGAGTGCAACGATTAGAAAGTGTTGTCTTAGATTATTTTTTACAACAATTACTCAAAGTGTTTCCTTTATCTTTGTTAAGGCAACATTTGTAAAATAATCGTTGCTTGAAAAGATGACAACTATAAAATTGACACCTAAAATGGTAACATTCACATTAATGATGCCTTAAATGGTAACAACTTGTTCAAAGAAGAAACATAACGGTGATGTTGCTTCCAATATAAAAAGGTAGCAACTTTTTCCCTTAATTACAATAATCTAAGAAGATAAGAGCATTACAAATCTATACAAATTATTTTTTAATTTAGGATCTGTTTTCTTCACCTTACAAAAATATTACCTCCGCTAATCATTATGTGCAAATTTTGGGTATTATTTGTAAAATATAAAAAATTTAAATGATGCATATAATAATTGAATAAGTATTCAATAAATAGTAATTTCACTTCGGTAAAATCAGTAACTAAGAAGGAAATATAATAAAGAATCAATAAAATTAATTATGGTTTTGTATAATATATATATATATATATATATATATATATATATATATATATATATCGGCAAAAATAATTTAAATTCAGCAAAAAATAATTTCAATTCAACAAAAAAAAGGTGGGTAAAATATGTGGCTTTATAGTATTTTATGGATTCTAATCACACATATCCTAGATATCAATACATATTTAGAAATTAGAATTCCATTTTTTAACACCACACCATACGGTTTTGTGTTTTTTTTTTTTTTTGTGTGTTAAAGTTCACCATACCCCTTTAAATCTTTATTCCCTTATATTTGTGCACCCTCAACTTTAATTGTATTACATATCAGTATGTAACTTTCCATAACTCCACTAACATTAATTTAATTTTATATCTTAGTTTTTTCAATTAAATATTCAATCGCTTCATGTTCACATACATATCTTTTGAATATATCAAACTGACCACCGTAATTTTCTTAGTTTATTTTTTTTTTTTTTTTTTTTTTTTACAAATTCTTTTTTTATCATAGTTTATTATTATTTTGCTCTATTTCTATAAAAATATCTTTTGACTGAATGAACTGAGTACGGACAATATGAATAACCGAAAATTCTACACTTCCTGTTTTGTTCACATTATTTATTTTCACTTATTTTGGGTCTAATAAGTTCATATAAGTTAAGTTAAGTTAAGATAAGTTCAGTTTAGGTAAAATAAGTTCAAATAAGTTCTGTTTAGGAAAAATAAGATACAACTAAAATACGTTTTAATAAGTTCAGATAAGTTCAAATAAGTACAAATAAGTTCAGATAAGTTAAATTAAGTTTAGTTACGTTCAAATAAGTGAAAATCATGTGAATAGTACACACCTAAGTAACATGTATCGTTATGTAAGGCCCTATTCATTTCACAATAGTTTTGCTGAACTAAAATTATTTTTATTGAACTGAAATTATCATTGTTGAACTTAAATAATTTTTAATGAATTGAAATTATTTTTATTGATTCTCTATTATAATTATTCAATAGAGTTATTGAATTTTACTGAAATGAAATTATATTTACTGAACTGATATTATTTTTACCGAATATTATTTTTTAAGGTGAAGAGAACAGGGCCTAACATTAAAATTACTTATTAAATATGCTATTTTATTTCTAGCATCTTTGAATCAAGATTAGATGTTGGCTAAAATAGTAGTTGAATGATTTCTTAATTAGTTATTCGCCCAGACGATGTCTGCCTCATCATAATTTTATAAGTTTTATTAAAAATTAAGAAGGTTTAATGTATAATAGGTAAAAAAAAATATTAATAGGTGAATGAAAATATAATTATATATATTATCTTTCATGAATATGTAATGATATATCATGTTTAAATATATCATGTTTACATAGGGATGTTATACATATGAAGAATTTTTTTAATTAAATTAATCATCATTATAGAGAATTAAAGTTACGTTAGTAAATGAATAGTTTTCAAAGAAACTAAACATTATTCGGAGTACAATTAATGTGGTTAGAGAAGGGTGATGACACACATGTTGCACATGAGGCACCTTATTTTAAAGGAATAGTGACACATGACGTTAGCATGTTGTCCCTACGAGTTTTAATAATATTATAGATATGTTATAGATTCTTTATGAAGTTTTAGATTTATCATTTTTCGAAGATATCAATATTATATTTTTTATTTTTTACGAACTCAATATTATCTTTATTTAGGGGGAAAAAATACACATACTTCTTTGTTTTTTTAAATATTTATTCACAAACTTTTATATGTAGCTGACCAACAAACCACCATAGTACTTCCTTGTTAGTTTTGTAGGGATTACTTAGTTATATAAGGGCTACTCAGTAATATAAGGCTAGGGTTACTCTATCGATCAGTATAGTTGGGATTATTTTGACAGTGTTAGTTATAAGGATTACTCTGTTTTTTTGCAAGTGCCAACACGGCGGGGGTAGCTACACATAAAACACGCTGTTTTTTTTTCCCTTGATGTTTATTTATTGATTGCTTGATAAACAAAAAAAAATTTAATTCCATGTTTCATTTAATAAAAAATTATACAGTACTATTTCACAAACTTTTATATGTCGCAAGCCACATCACGTGGTCAACCATTATGGGGTTAATTCGTTAATGTTATAGGGGTTACTAGTTATATATATTTGACTAAACTTTGACCTAATATATATGCTAATCTATAAGGAAAAATATATAAAGTGAACTTTGGTAAGATTCGTACTATTGTGTATTATATTAATATGTAATTTTGATAAAACAATAATAGCTTTATTTTTCTGATCATTTCTGAAATAAGTGAATATACAGTGAACTTAACCTGAATATCATTCTAACTAGTGTCCAATGAGATATTACATAATTAAAAAAAAAAAAAAAAGCCGAAAACACATTCTATATTTACAAAAATTGTTTGAAAAATAAAATATTCCATAAGTGATCTGTAAAACAGGCAATTAACCATCTAAATGAGTGGAGAAAATTTTGGCTCCAAGATTTTCCCACTAATATATTAGTTTCTTATATAATACTGAGTAATCATCTAAACTTTTGGGGTTTGACTTCTTTGCATTCTCATTCAACTGTTTAAAGTGGGTAAGGTTGCAATGCCGATTTATGGAATTGATGATAGTTCACTCTCTCTCCACCCTAACTCGCCCTATATTTTTTATTTATCATTGCCAGTTGTGTTCATTGTTGGAGACATCACTGCTCTTCGAATTCTATTATTCGAATGAATTACCATTGCTTATGCTCCAAGGTCCTCTCTCGTCTTATTTATTTTCTCTGTTTTAAGGTAAATTTAACTTTCCAATCCTCTGGAATTCTAATTTTGCTGCCTTGTAAAGAATTAACCACTTTTAATGTATTGTTAACTAGATTTGGAGATCTTGCTTATTTTTGTCTCATGTGAATTGCAACTTTGCAAGTTTAATTTTTTGCAAGTTACTTTAGTTTTACATGTGAATTTAATCTCCTAATAAATATGAATCAGAAAAGAGATTAAAATCTGAAATGGCTATATATATTATCAGCAATTGTATGTGTTATGCATGCCTTAAACTTCTAAACTAGCTTTAAAATTTTACTGTATTGTATGCCTAATTACTTGATTAATGGTCCACGCTTATTTAATATGTCTTCTCTTAGATAACCAACATTATCTTCTTCTAAAATTGAACATCAGTAAACTAGTTGTATATTTCTTAGAATTGTGTCTTTAGATCACCTCTTGCAAGTCATTGCAAATTTTGCATATACATGTATAAACTTTTTAATGACTAGGGGTTCTGACGGCTAGTCCTTTGATAAGTGTTTTATGCAATTGGCCCTATAGTGTCATATGCCTATTTATTTGTATGATATTTTATCATACTATATGCATATAGGCAATAAATAATATGTTGGATATTGTGTAATCATATAATGTTTGAAACTTTATTTAGTATATTTAACTTTTGATTTAGTAAATAAGTTGCAAAAAAAATATCTATTTCTTAAATTGTAAATTTGGTGTTTCGGGGTTTTTTGTCCCTCGGGAGAGTTACGTCACCAAGACTGATTTCCCGCCGGTTATACCTGCAAAACAACGGAAGCTCTGGGTGTTGGGAATTCCGCCTCCGACGATCAAGTTAGAAAGTGTTCGGAGTGATGTAAAGGAACGAAAAGTAAAAGTAGATCTTCTCGGATTCCAAAATTAGGTGATTTCTCTGTTTTTTGAGATAATTGATTGTGTGTAATAATTGAACATGTCCCCATTAACTCCATCATTTCTCAACTTCAACAACAAAATCCTCAAATGCCTTTTGATCTAAGCATGTTTTGCTCTTTATTTCTTGATAATCAATGTGAGAAGGACGGTGATACGGCAAAAAAGTTCCTACTTCATTCTTCGGCTTCTACATCCAAGGTATAAACTTTTTTATTTTTATATTACGCAAAGTAGAGGTAGATAGTGACTAAGGTATTTATTATTTTTCTCTGTTTTTTTTTTTTTTTTTGTGTATTTGAGAGATATAACTAGGTTGGGAAATTCTCCACGACAACTAAAGACACATTAGAAGTCATCTTCCTTTCACAAAATATTCATTGAATTTCGAATACCCTAACATTACTATTTATTGCTAGGTCTAGTACCTTATATGTTTGTTTGTAGAGCTTTTTTAGTGTTACACATTAATTTAAAGAATGCTTCAGTTTTATCAACATTAATATATGCCTTATTTAGCTAGCCTAGTAACTTTATGGTAATAGTAGTATGAAATTGTTGTTATTAAATTACTGTTGGTTATAATTCAAGCTAGTTAAATTTCCATTCTTGCATTTGCAAATATTTTGCTAAGGGAAAATCTAGTTGAGTTGTATTAAAATACAAAAATAAAAATTGTTGAATAAGTAGTAGATTCCGAACAATGCTACTGTTGAGAACTGATTTCTACTTAAATTGTGTTTAATATACTTATCATTTTCTAGTAATTAGGTGTTTATTAATTATGGGTTAGCCATAAGATTAACTTAATAAGGTTACTATGTGTATTACTTCGTATTAATAAAGTGTAGAGTGCTACTTTACGGAATATATGTTTTGCCGTGCCATCATACGCAATTTTTAGAGCTATTGCTATTGTATATAATTCTCGTATTAAGTTTTGTTATTCCGTAAAAAAAAATCAAAAAAAAAAAAAAAATCATCCAAGCCTTGTATTTATTATTTTATACCTTTCTTTTTTGTTAATTTCATCATATTATTAGTTATGTATTTACATTAGGACATTCGAAATACAAAGTATTTTAATTCCTGACTTATTTACAAAAACAAATTGCAGGGATGAATAGTATGGAGGATGAACTAGATGATGATGATAAAGGCAGCGTGTAAGAAGAAGAAGAATGTGATGACATTGTTCAATTTGAATTTGCTTTGACATTTATATTGTTATTTCTTGTTTGAATATAATATTTTCTTATATTTATTAGCTAGACTAATATTATAGCGTATAACATACTATGAAACAATAGGTTATTGAGATGGATTTGGTGTTGAAAACATGTTGATACTGCTTTTTTTTTTCTTACTAATTAATTATATAAGTTAGGGATCTCGAGTCAAATGCTTATTACATGTTTTAATGATCAACATTTTTCTTATATAACAAATTCACAAGCATACTACATATTTCACTCTTTCATTATTATATAGCAATGTATTACAATCGAAAAAAAATAGCCAATCCATTCTAGTTATTCAATTTTATATAACAATTTTTAAAGTGTTGACTTTAAAATATTTGGCAACACTTATGTATTATTGCTAGCAAATACAACAAGTGAAAAGGTTGTTGCATATTATGACATAAGGTGACAATTTTGAATTATCTTTTAAGATGGCAACAGTTTTCATTTGTTGTCTTTGTTAAACTGTTGCCTTAGGTATTATTTTACCTTGTCTTTTAAAAGTGTTGCCTTTGAACTAAAAAGTGTTGCCTTATGAATAGATAACGGGGGCATAAACTACGCCTCATATGTATTGCCTTAGGTACAAGGCAACACTTTTTTGATATTAGGCAATGGTTTTTCACTGTTACCTTAGCTTTATTTTGTTATAATGCCTGTTGACCTATGGCTGGCTGCCACGTGTTGCAAGGCCATTAGGCCACGTGTCTAGGGTAATTTTTACCCTAAACACCTTCCTTTCCCCTTTGTTGTTGTGCAGAAAGGTTCCCCTTACCTGCTTCTACTTGATGTTTCTATGATAATTCAACTTCACTACAATTGAATCCCTTAACTCTTTCCCTGGCTACCTTGTTTTCATCATCACTTGTGTTCAAATCAAACACCTCAGGGCCTTTTAACAGCTTCATTAGTCTCACAATCTGCCCCGCCAAATCCAAAGTTTGCCTCATATATTTCATAGTCACCAAGCCAATCCTCTTCATCACAATCACCAAGTTTCTCCTGATTCAAATACTCTTCCTCACACTCCTCTTCATAATCAGAATCCCACTACATCTTATTTTTCCAATACAAAATCCTCATCTCCATCATCTCCCTCATCTTCTCCATCAACATTTGCATCATACAACAAGGTGTCAATGGGAATAGGGCTATTTGGACTGTCTTCTTGCCAATCATAATCATCAAGAACATTAGACCTGATAAATCTTGATGTAGTTTGAGATGGGTTTTCTAGTTGAAATTAGGCATCAGTTGTTTGACTAGGAATTTCTGGTGTGAGAGATTAGAATGAGGTAGAAATACACGGAATAAAACTACATTTAGGAGCTTGTTGTAGTTGTTTGTTTGCTGTTGGAGTGGGGACCAGCTTAGTTGCTGCTTTTTCTTTATTTTGGCCAAGGGAAGGAATCTTATCTCCCACTACACTTGACTCCTAGGTCAATGTACTAGGCCTTCTGGGAGTCAATATTTTAGGCCTTTGGATTGAGTTGACTCGAGTACAGGGGTCATATTGGCTGGCTTATAGTAGTGGATCCAGTTTAGGATTGTTGGACATGGACAAGGAAATCAAGCTCAACACCATTATGCACCACATACATACCTAGTGATTTACTCTTCACCATGAGTTCACCCATTGTCTGAACTCAACATTAATGCAAACATTCCTCAACCCCATCCCCAAATTCAAGTACAGGAAAGCAAATAATAAAGCTTGTAAATTTGAGCAAAATCACCACATTGAACAACTAATTCTTTCATTTAAAACCAGCACAACTTATCACTTTAAAAGTTCTATACTACCCTCCCAAATAAACCCAGACACCATTTTTTCTCAAATTAAACACCCTCCCCCCCCCCCCCCCCCCCCCCCCCCCCCCGCCCATGGAAGATTTTCAGACATACATCACCCATAACAGCAATTGTATTCACGAAATAATGAGATTAACTACAATAATTAACTTATCACTCACTTTAATTGTTCCAATTACATAAATTCGTCAATTTGCAGAATTAAGGTTTCGCGATTTACCTAATCAACGCAAATTGCAATTCCTCTAACCAAATTATCTTCCGCATACGAAGTTACGACCTTTGGAGACCTTCGAATTCAAGGAATAACACTGAAAGTTGGCTTTTTTTTGGCGTGAAGTTTTGCTTTGTTAAAATGGCGTCCTTTGAAATTCAAGAAAATTCGTTAAAGAAGGAATACTTTTGGGAGGGAAAAGCAATAGGCTAACCTGTTACTCAGGTTGCCTGTAAATTGAATCTTTAGATGAAGATTGGAGGTGAAGGAGGAATTGTTTTTGAAAAATCAAAAGGTGGAATTTTTTAGGAAAGACTCTTGAAAAGTTGAATTATTTATTTCCATTTTTCTAATCACAAATGGAGTAGTTACAGAAATCAACCGCCAAACAAGTTTCTTAAAGATCATAAAAATGAAACTAGGGCAAACAATAAGGATGAATAGATATCAACCATAGTTAGCAAATAAAGCAGTCATTAATACCATGATTGTTATAAATCAAGAGAATTTCCAAGATTTTACTTTTAAATTCTGTGATTACCGGATCAAAAGTGTAGTAATAATAGCAGAGTTATCAACGAGATGGGAGATTTCCTTGGAACAAATTGCCACAAAAGAGTTAAAACCCCCAAACAAACCTAAATTGGGCAAAATTACACAACAGTTCATGCATATTTAAAACATAAAACATCAACAATATGATTAACTGCATACATTCATTTTTTAAGCATGGCCTGCATAAATACAACGAAAATACATCCAGCCACTTCCAAAGTTCAACCCATTTTTCCGGTTTTTTTTTCAGACGGGTACTCCACTTAGCCTTGCAAAAACAGCTAGAGACCCGCATATACGTCCACAACAATCAATTACTTCCCAGTTACAATACGAAAATTTTGACTGTCCCTACAGTAACTGCACCAATGAGTTCCATAAGGCATTTTTGCATACAACATAACACTACCGTTTCCAACCAAAAAATGTTGTTGCTTAGCAGTTGCTTCACATATGTTCATGAGCAGGAATTGCACCTTCCTCTTCCTCATCATTTCCGGGATAAGATCGGTTCCCACCTGCAACTACACTGTCAGCTTTAGCAGAACGAGCCTTTTCCATCATCATTTCATGAAAACTTTGCCCTGGTGGAACTCTGTTAAGCTTTTCTGGGCTGCGGCTGCGGCTTCTACTCCTCCCTCGGTTCCACCCCTGATCCTTAACTGGAGCCCCACCCCATGCCTTCTGACCACTTGGGCTTGGACTTCGGCTGCGACCTCGAGGTTGGTAGCCTCTATCATTATCATTATACCTGGCACAACCAAATAACATTAGCAAAACAACTCCACGATACATAGTAGATAGTACAAGTTATAAGAATTTGTTTCAAGGAACAAAGCAAAAATCGCACTTGTCGGGGGAAAAGAGAAAAAAAAATCAATTTGCACTAAGAATATACGTAACTGAATTTCAGTCTGGTCACATACAACACAATCTCAAATTATGTCATCCAGCACCATAGCAAGCGAAAGTCAATATGACGATAGTATTCCATATGATGTCAAAAAGATGTTAGACATAACAAAAGTTACCCATATAATGTCAAGATGGATAAATCAAAAGTATGTCCCCAATCATAGACCAAGAAGTCAAGAATAAATACAACAATCCTCACAAAAAGAAATAAAAAAAAAAAAACACCAGTGAGAGCACCACAGGAAGCGAGAACACAAACATAATACAATATACCAAATAAATTTTTTTTTTTTTCTACTTCTAAGAGACTAGGTAAAGCATAATATACTCATCAGAACTTCAGAACCACATACAGATCAGCATAACAGCACTAAATCTTTACTAGAGCCTGAATCATAAATGGGGGGTAGATGTGTGTGATATAGTAACCTATAGGACATTAATGGAATCATATACTATATTGAACAAGATCTCTAATTATGTATGGATGATAGTGGTAATTATGACACTATGCCTTCTTGTAAGTGATAAAATTCTTCTTTTTTACGTGGGTGGGAGGAGGGAATGGGGGGTAAATCAGGTAGCTTTCAGATTATATGTAACCAATGTATCTAATAGTTAATCACTGAATAGCATTCACTCAATACAATTTGAAAAGCTCAAAAAAAAAAAACAAAAACAAAAACAAAAAAAGGAAGATCAAAGAGTAGCATGTCACTATACCTATCGCGACCCCTTCCACCATCCCTGCCACCATAACTTGATTCAAATCTCCCACCTCGGCTTCCATCACGACCACCAGAGCCATATGGACGTCTAAACCTGCCCATTCCACCACCACCCCCTCGTAGTGCCATATCACGGACCTCCTGTGGAACTTTTTGATTTGCCCCTTCTAGAATCTTTACAAGATCAGAAGCATATTTACTATCCTGATCATTAAAGAATGAATAAGCCACTCCAGTTGCACCTGCTCTTCCCGTTCTACCAATTCTGTGAACATAGTCCTCAATTCCTGTAGGGAAATCATAGTTAACCACCACCCTGCATGCAACCAAATAATGTCAATGTAGAAATCTTAACACCAGAGATAATAAACACACAGCAACTATATGGGTCTTCCACATGCAATAAAAGTGAAATAGTAAGCGTTAATCACAAACCTAATGTCCTTAATATCCAGACCACGGGCTGCAACATCTGTAGCAACCAGCACAGGAGATCTTCCAGATCGGAACTGATTTAGTACATGATCACGTTCACTCTGAGACTTGTCACCATGTATTGCAGCAGCCCCAAATTGACGAGACAAGTTGCGAGCAAGAAGATCACACATTTTTTTAGTTGCACAAAAGATAATGATCTTTGATCCTGGTTCTTCAGATCTTAATATCTGCTCCAATCGTCTTTGTTTCTCCATAGAAGAAACCACTTCTACATGCTGCAACAGATAAATTTAAAGTTTAGTAGTTAGTACATATACCACCAACGCAATCAAAGATATTATCATATATATCACTCATAAATGATAGAGCAGGATAAAAATTAAATAAATAAATAAAAATTGGTATTTACCTGAGTGATAGACTTGTTTGCAACAAGTTCATCTGCATTACCAATATTAACTTGGACAGCATTTGACAATAGATCAGCTGCAATCTTTCGGACCTCTTTAGGCCATGTTGCAGTATACATCAGCGTCTGGCGACGAGTGGGTACCTCCTTCACAATTTTTCTAATTTGTGGCTCAAAACCCATGTCCAGCATCCGATCTGCCTCATCAAGCACCAAATAGGAGACCTGATTCAAGCTAATTCTCCTTGTCTCTAGTATATCATTCAAACGACCAGGTGTAGCTACCACAATATCTACTCCTCTATCTAACTCCTTCAATTGTGGGCCTTTGGGTGCCCCTCCATACAAACACTGCAGGATTAAATAAGGGAATAACTTTATGAGATGAAACAATTCCATATATACCCAATTACAGCAGCACAAGTAAGCATAGCGCAAGGTATATCTGTATATGTATGGGAGTGAGATTGATAAGGTTACCAGTCAGAACTTCTAAACAGAAACTCATGAAAAATTAACAATAAGAAATGTCATACAACTCATGCCAAAATTTACCACGACAACGACCCACACCATTTTATCAAATTCATCCCAAAAATTCTCAACGAAATAGTAGTAGCTCATATAACTCACAATATCAAGTTTCTAAAACAAAAAAGCATACTGCTATATACATTAAAATACAGAATAAAGAGATTCCTAATTTAAGAACAGATTCAAAAGAAACAAACAAAATTTATGTTCAACTTCAAATTAAGTAGATGTGCCATCACTAAAGCTAATCAAGCAAGATAACCTAAAAACATTTATCAGAAACAGAAAGCACGTTGTACCGTGCAAGATATTCTGGAGGACCTCCCAAATTTCACAGCTTCATCTTGAATCTGTGTTGCCAATTCCCTTGTCGGTGACAGTACTAACACAGTTGGTCCCATTTGTGTATTATTGCGGCGCTGCTTGAGATGCATAAAACCTGGAAGAAGGTAGCCTAAGGTCTTTCCAGAACCTGTCTTAGCAATTGCCACTATATCTCGACCTTGCATTGCAATTGGCCATGACTGTGCCTGAATAGGTGTAGGAGAAGAAAAGCCAGCCTGGTGTACCTGTAAAAGCAAAACACCACAAGAGTGCTGAGTAAAAGAGCTAAAAAGTTCCTAAGTTACAGCTATTATGAGTTACAGAGGATCATGCAAGAAGAAGCACCATCCTCCTATGCAGGCAGCAAATGCTTGCAAGATGCAAGCCACAGCAGGAGGTGGCATCTTCTTTTTGTTTGGACCATGTGGCAGACTGAATCATCATCGACAGCAAGCCGGCCAC
Organism: Chenopodium quinoa; assembly: GCF_001683475.1. NCBI lineage: Eukaryota > Viridiplantae > Streptophyta > Magnoliopsida > Caryophyllales > Amaranthaceae > Chenopodium > Chenopodium quinoa. Next base: position 131,244 of record NW_018744825.1, read on the forward strand.
GAACTTGGATGATTCGAAAAGTCCATCTCAAACAATGGTCCAGCGTAAAAGAGCACTCCAATTACAAAGCCCTCCAACAGAGGGCAGCACAGCGTACGACATTAGCTCCTCCCTGGAGCAAATATCGCATCTGCGACAAAAAGTAAAGATGCAAAATAATTAACCCGAGTCTGAACTCCAGCAACTGCAGAACTTTGCATGGAAATAATCGGCAACATAGTTCAGCACACTTACTGGGACAGATCAACTATGAGATAAAGGTAACATAGATACCTCTTTTAGCAATTCAGAAGGGAAACCAGTATCTTCAAATTTTGTGAAAGGTGGGGGCACACCACTTCCCTACAAAAAAGCAAAATAAACTGTAGTCAGGAATAAATTTTTCTTTAACAGGAAAAATAATAATATTATAATTAAAAAAAAGTAAGACAATAGCATCAAAATAAAAATATAAGATTATGTCCATCAATCAATAGTAGAAATGAATTGCCCATGCATTTCAACAAATAAAACCCAAAAATGTTTTTGAATGCACATATAGTACCAAATGTTTAATTACTTCAAAAAGCCACAGTTAAAACTTGAACCATGAAATTACAAAAAAAAACATTCATTGCATAACACTATGTTCGGATAGAGAGAAATGGATGGAAAAGAAGAGGAGAAACGGAAACAATTGTCACCCCCATTTGGGTATCATACGGAAGAAAGCTTGGGAGGAAATTCAAAGGATCCATTCTCCTTCCCTTTCATAAACTAACTTCCACATCAGAATATTTGGAAAGAAATTGGAAGCTCACTCTCTCCCTCCCATCCCTATCCTTCCCCTTCATTATACTCCTCTCCCTTCCCTTGCTCTACACGATTGATATTTAAACATAGTGTAAATTAACGGCACTGAAATAAAATGAACATTCATGAAGCAACGAACAGTTGACATACATGGTAGAGTTAAGTATTCACAATCTTAAAAGGATATGCAAGTACAAATTAGGATCCAGTCCATAATACTCACAGAAACAGATATTTCATGCCGACGACGATAAGCTTCAGGCGACAAACCGCTACCTGCATCCACAGGTCTTTGCTCACAAATGGATCCTTCAACAACAGCATCATTTGGAATATTTCCACCTTTGGTGCTCTATTTGAAAATTTAAAATTTAAAATACTTATTAAAACAAGAAAGCATCTCAACTCACATAAAACACATTTAATTATCCCAATCCCATTTGTTCAACAAAAGATGTCATTGTGTTTAATGCATTAGTTTCCTAATTTTATCTTAAAATTTTGGTAGCGTTGATTGTGAGTTTTAATGGTGATGCAATTAGGGCATTATGAAATCTAATATACTTTATACCTTGTTCAGAACCTTGCTAACTATATTGAACATTACAAAATGTAAAACATAGAAAAATAATACGAAGTACAGGATAAAAAGAGTAATAAGAGAACGTGCAAGTAAAAATGTAGTATATGAGATAACAAGCATGGTAATAAACTTGGATTACATAAACATGGGTGTCAGCCATACTCATGGGTATTCATAATAAAAGCCTTATTTTACACCAAAAATGGATAAGAGAAAAACATAAAATTCAATTCTTATAATGTCATGGAACTTGGAAACAACTATATAAAAATATTATACAGTTTCAAGAAGAATTGTTTGTTTTCAAATTTGATTTGTAATTTTTGTTCATATAAGTTTAATGAAAATTAGTTTGCAGCTGATAATTTTAAACATAATAACCAATTGAATAATAGGCATCTTAAAAATAAATTAATACTACCTCCATTTTTGAAAGATCTTAGCAGTCAACACTTTCCATTTTGGTTTTTTTCATTCAATTTTTGACAAAACACTTTCACTATGTTGCCCCCCTAACCCGCATTATTTTTAAGTTTCCATTCAATATCTCTTTACTATATCCAACTTTTTATTTACGCCTACCCACTTTTTACATCCTCTCTCGTGCTTTCAACCACCTTTACTCAAATTCACCCAACCACTCACAAAAAGTTGTGCAAATACTTCCTCTATTTTATTTACTTGCAACACACCACATTCGCACGTACTTCAAGGATAACACTACCCCGGTTCTTTTATACTTAACCTAATTTGACTGTTGCACTATTCACACACTCAACTTTGACTGCCTTTCGTGATATATACATAAGGAAAAACGTATTAAAGTGGGATCTTGTTTGAACCATTTCCATAAATCCTATTATTATATCCATTTGTTGTAATTTTTAATTACTAGGAATTAAAGGTAGTGATGATTAGTTTACACCACTAGCAAGTGTGATAAAGGAAACGGGTGTAAAAAAGAAAGGAAGAAGCATTAGTCTAGGTAAACGGACAAATTAATTAAAATAATACACCATTTATAAGAAGATGGTGTAAAGTTGTAAGATTTGGATTTTATAGTTTAATCCGTCTGTTTACCTTTTGTAACCAATTCCTCAAATAAGGTGGCAAAAAGGTGTGTTGCAAGTATTAAAAAGTGGAAGTAAATGTTAATACCGAATGCGGAGTAGCAAATAACACAAAACAATTCCATTTCAGTTTACTTACTCTAAACACTAGTCAACTAGTGTATTTACAGTTGCCTTAAAAGCCAAAATATATATTCCCAAATCCCAACCTTCAGACTAGCCACTGAAAGCTGATTAGCCAGAATTTTTTTTAAAACAAAAATAATTTAAATTAAATTAATGTATTTTCTGGTAAGTATACTACTGCCACTGAATCTATAATTAACAAACAAATGCTGATATATATTGTAGCCTTTGACACTTGAAATAAAATCACATTTTAGCATAAAAAATTTCTTGCTCCACTCCAACAAATTATTTCTAGATAATGTACATCACACAGCTGTTCACCAATATGTGAAACAAGTTGCAAAAACTAGCAATCATAATGATGCAACTCATGCAAGTGAAAAGATTATTACATGGATATTAATTAAAGAATACATGTAAAGCAGAAAGCAAGTCATGTATTCCACAATATCCCACACAACGTAATTTTAAATGTATTTTTTCACCAACCAAAGCACAAGAAAACCTAGCAAGAAGCAACAATCAACTATTTCCTTAAAATAGCAATGTCTTCGCATTTAGATAGCTTAATCAATTAACCAATTCTATCAATAGCTAGCCACACAAATATTGACGAAGAAAAAATCAAGATGGTGACAAATCTGACAGAGGAAAAGGTATACCTGTTGATTCCTTTCAACGTTGCTGCTACCTCTACTATATTTATCGTCATTATCACCATTCCCAACATCCCTATGTCCATTAGAGGACTGCTGAACTTGGGCTGAAGAACTTACATAAGTTGAGTAAGGCCTAGATGAGATCGAGCTACCATGTGCCGGTGCACCAGGCCTCTCGTACTGAGTCACATTAGTCTCTGGATTCCAAAAGTACAAGTATCCAGTTTTCCCATCCACCAAACCTCTCCATGGTTTCGGTAATGATGGATCTTCAGGTGCATACCGCGGCCCAGGCGAAGCTGTAGCTGTAGCAGCCATTGAAACTTCCTGCAAATCCCCCAGTCAGTACCCAACAAAAATTCATGCTAGTATTCAATACCAAAATCTTGGCCTAGAACCTATGATTCTGAAACACATAAAAATCATAAAAATAGCAAAAATTCATTGCACAATTTTTTTTTTCAAATTGAAGAAAGAAACTGTTAAAATAACAACATACAGTTGCATGTTTTGCTAAAAAAACCATCGAGAAAAATAGCATCAACTAAATTTGATGTTACTACAGAAAAACAAAATCTTGACCTTAATCTACGATTTGGGAACAGAAATAGTACATAAAAATTAAATCTTTTTCGGCATCATGTAAATACGAAAGAGCGAACAAACAAGAGAGCTTTTCAAACCCTAATTAACAATAATGTAGTCGCAAAAATTCCTGAAAATTGAAAAAAGTTGCTAAACCTAATATAAATCAACAATAATCAAAATTTAGGGTTTCAGATCTAATAAAAAGCCAAAAACCTTCAATTTTTAAACACATAATAGCTGTAAAACTAGCAATAATAAGCGGGAAAATCCAGATACCAATAGAAGTACTTTTTAGGGTTTATTAAGATGAAGAAGAGCATCAACAAAAATGATGATCTAATCTCAGATCTAAAAATGGTGAACCGTGAACATTACAAGTTGAAAGAGAAAGAAAGAGAGATTACCAGTAGATGTTTTAGAGTGCGGCGAAGCAGGAAGCAAAGAAGTGGCGGAGAATCCCCGCACTTCCTGTGGCACGGAATACCTTTTCCTCTGCTTTCTCTCTCAACGCGCTTCAGAAATGTTGAGGAGAAATTGATAGAAGTGAAATGGGAGCTTTTTTTGGTGTTAATAATATTGACACCCCAAATACGGAGTACACTTTTATTTTGTTCTTCTTTTGTTACCAATAAAAAATAAATAAATAAATGTTTGACTTATTATAAAATAAATAAATAAATATTATTATATAATATATAATTCGATTCGTCACAATATCTACTATCATAATATAATTTTGTTACAATTTTTCAAATAAATAATAAATGATATTAATGGTCAAAATTATGTCTTAACAAATGTGCCGATCAAATTGATGCACTTTTAAAAAAACAGAGGAAGTGACAACATAATCCCTAAATTACTGACCAGGTAATCTCTATGATACCGATCAAGTAATCACTATAACACTGAGCAAGTCCTGTAAGGGTGTAACACTAATTGAGTAACCCGTGCAACACTAACGAAGTAACATTTATGATAGTTTATCACACATTGTAGCTAGCTACATATAATAATTTGTGTAAATAATAATGACTACATATTTGTCCATCTACCTTGGCAACAATTTTTTTTTTAATGTAAAACTAGTTATTGGCTCATGCGATGCCTCAGATCATTATAATTGATCAAAATTTAATTAAAAGGGGTTAACATATACTTGAACGTATGATCATTATAATTGATTTGATGAACATATGATGTCTTTTGAACAACTTATACCCTCCTTTTCATGATAAATGTAAAGGGAGGAAAGATGGTGAAGTAAAAAAGATGAAAATCTAGGAGGAAAAATTACCAAAGGAAGCTTTATTGAGAAACAATACTCCATAGTAGACGCGTGGCAAAACTATTTACCAAACTAAGCTTTCAGGGTAAAACGGCATCCAGGGTGGCGTTTTTACCCTGGCCAAATTTTTTAAAAAAAATTAGTCAAGGCAAAAGCGCCATCTAGGATGGCGTTTTTACCCTGACTGAAATTTTAAAAAAATTTGGCCAAGGTATGCAACACCCAGCCTGCAAGCTGCAAGCACCACACCAGCCACAAATACAGCAACAGCAACAACAACATCAACAACAATAACAAAAGCAACAACCACAACAACAACAACCACAACAACAACATTAGCAACAACAACAACAACAACAACCACAACAACAACATTAGCAACAACAACAACAACAACCACAACAACAACAACTGATTCAATGAAAAGAATGAATGTGTATGGTGAAGTTGATAATGGACAGAAAATCAATTGAAAAAGTCGGTAATATTGATAATATTTGATTGGATACAACGTACTGGAGAATCCAATTACAACAAACTGACAAAAGAAATTCTAAGATCCTGATTCATCTATTCAACGTAATTGTTGTCTATCAACTCGCGGTCTCCGACGATGATAGTACTGAGATACTATTGTGAAAGGATCTGGGGCAGAAGTCTGGGGAGGAGTCTGTTGGCTGGATGATTGTCCCTCCTGTGATGAGTATAGCCCAGACAAGGGTACGGCGAAATCCTCCTGAATGTCAAAAAAACTACGAGGACGCTGTAGGGGACGTGTGAGTCTGTCCCCTACTACTCTCGCCTACCTCACGGTGTGAATGCTGCTGTGATTGGTCCTGCCCCTGGATAAGATGACCATGACCATGTCTTTATAAGCTACTCACAGTCATTGCCTGAATTTCATCTATCTGCGGTATGGTGGAATATGATATGCTCAAGACTCCCAGTGCACCATGTATAGTTAGCATATCAAACACCTACATAAGTCAACAATTAGTCAATTTAATAGCATCAGAAATAATTAATTGATAAAATAAAAATCCATCTAAAACTCACATATCCACTGATGTCTCCAAAAGCTGAATGATAATGAGTTGAGGGTGGGGTGTAGTTAGGGTTGATGAAGTGTCGGGTAATGCTCATGTACCATACCATGTATGGATCGTGATACTCCATCCGGCCTCGGAAAGGCGTACCATCCACGACGTGCTGCAACTGCTAATCCCACATGTCAATGAAAGGGGCATGCTGAACTGCCAGCTCACGTCCCCCTTTCCTCGTCGGTCTACCCTGGGCAAGTGGACACTCGTGTCACACATGGAGGGGACACCTGACAAAGGCCGAACTGTCGCATGACTCTATCGGGGAGGTGAGCCTCCACTACCTCAAAACAGATGAGGATTGTCATGGCACGCCACTCCATCTGATGATCACGAAGATATGGGGGCATGGCATCGACTAAGTCACGATCCCACGTCATTTGCATTAACACGCCGTTAGTAACAACATAATTAACTTATTGAAACAATGAACGGGGTGTTAAATTAGTTTTTATAGTGTAATTGATCACCTGAGACTCGCTCAGTCTGTTGAATGTGTCTCTGTAATACGGTAGACCCTTCGATGCATGTCACAGCTCCGATGGGTGCCCTAAAGTGTTAGGACAAAAGGGTCAGCTGGTCCTAGGTCAGCTCATGGCGGTCCCTGATCGTGTCCCTCCATGATATATGTTCATTGCACAATGTAAAACAAGAAATTAGCTACATCCTAAGTGAAAACATACACACAACATGCCTAATGACAACGACCACATTTGCTTGATGGACGGTTAGTCTCATCAATTTCATTTCGTATACGCTTCGACTTTGGCCGACCATGTCCTCGGACCATGCTCTCATAAAGACTGGTTTTAGGTCCTCTGTATGTCCTCCACGTCGTCTCACAAGGAATAGGCCAGAACTGTGGGGCATAAGTATTTGCATATGCCTCTGATCGTAGGAAACTGTCCACCCGTGGTTCTTCAGAAACTGAGTACTTAAGACACACGGCTAGAACATGAGAACACGGTAGGTGAAATATCATAGGCTTGTTGTATGTACATGTTCTCAAATTGAAGTTAACAGTATGCTTATGACCTCCTTTTCTGTCTATCCTGTCTCCCCGGTGTGTTTTTACTTGGTATATACCAAGCCGACGATTATAAACATCCACTGTATGGTATTTTTCTTTTCCGTTATTCTTCTCCAAAATGGAAGTGACCTTAGGTGAGCATGCATATCCGTTGGCACGCCTAGCAAGTGAACTAATCCCTTCTTAAATTAAAATACTTGTTAACTCTGCGGAAAGTTAACTCGACTAGGGACATGATCTGCAGAAAACGAGCTCCGTTCAACACATTGTTAAATGTTTCTGAGAAATTTGTAGTACATATTCCATACCCACGACCAACGTCATGAAACAAGGACCACCTGTGAAAACGGCACATCCATAATGTACTCTAGGGACTTGACACAATATTCACCTATAGAACGCATATCATTAGTCAATTTTTTTTCTGGGAGTTGGTAAGTAGCAGCCTTAAACCTATTTCTCATGTTGTTGTTCTTCACATGAGCCCTTAAGTTAGAGGCCATGTGTCGAGCGCAAAACCTGTGAAAGGCCCGTGGGTCATGAAATCCACCGTTCGAGTCAGTCATTGCAGCAATAATCCTAGCATGTCGGTCAGATATAACACATAGGCCATCTCGATTAGTAACATGAACCCAAATGCAGCTTAGAAACCAAGACTAACTGGAGGTGTTTTTCCCTTCAACTATTGCAAATGCTAGAGGAAATACCTGAAAATTAACATCAACACTTGTAGCATCCAAAAGTGTGTCTTAATATTTCCCATATAAGTGTGTCTCATCGATAGAGAGAACAGGCATGCAATGTTTAAACCCATTGATGCAAGGCCTGAAGGCCCAAAACACTCGTTCAAACACCTCCATGTTGTTGTAGTAAAAGCCTTCAGCAATAGCTTTATATTTCCATAAAACTACGGTGCCCGGGTTTGACTCTTGGAGGGCTTGCATGAAAAAAGGAAGTCTGTTGTACGAACTCTCCCTATCTCCAAAAATTTCCGCAATAGCTTTCTGTTTGGCATACCACGCTCTTCGATAGGGAACTGTTTTGGAGTTTTTTGTACGTACCCGAGAGGAGGGTGTGTACGTCCCGCGGGAGACAGATCCGCAATGTGACACCCGAATGGCCTGGCCACCTGCAAAACAACCAACCTCCGGTGCCGGAGGTTCGCCTCTAACTATCAAGTTAGTGACTAGAAAGAAGTATTTTAGGAAAGTAGAGAGAAGGTAGAATCATTTTGGGAGTCATTGCACTTGGAGGATATTGATTGTCCCCTAACTGATGTAAATGATCAATATTCACAGTGCATTGGGACATGTGCCTTTTAGGTAATCTAACCTAAGTAGATAGGCTTCCCACCATTTTACGGTTTCTAGAGTTATGGGCTTGAAGCCCGTTTTTCCCCTTCTGTCACTGAGTGACACGTGTCATGCTCTAATTGGCTCATTGAGCACTGATCTTAGGGACACGTGTCGCAGTGGCATTGGTCCACATGTTAAGGGTATTTTAACCCTAAACATTAGCCCCTTGGAAGGAGTAATTTCTTTTTTAAGAGGGATTGTTCCTTTTGAAATTAAGGCTTTATTTGTTGCAGTTCAAAGTCACTTTGGTCGGCATTTGTCTAGTTCAATAAAAGAGAGATTTGATTAACTTGGAAAAATTTGATACCTTGAATGGTATGACATTTTCTAAGTTAATCAATCATAATAATGATTGTCGCTGAACTAGACAGATGTTGACTCTTATTTCTTTTAGCCCCATTATCTGGCCATTGGCCTCTTCATCCGGCCATTGGCCTCAACTTATAGAGCAATGTACCACCCAGACGGGAGATGCTCTCTGCGACGATTTCACCCGGATGGGCGTCGCTGGATGTCCACTCATGTTGGAGCAAACGAGTAATCGTTCAATATTATTCGACCATTCGCCTCATCATTTGGTCATTGGCCTCAACTTATAGAGCAATGTACCACTCAGATGGGAGATGCTTTCTACGACAATTTCACCCGGATGGGCGTCGCTGGATGTCCAATCATGTTGGAGCAGACGAGTAATCATTCAATATTATTCGGCCATTGGCCTTATCATTCGGCCATTGGCCTCATAAGGTTGTTCTAAAAGGAACAACACTTAGCTGCTAAGATTTTGGACTTAGCTTATGTCTGCTCATGTTGGAGCAGACGGTTTTAACTATCATCCGGTCATTGGCCTCATTAGGTTATTCTAAAAGGAACAACGCTTAGCTGCTAAGTTTTTGGACTTAGCTTATGTCTACTCATGTTGGAGTAGATGATTGGTTTAGATTTTGCCACCTGCACATTGCACAGGCGCTGCTTCTCCCATCGAGAGACATATATATCATTTATTAGATGTAAAAAAGCCAGTTCAACATACTTTTAAGGCCTTTTCAGGTCGGTATGCTTCCCTTGAGGGAGACTTAGTCCAATATTAAAATAATTCAAGAAATCAAATAAGTTGATCGGTTATTTTTAGACCGTCTAACTTTTCTGAAGTTCATTTTAGAACTTCTCAATGGGAGTGTGAACGGTCTTTTTAGGCAGTCAGACTTTATTGAAATTCAATTAATGAATCAATAATAATAATAATAACAATAAAGTTACCATATTTAGGTTTGATGGTATCAGCTTAATAGTTACACGACACCTTGATATATACTTGTATTTTGCATGTCACTTTTGTGCTTAACACGCGTAGCTTGGTAGCATGTGGCACCAATTAATAGTATTCCATACTTGTTAGCCATGAACTTGAGCTTTAAGGAAAACATGCTCAGCTTCATTAAACAAAACTAAGCCCTTGAAGCGGATGGTTTATGGCTGGACTCTTATACTCATAGGAGGCTTTCTTGGTGTCGGTGAGAGTGTCGCGCAAATTCATTCTGCTCGGTCTTAGATGGCATTTTAATGCCAAAAATTACAGGCTTAAGTCCACATACATTCGGCTAGGCTTCAACCCATGTACATTCGGCTAGGCTTCAACCCATGTACATTCGGCTAGGCTTCAACCCATTTACATTTGGCAAGGCTTCAACCCATATACATATGGCAAGGCATTAAACCATATACATGTGGCTCTTGTGAATTGAAAATGCCACCTACACACATTCGGCTCAGTTTTAATTGTCGTCTATGTAACGCCTAAGTGTCGCTTATCAGTTATCACCCTGGCGCTTTTTTTTTTTGAATAATACAGTAGTAATCATAACAATGATTTGTAATTTTGTATGGTAACCCAACTAACTTCACGTAAATAAGCTGCTTCAAGGGTGATACGGTATTGAAGACCAACTCACTATTTTTCTCATCAAGTGTCGGCTGACACCAATAGATAAAATATCTTGATGTCGCTTGCTCGCCTTGCTAAGTTTATGCGAATATGAGCTTTATTTGTTGTTCGGCATTCATGTCGTTTAACAACTCATGCTTGTCTTTAGATAGCTAGATATGGAGGAACTTGGTACATTTTTCCACTCAACTATCTTAGTGAGTTTTAGCTATTATTCAACGCACTACGCTGCCGCCTATATTTCATATATATAGTGCGGATGACTATGCAGCTCACTACCTTAGTGTATATGTAGTTGGACGACACTTCATGTGCAACAATAATTTTAAGTAGATGATGTTTTCATAATACATATATGTATATATGATAATGATGGTCAAACTTAAAAGACCATCCATTTAAGTGGTACCTCAAGGCTATCAATTATGCAAGCTATGCTTGCTGTCTGTACGCGAGCCCTCGGCATGCTACTCGGCACCATGGCCGGATGCCTTGATCAACATCTCAACTTCTCGGCTAATAAGAGCTGGCCATGTATAATGTCGATTGTGTCTTAAACTCACAAGAGACAAACTTGAGGTTGAGTTGTATATACATATAATCATAATGATTTACTTCCTCAAGCTCTTGCATTGGTAGCTTTCTTTGAATGCTGGCCGTTCGGCATTCCATTGAGCGAGAACAAGCCCCTATACCGGGCGGTTTTTTACCATGTCGCTTGTTTTCATGTTCAAATTCAAATGCTAGACGACAATGTGTCAACCCATATACATGCGGCAAGGCTATCCAGCCATACACTCGGTACAATACCCATACCATTTCATGCCGCTTGCATTTAACAATCATTAGATGACCTTGGCAATTCTTAGCCGTTTAGAAAGATAGAGTTAAATTACTCTTATGGGTATGCTTTTGAATGTTGCTCGGCTACTCTCACAAGGTGAGATTGCTTGCCCATCCTTCATGATCATCCAGCGATAAATAATGTTAGGTGGCATTCAAGTGTCACCTCACGCTTGTGTTCACACACAGGCTCTCAAATGTTGTCAGCTTCAAAGGCCATCTCACTCACGCGTGATAATGCCGGTTGTTTCTTATAGTCACAAGAGGCTTTGCTTGATAATTTGAGTCGACATATTTGTCGCTTGGATTTGTGGAGCTGAGGGATTCCTTATGTCGATCTCTACGCATAGTTGCCGTTTGTGATTACGGAGTTAGGGCGTGCTGGTTGCTCTTGAAAAACATACTTAACATTTTTTCCATATTGTGAGCTGAACACTCGATACTATCCAACTCGTTCATAAAAATTGCTCAAGCATGATGATGAGTGACATTTATGTCGCTCTTAGGGTAGTCTTTTCTAGTAGTTTTAGTAATAATTCGGTCCATTTTAGTATGTTTTTGCTATGATCCGCCTAGTTCGAGTATTCTACCTTTGTGGTGCGTAATGTGTATTCATGTGGTTTAGGTAGTCTATACTCCCCTCCCCTTTCGTTGTATTACGCTTTGCCTTCCTGTTCCATGATTGTAGGTGTACGCCGTTGATTCGGAGATGGAAGGAACAAGGGCAAAACGGGAAGAATTCCAGACCAGACAAATGGCGCAGACGCGCCACCAGAGGAGCGAGCGCGCCACCTTTAAGCGCGGGCGCACCTCCCTTGAGCGCGGGCGCGCTGATGAGCTGGACCAACCATTAAATACCCACTTTGGAGCGGGCGCACATTTCTAGGAGCGGGCGCGACTTTTTTGGGCGCGGGCGCGCTTGTCTGTTGCTGATTCAAATCCCGAATTCAGTCCAATCAACAAATGGGAGGAAAAACGGCTAACTTTGGAAAACATTCTATCATAAGGATACTTTAGCATAGAAACCTTGGAGGAGAGCTTTTGAGGAATTTTTTCTAGGTTTTTGTTTTAGCCACTTTTGTATTAAAGAATCTTGATAGTTTTTAGTGTAATTTCATTGCCCATCAACATTAGTTTTAGTTTTTGAAGAAGTATTTTGCAAGATTGATGTATGGTCAAGCTTGTAGCTTGGATGATGTATGGTTCTCTACTTGGATTTCAATGAAGTTTTTGGTATATTTCTCTATTTTCTCTTGTTTTTATGATTAAAGTTTCTACCTGTGTTAGTTTAGTTGATAAAAACCTTGTCTTTCTTACTATTTCATTGGTTATAATGTTTCTTAGTATGATTGTAGTTGTAGTTATGGATAGTGAGTAGTTTCTTGTTGCTAGGGGTTTGGTGAAGGTATGCTTTGAGTTTGATGTATGTTAGGCTAGGTTAATTTGGAATATTTATGATTAAATCTTCCTTGTGCTTATACTTATTGGCCACTCCATGTTTAGGGCCATATGCATGTTGTGGTTGAGTGACTTGAACTAAATCATGACGATAGTGTGATTTAAGAATAGTTATTAGGTGATTGATTATTGCATGACCTTAGTTTGTATGCCTTATGACGATACTGCAAGTGTATGCTAGCTAGGATAGCTCTTAATCCCGATAGGTGATTAGAGAGTATTCTTGACATTGCCTTGTATGAGTTGCTTGGGTTACATGTAAACCTATTTTCCGATGCCTAACTTCGTTGAATTCATAGCATGTTTGATCCTTCCCCCTAGTACTTGTTTTAATTGTTATTCTATCCCTTTTAGTCATTACTTTGCCCACCATACTTCTTGATTGAAGTAGATTAACATTAGGAGATAAATAGCGGTGCTTAATCGTTTCCCTGTGTCCGACCCTTAACTTGCCTCTATACTCGTTTAGTTACATGTTCAGGACTACAAATATCATTTGATAGAGGTATCTTAGTAACGACCTAAAATACCGCCTGTCACATGACAATTTACTTGAGTAGTTGCTCATATGGAGCTCGCAACTTCCCTCAAATGGAGCTTTGCCGCCTATGTTAATAAGGAAAAGCTTATCAAAGTAATAGAGGAGTAGCTCGATAGTGCCGGCCATCCGGACAGTTCATGGCTTAACTCGTATAGACACAACCGACTTTCTTGATTTTGGTTTTCAAGTTGGCACACCAAATCACCATTGCCGGATGCTTATAACTCAACAACCACTTTCGAACAAAAAATTGAGGGAGTATGCTTTCAATTTAGCTCCGTCGCCTATGCTAACTTACACAAGTGGTGTACCTTTATTTACGCAAGAGTCGCATCTTGCTTGGCATTTATAGTAACTCAGCCATCGAATACCGAGCCATAATTGTTGGAGCCCCTCTCGGCAAGGATAGTGCCGGATGACTCCATTGATTCAACCAAGCCTCAATGGTTGGTCGGCTTTAATGACCGCTTTTCTCATGCATGCTGCGCTCACTATCTTCATGGTCATCCGGCCACTAACTGCCGGCTGACCCCATTGATAACGATAGCATGGCCACTTTAATGTCGCTTGAGTGTTAAACTCAACAGGAGGCTAGCCATTAGTCTTGCTGGAACATGTATAATCCGCCTCTTGTGATGCTCTCTCTATAATGCCGCTTGTGTCTTATGCTTACAAGAGAGCTCTTGGACGACAATGGGTACGCACATGAACCCATTCGACTCGACATTAGAGCCGCTTATATATAGCTGGGCTTCAATACCGTTTGACCCTTGTTTCATTGTTTGGCTTGATTGCCGTTCAACTAAGCTCAATCATGGCCGACACTATGCATGAGAAGCTTAGTCTTTTAGGAGTTTCACCTTACTGACCGTCTCATGAGAGCTCAAGCAAGCTTTCAAAATGCATGCTATATTCTTCTCATGCATGAATACGTGAACCTATTTGTAATAGTGGGTTGCCGCCTAATACTCTCATATGGAGCTTTGCTACATGAGAGTAAGTTTACTGTCAAAGTATCGTATGACTAATAATCTAGTAACATGCTACTCACATGTATAATTTATACTTAATTAGTTCTTCATGCTTTCTTTTTCCACCAAAATGTACGTACTCCACCAAAATGTACGTACATACAAAATGGCAGAGCAGTTAGGCAGCTTTCTTTTTCCACCAATGCCGCCAAACAACCTATCAACTTTTGAACTTCTTTTACAGTGCGGGGCGACTGCATGTCTATGACCGCCTGTATTTTTTCTGGGTTGGCCTCTATCCCCCTTTAATTAATCAGAAATCCGAGAAATTTCCCAGACTCAACACCAAAAACACACTTCTTGGGTTTGAGCATGACATGGTGTCGCCTGAGTGTGGCGAATGTTTCTCGGAGGTCAGCAAGATGGTCCGCTTGTAGTTTGGATTTGACTATCATGTCATCAATGTACGCCTCTACATTCCTCCCAATTTGATTAATGAAGACTGTATTAATTATTCGTTGGAAAGTAGCAGGCGCATTTTTCAAACCAAACGGCATCATTGTATTGTAGAATAACCCCTGATCAATGACGAATGTCGTCTTCTCTTGATCTTTCTTCCACAAGGGTATCTGATGGAAACCTGAATAGGTGTCCATGAAACTCATCAAGGCATGGCTGGCTGTAGAATCGACCAAACTGTCAATCTTTGGTAGAGGATAACTATCCTTGGGACATGCCTTGTTTAAATCTGTGTAGTCAACACACATGTGCCAGGTACCATTCGACTTCTTGACAAGCACGACATTGGCAACTCAATCTAAGAAGTAACATTGCTGAATGAACCCAACATCAAGCAGCTTTTTTACCTCGGCGGCTGCCGCCTGACTTCTTTCTTCACCATGGTTCCTTTTATTTTGCCTAATCGACTTCTTTTTGGGATCCACAACAAGTTTATGAACAACAAGATCCGGACTTATGCCTGACATCTCTTCTACTTCAAAGGCAAAAATGTTTTTGAATTCTTTTAATAAATTGTGCAAGTCTGCACCCAAGTTTGCTAAAGCTGTCGTCCCAACCTTAACAGTTCGCTCTAGCCGTGTGTCATCCAAAGCAATATCAATGTGTTCACCAGCCGGCTGGGGACGGAGTTCATCCGACCGTTCCCCGGTCAATGATTGCTATTGTTTTTATTTTTCAATGGCCACCAGCTGGCCGACCTTTCTCTTTTTGCCACCTGCTATGGGAGCAGGCACATCTTCTTTGACCTCATCTAGGTCTATTGGTTTGTCACCCTGGCCGGATGCGCCTACAGTGGGTTAGACATTAGAGAGATAACATTCTCTAGCCGTCTTTTGGTCTCCATTCAGGAAGCCGACAGATCCGTTATCTTTCTCAAATTTAAGGAGCATAAGGGAAGGAATTATAACAACCTTGGATTCGTTTAGAGTGGGACGACCCAATATCAAGTTATAGGCCGTCAGCACTTCAACGACTAAGAAACGGACAACCATGTGACGTCCTCCTCCCTTTTCCCATAGCTGTATGGTTAAATCTATCCGGCCTACCGGTTGCACAACCCCACCCCCAAAACCAACTAAGGGGTGAGATACCTTGTGCATGCTTTCACTTGTACTTAAGCTTTGCCAAGAACTTATGGATGGTAAGATTAAAGGAACTGCCAGTGTCTATGAGGATTCGGCCTAGCTTTTGGTTGGCCACTTGGCACTCGATGACAATGAGGTCATCATGCGGTCTCCTGATCTTGCCCCTATCTTTCTCAGTGATGATAACTTTAGGGAAAATATCCTTGGACGCTTGCCCCTCATCAACCGACCTGACATCCAGCCGCCTGATGTAGTCCTTGGTACCCCGAATGGTTGGGCCGCCTCCAGCAAAGCCGCCTGCAATTGTATAGATCAGTTCTTCATCAATGTCCGAACTATTAGCCAATTGAGGCTTCTTTTTGGACGACTGCCCATGGTTAGTTTGCAGAGTAACCTTAGACCTCAGAATATAAGACTTAAGCACTCCTTTGTCAGCAAGACGATCCAGCAGCCACTTGATACTATAGTAGTCGCAACCGGCTTCTTAATGGTCACCCGGTATATTATTTCCATGAGGATGGAGTAATAATCTTTGTTAAGCTCATACTTGGGGGTGTATGGTTTAGATTCTTTCTTTTTCTTCTGGGACGGCTGCTCAGAGGTGTCGGCCGCCCAGACTTCTTTTCTCTTTTTATTCTCTTCTTTCTTAGCCGGCTATGATGGCCGACTTTTTTTTTGTCAGACCGCTTTGAGTCCGACTGCTTACTGATGTTGTAGAGTTCGGTCGCCTGTATATAGGCGTCCGCTTCCATCAACGCCTCTTGAAGGGCAGCAACCCTTTTTCTGACGAGGTCGAACTTAAAGGCTGACCCGTCTTTCAGACCTTTAAAAAAGTCTGTATAGGCCACTTCATCAGACAACCCTTGAATTTGAATTCTCAACAGATCGAACCGCCTGATATATGACTGAAGCCCTTCTCTATCTCCGTGCTGAATGGCACCCAAGTCCAGACTTGTTTTCTTAGCAGGGATGTTCATAGAGAAGTTGGACGCAAACAAGTACGCAAGCGTCTTGAAATTGTTGATGCATCCGGCTGGCAATTTGCCGAACCATTGTTGGGCGACGCCCTTCAATGTGGCCGGGAAGCATCGGCACCATGCGACATCATCTAGCCCTTATAAATACATAAGGTTGGTGTAAGCCATAAGGTGATCTTCCGGATTGGTGGTACCATCATAGGTACCTACTAGAACATTTTTAACCTTGGCCAGCTGTGCAGCATCGGTTATTTCCTTGGAGAATGCAGAGGGTTGTTCCCCAAGCCTTAGCAGACGGAGTTGCTAGTCCAAAGGTTGGACGTTTTGTGCCGCCTACACCCCAAAGAGGGTCGGCTGCATGTATGGTTGCTGAGGCACATACGGAGCCGAATGGATTATCTGAGGGCCAGAGTGGATGGACAGGCTGCCCGACTGACCTTCTCGGTTTGATTGGGAATACCTTATTGAGGTATTCTAAAAGCTGTCTGGGTAACTCGACGCTGAAGCTGACTCAGACATCTGTTGACTCTTCTTTTACTAGATTAACATCCGGGCATCAGAATAATTCTTCTTTGTGCCATCCGGCTGAACGTGCCGAATGACCTTCCTCGTTCTTGTCTCAGGAAATCGAATCTTTGTAAGATCGATCAAGGGCTGCTTCCCCTCCTTTGATTTAGGATGCGGAGTAGGTTCTCGGTCCTTGACAAACTTGTTCCTCCCAAAATGGGAAGGCTTCTTGACCGACTGCTCCTTGTTAGAGCCAACCGACTTTTTATCGATGAGGTCCTTTATCCCCCCCTTGAAACTTGCCATGAATCTCATGAGTTCATCTCGGGTGATTGGGGCTGTGCCTTCTGCCGCCTGGAGTTGTCCAGATGGCTGTCCGGATGGTTGACTTGGACCTACTTGATCATCGCCCCATTCCCTTCTTTCTATGGGACTAGTGCGTCTTGTTCTGAGTGATCCATCGGCAGCCACATATGTTTCGACCTCAAAGTCGTCATCAGTGTCTTGGTCCGTATAGACCTGAGCGTCGGCCATAGGCTGTTTCTCGCTAGGAGGCGGTACAAGTTCTAGTGAAGCCATCTTACAAGTACTCTCCCCACAGACGGCGCCAAATGTTTCGGGGTTTTTTGATGTCCTGCGGGAGAGTTACAATTCCAAGACTGGACTTTAGGCACCTGTACCTGCAAAACAACGGAGACTCCGGTTGGGTGGGGTTCTGCCTTCGACGATCAAGTTAGAACGTGTTCGAATGTAAAAAGTGCGGAATGTAAATGGGATCAGGTTTCACTTTGAAGAGAAATGATCATCCGGATATAGCAAACAACCTCAATATCCGAGTGTAAACTCTCAAGTGTGGTTTAATTCTGCAATTAATGCTCTCACTGAATGTTTGTGAATGTCGTTCCCCAGGTGGGAACATCTCCATTTTATAGGGTCTCGAAGTACATAATAATCGGAACACATATTAGATGACACAAATACACAACACAACTAAAACCACAATGATTCCATTAAATCCTCACGCTAAGCGTATATATAACGTAGTGTTCAACGATGTACTTATTTACCTAGTTAAGAAACAATGTAGTATATATTTAAATGTACGTAATTCAACAATGTAGTTTGTAAACATACTTAAATTACATAATTACACACTAAAATATTCATATTTAGCAAAAAAAAAAAACCTACATACTTGAAGAATAATGTATGCTTCATATACTTGATTTGAAATTAAACAACATACATATAAATATATTTACTTTCAATTATTAAACAACAATTTATTATGTATTTATACTTATATCGCATACTTGAACAATAATATAGAACATAAATTGTAAACTACAAACATGAATTCCCAAAAAACATCAAAAACAAGTAAAATAGTTAAATTACATACATACCTTAAATACGATCAATTTACTGCGTAAAAGTGTTAAAAGAAAAAAGGAGGAACAATTTTTAGTGAGTGTGATGAAGATCTAAGCAATGGGAAGTAAATATGGAGGAATTGGCAAAGTGCTGTGCGCGCGGGTTAGGGTTTGGGAATTGGGGGTTTTTGTTTTTTTAAAGAACATTGATAAAACAGAAGTAAATTGGAAAAATATACTGACAGGCGGTATTTTAGGTCGTCACTAAGACACCTCTATCAAATGATATTTGTAGTCCTAAACATGCAACTAAAAGAGTATAGAGGCAAGTTAAGGGTCGAACACAGGGAAACGATTAAGCACCGCTATTTATCTCCTAATGTTAATCTAATTCGATCAAGAAGTGTGGTGGGTAAAGTAATGACTAAAGGGGATAGAACAACAATTAAAATAGGTACTAGGGGGAAGGATCAAACATGCTTTGATTTCAACGAAGTTAGGCATCGGAAAATAGGTTTACATGTAACCCAAGCGACTCATACAAGGCAATATCAAGAATACTCTCTAATCACCTATCGGGATTAAGAGCCTTCCTAGCTAACATACGCTCACACTATCGTCGTAAGGCATACAAGCTAAGGTCATGCAATAATCAATCACCTAATGACTATTCCTAAATCGCACTATCGTCACGATTTAGTTCACGTCATTCAACCACAACATGCATATGGCCATAAACATGGAGTGACTAATAAGTATAAGCACAAGGAAGATTTAATCACAAATATTCCAAATTAACCTAGCCTAACATACATCAAACTCAAAGTATATCTTCACCAAACCCCTAGCAACAAGAAACTACTCACTAGTCATAACTACAACTACAATCATGCTAAGCAACATTATAACCAATGAAATGGTAAGAAAGACAAAGTTTTTATCAACTAAATTAACAAGAGTAGAAGCTTTAATCATAAAAGCAAGAGACAATAGAGAAATATACCAAAACCTTCATTGAAATCCAAATAAAGAGCCACACATCATTCAATCTTCAATCTCCATGCTTGACCATACATCAATGTTGCAAAATTACTTCTTCAAAAACTAAAAGTAAAACTAATGTTGATAGACAATGAGAATTACACTAAAAGCTATATGATTGTTCAATACAAAATTTTTCTAAAACAAAGACCTAGAAATTGATATTTTTGAGCTCTCTCCTTGGGTTTCTATGCTAGTTTTTTTTTTATCTTTTCCTCCCCCCTTAGCCGTTTTTGCCTCTTTTTTTTTTTTTTTAACTTGGGCTGAAATCGGGATTTGAATCAGCAGCAGAGAGGCGCGCCCGCGCCCAACAGTGGCGCGCCCGCGCGTTAAATGATGGCGCGGCCGCTCCTAGAAATGCGCGCCCGCTCCAAAGAGGGTATTTAATGGTTGATCCCACTCATCAGCGCGCCCGCGCTCTATAGATGTCATAGCAAAAACATACATGAATACACATTACGCGCCACAAAGGTAGAATACTCGAAATAGGAGGATCATAGCAAAAACATACTAAAATGAACTGAATTATTACTAAAACTACTAGAAAAGACTATCCTAAGAGCGACATAAATGTCACTCATCAAATTCCCCCAAGCTAGACCTTTGCTCGTCCTCGAGCAAAGCTAAAGGCAAAGAAGATTGAGAAACGATTATCCAAACACAAGCAATATAAATAAAAATAAAATAAAATAAAATAAAATAAAATAAAATAAAAAGAGGGGGGGAAGGAATTTACACTAACTCACTTTCGTAGGAATCACGGTTGTTTTTAACATAAACAACAAGCCATTTAAACCTCAAAGTCGCCAATGAGGACGAGTATGCTTTCGTGGGGGTTTCCAAAGAGTTTAACCCACAACTCTTGGCGACATGCTCAAGACAAACCAAAACAAAGGAGCAAATAAAGAAGAAAATCAACTACAAACAAGCATAGATGGATGACAATCTTTCTAGGTACTAAGAGTAAACACATTTTTGGATGCCAATGGTTGATTGAAAGATAAGTTATTCTAAGCATAGAGAACTCTAATATGCTCCACTCCACCCGCATTCCATACATTCTTACCGCGTTCCCTCATCTGGATTCAAATCCACCCTTCAAGGTAGTATCTCATGACTCCACGAAGGAGCCGGAACAAATGAAACAAGGGTGACCCGACATCTTACCAAGTCATGCTCTCTCCATATGCTTGAAATCTAGCTCCCTCCACCGACTAGTGACTCAACCAATCCAAGTTAAAAGGACTTAGGGTTGTAATGCAGGCTAGGAGGTAAGGGTGAGGAAAGAAATAAATAAATAAATAAATAAAATAAAATAAGTATATATGAAAATTTGGTGGTAAATCCTAATTGTGAAGCAGAAGATGTCGCCAATTCTCATAACAAAGTAGAATATCACCAATTTCCAAACAAAATACATCTTCCCCCAAGCTTATTCAGCACAAACTCACAAAAGTATATACAAAATGCGTAGAACCTCTCCCCCAAGCTTGAAATGAGCAGTGCCCTCAATGCTCAAACTATATACAATTTTTTTTTTTTTTTTTTTTTTTTTTTTTTTTTTTTTATGGGGAACTTCCATTGTCCTTGCTTGTTATTTCAAATTCCAAACCATCACCTTGCAACTTTCCGATTTTAAATCATTACAAACTATCATGTCTCAAACTTCACAAGTCATTGGGCGAAAAGTGAAACAAAAGGTCATGGGGTTTGAATGTGTTTATGAACAAAGAGGTGCAGGCTCAATCATGGCTAGCAAGGGGCAAACGCAAAAAGAAAAAAAAAATATAATTTATCAAGAAGCAACAAAAGGAAAGATAAACCTAGAAAAGCAAAATAGTCACCGAAGAAAATGCTTTTATCGTCCTTAGATATAGTTCGGTCGCGATCTCGGGTAGCTAGACAACAAGTTCTCGATCGAAGCATGCCTTGGTAAGGATCCTATGCCGCTCATACAATAAGTGGTGGAGGCTTGAACAATAAATCTGACATGGGTTACAAAAACTACCTTTAGGGCTTCAAATCCCCCAAAGAGGGCAACGCCATCTTACCACAAACAAGTGAACTTGGGTTCGGTGGGCCTTACGAGTTCTAGCAACTACCTTAGCATAGACATATCTTAGAGTCAACCAATGGCAATCCAAGAACGCGGAAACTCTTAATCCTTAGGAATAAAGACATTCAAGAACGCAAGTCAAATTAATTTTTTTTTTTTTTTTTTTTTTTTTTTTTTTTTTTTTTTTCGCTATAAACTAATCTACCCTTGACAAAATTTCTAGATCTTCACCAAAATCAACATTACCTCAAAAATCATCAAGCCATAAATACATACCTGCACTGGTGAATCGCCATGTTGGCGAATACCAGTAATCATCATTATCGACAGGGAAAACGGGGGCCGGACTCAGCGGTATCCATCAAACCGAGAGAAGCGTCCCCAAAGCAGCATCATCATCAAAACCATATCAAAAACTCATCAACAGTATTAGTGAACAGGGGCAAAGTCAACCAAAGAAAACAGTCATGTAACTCAGTAGAATCAGCAGCATGAAGGTACAGGGAAAACAATGAAAGACCGGCAGGCGAGCAAGTAAGATTCCCAACCAAGTCACTCCCTACCAAGAGTATATCTCCAACTCATCAAAATAAGCGTACAAAAACAAGGGAGAGAGATATACTCAAGGACGCAGCCTACTGGCCACTAGAGCCGGGCTCACTAGGTGAGCCAGACCGACGTGGCGGCTTGTCATAAGTGAAGCCACTAGGGGGGCCGAAAAGGCCCCAACCACCGTCAAAGCCCGGCGGCCAACCGTAGTGACCTCTGTAAAGATCCTCTTGCCAACTAGGCAAAGGGTCAGAGGGAGTGTCCTCGGATTGAGAGTACAGAGGGGCGGGGTGATCAGGATGTGCATAGGGGTACGCAGGGTCCCCTCTAAAGTCACACCCGCCGGGCACACGATAATCGTACTGCCCATCCTCTGGGAAGCTGCGGAGCTCCCTACTAGGCTCGGAAGGACCTTGCCAGTAGGGGTAAGTGGGGAGATTGTCCCCCCCCCAAGAAGGAACAGGGCCGTGCTGAGGCGGCCAATTGGGGTAGTTCACGGGGGGGGCAATCTCTCCTCTATCCACAGCGGAGTCATAGAGGGCCTGCTGCTGCAGATGGTGGCCTTGCTGTGACTCATAAATTGCCTGCAACTGCCTAGCTATATCAGATAGCTGAAATGTACCTGTACCTGCGGGTTGCTGGGTAACCGGCTGCTGCTGCTGCTCCTCCTCCTGAACCTCCTTCTCATTACCCATTCCAACCTCATCGTCCCCATCGACATCGGGCACTCGCCCGCTATCTCTCAAAACTCTCCACACATTAGGGGACTGACGCGTGAGAGAAGTGAAGTGAGGCTTGGGGAGGAAACAATGGTGGGCTCCTCTAACTAGCCACCTAAAAGCATTGGGGTTCGCCGTGGGGGTAATAAAATCAGAACGGCGAAGCTGGTCCAAATCAAGGTAAATATCCCCACTACTACCTACGGCCGTGCATAGAGGTAGAAGGTCAGTGTAACCTAATTTGGTGGCCAGTCTAGTGACCATCGCCCCGCAGTGTATCTCCCCTGGCTTTTTCCCCTTTGCTATGGCTTGGGAGGTTTGCATGAAGAGGAAACCCAAATTCAACCTCCGAGCATGCTCTGCCTTTGTGGCTATCCATAGGCAAAGGACCTCTTCCTTAGTCAGCTTCCCTAGGTCCTGCTTAGGAATGATAGAATACCCTAATAAACGGTGTAGGATCCTAAGGGCAGGGTGCCAAATCTCACTGGCTAAGGAAGTCCGGGTGTAAAACTCATTTTTGCCTGAAATGGAACGCCACCAAGCGTACTCACTATACTCCCCAAAGCTCTCATATAGAGGGTAGTGAATGTCGGCATCGGGGTGAAGGTCGAGGGCTCGGTTGAACTCTGCCAATGACATGGTGTGGGGGTTGTTGAAGAGTTGGAAAGAAATTCGAAAGTCGTCATTTTCTAGACTATCCACTTGAAAAGACGAGAAAAACTCTAATGTGGGTTCTTTGTAGGTCATGAATGAGGAGTTTATGAATGACCCTAATCGAAGGTTGTAAAAAAGAATCCACAAATCATCATTAATACCGAGTTTTATCATGTCTCCACGATGGTAGTGTCTAGAAGGTCGCAACTTACGTTTTTGCATTTCCGAGTGTATGGAGGAGTGGCTTTTGTGTAAAAATTTTAGGGTGGGTAAGGCATTGGGTTGGTCTGACTCTTGGTTTTGGGACGATTGTCCCGACTTTGCAGTTTTTCTCTTCTTCCCAATTCTTAGACTCATGACTGCCCACCTCTTTTTTTTTTTTTTTTTTTTTTTTTTTTTTTTCACTCCTTTTCAAAGCCAACTCCGGCTATTTCCACCCTTAACCTCCACAAAACTACAATGTACCTGTTCACAAGCAATAATAATCCAACCACGCAACGAATATAGCCTAAGATACTAATCAACAACAACAAGTTCAACAGAATCCAGCAATAATTTCAACAATAATCAACCAAATTTCGCTAATAACCTAAGATAATCAAAATCCTTACTTAAAATTAATCCAAGAGAATAATTAACTAAGGAGATCGAATACCTTTACCTTTATGCGGAAGATTGCTGTTTTGGTGTCGATTTGGTGAAGGATTTGAGTAGGAAGGGGGGGGGGTTCGTTGCGGTTGTGCCCTTGATGCCCAATTGCTACCTTTGAAGATGAACAAACGGAGAGGATGATTGATTGAAGCTTGAGGATGATTGATGTGGTTTATATTTTGAGAATGATTGATTTATGAAGGTGGAAGAAGATGATCTTGGCTATGGTGGTGAGGAGCGGCCGCGAAGAGAGAGAAAGGCAAAGAGGGTTTGGTTTATGTTTGTGAGGATTTGGAAATTGCGGGAATATAAGAAGCCACCGTATTTTTTTTTTTCTGAAATCCAGAAAGGCGCGCCCGCTCCCGATTAAGGCGCGCCCGCTCCTTAAAGAAAACGCGAGCCGCTCCTATATCGCGCCTAAATCGCTCCAACTTCCTGGAAATCAGTAAAACTACAGCGCGCCCGCGCTAATAATAGACGCGCCCGCGCCTTCTTTAAAACGCGAGCCGCTCTGCAATCGCGGCCAAATCGCTCCTGCCTCCTGGAATGGAAGTAATTTTCAAGCGTATACCAGGCGCGCCCGCGAAGAAACCAGGCGCGCCCGCACCTTACTGCTCATGCGGGCCGCGCTTCAGCCGCGATAAAATCGCTCCAACTCCCTGGAATTGGAGAATTTACATTCACAAAAACGGCGCGCCCGCGATGAAACCAGGCGCGCCCGCGCCTTACTGCTGTTGCGGATCGCGCTTCAGCCGCGATAAAATCGCTCCAACTCCCTGGAATTGGAGAAATTTTCATTCATAAAAATTGCGCGCCCGCGACAAAACCAGGCGCGCCCGCGCTTTAATGCTGCTGCGGATCGCGCTACAGCCGCGTTCAAATCGCGCTGAGGTTCTGTTTCTTTAGAATTCATCCGAGCACAAATTTCAAAATTCCTCTCTTTTTTAATTTTTCTGCTTTGCTCTTGCCTTTCTTTCCTCGTGGACACACGCAATCACGCCTGCATCAGAATTGATTGGGAAGAGCGTTAGGTGGATTAGTTCAAGCGATTTGAAAGAAAATAAAATCAAAGAGGTTAGAAACCGGGTTGCCTCCCGTAAGCGCTTCTTTAACGTCACTAGCTTGACGTACTTCACACGGAATCATGGTGATTTGGAAACATCAATGAGAGATAAATTTTCTGGCTTCTCAATTAGCTGACCCTCATAGTATGGCTTGAGACCCTGCCCATTCACTTTGAATGGAGGGTACTTGTCATTGAAAATCTCAACCGAGCCATAAGGAAAGGTTTTGGACACTTGAAATGGACCGCTCCATCTAGATCTCAATTTCCCGGGGAAGAGCTTGAGTCTTGAATTGTAGAGCAGGACCTTTTGTCCTTCCACAAATTCCTTCTTGGAAATTCGAGCATCGTGCCATGCCTTGGTTCTTGCTTTGTAGAGGCTTGCACTGTCATATGCATTCATTCTCAGCTCTTCCAACTCATGAAGCTCTAGAAGCCTTTGCTCACCCGCACTGTGGAGATCAAAGTTGATTTGCTTGATTGCCCAATGCGTTCGGTGCTCCATCTCTACGGGTAAATGGCAATTCTTCCCATAAACAAGCTTATAGGGGGTAGTCCCTATAGGAGTCTTGAAGGCGGTCCTATATGCCCACAATGAATCAATGAGCTTACTGGACCAATCCTTCCTTGTTCTAGCAACAGTCTTCTCTAAGATGACTTTTAACTCCCTATTTGTGACCTCCGCTTGACCACTTGTTTGGGGGTGGTAAGCAAGGCCTCGCTTGTGAGATACACCGTACTTTGAAAGAAGCTTGTTGAATGCATGGTGCTTGAAGTGTGAGCCTCCATCACTTATGATTGCCTTAGGAACACCGAATCTTGGGAAGATGACTTTCTTGAACAAATTGATGACCACCCTTGAGTCGTTGGTGGGAGATGCCACGGCTTCCGCCCATTTGGAGACATAATCAACGGCAACTAGAATGTGCCGGTTTCCTTGGGATGAGATGAAAGGGCCCATGAAGTCAATTGCCCAAACATCAAAGATTTCAAGTTCAAGAATAGGATTTTGGGGCATCTCATCGCGCCGTGATATGTTCCCTGTCCTTTGGCACCTATCACAAGTCTTAACAAATTGCCAAGCATCTTTGAATAGAGACGGCCAAAAGAGCATACATTGCAAAACCTTGGAAGCGGTCTTTTGAGCACTCATATGACCACCACAAGGGGATGAGTGGCACATTGAGAGCACATCTTGGAATTCTTCATTAGGAACACATCTTCTCAAGAGTCCATCCACCCCTCTCTTCAACAACATGGGGTCATCCCATATATACTTCTTTGCTTCATGCTTGAGCTTTCTATGTTGTTGAGGAGTGAAATCCGGAGGTATGGCACTACAAGCCAAGTAGTTCACAATATCCGCATACCAAGGCTCCGATTTTGCCTCAAGAGCATATAAGACATCATCCATTAGGGCATCTTCAATTGGCAAATCGTCTTCATGTATTCTTGCAGCTCCTAACCTAGAGAGGTGGTCCGCCACCACGTTCTCGGCTCCCTTCTTATCTCTCATTTCGTAATCAAAATCTTGAAGGACCAACACCCATCTCAACAACCTCGGTTTGGCCTCCTTCTTACTTATCAAATATTTGAGAGCCGAGTGATCGGTATACACTATTGTCCTAGAACCAATGAGGTAGGTTCTAAACTTCTCAAATGAGTGGATAACCGCCAAAAACTCTTTTTCGGTAGTTGTATAATTTCGTTGGGCATCATTGAGAGTCTTGGACAAATAGTATATAACGTGAAGTTTCCCATCCTTTCTTTGTCCCAGAACCGATCCAATGGCCCCGTCGCTTGCATCGCACATTAGCTCGAATGGTAGAGACCAATCCGGTCCTCGGACTACGGGGGCGGTGCAAAGGGCCTTTTTCAACCTGCAAAATGACTCATGACAAGCTTCATCAAATACAAATTCTTTATCCTGTTGCAAGAGAGATGTGAGAGGCTTAGCAATCAAAGAGAAATCTTTGATGAAGCGGCGGTAAAAGCCGGCATGACCAAGGAAGGACCTCACTTCTCTCACATTTGTGGGAGGAGGAAGCTTCTCGATCACATCAACCTTCGCACCATCGACTTCGATGCCCGCTTGGGAGATTTTATGGCCAAGAACAATGCCGTTTTCCACCATGAAGTGGCATTTCTCCCAATTGAGCACCAAGTTGGCACTCTCACACCTTTCTAAACAACGAGATAAATTCATTAGGCACTGCTCATACGTGCCTCCACCAACGGAAAAATCATCCATAAAAACTTCCATTTCTTCCTCGATCATTTCACTAAAAATTGACATCATGCATCTTTGGAAGGTGGCCGGGGCATTACAAAGACCAAAAGGCATCCTACGGTAAGCAAAAGTTCCGTAGGGACAAGTGAAAGTGGTCTTTTCTTGATCTTTTGGGTCAATTGGGATTTGGAAGAATCCCGAATAACCATCAAGAAAGCAATAAAAAGCATGCTTTGTAAGCCTCTCAAGCATTTGATCGATGAACGGTGATGGAAAATGGTCTTTGGAAGTGTTGGCATTTAATTGGCGGTAATCAATACACATGCGCCAACCCGTAACAAGCCGAGTTGGGACCAATTGTTGCTTATCATTGATCATTACCGTCATACCTCCCTTTTTCGGCACTACTTGAACCGGGGATACCCAATCACTATGAGCGATTGGATAGATGATCCCTGCTTCAAGTAGCTTGGAAACTTCCTTTCTCACAACCTCTTGCATGGAAGGATTAAGTTTCCTTTGCCGTTGCCTACACGGCTTAGCACCCTCCTCTAAATCGATCTTATGCATGCATAGGGAGGGGCTTATACCTTTGAGATCATCAAGAGTATAACCCAAAGCCTTCCTATGCATTTTCAAAACATTAAGCAATGAGGAGGTTTGCTCTTCCGTGAGGTTAGCATTGATAATGACCGGAAAAGTATCATTAACATCCAAAAAGACATACCTCAAGCCCGAAGGTAGAGGTTTCAATTCTACCTTCGGAGCTACCTTACCATTGGAGATTTCCTCCTCTTCTACTTGGAAGACTTCATACGGTTGGGGCATCTCTTGGTCGGGGGTTGTCTCTTCTTTCTCATCAAGCATTTCCTCATATAATTGCATCTCCTTTTGATCACCTACCTCATTCTCATTCAACAAAACATTCTCAAGTAGATCATTAGAAGCATGCATATAAGGGTATCTAAACTCATTCATCAAGTTTTCAATTGTATCTATTCTAAAACATTCATTGTCAGAGGAAGGTTGTCTCATCACCTTATTCAAATCAAATTCGATAGAATCATTGTCAACCTTCAAGGTCATCTTGCCTTCTTTGACATCAATAATTGCTTTAGAGGTAGCTAGGAATGGCCTACCCAAGATTATAGGAATTCTTTCATCTTCATCCATTTCAAGAACATAAAAGTCCACCGGAAAAGTGAACTTACCGACTCTAAGGGGTATGTCCTCTACTTTCCCTATAGGCAATTTTGTGGACCTATCTGCTAATTGGAGGGTGATGTTTGTAGGTGAAAGGTTTCCCACATTAAGCTTTTGGTAGACCGAGAAAGGCATTAAACTCACACTAGCACCTAGGTCACACAAAGCTTTCCCCAAATGAACTTCATTGATAGAACAAGGGATGGAAAAACTACCGGGATCTTGCAATTTAGTTGGTAGCTTACTGGAGAGAATAGCACTACAATTTGCGGTTAAGCTAACGGTTTCAACTTCTCTCCTTCCATTCAGGAGGTCTTTTAGGAATTTAGAGTAGTGTGGCATCTCTTTCATAGCATCCACAAAGGGTATAGAAACATGCAAGCTCTTTACTACATCTAAAAATTTTCCAAATTGGACATCAAGCCTAGACCTAGCAAATCTTTGGGGAAAAGGCAACCTCTCATTCCTAGGTTGGAGATTAAGGGGTAAAGATGTTTGATCTTTGGTGCTCTCCTTTTCGAGTTCCTTCTCTTTCTCTTTCTCACCCCTCTCATTCTTTCCGGCACTTCCCTCTAGAATCTCATTCTCTCTTGATGATTCATCCTCAACCTCAAGTCCTATCCTCACATCGGGACTCTTCTCAACATTTAGTTCACTCTCAAGGATCTTCCCACTTCTAGTAGTAATGGCATACATAGACTTGGGGTTGACACCTTGACTAGGTAAAGAAGAAGATGAAGAAGGGGAGGATGAAGAACTTGGTTGGGCAATTTGAGAGATTTGGGTCTCAAGCATTTTCATGTGTGCCTTGATTTGTTTCTTTTCTTCCTCTTGACTCTTATTATGGTTTTCTTGATTTTTAATGAAATTTTGAAGCATAGCCATCATAGGATCAGGAGGGGCTTCTATTTGGAGGGGTTGAGTAGGGGGAATTTGAGAATGGGGCCTTACTTGGTCAAAACCGGGGGGTCTACTATTTTGTGAGAAAGTAGAAGCATTTTGAGGTCTATTACCCCCGGAACCCTGATTGGAATTAAAACGTTGTTGGTTGTTGGAATAGTGTTGTTGGTTTTGATTCCAATTGGGTCTTTGGTTTGAGTAACTTCTTCCATTGTAATTGGAAGAGTTTCCCCTACCTTGGCCTTGGTTATCATAACCACCACCACTTTGATTCCATTGACTTTGATTCCAACCTTGGTTTTGATTCCAACTACGGTTTGGGTTTTGATTCCAATTTGGTCGCATTCCATTATTTCCCTCACGGGGCACAAAATTCATGGCATTAACATCTTCAACATTATCATCATTTTCATGGGGAGGGGGACCTTCACTTATGGACATACATTGTTGAGAATTATGATCATAGCCTCCACATATATCACAAAACATACAACCAGGAGGCATGGCATTGTAATTAGAGGGAGAAGAAGTAGAAGGATTCATACCATGGCCTCCCTTGGGAGAAGGGGAGGAAGCATTTTGGGAACTTGATTTCATGAACTCCTCCATTTGTTTCGCCATCTTTGCCATTTGGTTGGAAAGATTTGTGATGGCATTGGTTTGCTCGACGGAATGTACCGTTCCTTTGCTAGAAGTGGCTTCCCTCTCACCTTCGTACCAATCCTCATAATTGCGCACAACTTCTTCTATGATACTCTCCACTTCATCTTCCCTTTTGTTCATGATTGGGCCTCCGGCTCCGGCATCAAGGCTAGTCTTACTTTGAGGGGAGAGTCCTCCGTAGAATGTTTGGAGAACTTGCCAATTAGGAATCCCATGGTGTGGGCATTGCCTTTGTAATTCTTTGAATCTCTCCCATGCCTCACAAAGAGACTCTCCACCTCTTTGGCGGAAACTTTGAATCTTTGAGCGAGCCTCGGCGGTTTTCTTGTGATTGTAAAACCTTCCTAGGAACGCCGTAGTTACCTCATTCCAAGTCGTGAGGGAACCGGGAGGAACATCCTTGTTCAACCAATGTTCCGCCGCTCCCATGAGTGAGAACGGAAACATCTTCAATCTTATGTACTCTTGGGACACCCCGTTGATCTTGATAGTGTCACAATACTTGAGAAATTCTTTGAGATGCTCATGGGGATTCTCAAATTTCCCACCGGTAAATTGCCTCTTCTCTATCATTGAAATGAAATTAGGCTTTATCTCGAAATTGTTCGCTTGAGTGGTGGGGGCTAAGATCCCACTTTGTGAGGCATAAGGTTCGGGTGCTCCAAGTTGCTTTAGTGACCTTTGATCACCCATGCTTTGTTGATTATGGTATTGGGCAAATGGGTTGGGAGTTAAACCTGCAAATGATTCACGATCCTCACTAGAAGAGGGTGAAGGAGTAGGAGAGCTACTAACTTCCTCTTGGAAAGGGTTTTCCACACTATCCCTAATTTCCCTCCTCAATTGAGCAAGGGTGCGCTCCAGCTCTGGGTCTATGGGCGCCAAAGGACTAGAACTTCGTTGCCTCCTGCGCATATACAAAGCTAAGTAGAAAGTGAGCACTGACAAGCAAGGAGTAGTAGGAAAATTAAACAAGTGAACTAGTCTCAACGAAGGGATAAACGTACAATGGAAACCGTTTCCCCGGCAACGGCGCCAATTTGACAGGCGGTATTTTAGGTCGTCACTAAGACACCTCTATCAAATGATATTTGTAGTCCTAAACATGCAACTAAAAGAGTATAGAGGCAAGTTAAGGGTCGAACACAGGGAAACGATTAAGCACCGCTATTTATCTCCTAATGTTAATCTAATTCGATCAAGAAGTGTGGTGGGTAAAGTAATGACTAAAGGGGATAGAACAACAATTAAAATAGGTACTAGGGGGAAGGATCAAACATGCTTTGATTTCAACGAAGTTAGGCATCGGAAAATAGGTTTACATGTAACCCAAGCGACTCATACAAGGCAATATCAAGAATACTCTCTAATCACCTATCGGGATTAAGAGCCTTCCTAGCTAACATACGCTCACACTATCGTCGTAAGGCATACAAGCTAAGGTCATGCAATAATCAATCACCTAATGACTATTCCTAAATCACACTATCGTCACGATTTAGTTCACGTCATTCAACCACAACATGCATATGGCCATAAACATGGAGTGACTAATAAGTATAAGCACAAGGAAGATTTAATCACAAATATTCCAAATTAACCTAGCCTAACATACATCAAACTCAAAGTATATCTTCACCAAACCCCTAGCAACAAGAAACTACTCACTAGTCATAACTACAACTACAATCATGCTAAGCAACATTATAACCAATGAAATGGTAAGAAAGACAAAGTTTTTATCAACTAAATTAACAAGAGTAGAAGCTTTAATCATAAAAGCAAGAGACAATAGAGAAATATACCAAAACCTTCATTGAAATCCAAATAAAGAGCCACACATCATTCAATCTTCAATCTCCAAGCTTGACCATACATCAATGTTGCAAAATTACTTCTTCAAAAACTAAAAGTAAAACTAATGTTGATAGACAATGAGAATTACACTAAAAGCTATATGATTGTTCAATACAAAATTTTTCTAAAACAAAGACCTAGAAATTGATATTTTTGAGCTCTCTCCTTGGGTTTCTATGCTAGTTTTTTTTTTATCTTTTCCTCCCCCCTTAGCCGTTTTTGCCTCTTTTTTTTTTTTAACTTGGGCTGAAATCGGGATTTGAATCAGCAGCAGAGAGGCGCGCCCGCGCGTTAAATGATGGCGCGGCCGCTCCTAGAAATGCGCGCCCGCTCCAAAGAGGGTATTTAATGGTTGATCCCGCTCATCAGCGCGCCCGCGCTCTATAGATGTCATAGCAAAAACATACATGAATACACACTACGCGCCACAAAGGTAGAATACTCGAAATAGGAGGATCATAGCAAAAACATACTAAAATGAACTGAATTATTACTAAAACTACTAGAAAAGACTATCCTAAGAGCGACATAAATGTCACTCATCATATACTCGATACAAAAACGCCAACCAGGTTGGCGTTTTTAGTGCAATTGTAAAACGCCATCCAGGTTGACGTTTTTATCCTGGCCATTCTTTTTTAAAATGTCAGGGTAAAACGCTAACCAGGCTAGCGTTTTTGCCTGGACTTTTTTTTTTTTTTTTTTTTTTTTTTTTTTTTTTGTTAAAAAAAAAAACCTCAACCCCCTTCATTTCTGCTCCTCGAATAAAGGTATTATCCTCTTTTATTTGGTCCATTATGAAATTGTATTTGTAATTCCAGGTTAGGGTGAAATTATTGTATTTCAATTCAATAATTTCAGTTCAATTTGTTGATGTTTGATTTGATTGGATCAGAGGAAACTTGTGCAAAGATCAGAGCGAGTAAAGTCTGGGATCTACATCCTACCGAACCATGGTGATGTTCTACTCTACTCTTCATTTTACGCTACATTTTGATTACGATTACGTCTTGCGTTGAGATAATTATAATGTCGCATTATTCGTTATTGTGTTGTAGGATTTTAGCGACTCGTTATTCTGGAACTGTTATCTGGAACTATCAGTCACAGGTATGATCATAATAGTAATGGAAGCTCTTTGATTGATTTCCTGTATTACCTTAATTGACATTTTGTCATGTTTGATCATGCGGCAGTAATCGTAATCAAAATGCAGTGTAATGTAGTTAATTAATTGGAACCTCTTAGTGCTTTAATGATGCAGCAATGTAGTTAATTAATTGGGTTACTGGGAAGGGTCAAATGGTTTGGGAACTGCATAGGGAGTAAGCGTTTTTTTATGGCAGTTTATTATCCACCGGGTATAAGGTTAACATAACAATTTCTTGAGCGCATGCTTTTGTGTGGGGTAGCACAATAGCTTTAGCTTTTTCAGATTTAAGACATCTTAAGCAACAATTTGATCTTTTCTCGGTTATAGGGTATGTAATGATTCTTTTTCTTGTAAAAAGGTATTTGGGTCTGTTTATAAAACAGTGGATAATAATCTTGTGTATAAACAAGGGCTTAGATGGAGCTGTCTTTGTATCACACCTACATAGAGTAACAATTTGATTGTGATTCCTGTAAATTAAAATTCTAGGATGTCCTTTAATTGAATATTATTAACATATGCAGAGAGTAGATAAAAGGAGAAATTTTATATAAATGTAGGGTTTGAATTTACATGTTTTAAGTTTTTAACGTCGGAGTATTGTTGGTTCTTGTTACATCCAAAATCAGAATTTTGACTTTTATTTGACTTTCTTGACTTTAACCAAGTTGAGAAGTCCCAAAGTCAGTGTGGGGTCTTTGGGTTAGATTGATTAAAGCATAACAACCATTGGGCTGATATCAACTAAGGCCCAATTATACATAGACTGGATTAGAAGGCTAATAGATGATTTTAATTTTCAAATCAGAGTTGGCGCCAAGAAGCATAACCGTACAACAGTTATGGGAGTCAGCCGTAATATATCCATTTAGCCTATAAATAGAAGTGCAAGGACCGAAAGAAGACATCAACAAACAACTCAACAACAAGCATTTCATATCTTTTAAGCTTTCCTCTTAGCTTTCGTAGTTTTCCCTTGGCTTAGTAGCCAAGCGATAATGTAGTTTATCATCTAGCATGTATTGAATATCGTTCGTCTTTTCCAATTGTAAGAACATGGAGGTTACCTCTCCTTCAACTTGTACAATTGTAAACCTGAAACTATCCTTTCACTAATGGAATGCATTTGTATCTTCTGTCATATATTTATCTACTTGTTTCTTTGAGCAATCTAACTTGTTTTATTTCTTTTGGGAAAGCTTCCTTATTTGTTTGTTTTATGCTAGAAAGGTTCTCAATCTTTGAAACCGGTAACTCGAGGGGCAACACCTTAATTCTGTAGAACAAGATAGAGTAATTAACTTGTTGGTAAAGTGCAATATTTACCTCAACAAGTTTTTTGGCGATCACAGCAGGAGAATACTAAACTTAATCCATTTAATTCTTGTTAATTTGGAAGTTTTTTCCTATAACTCCTAAGCGTTCAGCACGTAAAGGAAATACTCATGAAGATGTTAATTCATCCGAACACAATCTTGAAGCTATTTTAGAGGATCAAGAAGATCTAGAGAATGAACTGCCAATAGATCACATGGCACTTTCTTTCGAACCATCCGAGCCTCATACACAAAGGCAAGATGAATCGGTTCTAGAAGGAATGGAAAGCCAGTCCCCTACCAGACACTTATTCAACACAATTTACACGAAATACGTGGAAATCATGAAAGGTCTGATGGAGGATCTTA
The DNA here is from genome assembly GCF_001683475.1 of Chenopodium quinoa. NCBI lineage: Eukaryota > Viridiplantae > Streptophyta > Magnoliopsida > Caryophyllales > Amaranthaceae > Chenopodium > Chenopodium quinoa. Next base: position 166,481 of record NW_018744825.1, read on the forward strand.
AAGGAAATAATAGAGAGCAGTTTGATAACTACTATCGTGTCATGGTAGAAGAAACCGCCAGAGTGGTAACTGTCGAGTTGAGAAACTTTCACTACATTACCCAACAAACGATTACTAGACAGGTAGATAGGATTATTCTAGATATTAATGATACTCTAAATGCTACTAACATGACATTATCAAAAAGTGTAGCAACCGAGGTGGCTACAAGACTAGAACTTTTAGTGAAAAAACATCACCAACTCAATGAGAAGTTGATGAATGTTCTAACATCTTTAGGTAGTGATATTACTGAAGCAAATCAAAGGGATAACGTCCCTCTGGGATACCCTAGAGTAGAGAATATGACAAGATCTCATGCAAATCCACCCCCTTTGTTATTTCCAAGAAGTATCTCTCCTATTGGTTCTGATGAGGGGTATAGGAGTCAATGAAGAATTAATGGTTCATGGCAGGTTATGAGTCATGCTATAACCATAATGGCCAGGGTCTATCTTCTTCTTCTTTGCCTCCATCGGTTACCACACACCTATTAACCTCTTCAATGGGTAACATACCTCCTTTAGGAGCAGAGATTGGTGTCAGTTATGCCAACTATGGTGTTGAAAATCTGTCAGATTCAGGATGCCACACACAAGATGTTATATCTGCGCAAAGGATGTCCTCTCAACCTATTGGCATAAATGGTCAACAATCTTCCACACAACCTAGGAATTATAACCGTTATCCACATGGGTACTTAAACCTTGTCTACCCTACACAAGGTTCCTCATGGAATCAGGGTCATGCTAGTGGTCCATTTAGAGACAGGTATCCAGCGATGTCTCAACCCAATCCTAATACTTTAGGAGGGACAGGCGTTGGATATAAGGGTTCCACAATCCTCAAGGGAACCAATATGATCCTTTTCACATGCAAGATACACCAATCCAACAACCTAATGGTCCAATGTAGGGTCAACCTCTACAAATGGGACAGGAACCCCTGCTCAGAGAAGTGGAAGAGATGACCATGAGGGCTATGGGTTAGAATGGTGGATATGCTAGAAGAGGAACCTGCAGTCCATACCTTGAATAGATTGATAGGATGTATATCCTTTCCCAAGAGGATTCAAAGTTCCTGAATTCTCACCTCTCTTCTCTAGTGACAGTACAATGTGTGCTGAGGAACACTTGGTTAGATTCAACTGTTAGTGTAGAGAGGCGACATATAATGAATTCCTTAAGCTTAGAATGTTTTCTAGTTCTCTTACTAGTATTGTTTTTTCTTGGTTTACTCACTTACCACCAAATTCAATTAAAAATTGCAAGATATGCAAACACAATTTCTTCACCATTTCACTAGAATTGAAGCAGGGGTCACTATAGGTGATTTAGCCAAGATAGTGCAAGAGAAATGAACACCTGTAGGGGATTACATTCACAGATTTAAAAACGCTAAGATTAGATGTCACTTAAATATACCCGAGTTAGAATTCATGTCTATCGTCCAAAAGGGTTTGCCTTTTCTTTTCAGGAAAAAGTTTGAAGGACAGTACTTCCCTAATTTTGTTGCTTTATCTAGTGCTGTAATGGCTTATGAAAGGTGTTTAGAAGAGGAATCTAGATCTAAACATAAATATATGCTAGTTGATTGGGGTAAATATAACCCCTTCCACGTGGCCCAATGAGGGCCTGACATGTGTCACCCTCATACAGGCCCAAGGGGATCCTATTAGAGGATGCCACGTGGCATTGAACCCCTAATGGGGGAGTAGATTCTCATCTGCTATAAATAGTGAAAGGAATGGTGTCCTTCCAACAAGTGTATTATTCCGATAGAGGGTTCAGAATTATTGGAAAGCTAATTTTTTAGTAAGGTCAAGTGATCGGAATGCCTAGGTGGAGGCCGCTTCCGATCAGTAATATTAATGTACAATTAATATTACAGCTTAATCTTGACTAAACCCTTCAGGTTGAACCCAATCGAACAACTGATTTGAGACGACGAATCAATCCGAAGGATTCGATGAGTCGTCGGAGTTTTACGAACAAAGACGTCGGATATCGAGCTTAGAGCGTCGAGATCGAGCGTCGCAAGTCGAGTCAAATTTAGAATTCGACGAGACGTAAAATCAATCGAGTTACAAGTACGTGCCTAGTCGTAGCCTCGCATTGGCCTAGCCATGTGTGTGCTAGGCTAGGCAAGCCCCATCGCAAGCCTAGTATGCTAGGCATGCTAGGCGCATGATGCTGGCTAGCCATGGCAGTCCCACACCATCGCATAGCAGCATGCTATGCTGTGCATGGTGTTGGGCGCTAGCAGCCTAGCTAGCACGCTGGGCGCTAGCAGCCTTGCTGGCATGCTAGATGCTGGGCAGTGGCACGCAGCAGCCCCTGACATCGCTGCGCATCATGCGTGCTAGGCATCGCATGGCAGCAGCATGCCTCGCACATCGCAAGCACCATGCACCAGTCAGCAGCGAGCTGGGCTGTGCATGTGGTGCGTGTGCATCGCATAGCAGTGCAACGCATAGCAATGCGGGTTGTGCGTGAGAGAGTTGGTCTAGGCGTATTGCGGGGTCAGCATTAGCATGGGCGAGCATCCTTGCCAGACAGCGCCCAACACACGCCATGCCACAACAGCAGCTCACATGCTGTGCGTAGCTTGCTGGCTGTGCGCATGCTTGTGCTTGCTGGCTTGCTAGGACAGCCTAGGCACCAGGCGCCAGCAAGGCTGCCTTGGCAGCCAAGGCTGGCTGGCAGCTAGCTGTCCCAGCCACATGGTGGATACGGTTTGGGTGAGGGGACCAAGGCTTGTGGGCATTGCCTTAGGCATCAAGGCAATGGTCCCTTCCTTCTTGGAATGGTCCTCACCTAACCATTCTTCCTCCATTTGACACTTGTAACTCATTGATTGCATTGTTCATTAATTTATTTTTGATTAAAATAAATTAGTAGGAAAATGCAATTCTCCCACATGGATGGGAGAAGGGAGATTCAAGTCTCCTTTCCCTATAAATACCCAAGTTTGGGTTTTGGGAAAAACCACTTGAGTAGAACTCAATGAGGCATCTCCCATTAGGTGAGAAAACCTCTAAGTTCGTAAAACTCCAAGTTTTTATTGGTCGGGTCCTGACTAACCTTCGGGACTTGGACCGTTCGGGTCGAGTTCGTGGGTACGAGCCGTTGGAGGCGTTCACACTAGTGACGCTCGAGCTTTCGAAGTAAGAGCTCGATTTGCGAGCGAAGCACGCATCGAGGGTATAACTTCTATCACTCTTCTTTTAATTGTTGCTTAATTATGTTTATGCTTGTCTTAATTGCTTTAGTTATCGGGGCGTGTCTTGGGGGGTTTCCTTTCCGCGTAGTGTGGGTCACTACGAAACCTTACAAATAGAGGAGTCATTCTCATTTATTGATATTCATAAATACATACATAAAACCCGAGAAATATTAATTGCGGAATCTCTTTGAATCAGTGAGAAATTCCTATTTACTTTCTGACGTTTACCCACCCGTAATCATACTAACTTGACCGTCAGTTTCGTGGTTTTGCAGGTACAGAAGTCAGGCGCGCATACTCTGTATTATAACTCTCCCGAGGGACCAAACACACCCGAAACATTTGGCGCCGTCTGTGGGGAGGGTACTACTGAGATGGCATCTGATGCTGTACCAAATGCAAAGGGCAGCCGGCCTACGGCTGACCCTGAGGTCCATACGGACCATGAAAGTGGCAGTGGTGATGACTATGATGTCGACACATATATGGCCCCAGACGGGTTATTCCGTTCAAAACGCACCCGTTCCAAAGAAAAGAAGGAACGAGGCCAAGACAAAGCTTTTCCCAACAACCCAGGCGGCAAGTATCCTGGACAACCCTAGGCGGCGGAGGGGGCAGCCCCCGTCACCAGAGACGAACTCATGAATCTCATGACTAGTTTCAAGGGGGAAATTAAAGACATACTTAAGAAGTCAACTGGCTCAAACAAGGGTCAGTCGGAAAAGAAGCCTTCTCCGTCCGGGAAGAGGCAAATCAAAGACTGAGGGGATGAATGGGCCCTTGATCGACCTCTCAAAGCTTCGTTTCCCCGAATCAGGGCAATGGAAGGCCATCCGGCATACACAGCCGGATGGGTCAAAGAAGACTTTCTCTGATGCTCGGTTGCTCATCTAGGAGAAGAGAAGTCAGAGTATGTCTCAGTCGGCCTCAACGTCGACCTATTTAGATAGTTTCTAAAATGCTTCAATGAAGCATTCGGAGACGCGGCAAGGGAGCCAGTCACGCGGTGTGTCCGCACGAACTGGTCCTCAAGTCATCCAGCAGGCTCCGTATGTGCCCCAACAGCCATACGCGCCCTATGGATCTCCATTCATGCAGTCGGATCCCTTCGGGGGTCAAGCGGCATATCAGGTCCAGCCTATGGACTGGCAGCTCTGGCTGCTAAACCTTGGGGAGCAGCCTTCGGCTTTCTCTCGGGAAATAACAGAGGCGGCACAGCCGGCTAAGGTTAAAAGTGTGTTGGTTAGTGCCTACGACGGTACCACAAACCCAGAAGATCACCTAATGGCATACACCAACCTTATGTACCTGTAGGGGTTGGATGACGCCGCCTGGTGCAGATGCTTCCCGGCTACCTTGAAGGGCATAGCCCAGCGATGGTTCGGTAACTTGTTGGCTGGGTGCATCAACAACTTCAAGACGCTTGCATATCTGTTTTGCGTCCAATTTTTCCATGAATATCCCTGCTAAAAAGACTAGTCTCGACCTAGGGGCAATGTAGCAGGGTGACAAGGAGGGGCTTCGGTCCTATGTCAGACGGTTTAACCTGATGAGAATTCAGATTCAGGGGCTGTCTGATGAAGTTGCATATACAGACTTCTTCAAGGGTCTGAAGGATGGGTCAACTTTCAAATTTGACCTTGTTCGCAAGAGGGTAGCTACCCTCCAGGAGGCGCTGATGGAGGCGAAGGCCTATATACAGGCAACTGAACTCTGTGCCATCAAGCCTCCGTTGGAACCAAAGCAGTTCAACAGGAGAGATAGCCGGCCTACCCAGCCGGCCAAAAAAGAAGAAAAGAAAAGAAGTCTGGGCAGCTGACCGCCCAGGTCAGCCGTCTCAGAAGAAGCAGAGGATGTTTGAACCGTACGTCCCCAAGTACGAGTTCAAAAAAGACTGCTCCTCCATCCTCATGGAGATAAAGGACTGGTTAACAATCGAAAAACCTGCTGCATTGAAAAGCTCTGTCAAGAACAGAGACAAAAGCAAGTATTGCCACTTCCATGAGGACGTTGGCCATGACACCAATGGTTGTTATAGCCTCAGGCGGCTATTAGACCGTCTAGCTGACGAGGGGGCTCTGGAGTCCTATCTGGTGAAGTCCAAGGGCAACCCCAAACCAAGTTGGGGGCAACCGTCCAAGAAACCGGCTGCTAGCTCTGAAACGGATGAAGAGCATATCTTTACTATAGCAGGCAGCTTCGCAAGCGGAGGTCCTACCATCCGGGGTGCCAAGGATAACATCTGGATATTATCCAACCTAGAAGATGAGGGCCAGGCGTCGAAAGACACCTTCCCTGAGGTCTTCATCTCTGAGAAGGATAGGGGCATGGTCAGTCGGCCCCATGATGACCCCATTGTCATCGAATGAAAAGTTGCCAATCAACGAGTTGGCCGGATCTTAATCGATACCGGGAGCTCGTCTGACCTGATCAGCTACCAGTGCTTGACAAAGCTCAAGTACAAGCCTAGCAGTATGCACAAGGCTCCCCACCCCCTAGTCGGTTTTGGGGGAGGAGTAGTGCATCCGATGGGAAGGATTGACCTACCCATCCGGATAGGGGACAAAGGGGAAGGGCGTTACATGGTCGTCAAGTTTTTAGTGGTTGAGGAATTGACCGCCTACAACCTTATTCTGGGCCGTCCCACCCTTAACGAGTCTAAGGCAGTCATCATCCCATCTCTTATGCTGATTAAGTTTGAGAGGGATGACGGGTCAGTGGGTGCCCTGCGCGGGGATCAGAAGGCGGCTAGGGAGTGTTACCTTTCAGACGTCAGGTCGACTGTTACTGCAGCCGATCATAACGAGGAAGCCGCTGACCTCGAGGACTTAGAAGCCGCGCCTGCCCCCAAGCAGCCGACAAAAAGTGAAAGGCGGACCAATTGGCCCTCGCCAGAAAAATAAAATATCAATCACTAGCCGGGGAAAGGCCGGATGACTCCCGACCACAGCCGACTGGTGAGAGCATTGACGTCGTCCTAGATGACGGCCGTCCTGACCGAACAGTCAAAGGTTAGGACGGTAGCTTTTGAAAAGTTGGGGGCAAGCGTGCTCCAACTTTTGATAGAATTCAAAGACATTTTTGCCTTTGAAGTGGAAGTGATGCCAGGCGTCAGCTTGGATCTAGCTGTCCACAAGTTAGCCGTTGATCCCAAAATAAAGTCGGTTAGGCAAAAGAAGAGGGATCATGGCGATGAGAGGTCTCAGGTGGCAGCCGCTGAGGTAAAAAAAGCTCCTGGATGCCAGGTTCATTTGGCAATGCTACTACCCGGATTGGGTAGCAAATGTCGTCCTTGTCAAGAAGTCGAATGGTACCTGGCGGATGTGTGTAGATTACACAGATCTGAACAAGGCATGTCCGAAGGATAGCTATCCCCTTCCTAAGATCGACAACCTAGTCGACTCTACAGCCGGCCATGCCTTGATGAGCTTCATGTACGCCTACTCAGGCATCCATCAGATCCCCTTATGGAAGAAGGATTAGGAGAAGACGACCTTCGTCACTAATCAGGGGCTATACTGCTACACGGTGATGCCGTTTGGGTTGAAGAATGCGCCTGCTATTTTTCAACGAATGATAAACACAGTTTTCATCAATCAAATCAGAAGGAATGTAGAGGCGTATATTGATGACATGATAGTCAAATCCAAGCTTCAAGCGGATCACCTAGCCGACCTCTGAGAAACCTTCACCACCCTCAAGCGGCATAAGGTCATGCTTAATCCCAAGAAGTGTGTCTTTGTGTTGGGTTTTGTAGTGACCCACACTACGCGGAAAGAAACCCGCCAAGACCCCCCCCATAATAAATGCAATTAACATGCAAAACAAAATTAAAACATAATTAAAGATAAAAGATTATACCTATGACGCATGCTTCGCTCAACTATGAGCTCTTACTTAAACCCCGAAAATACGAGGTCTCCGACGGGATCGTACCCTCAAACCAGACCCGACCGTCCTAAGTCTCGAAGGTTAGTCGAGACCCGGACAAATAAAACTATGAGTTTTATGAATCAAGGTTTACTCAAATCAAGAGTTGCCTTTTAATTCCACTCAGGGTTATTATTTCCCAAATACCCAAACTTTGGTATTTATAGGGAAATGAATCCTTGATCTTCATTTCCCAACCAATGTGGGAGAATGAATGATTTTGATAATTAATTTAATTCCAAATTAAATTAATAATCAAATCAATCACAATGCAACAAGTGTCAAGGGGAGAGAGAGATTTAGGTGAGGACCATGAACCTTTGGGGGACCATTGCCTTGCTACCCAAGGCATGCTCCAAACCCTTGGTCCCCACCCTCACAAAACCGGCCTAGGAGGGCTGCTGGGCTGGCAGCTAGCTAGCACCAGCCAGCAAGCCCCGCATCACCCCAGCCAGCATATGCGTGCTATGTTGGGCGATGCTTGTGTTGCTGCTGCTGCTGCGTGCTAGTGCTAGGCGCTGCTAGCTGCTAGCGCTGGCCCTTGGCTCTCTCGCCATCGCACACGCACACATAATGCCCCCTTCGCACTTCCCAGCATGCGTGCTGCTAGCTAACCACGCATGCTGGGCATCGCCTCGCCAGCCACACGCACAAGCATGCAAAGCTTGGTGTTGTGATGCTGCAATTGCTTGCAATGGCCCTAGGCATAAGCACACGCATACACACACAAGGCCTAGCATGGTGCTGCTGCGCGAGGCTGCTTCTGTGATGGTGCCTACGCACATGCACGCACACAAGGGTGTTGTGCTTGGTGCGATAGTGCCTAGGCACCCATGAACGCACGCTACGGTGCTGCAGTGCCATGCGAAGGAAAGCACACACGCAGGTGGTGCTGCGATGGGCAGCCTAGTACACCATGGTGCGCCTAGGCTTGCGATGAGCTAGCCTAGCCTAGCTACGGCTATGCTCGTACTTGTTGCTTGTGATTTTGCGACGCTCGGTCTCGACGCCCTAGGCTCGATATCCGACGTCTGTATTTGTAAAACTCCGTTGACTTATTAATTCTTTCGGATTAATTCGTCGTCTCGGATCGGTTGTTCGATTGGGTTTGACCCGAAGGGTTCATTTAAGATTAAGCTGTAATATTAATTATACCTTAATATTACTAATCGGAAGCGGCCTCCACCTAGGCATTCCGTTCACTTGACCTTACTGAAGAATTAGCTTTGTAATAATTTTGAACCCTCTTTCAGAATAATACACTTGTTGGAAGGACACCATTCTTTTCAATCTCCCACTTGTCCTTCCTGACAAGTGTGCATATAGTGTATAGCCCATTTCCTATGTCGCTTAATGTCTCTTCGTGAATTATAAGGTAAGATTCATCGTCAACCTTATTACGTTCAGAAGTGTTTCTCGATCTCCGAGTTTGACTGTCAAAAAGCAGATGATTTCTAAAATCCATCTGAGCACGACCATGCATTTTTTACAGTCTCGCTCATCGAGTGGCCTTGTAAACAACAAAGACATATTCCCTATTTTTGATAAGGGGATATTCCCAGTCTTGTACTGTAAGTTTCTCTTACTAAGAGGACCTAATCTCCCGAGTGTTCCCGTTATGATCCCCAGTTGCGACAGACGTTAGTCAACATCAAAGAGACTAGTTCTCAAACAAGAAAACTTCACAATACTCATGGTCGAGGAAACGAGTTCTGATAGCTATAATGAGAAATGTACTTATGAAAATTTTGAATCTCTTAAAGTACTCTCATAGGTTGATCTAGTACAATTCCAAACTGACACCTGTGCAAATAATTTATGACCATCATGTCCTTGCAGCACAAGAAACGGTGCTGTAAATATACTACACACTAATCTCTGGTGGTCATCAATCGTCCATCAGTTAGATGACCTCGATTAGGGATAATTTTTGATTTAAATATTCAATGTTCACTTAACAGGTGTTTCTTTATCCAAGACATGGTCTTGATACCCTATTCTGAATATTTCCATAAATCGAATGGACTCATTATTTAATTCTAAACCACAATTAAATAGTAATGGAGTGAATGATAATTTTGCACAAAATTAATTACTCCATAAATGAATGGTTTCAATACAGTGTCTTACATTAAAACAACCAGTTTAATTAAAACACATGTATAGGGAATTTCAAAGCCAGTCTCCGATGTTCTTGATTCCCATTGCCTCAACGTGCTTGTTGTGTTTCACTGATGAGATCTATCGGACCCTTGATGGAGGGTACAACACCAAGTTCACTGATGAACTTGCGAATCCAAACAGCCTCCTTAGCAACTTCTGAAGCAGCCAAGTATTCGGCTTCAGTTGTAGAGTCTGCAGTTATGCTCCGCTTGGCACTCTTCCAGCTAAACACTCCTTCATTCAGACAGAATATGTATCCTGACTGTGACTTGAAGTCGTCTTTGTCAGTCTGGAAGCTAGCGTCGGTGTAACCTTCAACAACCAGGTCTTTATGGCCACCATAAACCAGGAATTTATCCTTGTTCCTTTTCAGGTACTTCAGGATATTCTTAGCCGTAGTCCAATGCGCCTTTCCTGGTTTTAATTGGTATCGGCTCGTAGCACTCAAGGCATACGAGACATCTGGCCTGGTAAATATCATGGCATACATGATCGACCCAATTAGCAAAGCATATGGAATCTGATCCATTCTCTCTCGCTCAACAGGTGTCTGTGGAATCTGATCTATCCTCTCTTGGCATTCTCCATGTTGAATCGTGCCAGTACTTTATCAATGTAAGTACTCTGGCTCAATCCAATCATCCTCTTAGATCTATCCTTGTAGATCTTGATGCCTAATATGTACTGTGCCTCTCCTAAGTCCTTCATTGAAAAGCACTTTCGCAACCAGCCCTTTACGGACTCCAGTAATTTTGTGCTGTTTCCAATGAGTAGTATGTCATCGACATATAGGACTAGGAATGCAATGTCACTCCCACTGACTTTCTTGTATACACAAGATTCATCTGGATTCTTGATGAAACCAAACTTGCTGATGGCTTCATCAAATCGCAGATTCCAACTCCTGCTGGCTTACTTTAGTCCATAAATGCATTTCTTAAGCTTGCAAACCTTTCCAGCGTTGCTCGGATCGACAAAACCTTTTGGCTATATCATGTACACAGTTTCTTCAAAAATCCCATTTAGGAAGGCGGTTTTGACATCCATCTGCCATATTTCATAATCGTAATATGCAACAATTGCTAGAATAATCCGGACAGACTTTAGCATTGCAACTGGTGAAAAGGTTTCATCATAGTCAATCCCGTGGATTTATCTATAACCTTTTGCCACCAGTCTAGCCTTATATATAGATACATTTCCATCCTTGTCTGTCTTCAATTTGAAGATCCATTTGTAACCAATGGGTGCGTAACCCTCGTGCAAATTCACCAAGTCCTAGACTTGATTTTCAGACATGGAGTCCATCTCGGATTTCATGGCTTCTTGCCATTTAGCAGAGTCGGGGCTCGTCATAGCTTGCTTGTATGTCGCTGGCTCATATCCATCCATAACTAGGATGTCTTGATCATCGGTTAAGACAATACCAAGGCATCTGTTTGGTTGAGATCTTTGCCGTTGCGACCTACGAAGGGTAATAGGTTGAGCATTTACATTGTCTGTTTGATTCTGACCAATCTTCTCAGCTGCTTCCAAAGCACTTAGATTGTCAGTTTTATTAGGTTGACACTGTTGTTTGTCCTCTCGAACTTCGTCGAGTTTGATTTTCCTCCCACTTGTCATTTTAGAAAGGTGTTCCTTCTCCAAAAAGACACCATCACGAGCAACAAACACTTTGTTCTCGGATTTATTGTAGAAGTAATACCCTTTGGTTTTTTTTGGATATCCCACGAAGAAACACTTATCCGATTTGGGGTGAAGTTTGTCCGAAATTAATCGCTTGACATATGCTTCGCATCCCCAAATCTTGAGAAAAGACAACCTAGGAGGTTTCTTAGTCCATAATTCATATGGAGTCTTTTCAACAGCTTTTGACGGAGCACGATTTAGTGTTAGTGCTGCGGTTTGTAGCGCATGTCCCCAGAAAGAGATAGGAAGTTCACTAAGACCCATCATTGATCGAACCATGTCTAATAAGGTTCGATTCCTCCGTTCGGATACTTTGTTCCATTGAGGAGTTCCGGGAGGTGTCAACTCTGAAAGAATACCATTTTCTTTCAAGTGATCGTCGAATTCATGGCTCAAATATTCGCCACTTCGATCCGATCGAAGTGCTTTAATTTTCTTGCCAAGTTGAGTTTCAACTTCTTTATGAAATTCTTTGAATTTGTCAAAAGATTCAAATTTATTTGACATTAAGTAGATATAGCCATATCTACTAATGTTTGTTAACAAAGTTGAATTCTTAGATGTCTTAGTTAATGGTATCAACTTTTGTCTAATCATATGTAAAAACATGCAATTTCCATTGAACATATATTTGCAAGACAATTTTGAAACAACTACTGTAAAAGTCTTACATGCAAAATAACTAGGTGTCCAACACCATAGATCATATTATGTTCAAAAGCATGATGAAAAACTAAGATTAGTTTAATTACATGTCATAGACAAAATAGTTCATGCAAGCACGACCGAAAAACCATCTTCGTCGTCTACTTGTCCATGCACCAATACTTGATAAGCTTCTCACTTGGTCCCTGAAAAGGCAACATAAAGTGAGTCATACTTGGTATCCAATACCTATGATAAGCTTAATTCACAAGTGCTTAGGAAGATACCTGAGGCAGATGCTCTATTCCTCTCTTCCTCTTCTCGAAAGAGCTTGCATTCTCTCTTGAAGTGGCCTTTCCCACCACAATAGAAGCAACGCATCTTTGCCTTAACCTTCTTGAACTCCCTTCTCCTTGCTCTTAAGGGCCTCTCGGTCATTCCACATGCGGTGGCTCGGCTGAGTAGTTGCACCACCTCCATTAAGGAGCATGTCTCCTTTCCTGCAGCTATATGCACTCTAAGTGCATCATAGCCTGAGTGGAGCGAAGCAAGAAAGATATGCCCCGCCATCTCATCCTCCAATGAGATTCCGAGAAGCTGCATGTGTTTGAAGAGCCTAGTCATTCCAAGCACATGAGGTTGGAGGGGCATGCCGGGTCTCAATTTGGCATTGTAGACCTTGGTCCAAAGCCAACGCCTTTCCTTAGCAAGACATCCCACGTTTGGTGGCTTTATCCTCATGTTTGAGAGTGACCTAGTCAAGTCAAACACGAGCCCATCAAAGTTGCCATTGTCACTCTTGGTGACTCTTACATTGACAACGTCCTCAAGTGCTTTGAGGAAAATGTCTGGAAGGTAGGAGGAAAGGGTTTCCTTCCAATCTTTCGGGATGGAATTTGCCATAAGTCGTGAGACCTTTTTGCAATTGGAAGACCATTCTTCATGAGCCTCATCGGTCATGATCCCTTTGGCAAAGAAGCTTGGAATGGGAGTATCAAGAGTATACTCCAAGGAACAATTCCAGAGAGTTCTCCTGAGTTCCTCCTCCCATTCCTTGAAGTTGACCAAGTTTAAGGAAAAGGCAAACTTTTCGGGGAGTTTCGGGCACATTTGGTTGTTGTTTGAGTTACTTGCAGACATTGTTCTACAATTGAAAGAATTTGAAATGAAAAACCATTCATAAATCAATAAGTTGAAATTTAAAAGCGTTCATGCATATTTTCAATCTTATAGAGCATTTTATCCACGCATTAATAAATTGTCCCTTTTAGGCGAGAATAAAATGATTCCGAGATCCCAAAGATCAAGAAATGGTTAAGCATGCTTTGGCTTGTCTTAATCATTAAATATCTTAAGGTAAGCAATCCAATTGCTAATAGCTCCAAGCTACTCTCAGTTTGATAAAATGTCGCATCTATTGCATCCTTGACATTTTATCTCTTTTGCCACGACATCTAAGGACTCCTTACTGATATCATTGAACTTAACCAAGACAACTTGTATACCTAGTATACCTTACGTTCCTAGGGAAGTAGTGATGCCTCGCTTTGGCGTAGCCCATCACATACACGCATTAGTTCGGTAAGTGTTGTTCTTGGAACGACAAATTTTAGCTAAATATTATTAAGGGACATAGGGTTTCTATGTTGGTTTGATTTAAGTGAACTTAACTAATCGTCGCAACATGTAGAAATCCTAGACATGCATCTAACATTCATATATAACAGTAATAAATTGATGCATTTGGAAACTAGCATGACCCCTTGAAATCTTCAATTTCCATGGGTCTTCATCTTGTCTCGTCTTCATCGAAACGCCGTCTTGAGACATCTTGGCCAAAATAAAAATAATTAGCTAGTACGACTAAGATTAATCTAAAGTACAAAAATACTTAACGGTTCGCTGACCGTATTTAGATTTACAAAAATACATAACGGATCGCAGTCCGTATTTTCTATCCTAGTCGGGCCCCACTAGTTGCCATTTTCAAAGACCTGTTTTGAAAACAATCTTCCATTCACCCATTCACTATTTGTGAATGGCCCATGCAATTTTACGTAATACATAATTAAACACGCAAAACTAGTAACTAACTGAGGTGGTTAATCCAATTAACGCGCCTAATTAAAACAAGTCAAAGTTGTTTAATCCATTATTTCTAAAGGCAAATGCTCAAGTAATCAATTAAGCTCCCACTAAATTCCACATCCATACTTAATTAATCCGATTAATTAAGTCGGCACAACCCATAATTTTGTCAAAATCAAAATTTTGCAAAAGCCAGAAAAATCGAGGTATAACCTCGTAAAAATAATTACACAAGTTAATTAAAACGGCAAAATTTTCGCAAAAATTACATAGCTCAAAATCAAGCAAACTAGCCCACACAATTGTTTGGTGGGTGCACACCATGGCTGCTAGGCAGCCCATGTGCTGCGCTTGCTGTGCTGTGTGCCAGCATCCATGCCCAGCCAGCACTAGCAACTCGCTACGCATGCTGCGCATGCTAGCTGGTGCCTGGCAGCGTCTGGCAGGCTGGCTTAGGCTTGCTGCCTCGCTGCCCAGCAGCACGTACAAGCAACTCCAGCAGCCCTGCCATGCACCTAGCACTACGGCAACACGCAACTCCCACTTCCACACAACAGCCCCTCAAGGCACACCCCTGTGCGCACCATAGGCAGCCACATGTGGGCTGCTAGGCAGCCCAACTAGCCTTGGTGGCGCTTGGGTGTTTTTGCCTTGATTTGTGTGCCATTTCTCGGGATTTTAATCCCGATTTACGTGTGACATAAAATTAATCTAAATTTATTTTAGAATTAATTTTAGGGCAAAAATGAAAATAAAATAAGTCCAACTTAATTAAATTCCATTTTAACGGTGCACAAGCCTAAATCATCAAAAAATTTGTTTTTAAAATAATTTAGGTCTTCCTTTATGCTTAAAATTGAAATAGCTATGTCCATAATTAATTTAGCCATTATGCAAATTTATAATGGATTTGACAAATGGGAGTTGGAAAAATAAATTAACCATCTAATGATAAAATTTTCCAACTTTCATACTTGTGTAAAATACCAAGATTACATCTTCCAATATGAAGATTAATCAAAATTTTACTCACAAGTATTTGAACTTCATGGATTTAAATTAACAAAAAAAGAAAAATTCAAACTTTGTTCAATATGGAACTTAGGGTTAGAGTTCCAATCATTTAAACCTTTAAAGATTAGAACTTTAACATACTTGGGAACTTAAAATTACACATTCACATCAAACATTCATATATTAATGCAATTTATTTGCATAATTGTGAAAAATCAAGTTTGTGTGAAAAATAGCATATCAACTCAAGCACTAATTAAAACTCCATAATTATGCTCAAGGATAATTAAAATAGCAGTAGATTAGGGATGCAATAATGCATTTAATCTAACCTTGTAATGCTTGCATTAATCAAGGCTTAAAAAGATTTAAAATTTTCGTTGAAAAACCAAAAAACCCCAAAAACTTGTGTTTCTGGTTCGAATTTGGCTTCTGGACAGTTCTCAAAGAGGGTTGAATCTGTTTCAGAATGTCGATTCCACCCAAAAATTACTATTTTTGAGCCAAAATCTGGGTTCGACAGCCAAATCGATAAAAAATACGAGTTTTAAAATTAATTAAAACGAGCTTCTAATCTAATTAGATATGCAAAACCAGAAATTAAATCTTACTTAAAACCACCTTAATTAATAAATAATTGCAAAAATTAAAAGGAGCATGGCTCCGATACCGCTGTTGGGTTTTGTAGTGACCCACACTACGCGGAAAGAAACCCGCCAAGACCCGCCCCCATAATAAATGCAATTAACAAGCAAAACATAATTAAAACATAATTAAGGATAAAAGATTATACCTTTGTCACGTGCTTCGCTCAATTATGAGCTCTTACTTGAACCTCGAAAATACGAGGTCTCCGACGGGATTGTACCCTCGAACCCGAAACGAGCGTCCTAAGTCTTGAAGGTTAGTCGAGACCCGGACAAATAAAACTATGAGTTTTACAAATCAAGGTTTACTCAAATCAAGAGTTGCCTTTTAATTCCACTCAAGGTTATTATTTCCCAAATAACCAAACTTTGGTATTTATAGGGAAATGAACCAATGTGGGAGAATGAATAATTTTGATAATTAATTTAATTCCAAATTAAATTAATAATCAAATCAATCACAATGCAACAAGTGTCAAGGGGGAGAGAGAGAGAGAGTTAGGTGAGGACCATGAACCTTGGGGGGACCATAGCCTAACTCCCCAAGGCATGCTCCAAACCCTTGGTCCCCACCCTCACAAAACCGACCTAGGAGGGCTGCTGGGCTGGCAGCCAGCTAGGCACGCCAGCTAGTGCTGCCAATTAACACCAGCCAGCAGGCCCCGCATCACCCCAGCCAGCATATGCGTGCTGTGCTGGGCGATGCTTCTGCTGCTGCTCCGTGCTAGTGCTAGTGCTAGGCGCTGCTAGCTGTTAGCGCTGGCCCTTGCCTTTCTCGCCATCGCACACGCACACGCAATGCCCCATTCGCACTTCCCAGCATACGTGCTGCTAGCGAGCCACTCGTGCTGGGCATCGCCTTGCCAGCCACACGCACAAGCATGCGAAGCTTGGTGCTGTGATGCTGCGATGGCTTGCGATGGCCCTAGACATAAGCACACGCATACGCACACAATCCTAGCATGGTGCTACAATGCGAGGCTGCTTCTCCGATGGTGCTTACGCACATGCACGCACACAAGGGTGCTGTGCTTGCATGTGCGATAGTGCTGCGATAGTGCCTAGGCACCCATGCACGCACGCTACGGTGCTCCAGTGCCATGCGAAGGCACGCACACACGCTGGTGGTGCTGCGATGGGCAGCCTAGTGCACCTAGCACGCATGGCGCGCCTAGCACACCATGGTGCGCCTAGTACACACATGGTGCGCCTAGGCTTGCAATGATCGGAAGCGGCCTCCACCTAGGCATTACGATCACTTGACCTTACTGAAGAATTAGCTCTGTAATAATTCTGAACCCTCTATCAGAATAATACACTTGTTGGAAGGACACCATTCTTTTCAATCTCCCACTTGTCCTTCCGGACAAGTGTGCATATAGTGTATAGCCCATTTCCTATGTCGCTTAATGTCTCTTCTTGAACTATAAGGTAAGATTCATCGTCATCCTTATTACGTTCAGAAGTGTTTCTTGATCTCCAAGTTCGACTTTCAATAAGCAGATGATTTCTAAAATCCATCTGAGCACGGCCATGCATTTTCACAGTCTTGCTCATCGAGCGGCCTTGTAAACAACAAAGACATATTCCCTATTTTTGATAGGGGGAAATTCCTAGTCTTGTACTATAAGTTTCTCTTACTAAGAGGACCTAATCTCCCGAGTGTTCCCGTTATGATCCCTAGTTGCGGCAGACGTTAGGCAAAATCAAAGAGACTAGTTTCTCAAACAAGAAAACTTCACCTTGGTGTTGAGTCTGGGAAGTTTCTCGAATTTCTAATTGATCAAAGAAGCATAGAGGCCAATCCGAAAAAGGTCCAGGCGGTGATTGACATGAAATCACCGCGAACCGTCAAGGAGGCCCAGAAATTAACCGGTTGCCTGGCGGCCCTAGGAAGATTCCTCAGCCAGTCAGGTGACAAGTGCCTTTAATTCTTCCAAGCATTCAGGAAGAGGTCTAGATTTGAATGGGGAGAAGAAGCTGAGGCGGCACTTCAGAGGTTAAAGCAACACTTGCATTCTTTGCCAAGGCTAGTGAGCCCCCTGGCTAAGGAGGTTCTTTACATGTATCTAGCCGTCTTAGATCACTCCCTTAGTGCTGTTCTCCTTGCTGAGAGAGACGACAAACAGCTTCCGGTGTAATTCATCAGCCACATACTTAGAAATGCTGAGCTCCGGTACCCTATGATTGAAAAATTTGGGCTGGCTCTTTACAAAGCAGTCAAGCGACTAAAGCCCTACTTCTTGGCTCATCCGGTGACTGTCTATACTGATCAGCCACTCAAGCGTCCAATGACTACCATAGAGTCATCTGGCATAATGATCAAGTGGGCTGTTGAAATGCAAAGCCTGGAGATAACTTTTGAACCTAAGAGGGCAGTGAAAGGTCTAGCGTTTTCCTATTTCATTGTTGAGATGACTAGGCCGGATCAGCCGGAAAATTCCGATCAGGTTTGGAAGTTATTCGTAGATGATAGTTCTACCTTGAACGACTATGGTGCAGGCATTATTTGTAAATCTCCGGAAGGGGATACCTATGAATATGCACTACGGTTCAAGTTTCAAGCTTCAAACAATGAAGCTGAGTATGAAGCCCTGCTAGCCGGTATACGCATGTGTAAGGCGGCAGAGGCAAGAAAGGTTGACGCTTGTTCTGATTCTCAGTTGATTGTGAGCCCATTCAATGGTGACTACGAGGCCACCTTTTCGGCAATGATCAGATACCTTCAGGCGGTCAAAGATGAGGCGGGGACACTTGACGAGTTTCATTTGAGTCAGGTCCCTCGATTAGAAAATAACCAGGCGGATGCTCTGTCCAAATTGGCCTCATCCGCCACTTGTGATACGCCAAGGTCAGTCTTCTGGGAGGTCACGGAAAAAAGAAGCTTTGAGCATGATCCCATTGGATTTCTTGACCGAAGCTCTACCTGGATGGAACCTACTTAGGACTATTTGGTAGACGGCACTCTGCCGGATGCCTCTTTAGAAGCGGCTGCACTTAAAAAACGAGCTTTGAACTTTGAAATGTACAAGGGAGAACTCTTCAGAAAGGGTTACCTCCAGCCATTGCTGAAATTTGTTATCCCAGAAAGGGGAAAGGAGGTGCTAGAGGACCTGCATGCGGGCTTCTGTGCGTCACATATAGGCGGCATGACTCTAGCAAAGAGGGCCAGGCGGCAAGGTTACTTCTGGCCCACTCTCGAGGCAGACGCCATGGAATTGGTGAAGAAATGTGACAAGTGGCGGAGATTTGGCCGGCTCATACACCGTCCGACAATAGATCTTACGGCTATCTACAGCCCGGTTCCATTTGCAAAATGGGGCATGGACATCTTGGGTCCTTATACACCTGCCACAGGCGGTAGAAGATACATTCTGGTGGCTGTAGACTACTTCATCAAATGGGTCGAGGCAGAGGCGGTTAAAGGCATCAAGACAAAGGATGTCATCTCCTTCATTTGGAGGAACATCATCACCCGGTTTGGAGTTCCTATGTCTATGGTGTTTGACAACGGTCCTCAATTCGAGACGTCTGTCCTCAAGGATTGGTTGGGAGATCAGGGGATCTCACATTGTTTTGCATCTGTTGGCTGGCCCCAAGCAAACGGCCAAGTTGAAGCCTTCAATAAGCTCATCTCATACGGCATAAAAAAGAAGATTGAGAGAGCCGGTGGTCTTTGGGCGGATGAGTTACCTCACGTCCTATGGGCCATCAAAACAACTGAAAAAGGGGCAACCGGTGAAATCTCGTTTCTCATGACATACGGCACTAAAGCCGTCTTGCTCATTGAACTTTATGAGCCAACACTCCGAGTCATGCTCTATGACGAAGAGGCTAATTGGGAGGCCATGCGTCTTGCATTGGATTCTCTCCCAGAACGCAGGGGCAACGCCGCCTTGCGTCATGAGATATACCGTCTGAGAATGACGAGGGCTTACAACAAAAGAGTACACAAGCGGCCCCTCAAAGTGGGGGACTTTGTGTTACGAAAAACGGAGGCAACCGGTAGGGCAAATGAACAAGGAAAGCTAACCCCCAATTGGGAAGGCCCCTATCGGATTTTTTAAGAAATTAGAGGCGGCACCTACCGTCTGGAAACACTAGACGGCAGGCAGTTAGCCAGAACCTGAAATGTAGATAACTTGAAAAAGTACTACTTTTAAGAGATTGTAAATACTTTTTGTAAAGAGTAATGAAATGAAAGGAATACCTTATTTCAATTATTTGTATCATGTCCCAGGTGCAATGCACAACCGGGCATCTCCCAAGTCCCTTGTGCAACACACAGCCGGGCACCTGTTTGCTCAATATAAGAAGCTAAGTACCTAACTTAGCTACTTAAGGCCCAAAGCCAACATGTTTTTTAAAAAAAAAAAGCGCCTGCTTTAACCTTAAGCAGTTATCCGGCGATGCCCATCCGGGTGAATTCGTCGAAGAGAGCATCTCCCTTTCGGGTGGTACATTGTTCTATGCGTCATAAACTCAAACGACTTTAACTGGTTAGGTTAAAGATAACCAAAGTCCGTTTGAATGACCTATCGCAAATAAGATACACCCGGCTATTGCCCTGAGGCAATAGAGACGGTTAATTATATCTTGTTAAGCAGCCGGCTTTGCTCAAAGAGCACTATAGCCGGACCCCGCTTTTATCCTGAAGTTCAACCCTAATTAACTACAACCGACTAGTGCTCCAAGGCGATACAACTGGAAAGTAGCGTAATAGGTCAAAACCGGTTATTGCCCTAACGCAGTACAGACGGTAATATTAACCTTGATCAGTGGCCGGCTTTTGCCCAAAAGCACCCCAGCCGGCCTAACGATCCATGTGGAAGGTCAGACCTTGTTAACTCTAGAATCCGCCTTGCTATTGCCCCATGGCAATATAGGCGACAAATTGTACCTCAGTGCACAACCGGCTTTTGCAAGAAAGCATTACAGCCGGCTACGATGTCAGAGAGTCCAGACCTTGCTTCATATTTAACAAGGGTCGTAGGCCACATGTATGCAGCCGGGCAAACCTGTTAAAGTCAAGGGTCTTATACTCATTTATCTGGATAACTGTGGACGGCTGCCTGCTTAGACTCAGCAGCTAAGCAACCAACCATCTAAGGGCATACGTAGCGAATACATCCGGCATATCACAAAGCAAAAAATCAAAAGTTGCAAAAATGAAAAAAGAATTGAAAATGGTAAAAAACCGACCCAGTCGGCGCATATATATATATATATATATATATATATATATATATATATATATATATATATATATATATATAAATAAATAAGAATATGTTCAATTGTTAGCCGGACCCCTGTCCGGTGAAAGATACATAAAATACACGGCACGTAGGCCGGAAAAGTTGAAGACAGTAAAGCTTAAGGCTGAGGTTGAGGCTGAGCCGGGTCCTTAGAGGTGGCTTCTGAAGCAGGAGGGACTATCTCTTCTTGATTCTCTCCCCCGTCTAAGTCGATCTCCGCCTGCATGGCCTCGATCTGCTTCTGGACCCACTCTTCATAAGGCTCTGGAGCCGGCTGGTTCGACTCCTGGGCCTCAATGGTAAGATCAGCGTACTTATAGGCAAGTTCCCAGACGGTATACTCCGTGTCCGGATGAACCAGGGACCAAGCCTTTTGCATTTTGTTAATGCAGTCTTGCTGAGGTATATGATCTCTCAATTTGTTTGAGTTAACGCAGATGGTATATGCTCTGTTCAGCTTCCAGCGTAGATTTGAAATTTTGACTGGCAGCGGCCGCATCCTTCTTCAAGCGGACATTGTCAGCCAGGAGCGCCGAATTCTCCTTCTTGGCCAGGTCTAGAAGTTTGGAAGAATCCGTCACCTTCTTCAACTCCGCTTCAGCATTCTCTTTTGCCACCTGGAGGTTGAAAATCTTGGTTTAGGCTTCATTGAGAGATTTTTGGAGAGCCTTGATGGAGTCCGCCTGTTGCATGATTATGCCTTTAGTTTTAATTCATGCATAATCATGGAATATTGGGCAACGTTATGTGCCTCAGACGCATCCCATTTAGCCCGTCTTACCTCCTTGCATTTGCCGGTGTAGGCTTTCTTGAGCCCCTCCACGCGCAGCATAGACTGCAAAAGCACAAGCGGTGTTAGAAGGGGTCAGACGGTATATTAACTTAAACAAATTGAGAGAGCATATACCTCAGCCAGTCCGACCATAACCTGGTCGGCGTTGAAGGTGTTGATCCCTGGGATCGCCTCCTTCTCCTCTTTGGGAATGGCTTTCAACATGGCCCGGGCGTACTACTGTACATCCGGCCAGCGAGGGGAGTAATCTGCACCAGAAAAAGATGGTGAGAAGGCAACATACTTCCCTCCTACGGACTGCCGGCTGCCAGAAGAGTCTTCTGGTTGGAGCTGGGAGTGCGACTTGACCCGCTTGGGCTTGCCAAGCAAAGAAGGGTCGAAAGGATCATTTGTACCTTAGGATGTTGGATGAGGGTCATAACTACCCTCAGCCGATACTGAAGTGCCGGATGCTCTAGGCGGCGCCGTTCCCTTGGATGCCCCTAGGACATCTAGCTGCTTGGGGACCAGGTCGAATCCCAGACCCGTTGTCTTGACAGATTTACCCCCAATCGTCAGCCGGCTGGGAACTGTCTGGGAGGGGGTCTTCCTCGCCTTATTTTGGATAGCCGACTTTTCCCCTGGCCTGGGTTTGATAAGTTTTGTTAAGGAATGGGGCGCCTTGCTTCCATCCTGAAATAACAAACGTGCAAAAAGGTCAGCCGACACAAAGTCAAACTGAAGTTCAAGGAAAAAAGAAAGGAAAAGCAGTATACCTTGTTTTTTGCCGCCTGGGCGGCCAGTTTCTTCTCCGCATTCTCTTTGCGGATTTCTTTGGCGGATTTAGCCGGTGTCTTATCTGATGACAACATGGCTAAAGCACGCACTACAAAAAGGAATTCATTCGGTTAGGAAAGAATTGAAAGCGCATGTACAAACGGCAAAATAGGGTTAAGCGCTAATGCAACCTTTATTTTTCAAATTCAGTGCTAAGCTTACAGGCGGATAAGAACGCCTTATCCCGAAGGAATTCGTGCTTTGGTACCCAGTTCCTGGGCACACTTATGAAATCCCCATTGGAGAGGGTGGTGGTGGTATGTTCAAAAAATTTGGACTCTATTATTCTCTCGTAATCCTCATCGGGGATTCGAGGCTCCTTGCACTTGTGCCCCAGAAGGTCTGGTTTCCGGTTGTATACCCTATACTCCCGGTTTTTCTCCTTGGTGAGAGGAGAGACCAGATAAAACCTATTCTTCCAGTCCGACCACTTGGACGGTTTATTTAGAGTCATCAAGTACTGAGGTTAGGTGGTTAGTGTATACCAGGCTCTCCACCCGCCTAGGCTCCTACTCAGATAGTGCATATGGGCAAAGGCTTCCCAGCCGGGGTTTATGTTTTACATCTCGCAGGCGGAGATATAACCTAAGATGTTAACCCAAGAATTGGGGGTTAACTGCTAAATGCCCAGACCATACCCTCGAAGAATGGCCTTTATGGTGTCGTGCAATGGGAAGCGGAGACTGGCTAGAAACGCCGCCTCGTAACAGCTGAAATATCCGTTTGAGTTCGGCTGATCATCTTCCCAGACTATAGTGCCCATCTCAGGCGACACAATTATTCTCCAATCCTCTTCAAGAGGATGAATTCTTACAACGTTTTCCAAGTTTCTGGCCATGCTGGCCCTATCCCTTGCAGAGACGGCGGTAAGGAAAGGGTCGCCCTTATTGTTCCATGTGGGCCTCTCCTCTTCCTTACTATCAGCATCCGACGTGAGAAGGCTGCTGTTGCTGCCGCTTTGCTCTGAGCCGGATGAGGAGGCGACTTCTTCACCGCTCGCGTTCTCTGATGGGTTTTCCTGTTCAACCCTGGAAAGAGAGGCGACATCTTCACCACCTTCCTGATCCAACCCCAGTATTCCATCACTGGGAGTGCTTAGGGTGCCATGCGGTGATCTCCTTGTCATCTCTGCCTGATTAGAGTCAGGCGATATTTCTTCAGAGGCCTCCCCTCTGTACTCTGGATCAACGGCTGTTTTCCTAGTTCGAGCCATTGCGTCCTGCACAGAGATAGAGACGATCGGTTTTGCAGATGAACAAGGAGAGTCCCAGTACCCAAAGGCGCCACCCCCAGTCCTAGACTCAGCCGTACCAGGAGACCGGCTGACCTCAGAATCGTGGTGTGCCGTGTGTGCGTTGGGTGAGCCCATTATTCTAACAAAATATACAGCCGGAAAAATTAAAAACCTCCAAAAAGGCAAGGAACAAAGGCGTTACCTTGTAGTTGAAAGGAGATGATGAAAGAAGTTGAGATTGTTGAACAAAGATACCCCAGACGGTATCACTTTGAGCAGACTGCAAATTGGCAAAAGAAAGCAAGGTTAATTACCAATGTTGCCCAAAGATACCACAGGCGGGAAAAGCCGGCTGTGGCAGACATACAGAGCAAGTAGTCTGGAGATTTTAAGAAAGGTTGTCCAAAGACCCCCTAGACGGTATAAAGCGGCTGAGAACCATTAAAAGCAACTTATGAAGAAAATAGTACGGAACTACCGCAGGCGGCCAAAGGCAAGTTGTACATCCGTTAAAAACAATAAATCAAGAGGCTGTTCGTAGATACCCCAGACGGTATAAGGCCGGTTGGGGTGTTAGCAAAGCTGTTCAAAAGGGAATTGCTTGCACCTACCCCAGACGGTGTGAGACCGGCTGAGGGAGCGGCAAAGCCATTCAAAAGAAAATTTTATTGAAGATACCCTAGACGGTAAAAAACCTGCTGAGGGTCTATTAAATGCAACTCACAATGAGATTGCTTAAAGAAACCCAGACGATGAAAAACTGGCTGCGGGTCTATTGAATGCAACTCCTAATGAGATTGCTTGAAGATACCCCAGACGGTGAAAAACCGGCTGAGGGTCTATTGGGTGCAATTCATCATGAGATTGCTTAAAAAAGCTCCAGACGGCATAAGGCCGGCTGCAGCTTTATCAGAATTCTAGATTGAAAATAACAAGGCCAGACGGATACCTTAGTGAAGCGGGCAAAGAAATACTCAGCCGGTATCCGGATGACTTGAAGTTGAAGGTTGGTTGCTCGAAAAAGTAGGCGAGATCTGGAGCTCTTTTTTCTCTCAAATAAATTCTCTCTCAAGTTTGGCAAAGTGAGGGATGAGAGGAGGGAGTTCCCTATTTATAGGAAATCCCAAACGGTGAAGCGTCACCTTTTCCCCCTTCAGTTTCAAATTCAAAAAGTGGAGGGAAGGAGGCGAACCGTCGCCCTCCCGCATGGTGACAAGTGTCATAGGTGCCACGTGGCCAGCCACGTGACACCTATGAGGGGAAAATGATTGGGGTAAATATAACCCTTTCCACGTGGCCCAATGAGGGCCTGACACGTGTCACCCTCGTACAGGCCCAAGGGGATCCTATCAGAGGATGCCACGTGGCATTGAACCCCCAATGGGGGAGTAGATTCTCATCTGCTATAAATAGAGGAATCATTCTCATTTATTGATATTCATAAATACATACACAAAACCTGAGCAATATTAATTGCAGAATCTTTCTGAATCAGTGAGAAATTCTTATTTACTTTCCGCACGTTTATCCACCCGTAATCATACTAACTTGATCGTCGGAGGCGGAACTCCACCAACCGGAGTTTCTTGGTTTTGTAGGTACAGAAGTCAGGCGTGCATACTCCGTATTGTAACTCTCCCGAGGGACCTTAAACACCCGAAACACTAGTATGAAAAAAGAGTGTAATCAAGAAGATGACATGTACAAGGCAATGACAGCTGAGTTTGTACAGAGTCCTTCGTTTGAGTGTCCTCCTTTAACTAACAAAAAGTTCACTTATAAGAAAGATTTGAGGTCTGATCAAAAGAGGAAATACACCTTCGATATTAGGAGATGTGATGAAATCTTTGATTGGCTTCTAAGTCATAAGAAGATAAAGTTAACAGGGAGGCGTAAGACAAGAAGTCTTGGTGAGGTTAAAGGAAAGAATTACTGTAAATGGCATGATGCTTTTACTCATAAATCTAGCGATTGCATAATATTTAGGAATAAGAGTCAGGATGAAATTGACAAAAAGCACATAAATTTCCTTGATGCAAAAGTCGGATCTTGTGAAGTAGAATCAGAGTGCGCCTTAGAGTCTAAAGTCTATGAAATGAATTGTTTTACGGTAAGGGATGAAATGGATATTGTGCTTGGTGAAATACAAATACTGAAAGAGGTTACTATTGTAGTTAAATTGTATGAAAGGCTAGTCAAGTAAGGAGTAATTGTGTCACCTCAATGTCAAGACGATGACTGTAAAGATATGATGATATGCAGATGACACTTTAGCTCTACTCATGCCACCAGTGATTGTTTCAGAGTAGGAATATCAGGCGATGAAACTTGCTAATTCAATCCTAAAGGGAGGACAAAGCTAAACCTGTTGAGAATGGTAAAAAAACCAATAAGTCACCTGACAACATAAGTAATCACAAACAAAAGGCACAGTCTTACAAAGAAGCAATTCAATTATTTCCCTAGCAAGTGTGGGAAATCACGATCATGCGATTTATCACTCACTTGGAACTCATGTTTCTCTGGCACGGTACCGAGCACTCCATAAGAGACGCAATGCGGGATATGTTCATATCAATGATATTGGAACACTTTCCCCTTTGCACACTTTTATTGCTTGTTTGAACTTTTGAAATTTTGGAACTTTGATAGAAAAAATCACTCAAGCTTGGCTTTGAAAGTTGCATAAGTCTCACACCATCCCATCCCAAAGTTAGGTGGATGTGGGTAGAAAAAAGAAAGGCCAATTGTTAGACGAGGCTCAAAGTGGTTTATCAAGATAGGTTATATATTCAAAAGGGGGTAAAGGTAATATGATGTGGCTGCAAGGGTTGCCTCAAATCATTGGTATACCTTATGTTTAGTTCAATATGGATTTTTTTTAAATGAAATGCAATGCAATGATCATATGAAAACAAATTATGCTCATTTTATTGAAATGGAAAGGGTAAAAAAATAAAACTCATGAAATAAATCTAAGGAATGATAGAGGGTGCCTATGCTAGACTTATTGGGAAAGGGAAATCAAAAATAAGAAAAGAAATCATGAATTCTTGTCATTGAAGCCCGCCTCGTGATTTGTGCTTATCATCACTCGGCCTTCTTCTTGCTTAGGAACATGAAGGCAATTTGAATCAATGAGGTCTTGAATGCGATCCTTGAGGGTGAAGCATTTCTTAGTAGTGTGACCTTTGCCTCGATTGTATTTGCAATAAGAGCTTGGATCCCAATTAGGAGATTGTTTCTCAGGCATTGGATCTTGGATTGGACCAATGGGAAGAATGAAACCTTGGCCACGGAGATAGTCGAAAGCTTCATTATAAGTCATTCCTATTGGTGTGTATTCATCAATGGTCCGTTTTGCCCGCAGTTTAGGAGCATTGAGTTTTTCCTTTAGTCTTTTAAGAGAATATGAAGAAGGAGGGTGGTCGTTCTTTTCATTCTTCCAGTCCTGACGATAAGAGTTTTGTTCAATGATTTATATTCAATTCGCTAGGCCTTCCACCCTACTCATAAGCATGACGATGACATCTTGACGTTTATGAACGTCTTCTTTTAGACTTGATGAGTTTTCCTTGGTAACATCTAAACAAACTTCTTCATCTTCCTCAATCATGGCCACTTCGTTTATGGTAGTTATATAGAATTCTTCGATCATGGGCTCACCAACAATAATGAGGAGAGAAGGATCAAAGAATATTTGATCTTCCGCGACGGCTAGATTCTCGGAAGTTTTGTTATCATCGATCAAATCTCGGATAGCTTATTTGAGTTTCCAACATTCTTTAGTATCATGACCCCTTCCTTGGTGGTACTTACAGTGCTTATTAGGATTCCACTTAGGTGGTCTTGCCTCCGAGATTGGGTCTTTGATAGGTCCTATGGGCATGACAAGTCCTTTGTGGTGTATGTAGTTTATCGAAGGATGTCTCATACCTTATACCAAGTGGAGTAAACACTCTTTTCGACCTTTAGATTCGTTGCTTAGATGTGTTTGTAGCATGTACTTCATTAATGGGAGACGAAGAAGAAGGATAGTCGTTTTTCTTTCCTTTCACATTATTATTGTTAGCAGCTTTCAAAAGGTCGTCTTCAGTTTCAATACCTATATTGTAGACAGCTTTGAAAGTGATTAGAGGTTGATTTTTCAGGTGCTTTTGGTATTTGTCTTGAAGATTTTTTATGAACATCCTCATGGATTCCTTTTCATTTGAGACAATGATCATCTTGGTAGAAACTTCCATCCACCTAGTATAGAATTCGGTGAAGCCATCATTATCCCTTTGCCTCAAGATTTCGAGCTCTCTATAGTCAATTTCAACTTAAATGTTACACTTGTATCTATTATTAATGAAGGCATGCGTAATGATATCCCAAGTAGCCATTTTCTCAGAGTCCATGGAAAAGAACCATTGTTGACATATTGGTTCCAAGGAAAGAGAGAAAAGTGAGGGGAAAGCTTTCTTATCAACCCCCTTGATTTCCATGATTGTCTCAAAAGCTCTCAGATAAAAATAAGGATTGTCAATAGCCTTGAACTTAGGGATGTCATTGGCAGAGAACTTGTGCGGAAGAAGTTCCTTATCCATTGAGACCCCCTTAGAGCTTATACCAAAGTATTTGTAGTCATTGGAGATTTGACTCAAGCTATTCTCCATGCGCTTGATTTTTTCAATTGGTACCATCTTGTTAGGGTCTTCGACTCGAGTGGTGAGTTTCTTGAGCATTTCAGCAAGTCCATTCACAGTTTCTTGAAGTTTCTCAAAATCTTCTTGAGTGGCTGCCATTCTTATCTTTCTTTTCTTTCGAACTGGTTTATCAAGTACTTTGTAAAGGTGTTGTCTTTGATTAAATGTCCTTCTCTCCTTGACCAAACTCCGTGGAAAGGTAAACCATGGACACTCATTGTCAACCACATGACTCGAACTCGATTTAACATGCATAGATGTATGAGGTGAATGATATGTATGGGGAATGCAAGTAAGATGAGAAAATGTGGAAAGTGTTGTAAAAAGGAAAGTATAAGGTATGTAATGATGTAAAGGGAAAAAGTGTATTTGTGGAAAGATATGGAAAAATCCAAGAATAGAATGGACCCTCAACTCGAATGACGGAAAGGATGACTCATGCATGGACCTAAGACATGGTTATGGTGTGAAAAAAGGTTTGTACAAAGTGTGTTTAAGGACTCGTGAGTGAAAGTGATATGTTCAAAACTCGTGTAATGACCATGTGACTAGACATGGGAACGGTGTAAAAAAACGAAGGACTCAAGGACCAAATAGCCGAAAGACTAAAAGATAGACAAACTAACTTGATTAATTTTGTCCAATTTTAATGTTTGTGCTATTTACTAGGTGAAAGCAGTCCATTGACACACGTTAGTCATAAATAAGATTAAACCACAATCAAAGACAAAGAACACATGTTAAGGTTAGCACAATAATCACAAAAGACTAGGAAAATGGACTAGAATTCTACAAAAGTTAGGACTCATGGGAATAAATAAAAGAAAAATCTACAATCCTATTTTATACGAGTTGACACGATTAGAGGACTAAGAGAAGTAGAAGATTGCCTAAGACTAGCTTGACACGAAAAGATAAAAAAAAAAAAAACGGTTATAGACTAAAAAGAACTCCTAAACTTGACAGGTTGTAGTATTTCAATCATTACTTTTGATTTGTGACTCTGATTGAGACGAAACCAACGCCAAATGATAGATAAAACTCTAGGCTGCAAACCTATAAGTGGCATGACACGTAATTCTTTCTAGAACTTTGGATATGATCAAAACAAAGTGACGCTTGTACAGTATATGAGAATAAAAAATCCAGGTTGACTCAAAATAATAAAAAAGAACTATGACTCGACTTAATAAAAAAGAAGAGGGTTAAATAAGAGAAACAAGTCCTTGGTTAGTATATTTAGACATATTTACAAGAAAAAAGTCAACACAAAGGGTTATTTTAATCACAAAAAAGCTATGCACAAGTAAGGAAGGCACATGTAGTCAAGTAGTCACAATATGATGCAATGAGTTTGCAACCTAACCATGGCTCTAGTTCTCAAAGGTCAAGGATTATGGTGTCCAAAAATGGTCCATGGTTATGAGTCTGGATGCATCGTGGGGAAGCCTTACCTTTGGAAGGGTTCGCATGATGGATGGGACCCCGCAAGTTAGACTTGCTTTCATGGTTTGGTGAATTCACAAACTCGGATGCACCCATTGTTGCAAGAAGCGTTCATTAGGGTGGATGGAGCGTGAATTCCAAGGGGCTAAGACTGTTTAGGGGATGTTTCCCCGCCACGTGGGCCCATCAGCACCTGCCACGTGTCAGCCACGTGGACCAATCAGGGACTGCCACATGTCATACTCCTGTAGGTCCAGCATGGACCAATCGCGCCACGCCACGTGGCTCACAATCTGCCAACCTGGAAAACGGCCAACAGGGCCAGAATCCTGAGGCAAGCCCAATCAGTCCTAGGTTTACCATTTACCCTAGTATAGGGCACATACTTCAAGGTTATAAATACAGTAATTAGCCTTTATTAAACAGATTCAGAATTAATTAATCACCTCACCTAGAGAATACCCAACATACGTGCATATTGGTAGACCAGACTTAGCATTAATTGCACACCTTGATCACTCCTCCCCCTTAAGGAACCAGATCACCTTTACTTTTCCGCACTCTTTACTCCACATACGAGTACTAACTTGATCGTTGGAGGCGGAGATCCCACCACCCGGAGTTTTCGTTGTTTTGCAGGTGCAGGCGCACGGATCCAGTCCCGGAACTGTAACTCTCCGTAGGACATCAAAAAACCCCGAAACATTTTGGCGCCGTCTGTGGGGAGAGTAATTTTGAGATGGAATCACAGTCTATACCGATTCTCAGTGAGAAACGTCCCATGGACGACCCCCTGGTTCAGACGGACCAGGATACTGACAATGAGATTGAAGTCGAGACTCATACGGCCTCTGACAGGACCCTAAGAGCTTGACGCACCCGTCCCACCGAAAGGAGGGAACGGGAGGACTGCCTGCCTGGATCTAGTAAACCAGCCGGGCTGCCGCTTGATCATTAACAGGCAACCGAGGGATCTGCCCCCTTCACTAGAAACAAACTCATGACCTTCATGAATAGTTTCAAGGGGGAGATCTAGGAGCTTATCAACAAAAGGCGACCGTTCCACTGAAGGAACAATAAGCCAGAAGATCCTCCCAATATGGGAGGAAGAAGCTTGTAAAGGATCGGGAGACGACTCCTTACCCTAAGCGTAGGGAGAGGGAGGCGCCAGTGATCGACTTAACTAAGTACCGCTTCCCCTCACCAGGTAAGAGAAAGCCCATCCGTCATATTCAGCCGGACGGGTCAAAGAGAACATACTCTGATGCTCAAATATTGCTTGAGCAAAAGAAGAATGAATGACTGTTAGAGTCGGCCTCTACGTCTGATTTTCAAGACAGCCTACATAATACCTCTCTAAGGTATTCAAAATCAAATTATGAGAGCTAGACGCCCGGAGCCTCCTCTCGTTCTGGTTTCCTAAAGCATCAGGCGGCCCCGTATGTGCCTCCTCAACCATACGTCCCGCAGTCCCAATATTTCATGCAGCCTACTCTTTTTGGAGGATAGGCGGCAAGGAATGTCCAGCCTTTGGACTGGCAACTTAGGTTGCTCAAACTTGGAGAACAACCATCCACCTTCTCTAAGTAAATAATAGAGGTTGCCTAGTCGGCCAAAGTAAAAAATGTGTTGGTAGGGGCATATGATGGGACTACCAACCCAGAAGATCACATGATGGCATACACCAACCTTATGTACCTCCAAGGGTTGGATGACGCCACATGGTGCAAGTGTTTCTCGGCCACATTGAAGGGCGTCGCCCAGTAATGGTTCGGGAACTTACCGGCCGGGTGTATTAACAATTTCAAGACACTCGCCTACTTGTTCACATCAAACTTCGCAATGAACATTCCTGCTAAGAAGACCACCCTTGATCTAGGGGCCATACAGCAGGGAGAGAAGGAGGGATTGCTCTCTTACATCAAGAGGTTCAATCTGATGAGAATTCAGATAAAAGGAGTACCTGATGAAGTAACTTATACAGACTTTTTCAAAGGTCTAAAGGACGGGTCGAACTTCAAATTCGACCTCGTTAGAAAGAGGGTGACCACCCTCCAAAAAGCAATGATGGAGGCGGACGCCTACATTCAGGCGACTGACCTATGTAATGTTAGAAAACAGTCGGACCACAAAAAGTCCGACAAAAGAGAAAGCCGGCCAAAGCAGTCAGCCAATAAAGAAGAGAAGAAGAGAAAAGAAGTTTGGGCGGCCGACTCCTCTGAACAACCGTTCCAGAAGAAGAAGAAGGAGTTTAAACCATACTCCCCCAAGTATGAGTTTAACAAGGATAGCTATGCCATCCTCAAGGAAATTAAGGACCGACTCTCAACTGAGAAGACGGCCGCCATGAAGAGTTCCTTCAACAATCGGAACAAAGATAAATATTGCTATTACCATGAGGACATTGGTCATGACACCAATGAATGCATCAGTCTCAAGCGCCTCTTAGACCGCCTGGCAGACAAAGGAGATCTCAACTCCTATGTCAAGAAATCAAAGGGTACCCAACAACCCAAGCAGAAATAGGCGGACCGGAAGAAGGCGACACCTGCTGAAAGCTCCGATACTAACGAAGCGCTAGTCTATACAATAGCAGGCGGCTTCGCAAGAGGAGGCCCAACTATCCGGGGCAACAAAGACAACATCAGGCGTCTAGATTTTAACTCTGTCGACCAGGGACGGACCTCCAAAAGTTCATTTCCCGAAGTTTTTATCACTTAGGAAGACTACGGGGGAATTAGGGGGCCGCATGACGACCCCATCGTAATTGAATGCAAGGTGGCCAACCAGAGAGTTGGCCGGATTCTCATAGATACCGGGAGTTCATCTGATCTCATCAGCAACAAGTGCTTAGCAAAGCTCAAGTACAAGCCCGACAACATACACCCGGTCTCCTATCCTTTAGTGGGATTTGGAGGAGGAGTCGTACACCCAGTTGGACGGGTGGATCTGCCTATCCGCCTGGGTGAGAAAGGAGAGGGCCTTAACATGATGGTCCAATTCTTGGTGGTTGAAGAACTGTCGGCATACAACATGATCTTAGGACGAACCACCCTAAATAATTCAAAAGCTGTCATCATTCCCTCGCTCATGCTTCTTAAGTTTGAGAGGGAGTGTTATCTCTCTGACATCAAACCAATGTGGTGGCATCCGGCCCCAGTGGAGAGAATACGGACCTTGAGCAAGTCAAGGGAGCCGAGCCTGCCCCAATAGCAGCCGGCAAGAAACGAAGGGCCACCCATCTAGAGGCCGAGAGAAAAAAAAACAATAGCAATGATAAGTGGCATTTATGCCACTATTTAGGGCCCATGTCTTTTCCATTTCCCTCCATTTATCGCTTGTTTAGCCCCTCTTTGTCGTGTTTCCCCATATTTTGCATAACAATGTCATTTCCCTAGCATTTCCCCTCTACTTTACCTTTTTGTACAGTTGTTGGGTGTTTTCCCTGTGTTTTGCAGGTAAACTAGTCAACACGTAAAGAAGAGGAGAATTCGGGATAGTTTGGAAAGCTGGATTCACGCGCAATTCAAGAGAGAGGGCGCGCAATTGAGATGAAATCAGAGTTTTGTCCACTGTAGATGCCTCGCGCGCCCTCTCCAGGGCGCGCAGCCTGACCTTTTCTCACTGTTTTGGCCATAAATTTTGATCTACAAATCGGATTGAGGTGATTCAAGTTGAATTAGAAACTAGACTTGAAGATCTTTTCACCGGTAGGTCGCACACTCCAAGAGGCTTCTTAGAACAGAAGTTATGGCCGTTTGAAAATGAATGTTGCTGCCAGGCCAATCCCAGTGCGCGGGCGTGCAGATGTGTCTTCGCGGGCGCGCTCGATAGCAGCAGATTTCTTTTCTTTCGCCCTATAAAAGCTGAAGAAAGGGGAAGGCAGAGAGGGGGGACGCACAAGCAGCACTTAGGGTTTTCTTTGGGGGTTTCCTCCCCTCCTTAGGGGATGGAAAACCCCTTGCTTTCTCATCAATTTCCTTCATAGATTTAAGCTTTAATTAGGTTTAATCTTGTTTTTAATTAGGTTAGAGTAGTGTAGAGAGAGAAAGTGAATAACTTCAATGGTGGATTGAAGAGGTTGAAGATGGAATTGTGACCTTGTTTTGGATTCCTCTTCAGTAAACTAATGAGCAATTCTAACTCTATCTCATTTTTTTCTTTCTTTAATTATTTCTTTGTTTAGTTCTTTGAATGTTTAGAGTAGTTATTTAGGTTTATGCTTTTCTCTTGTTCTTGTTCTTGTTCTTAGTTTCTCCCTTGTTCTTCTTGTTGGTTAATGTTAGATGTTTTGTTAGTTTAGTTTGTGTTAGTTTCCTTGCCTCGTTAATCATGTTATTGCTTATTAGTTTATGACTATCTTTTTATTTTCCATGGTTAATGAGTAATATACATGATTGATGGGTGATTTTTTATCCTTGGTTATTGATTATGTTTTAGTATTAGCTCAAGTATGTTAAGGTTTAGGACTTGATTGATGTGTGATTAAATATCTTTGTTTTCCATGCTCAACCGAATGTTTCATGTGAGTGTACATATCATGAGGTGTTTGGGGTAGATTGAACTAGGAATAGTCCGGGAGGATGACTTAGGAAAGTCTATTGGGTGACTTGTTTTACGCGTTATCTCGATTTTCTAGCAATAGTCCGGGAGGATGAGTTAGACTTGAGATCATTAGTGTCCCGAACATGAGTTACTTGGTTCGCTAATTTGATCAATTTCCTGTGCTTGAATATGTTTGTGATGATACTATGCGTAATTGATTGCCTTGGATACCTTTCTTAGTTAGTTTAGCTTAGGTTTTGATCTAGGGGTTTCGGACGAAGGTTGTGTTAATAAATTTGGTAATTGATTGTGATTAACATGTAATTGATGCTTGGTTATTGTGTATGGATGATTGATGATTTTAGGGCTTTAGTGTGTTTTCGATTGATTGCACGGGAGTGAGTCGATTGAGAGCGTCTATATTCATCTGTACCTATGCTAGGTTAGTTGTGCGGGGGAAAATTAATCTAGTAGGAGTGATTAGCGTGCTAGATTGTGCGGGAGCAAATTGAAAATGTTGATTGTTCCTAATTAAGTATCATGATCGTTTAATTGCAGCTGTTTATTGAATTCATTGACATAATCGGATTCCACTTTTGCCTGCTTTTTGTATTCCTTATTTAGGTAGAGTATTTTAGTCTTAGTTTATTTTTCTTGCCTCTCCTTAGGTTAGTTGTCGCCCTTTCTTTACCTCCTATCTGGACTAGCTTAATTGGTGAATGCAATTGTAGTAATGATACCGTTCTCTGTGGTTCAACCCTATACTTATCACTATGCTTATGCTTAGTTGTAAGTTTAGGTATTATAAATGTGTTTGATGGAGGACTCCTAGTTAGTTCAACGACCATGGAACCAAACCTCTCATCAAGCAATCATTGGCCGAGGAGCTGCCAGATGAACATGTAGACGTCGTCCTGGACGACTCTCGCCCTGAGAGAATTGTTAAGGTTGGGACGAATGCTTTTGTTGAACTTGGTGCTGAACTTCACCAATTGCTAAGGGAATTCAAAGATGTATTTGCATTTGAAGTTCATGAGATGTCAGGCATAAGTCCGGACCTAGCCGTACATAAGCTTGTTGTGGATCCCAAAAAGAAGCCGGTCAGGCAAAAAAAGAGGAACCATGGTGAAGAACGAAGCCAGGCAGCAACTGTTAAGGTTAAAAAATTGCTGGACGTAGGGTTCATCGACAATGCTACTTCCCCGAATGTGTAGCGAATGTAGTACTTGTTAAAAAGTCGAATGGGACCTGGCGCATATGTGTGGACTACACAAACTTAAACAAGGCGTGTCCCAAAGATAGTTACCCGCTCCCAAAGATCGACAACCTGGTCGACTCTACAGCCGGCCATGCCTTGATGAGCTTCATGGACGCGTACTCAGGCTTCCATCAGATACCCCTGTGGAAGAAGGATCAAGAGAAGACGGCTTTCGTCACAAATCAGGGGTTGTTTTGCTATATTGTCATGCCGTTCGGACTAAAGAACGCGCCTGCAACCTTCGAAAGAATGATAAATACGGTCTTCTTCAACAAAATTGGAAGGAATGTGGAGGCGTACATAGATGATATGATTGTTAAATCTAAACTCCGGACGGACCACCTTGCTGACCTCCGAGAAACATTCACCACACTCAGGCGGCACCAGGTCATGCTCAATCCCAAGAAATGTGTTTTTGGTGTTGAGTCTAGGAAGTTCCTTGGATTTCTAATCAATCAAAGGGGGATAGAGGCTAACCCCGAGAAGGTACAGGCGGTCATAGACATGCAGTCGCCCCGCACTGCCCGAGAAGTTCAAAGGCTTACGGGTTGCCTAGCGGCATTGGGGAGATTCCTCAGCCAGTCCGGCGATAAGTGTCTCTACTTTTTTCAAGCTATTAAGAAGAAGACCATGTTTGAATGGGGGCCGGATGCAGAGGCGACCTTCTAGAAATTTAAACAATATTTGCACTCCTTGCCAAGGTTGGTCAGCCCTCTACCTAAGGAAGTACTTTACATGTATTTAGCAGTCTTTGACCATGCTCTTAGTGCCGTCCTCCTTGCTGAGAGGGACGGATGCCAGCTCCCGGTCTACTTCATCAGCCACATCTTGAAGAACGCCGAGTTACGGTACCCTATGGTTGAGAAGTTTAGCCTTGCCCTCTTCATGGAAGTTAAAAAATTAAAGCCTTACTTTCTGGCACACCCGGTTGTGGTTTACACCGACCAGCCAATCAAGCGGCCACTGACAACCATGGAGTCGTCAGGCCGAATGATCAAATGGGCAATCGAGATCCAAAGTTTAGAGATCACTTTTGAGCCAAGGAAAGCAGTGAAGGGCCAAGCATTCGCTGATTTCATAGTGGAATTAACCAGGCCGACTGATCTTGAGAATTTTGAGCAGGTCTGGAAAGTTTATGTGGATGGGAGCTCTATAATGAATGGTTGTGGAGCAGGCGTCATATATCAGTATCCTGAAGGGGACAGGTACGAGTATGCCCTACGGTTTAAGTTCCAAGCCTCGAACAATCAGGCGGAATATGAAGCCCTTTTGGCTGGCATCGGCATGTGTAAGGCGGCTGGGGCAAGAAAGATAGCCGCCTGTTCTGACTCACAACTGATCGTAAGCCAATACCATAGTGACTATGAAGCCACACATCCGACTACGATCAAGTACCTACAAGCGGTAAAGCAGGAGGCCGGGACACTTGAAGGATTTCACCTAAATCAAGTGCCCAGGTCCGAGAATAACCAGGCGGACGCCCTCTCTAAACTAGCATCATCAGCTTCCTACGACACACCAAGGACAATTTTCTGGGAAGTAATGGAGAAACGAAGCATCGAGGAGGACCCTATTGGGATCCTAGACAGAAGCTATGACATCCGGGCATACCTAACAAACGGCACCCTACCGGCTACTCACTCAGAGGCGGTCCTACTGAAAAAACGGGCGTCCAAATTTGAAATGCATAAAGGGGAACTCTTCAAAAAGGGTTATCTCCAGCCTCTCTTCAAATGTGTCACCCCGGAAAAGGGGCGAGAGATCTTAGAGGACTTGCACTCGGGATACTGCGCCTCCCATGTAGGCTGCAGGACCCTAGCTCGTAGAACCAGGCGGCAGGGATATTTCTGGCCAACCCTGGAAGCAGACGCTATGGAGATGGTGAAAAAATGCGACAAGTGTCAAAGATTTGGCAAGCTAATCCATCGCCCGGCCACTGATCTGACGGCCATACACAACCCCTTACCATTCGCCAAGTGGGGCATGGACGTCTTGGGTCCGTATACACCAGCAACAGGCGGCCGGAGATACATCCTGGTAGCTGTCGACTACTTTAACAAATGGGTAGAGGCCGAGGCTGTTAAAGGTATCAAGACCAAGGACGTTATCTGATTAATTTGGAGGAACGTTATTACACGATTTCGGGTGCCTATGTCAATGGTCTTTGACAATGGTCCTCAGTTCGAGACGCCTGTTCTCAAGAACTAGTTGGGGGATCAAGGAATTGCATACAACTTTGCATCAGTTGGCCGACCCCAAGAAAATGGCCAAGTAGAAGCATTCAAGAAAATTATCTCTTACGGTATCAAGAAAAAGATTGAAAAAGCAGGCGGCCTATGGGCAGATGAACTTCCACATGTTCTCTGGGCCATAAGGACGAATGAAAAAGGGGCGACTGGGGAAACCCCATTCCTCCTAACCTATGGGGCAGAAGCTGTTCTACCCATTGAGCATTATGAGCCGACTCTTCGTGTCATGCTGTATGATGAGGCGGCCAACTGGGAATCCATGCGCCTAGCATTGGACTCACTCCCCGAGCGTAGGGCAACGCAGCCCTACGCCATGAGATCTACCGTCTGAGAATGACCAGAGCCTATAACAAGAGAGTACACATGCGTCCACTGAAAGTGGGGGACTTTGTACTACGGAAAATGGAAGCAGTCGGTAGGGCTAATGAGTTGAGAAAGCTAACTTCCAACTGGGAAGGACCTTACCGGATGTATGAAGAGGTTAGAGACGGAACCTACCGTCTGGAAACCCCAGACGACCGGCTCCTACCTAAAACATGGAATGTAGACAATTTGAAGAAGTATTACTTCTGAATAATGTAATTGTACAAAGGTTATTAATAAAACTTACAATTATTTCAATACTTTGTACTTTTTATACAGGGGCATGCCGCCTGAACCTTTACAGACGGCTACTCTCCATTGGGTTTCATTCTATCGCTAGAGGGGCATGCTGTCTGGACATATAGTCGGCTACCCTCCATAGAAGATGGCCGACTGGTACCAAAACAGACGACCATCCTCCTATACTTTTGCTAAAAAATGATTAGAGGGCCAGGCCGACCCTGTTCCTAAACAGGCGGCTGCCCCTTCTTACATAGCACCTACGTTCACCAAAAACTAGCTAAGGCCACTTGCCGGATGACCAGCCCAGGCGCCAGGCTGACTGACCTTCTCCTAAAATTAAACTAATACGACCTGTCCCAACATCATAGCATGCGTCCGGCGACATCCCTATGATGAGATTCGTCGCAGAGAGAAGTTCCCTTTAGGGTGGAATAATGCTCTATAACCTAAAAAAACACGGCCCCTAAACGACTGTCCCTAAGGACAACCACGTAGCTGTTTACCACTGAGACAAGGATAACTCTACCGCTAACCAAGCCAGTGGTAGCAGTTGACATCTGAGTCGAATGACCGCCTGTATTACTTGGGATAAATACAAGAGGTACCTCTTGAGTTAATAGCCAACCAACATTGGCGAATCAAGGGGACCAGCTGGCCTCCGCCACCTGGTACCTCTACTACTCAAGCTGGAGTGACAGAGACTGAGTAAACAATGTGAACTCATAGTCATTCTCTCAAACTTAGTATGGAACCTAAAAGGTATGAGTAGTCTGCTTGTTTTTCAGCAAACGGAGGTACTCAAACCACTATTCCTACTAGTTTAACAACCTTTGAGTTAATAGTCAAGCTAAACTTGGCGAATCAAGGGGACCAGCCGGCCTCAGCCGCCTGGTTTCCCTACTACTTAAACCAAAGTGGCGGTGGTTGACTAACCTCAAGGTTAACAAGACGCCCTCCCTAGTACGGAACCTAATAGGTATGAGAGGTCCGCCTGTTTTTTGGCAAACAGGGGCTCTCGACCACTCTTATTCTAGATCTGACAGAAGTTACCGCCTGTAACCAACATAGGCGTAGCTTTTCCGACTAGGCGTCCCGTTTACAGACGGCCTCTTTCCATCAAACTTGGAAAACAGTTAAAATCAAAATAGGCGCCGACCACCTAGGTAGCGCCCTTATAAGACCAACGCCAGGACTACTGAAATAGGACGATTGTTCATCAACTACGCCTACTACGACCATTTCTAGATACCCTCAAGACAGCCGCCTGTGCCCAAGCGCGACCAACAGGTGGCCTGGGTAAGGTTCTTAAAATGATCCAAGTCTGGAAAGTCTGATATCCCTAGCTTTCAAGGAAATGCCGACTGAATTCATGGCCGACTGACTGATAAAGAAACAATCAGTCGGCCAGGGGCAACAATATCAGTCGATTGCGACACCCACTAAGAGGTCTTTTATACTTGGCAACATTCAAACATTCAAAAACAAATAAATGGCAAATTTTGATGCAAAAAGGAGAACAACAAGCAAGAACAGTTGGCATGATAAACAAGTGGTCAACAAAGACATTATACACTTAGCAAAAATATTTGGCAAAGGGAAATAACAAAATATTGATAGGCAAGACGACCAAACAGGCGTCACATTCATATATAAACAACCGGCCAAAAAAAACCGGCAAAAATATTCATAGACCCTGACCCCTTGGTCGGGTAAAAAGATACAAGAAGAAACGGCTTACAGGCCGAAGAAGAGTTGAAAAAATAAGCAGCTTAAGCATTGGAGAGAGGGGTCACAGTTGCGGCGGCCGCCTGATCAGCTTCGGCAATGGGCGCCTGCTCCTCAAGCACACTCTCTTGAGGCTCATTAGCCGACGCCTGTACTTGGTTGGCGTTTGCCTCCTTTTTCTCAGTCTCTCCCCTGTTGGCGTCCGCCTCCTCCTCATCACCTTCATCCTCACCTTCAGAAGAGGAGTCGGCCGCCTCTTCCCTCGCTTCATATTCATCGTTCGCCTGCTGCATAATCTAGATGTTATATTCTTCAGTGTAGGAGACGAATTTGGACTCCCATTGCTCATAGTCTGAGTCCGGGAAGAGAGCAATCAAGGTCATCTTCATGGCCGAAGAGTCCTCCATCATATCCTGGACCAGAGCCATCTTCTCAGACTCAGCCTTAGCCCTGAGTTGCTTGGTTAAGGCTGCCTCTTGGGATGACAGGCGCTCCTTGAGCTTCTGGTTTGACCTTCTAAGCTCTTCGGCCGCATGTTTTGCATGCTTCAGCGGCTGCAACTGAGTTTAGAGGTACTTAACCGCCTTCTCCAGCTCCAAGTTTATCTTCTTGGCCGCCTCCAATTCGACTTTGACCTAAAAGGTGGCAGTCGCCTGATAATACATAATGTCAGTTATCAAAATCTCATTTTGGGCAATCTGAAACATTGCCCGGTCACAATTAGAGGCGGCCATGGCCTTCGCAGCCTTTACCTCCTTGTTCTTTTCTTTGATGGGTCGGTGGAGACCATGAACGCGGAGCAAGGCCTACGAATCAACAAAACAGGCGTCAAAATTTTCAAGAAACTGGCAGCAGTTAAGTGCCAATGATTTCCCAATGACGAAGAAAATTCATCAAGTCTACCTTAGAGGGTAGACCCATGATAGAGTCCAAGTCAAGGGTGCCGACTCCCCTGAC
The DNA here is from genome assembly GCF_001683475.1 of Chenopodium quinoa. Taxonomy (NCBI): domain Eukaryota; kingdom Viridiplantae; phylum Streptophyta; class Magnoliopsida; order Caryophyllales; family Amaranthaceae; genus Chenopodium; species Chenopodium quinoa. Next base: position 207,496 of record NW_018744825.1, read on the forward strand.
TGATTCCCTGTCATCTAAGGGAATAACCTTAACCATGGACTTGGCCATCTGGACCAAGTCCGACTCTTCATGGCCGCCTACAATAGAAAGCATGGAAAAATTAGATAAGGTGAAGACAACAGGCCGCCTGATCTAAGAAAAATTGACAAAGAAATCTAAAATCTATTATACCTCTTGGAGGCCGAATGTCCCTATGGACGGTTGTTTGTTTTGACTCGCCTTGAGGGGTCCGCGCCTGCTTTTCAGCCAGCTGCTTCCTGGCAAAACCAGGCGTACTCCCATCCGTCTGTTTCCGAACCTTGGGGTTCGGCTGCTGGAGGGAGAGGATTTGGGTACCCCATTCTACGACAAGAAGTCAAAGTTATTAAGTATGGAAAAGAGGGGGAAAACGCAGAATTTTTACAAGTGTTGGAAGCTCACCTTGGACATCTCCTTTGTGGGAGAGAGTCGGTAGAGGGCCGCTTCTGGCTAATGATGCGTAGGAGGGTGGCCGCCTTTTTTAAGGCAGTGATTTCGTTCATGGCTTCGCCTGCAAAAGCATCTCAGAGTTAGTGAAAATTCAATCAAAACTAAAAATGTAAAAGCATAAAAAGGGGCCGACTACATCTAGTGGTCCGCTCACGTAGGCCACAGGCGGCCAGAAAATACTCATTATACAACGAATTAAATTTGGGTATGCAGTTTAGGGGGATTAGCTCTCGTACCCCTGTAGCAGAATTGGATCTGATCTCTACTGTAAAGAGACCTTGATCAAGGATTTCTTCCTTGGCTTTGCGAGGAACAGGCGGCAGGTTGGAGCCGCCTGCGAGGAGAGGTGGATCCTTGTTCCACCTATTGTACCTTTTGATGAGGAGTTTGTCAGGGCTGGAAACAATGAAGAAGGTGTTCCTCCAGTCCTTCCATTTGTTCTCCTTCCCCCTTGTCATCAAGTAGCCCTTATGGTTGGAAATCTGGTACCACCCGGTACCGCTTGCTTTTGGGGTACGGCTTAAATAGTTTATTAGGGCGAACACTGCAAAATTTGGTTCAACCCGTACATTTCACAGCCGGCCACGAAGCCTAGTATGTTGGACCATGAGTTTGGGACCAACTGCCAGAGCCCCACCTGGTACCCATCCAGGATTTGTTGAACTGTCGGATGCAAGGGGAACCTCAGTCCAGCCTTAATGGCCGCCTCATAGCAGCCAAAACAGGCATCCCCATAGTTGGATCCCTAAGGCCAGACCACTGTATCTTCAGTATCCGGCACCGATAGGAAATAATTCGGGCCCAATACATGGTCGGCCTGAAAGGTCCCTAACCTCTCGGCCATGGCCTTAATTCGGCCTTTAGGGACATGACAATAGTAGGGAGTGTTCGATTCCCTATGAGAAGCAGACGGCTCATCCCAGCCGACTCCCTTTTCAACCGCATGAGACGCTCTCGCCTCATGAAGACGAGAATGCCTCTCTTCTGAGTCTAGAGACTGCCGGCTGGATGAGCTTGACTCAGAGTCACCAGAGCTCTCAGAAGAGGCCGACTCCTCTTTCCTAGAGAGGGCCGGCTCTTGGTCGGACATAACTACAACCATAGGATTGGCCGCCTGAACCTCAGATTCTTTTATAATTGAGTCACTTGGAGTGCTTGGGTCACCAGGCGACCTGTCCGAGAGCTTGCTCAACTACATATAATATGAGGAGCCGTCTGAGTTTGTATATCTGGCCGTAGTGTCCTGCATAGCCACAGAAACAGTCGGACTTGGAGTGATTGGTCCAAAAAGGGGCAGAGATTGGTCCAAAAAGGGGCAGGCGGCACTCCTAGTCCTAGATTCAGCCGTCCCCGGTGACCGACTAATCACTAACCTAGGTCGTGCTGGGTGCTTTTGAGATACCATATCTTCAAAAGAAAAATGCAAAGAAATGAAAAAGAGCAACAACAGACGGTTACCTGAAGTGTGTGTACTAAGAAAAGAAGATTGGAGTCTAAAAACAGCCGGTCACCACGAACAGTCGGCTAGCATAATCAGTCGGTCGATTATCAGTCGTCCAGAAGTCTCAGAGCACAAGTTTAGGGTTCCGAGTTCTCTTGCAAAGTTCACAAAATTTAAACTAAACTTTGGTTAATATGCCCTTATATAGGGTTATTCGAGAATTTGAAGGGTCATACCCCAAATTAAAAAAATAGGCGGGAAAAAGAGACGGCTTACCACAGGCCGACACCCGTCACAGGCCGTCGCCTGGTTATGGGTCGACAACTGTCACAGGCATCACGTGACAAGTCACGTGACTCTTGTGAGGGGCAAATGTTTAGGGGATTTTTCCCCGCCACATAAGCCAATCAGTACCTGCCACGTGTCATCCACGTGGACCAATCAGGGACTTCCACGTGTCATACTCCTGGAGGTCTAACATGGACCAATCGCGCCACGGCCAACAGGGCCCGAATCCCGAGGCAATCCCAATCAGTCCTAGGTATACTATTTAACCTAGTATATGGCACATACTTGGAGGTTATAAATACAGTAATTAGCCTTCATTAAACAGATTCAGAATTAATTAATCAACTCACCTAGAGATTACCCAACATACGTGCATATTGGTAGACCAGACTTAGCATTAATTGCACACCTTGATCACTCCTCCCCCTAGAGAACCAGATCACCTTTACTTTTCCGCACTCTTTACTCCACATACAAGTACTAACTTGATCTTCGGAGGCGGAGCTCCCACCACCCGGAGTTTCCATTGTTTTGCAGGTACAGGCGCACGAATCCCAGTCCCGGAATTGTAACTCTCCCGTAGGACATTAAAAAACCCCGAAACAAAGACCATATGTAAAACATATATGGGATCAAAATAGTGGGAAAAACTCAATCAGGAAGTAAAATCGGGAAAACAGTACTAGAACCAAGCAAAACAAGAAGACAGAATTCTGGTGCAATGTCGCGAGAACACGGCGTGAGAAAACAGAGCGCGATAACTCTATCGCACTACGATATAGCTGTCGTTGGAGAAAAACTCTGTCGTCTCTCGAAAGTTCCAACACTTCGCGGCAGTTTTCTATGTTCGACGTTTTTCCAATTTTTCGTAGTGTTTATTTGATTTTAGTTGTGAAAGATATTTCCAACTTTCCTATGTGTAAAAATCCTATGTTTTTGACGCATTACGGATGGTCTTGCTAATGCAGACCTTTTTTGCTTATGCCACAATGTTAATCAAAATTACGCACATGAATATCTAGAATCTTTCAAGTCTCATCCACTCATTCTAAATCGATTGCCAAAATAAATTTTAGGAATCAATATTCGAATCCTCCCCAATGGAGTCGCCAAAAAACTGTAGGCAATTTTTCAAACTCAACTTTGAACCCCACTGTGATCATGCTTTTAGGCATGGTGGCGTCCAAAGAGAAAGATGCTAGAGATAAAAGAGTCGCCAACAATTTTTAGGAACATGTAAACTGTTCATGGGTGTGAAGGTTACACCTCATTCACAATTACGGAGATTGCTAACTCCATAGTGGTCCGGAACCATAACTGGATATTCGGGGATGATGGTACGAATCCAAACTAAAAGAGATTGAACCCGCCCTAAATCGGTCTCTTCTTATTTCTTATGATATTCATGTACGCTTTCCGATCAACACACATACATTAAGTTAGCCCTAAACCTGTTTAATCTATGTTGGTTGATAATTAATGCACAATCAAATCTATTATTGCGATCACTTAAATTAAAATCATATTAGCCTAAAACAAATTATAAATTATCTTATTAGGCGTGATTTCAAGTACAAATTCCCTTTAATTATGCAAGAAAGGCGTGATCAAGCAATAACAATCAATTAATTAAGCAACATAATAATTGACACAACAATCATCATCATCATCAAAACATCATCAAAATATTATTAGTAAGATCCTAGGCATATACTAAATTGATTAAAAACAAATCCTAGCATGTCACTAATAAAAATCATAATCAAAGCATTGGCCTAAACATGATACTAGAAAGCATGATATTAGAAATATTAATCAACACCCTAAACATGATACTAGGAATCAAAAAGACATCCTAACATGATACTAGGAATTAATATAATATTTTAAACATGATTTTTATATCAAAGGAATAATAAGTAATCGAATTACTTACTTCGATTTCTCGCATTTCTTTCTATCAAAGTAATACACGCGTTAGTATACTTCAAGAAAGATTAAATCAAATAAATAAATCAAATAATAATTGAAATATAGATTTGGGACCAAACCCTTAGAACTAAAAACCTTCCACGTCGAGGTCGAAGGCAAAGTCGATTATGGTCAGGAGTATTCAAGGCTCGTGTAGGAGGTATGGTGTTTTTGCTTGGGAAAGTATCAAGGATGTATTATGACGTGTTAGGCTAGACTAAGAATATAAAGAAGAGAGAGAGAATATTAGAGAGAGATTTAGATGATGATTGATGGTGATCAAGCTTGTTAATGACTGAAAAGTGGGTGAAACAACCTCTATATCAAATCAAAGTAAAACAGGCTCCATCGCGACGCTACATACAACATTTTTGTGATTTTTGTTTTTATCATAACTTTTGATCCATAAATCGAAATAAGATAAATAATATGTCGTTGGAAAGCTCTTAAAGTCTACTTTCTAACCCAATTAGAATCAAATTGATATCTTTTGTATAATAAGAGATATGGCCGAAATAGTAAAACAATATTAGTTTTGGATAGAGTTTGGTATTTTAGTCATATCTTTTCCGTTTCAAATCAGAATTGGGATTATAATATATCATTGGACAGATAATTTCAATGTCTATCCAACCATTTAAGATTTGGAAAAAATTATGAGGCACAAAATTCAGTTTTGACCGGGATTAGGATCTTTGAAAACCAGATGTTTTATCCGATGTAAAACTCTTAAATCTCTATCTTTTCGAAAACAAGATAAATTAGAACCTTCTAGAGGATTCTAGAAGCTTATAATAAATCCTAATTAGTTTAGGAATGGGATTAAGGTAAATGGACTCTCCTCATGATCATTGGGTTGTAGGTAAGGCTTGGTTCGGGCTCGATTTAATATTTTGGCCATAACTTTTTCGTTTTAAATCGAATTCGAGCTTATAATATATTGTTAGAAAGCTCTTTGCAATCCCCATCCAACTAAACCATAATTGGACCAAGATTAGGACCAAAATAATCTGGTTTGGACGTTTTTATGAGTTGGAAACGAAATGAATGATTTTGGATGAAAACACTTTAGGAAAGGTTAGGGTATTGTCAAGGCTAAAGGGAATTTCACAAGACTCTTCAACTCTTCACCAAACTTGTTAATCAAAGACTTGAAAGGTACTCATCACTGAGTTTTGTTTTTGGGGAGACACAATCAGATGTCTACAGTAATCAAAGCTTTTCATATCATCACTTTAACACAGCAGCATTCACTAGAAAAACCTTCTGAGCCTAAATTCCGCTGTGCGCAAATTTGAGACTCTGAGCAAGCAAAGGCCAGACACTTTAAAAGGATGACACAAGTCCCACGTACCACCTCTTTGGGGGACTAGTTGTATGGGGTAGCTATGGCAGAGCTATCCCCATGCTTCGAACCCCAGCCTGAAAGAGTACCTTAACTTAGCAAGAGCTGGCTTAAGTGCCTCAAATCACCTGTTGGGGGGCTAGTTGTATAGGTAGCTCCAGCAAAGCTAACCTACGCTGCAAGCACTGCCTAAGAAGTTTGCGCTCATACTAATCAAGCCCAAAGTCCTGGGTAACCTCCTAGGGGTTCAGCCTCATGGCTGACCTTAGCGGGCTCCAGCTCGTAGCACAAGGAATTGTACAACTATAAATAGCAAGCCAAGTACAACGAAGAATAGGTTAGACGATCACATTTCATCACTCACCTCCTATTATCTACATTTTCACCAATAGCCATACTAACTTAAGCATAGGAGGGGGGTTCCTCGAAACCGCCCCCAAGTATCCACCGTTTACAGTGCATGTAATCCCAGCCAAAGGCGGATCCAACCGCTTGTATAGCTCCGGAACTACACCCGAAACACTTAGGGTTAAAAGAAACAATTGGGCTGTAATTCTGTAAACCATTAAGGTCCACTATAAATCCAAAGGTTTTTTTTATTAATAAAATGAATATTAATACTTTATACATATTAAAAACAAAATTAAAGTAATTAATTTATATTTTTAAAACTTATATTTTTTAAATATATATTTTAATCGAGCTTGTTAACGAGCTTTTCGAGCCGAGCTTTGACATGCTTGGCTCGGCTCATTAAGGTTCCGAGCCGATCTCGAACTTGAGCCGAGCCTCGTCAAACCAAGCTTTGACCAAACCAAGCTCGAATTGTTCACGAATAGCTCAGTTCTCATTATCACTCCTACCTCACCCATCCCCATCCATATCCCCATCCCCACCCTCAAAACTGCCCCCCTCCCTCCCCTACCCTTGAAACCAACACGTATTTTTAATGCTCGCCCTCGAAACCACCATATATTCCATCACCTCACATTACCCTTTTCCTAAAAAAAGATCGAGAAAGGAAGGTGTTTCAGGGTTGGTAGGTGTGTCGCGTACCTATCAAAAATAACCTAACAAACCAATACTAATGTAGACTGGAAAGTAAAGGTCGGATCCCAAGAGACTAAGGTTCAAAAGTAATTAAATAGACTCGAATTTCTACTAAGCAAGAATCAATTATAATCAATTATTTACGAAACTAAGCATGAGAAGAATTTGAAAATAAACTAAATAAGATGATTAAATCAAGTACTTAAAAATCCAAGATCTAGTTTCACCACAATTATTATCGATGCAATTGTAATTCTACCATTAACATACAATTTCAATCGAACGGGGAAAAGTAAACCCTAATAAATACCAAGGATCTCTCTCGAGTATCAATGGCTTCCCTAACATACAATCAATCCTATTCTCATGGTATCATGCATATTAGAGACATTAAACACATTACTCTCACTTCCCAATTATCAAAACCAACTACTCTCGTGTTGAGAATCAAACCCTAAATTGATTTACTCAAATCCGTTTATATCCAACTCTCGCTGTGATAAAAACAATGGAATAATTGCAATACTATAGTTACGTCTAACCTAGAATTGGCATAATCACAATCAATTTAGCAATTCAATTGTTAAAGTTGTTAAAGAATTTAAAGATTTAATTCATGCATCAATAATAATAGGGCTACACTAGATCTTGAATTAAAGAATCTACTTACACATGATTAAAGAAACAAAAACAATAATAAATAATGAAAACATAATTAAATAACAAAGGATGAAAAATAAATACCAAATCTTGAATAAAATTGAAAGTAGAAAGCTTGAATCTTGAATCTTGAATCTTGAATCTTGAATTACAATAACTTGGAAAATAATAATGGAGAGAACTGGGTTTTTAGCAATGTAAAACTAGGCTAATAGAAACTTAATCAAATAATAAAACACCACTTAGTATAAATACAAGCCTAGAAAAGATAAGAAAATCGGCAAAAGGCTTGGCGCACAAGAATCCCAAAAGGCACGGACGTGCCTCTCATAGGCACGGACGTGCCTACTTGCGTGCATAAACTTGGGTAGCTTCTGACTTCCAGGAACGGACGTGCCTGATGATGGGCACGGACGTGCCTCCCCTGCTGCGCGTATCACTCATCTTAAATCAGTCATAACTTCATATTCGGAGCTCTGTTTAAGGTGTGTAATATATTGTTGGAAAGGTCTTTAAGTCTACTTTCCAATGCAATTTGAATCACTCCGTTATAATTTGTATATCAAAATTTATGAGCATAATAGTGAACAGGTGTCATATTTGTCAAGTATTTCATCAACGTTTTGCTTCATTTTCACTCAATTAGCTCCGTTAATCCTGAAATACATCAAAAACAACGAAACTACCCATAAAAGCATCGAATCATCAAAACTAAACCAAATTACACACAAATGGACTAAAACACTCGACTAAGCTAATAAAACCAACTAAAAACAAGCTAAATAATATACACAAAACACGACTTATCAAGGGTTTTTGGAGTCCCTCGGGAGAGTTACAATTCCAAGAATGCACGTCGACCATATGTACCTGCAAAACCACGAAAACTCTAGTTAGGTGGAGTTACGCCTCCGACGATCAAATTAGAACGTGTCCGGATGTATAAAAGTGCAAAATATAAAGGTTTTTCTCTCGCATTCCGAGAGAATTCTGCAATTAATATTGCTCGGATTTTTTGTGTATATTTATGAAAATGAAATAAATGAGGATTTTCCTCTATTTATAACAAAGGGGATCAGTTCCCCTTTCATGGGTTGGAGTGCCACGTGTCACCAGAGGGTTGGTTCTCTCAGAACCTCTCTGATGCTAACACGTGTCAGCACGCGATTGGTCCACGTGGACAAGGGTATTTTTACCCTAAACATTTGCCCCTCACAGGTGTGACGTGGCTTGCCACGTGGCACCTATGATAGGTGTCATGCTCTGAGAAGGTGACGTTTAGTCTCCTTCTCTCTCTTCTTTTTTTTTTTAATTTGAATTTGAATTTGGATGGTGACGGTTCGCCTTCTGGGGTTCTCTATAAGTAGAGACCCCCTCCCCTCATTTTCACACTTTGCAATTTTTGAGAAGTTTTCTAGAGAAAAGAGCTCTGATACCGGCTGCTATTTCTTGTGCAACCATCTTCCTTTTCTTCACTCATCCGGTTACTATCTGAGTGCTCATCACCCTAAACACATTAGAACCGCCTGCGGGTTCTTTGACTGATTCCCATTGCTTTCAATACACCCACAGTCGATCAATCGTCTGGGGTATCATCAAGACACACTTTAGAAGAACGTTTGGGTTGTTCAACAATTTTCAGTTGCTCTTCAAGTGGGTACATCCGGGCAACCATCCGGGTATCTAGCAAGCAACACAGAGATTTTCGGCTGCTGATCCAGATAGCCAACTTTCCCCACACTTAAAGCATCTTCAAGGTACCGTCTCTACCCCTTGCAACTTTTTGAGTTTTTCCAGTTGTATAGCTTGTAAAGAATAATGGACTCACCCAACACACACACGACACGGCCTAGGACAGTTGTTAGCCGGTCACCGGATATGCCTGAGTCTAGGACTAGGTATGCCGTCTGGGGGTGTTTGGACCACCCTTACTCTTCTACGAATCCGTCCGTCTCTGTTCATGTGCAGGACAGAATGGCTCGGACGAGACGGACGGCTGTAGACCCCGAATACCAATTAGATGGCTTAGCCGAAGCCCCGACTGACATTGTATATTATGACCATCCGGGTGTACCAAGCACGCCCAGTGATGATATTTTGGAAGAGTCCGAGGATATAGGCGGTGAAGAGACCGTCCAACAATCAGACTCTTCAGAGTCTACCTTGGAACCAGATGCCCCCCAAGGGGATAAAGAGGCGTATAAATGGCCCTCCATCAATAATCAAACAGAGGCGCACATGACCGCCAGGGATGTGGTCACTTTAAACGCTACCTTACCCGGATTTTTACAGAAGCGCCCGGTTGGGGTAGGATAGAAAATTGTGGTGCCGCCTGTAGAGGCAAATGTCGTCCAAGATGACGAACTTGATCATGTCGATGACTATTTCGGCTATTATGAGGCGGCATTCAAAGTCGGCCTCTGGTTCCCCCTCCATAATACAATAAAAGCCATTCTAAGAGGCTACGACCCTAGCGTTTGGCAGTTAACACCCAATTCTTGGGTGAATATATTAGGATACATTGCTGCCTACGAGATACAAGACATAACGCCTAGCTGGGAGGCGTTTGCACATACGCACTACCTCTGGAATGCGTGGTATACGTTGACCACGCATCCGGAATACATGATGACGCTTGACTAACCGTCAAAGTGGAGCAGCTGGAAGAGCAAGTTTTACTTGGTTTCTTCCCCATCGTTGCATCTAAACCACCGGCTGCGTTACTACAATAAGCACCCGGCCCTCTTTGGAAGGAAATGTGCCCTTCCTAAAGTACCGGAACTGGCTTGGATGCAAATAATGGAGATGGGGCTCTTCAAGAAGACCTCCTTGCCTTTAGATGATGGGACTGAAGTTATTGTCCCCAAGAACTGGGTCCCTCATCCGGACTGGCTAAAGGACGAGGCGTTCCTTTCCATCTGTGGCCTTAGCACAATGTTTAGCAGACGTATGTTGACTGATATTCGGCACTTTATGCTGTCAGTATCATGCTTGAATGGATTTTGTCTTTGATTTTCTTTACAGAGAATGGATTAGAGATGGTGCCTCCACAGAAGACGCCTGCTAAGTCCGCTGCTCAGATCCGGAAGGATCAATTGGAGAATGCTGATATTAACCGGTTGCTTTGTTTCTTTTTTAGACGGGGAGCAAGAACATTCCTCGCTTCTTGACAAAGATGCTAAGACCGGGTGAGGAGCCCTCCCAGCCTCCTTCTAAGTCTAGGAGGACTACGGCTGCCCCTCCCTCTTCCGGAAGGCCGCTTGTGCCTAAAAGTCCCACCTTAGCAGGCAAGAGCCTGAAAGATCTCGGCCTACACACAGGGCCTGCTGAGGTTGAGACGAGGGAGCCTGAAACTCCCTCAAGCCGTCAACTTGCTGTAGCGACCGGTTCTAATGCGGCTTGGGGTGGGATGACCCCTCAGCCTGAAAATGAAGGTATGGCTCTCACCTTTGATCCCCCCTGGCCGCTTGGGCATATGCGAGTCATGTCCCAAGCTACCCAATCAGGGAATTCTTCAAGCAGCCAGCAGAATATAGGTGTCGCCTATGCTCAATACTTAACGAATGAATCTGTTGGTGCAGATGCCTCTTCTCGTTGGCCTGACCTCCAATAATATGCCAAGAGGATGCTGAGGACCCTCACCCGGTGCTGGGTGTGCACTAGGTCAACATTGACCGCATCAACTCGCTGCTTGCTGAGGTAATTTTGTCGGTTGGGGTGCTTTTGTACAATTTACTCTTTTGCCGCTTGTACCATAATTGAGAGGCTAACCCTTTTCCGGCTAATTTTGCAGGTAATGCTAAGAGTAGACGGCCTCAAGGTTACCTTGAGGAAAAAGCAAGAGGAGGTAAGAGACGCCAATAGGCGGGTGGCTGACGTCTCCTGGCCGACAAGGAGAACATCCAACTGAGGGCAGACGTCTCCTGGCTGAAGAACGAGCTGGCTCAGACGTAGACTGATCACAAGGCCAAGCTGGAAGCCGAGCAGGACTGGCTGGTTGTTGAAAATGAGCGAGACTGCAAGGCTCGCATGAAAATGGTCTGGACCCTCATCCGTCCAGACACCGAATGGGAGTTTTTCAAGCTGAGGTACAAGTATGCCACTGAGGTGTACGACGCTCAAACTCTTGGGCTTGAGAAGCCGGCTCCCTTCGAGGAATGGGCTGGCATTGTCGAGGAAGATGAGGTGCAGGTAGAAGAACGAGCGCCGGGTGAGGCTAATGAAGCCCAACCTCAACAAACTCAAGATGCTCCTCCATCCGGTCAAGGCCAGACGTCTTAGCCTCCCCAACAGCAGTGACCTAAATTGTTTCTTTTTCTATCTTCGGCCTGCGAGCCGAGTATTTCATGTATTCTTCTTTTCCCCGGACATAGTTCCGGCTGACAATGATTTTTTATTAATAGAATTTGTCGACTGAGTCGGTTTTGCCCGTATTTGCCTTTGATATAATTTGTTTCAATTATTGCAATTTTTCTAGTTGCTCGTACAAATCTTTTTATATTTGCCAAGTGACTCAGCACATGCGGTATGCCGGATGCATTGGCTTTACCTGCCCCTGGATGGGTGTTTGCTTGATATTGCCCCACCCTAAGCAGGCAGCCGTCTAAACAAGCATCCGGATGGATAGACAGACAGTCATTGACCATATCTAAAGAAGTAGAGTTATTCTCTAAGTTTGATTAGCAGACGGTGCCAGCTAGGACCAACCCAGAATATTCGTTTAACCAAATTAGAACAAACCGTTTGTTAGGATGCAGGCGGCCATTGGCCGGGTGTAGGCATCATAACTTGGTTATGAAGTAACTACTTAGGTTTTGACCTTGCTTAATTTGGGTTTGTAACCGGCTGCAGTGCCTTTGGGTAAAGATTGGTTATATTTGACCAAGATATCAGTTACCGCTTGTACTGCTTTGAAGCAACGACCGGTTGTATCTAGGTTTCAATTAATTATTCAAACGACCGTGAGTTATCTTTAACCTAGACAGTCGGTTAAAGCCGCTTGAGTTATGATTTTATAGAAAAATGTACCCCCAACATGGGAGATGCTCTCTTCGACGAATTCACCCAAATGGGCGTCGCCGGTTGCCTGCTCATGTTGGAGCAGGCGATTTGAAGACTATCCGACCATTGGCCTTATAGATAGCTGCTAAGTTTGAGACTTAGCTTATATCTACTCAATTTATAGAAGATGTATGTCCGGTTGTGCATTGCACAGATGGGACTTTGTACAAGAAAACATAAATAAAGCATCTTTTTATAAACATACTCTATTTACAAAGATTTGCAAGTCTTCAGAAGTAGTACTTTTTCAAGTTATCTACATTTCAAGTTCTGGCTAGCTGCCTGTCGTCTGGAGTTTCTAGGCAGTAGGTGCCGCATCTAACTTCTTCAAAAATCCGGTAGGGGCCTTCCCAATTGGGGTTTAGCTTTCCTTGCTCATTGGCCCTACCGGTGGCCTCCATTTTCCGTATCACAAAGTCTCCCGCTTTCAAGGGCCATTTGTGCACTCTTCTGTTGGGCTCTCGTCATTCTCAGACGAAATATCTCATGACGCAAGGTGGCATTGCCCCTACGCTCCGGGAGTGAATCCAATGCTAGACGCATGGCCTTCCAATTCGCCTCTTCATCATAGAGCATGATTCAAAGTGATGGCTCGTAATGTTCAATAGGCAGAACAACTTCAGTGCCGTATGTCATGAGAAACGAAGTTTCACCGGTTGCCCCTTTTTCAGTTGTTCTGATGGTCCATAGGACATGAGGCAACATCAGCCTATAGACCGCCAACTCTTTCAATTTCCTTTTTACTGTCGTCTAAGATGAGCTTGTTGAAGGCTTCAACTTGGCCATTTGCTTGGGGACGGCCGACTGATGCAAAACAATGTGAGCTCCCTTGATCTCCCAACCAGCACTTAAGGGTAGGAGTTTCAAACTGAGGGCCATTGTCAAAGACCATAAACATAGGTACACCAAACCGGGTGAAGATGTTTCTCCAAATGAAGGAGATGACATCCTTTGTCTTAATGCCCTTGACCGCCTCTACCTCAACCCATTTGGTGAAGTAATCTACAGTGACCAACATGTACCTCCGTCCGCCTGTAGCAGGGGTATATGGACCTAGGATGTCAATGCCCCATTTTGCAAATGGAACCGGGCTGTAGATAGCCGTCAAATTAGTGGCCGAATGGTCTATGAGTTTGCCAAATCTTTGACACTTGTCACACTTCTTCACCATTTCCATGGTGTCTGCCTCAAGAGTGGGCCAAAAGTAGCCTTGTCGCCTGGCCCTTTTCACTAGAGTTCTGCCGCCTATATGTGATGAACAAAAGCCCGAGTGTAGATCCTCTAGAACTTCTTTCCCCCTTTCTGGGGTAACACATTTAAGCAGCGACTAGAGGTAACCCTTCCTGAAGAGTTCTCCATTATGGATCTCAAAACTTGCGGCTCACTTCTTCGATGCAACTGCTTCTAAATAGGCATCCGGCAAAGTGTCGTCTGCCAGATAAGCCCAGATGGCATCCATCCAGGTCGAGCTTCAGTCAAGAACTCCAATGGGATCATGTTCAATGCTTCTTTTTTCCATGACTTCCCAAAAGACTAACCTAGGCGTATCATAAGAGGTGAATGATGCCAACTTAGATAGTGCATCCGCCTGATTATTATCTGATCTGAGCACCTAACTTAAATGAAATTCGTCAAGTGTCCTGGCCTCGTCTTTGACCGCCTGCAGATATTTGATCATTGTCGGATGGGTGGCCTCGTAGTCACCATGGTATTGGCTAACAATTAGCTGTGAGTCAGAACAGGCGTCAACCTTTCTTGCCCCTCCCGCCTTACACATACGGATGCCGGCTAGCAAGGCCTCATATTCCGCCTCATTATTTGAGGCTTAGAACTTGAACCGTAGTGCATATTCATATTTGTCCCCTTCCGGAGACTTGTAAATTACGCCTGCACCATAGCGGTTCATAGCAGAGCTTCCGTCTACGCATAACATCCAAACCTGATCAACATTTTCCGGCTGAGCCGGCCTTGTCATTTCGACAATGAGGTCGGCGAACGTCTAACCTTTCACTACCTTTCTTGGTTCGAAAGTTATTTCCTGACTTTGCATTTCAATAACCCATTTGAGCATTCTGCTGGATGACTCTAAGGTTGTCATTAGCCGCTTGAGTGGTTGGTCTGTGTAGACCACCACCGGATGTGCCAAGAAGTATGGTTTCAACTTCTTGATAGCCATGAAAAGAGCAAGGCCAAAATTTTCAACTAAGGGGTACCGTAGCTTAGCCTTCCGAAGCACATGGATAATGAAATATACCGGGACCTGAATGTCGCCTCTTTCAGCTAGGAGAACGACACTGAGGGCATGATCCGAGATGGCCAAATACATATAGAGAACCTCTCCTACTAGAGGGCTGACTGGCCATGGCAATGAGTAGAGGTGCTCTTTCAATTTCTAGAATGCCGCCTCAGCATTTTCCCCCCACTCGAATCTAGTTTTCTTCTTGATTGCCTGGAAGAAGTAGAGGCACTTGTCACCTGACCGGCTGAGAAATCTCCCCGATGCCGCCAGACAACCGATAAGTTTTTGAACTTCCTTGACAGTACGGGGTGACTTCATGTCAATTACCGCATGAAGGTGGTGAAGGTTTCGCGGAGGTCAGCAAGGTGATCTGTCTGTAGCTTAGATTTGACTATCATGTCATCAATGTACGCTTCTACATTCCTCCTAATTTGATTAATGAAGACTGTATTAATCATTCGTTGGAAGGTAGCAGGCGCATTCTTCAGTCCAAACGGCATCACCATGTAACAGAATAACCCTTGATTAGTGACGAATATCGTCTTCTCTTGATCTTTTTTCCACAAGGGTATCTGATGGACGCTTGAGTAGGCATCCATGAAGCTCATCAAAGCATGATCGGCTGTAGAGTCGACCAGACTGTCGACCTTTGGAAGTGGACAGCTATCCTTCGGACATGCCTTGTTCAGATCTGTGTAATCGACACACATCCGCTAGGTACCATTCGGCTTTTTAACAAGGGCAACGTTTACCCAATCTGGGTCGTAGCATTGCCGAATAAACCCGACATTTATCAGCTTCTTAACCTTGACGGTAGCCGCTTGAGATCTTTCCTCGCCGTGATTTCTTTTTTTTTTGCCTGATCGGCTTCTTTTTTGGATCCACGGCGAGTTTGTGGACAACAAGATCCGGGCTGACGCCTGGCATCTCTTCCACTTCAAAGGCAAAGATGTCTTTGAATTCCTTCAGCAGTTGGTGCAAGTCTGCACTCAACTTGGCAAAAGCAACCCTCCCCACCTTAACGGTTCGTTCTGGGCAGTTGTTGTCAAGAACAGTGCCGATATTTTCACTAGCCGGCTAGGGACGCAGATCATCTGATCGTTCCCCAATCAGTGATTGCTATTGCTTCTCTTTTTTTACGGCCACCAAGTGGTCCGCCTTTCTCTTTTTGCCGGCAGCTCACTACTAGAAAAAGGTCCAGTTCCGACGGACACAAAAATCCGTCGAAAAAACGAAATTTCCGCTGGATTTATATTCCGTCTGAACTTTCCGACGGATATGGGTTTCCGTCGGAAATTTCTGACGGAATTTAATTCCATCGGAAAATATTTAGTTTCCGAGGGAAAATCCGTAGGAAAATAAATACTTTCCAACGGATTTTAAATCTGTAAGAGATTTCCGACGGAATTTAATTCCGTCCGAAAGCTTCCGACGGAATTTTGATTTTTTTTACAAAAGAAAAAAAAAAACTAACCCTAAAACACGAAACCACCCCCTCTCCCCCCCTTCATTTTGTCATTTCACTCTTCTATCTCTCCGCCACTCTTTCCCCTCTTTCTCTCGTTTCTCCCCTCTCCTCTTTCCTCTCCTCTTTCTTCTTCTCTTTCTCTCTCCTCTCCAATTTCCTCTTCTCTTTCTCTCTTTCCCCTTTTGTGTTCTTCTTTCCCTACTCCTCTTCGCCTCCAGCCAGCCAACATCATCAATAACACCAACATCATCAATAACACAACCACCAACATCATCAATAACACCACCACCGCAACAACCACCGACAACACCAAGGTCGCGCAAGAACAATATCAACAACACCGTACAGCCGCCGCGTCACCTCCAGCGCCGCCGCGTCACATTCAGCTGCACCGTCAACATATCATTCTGGATCTACATTTAATTTTGGTTAGAATTAGATCTACTTTTATTTTGTTCAAATTTTCAATGTATAACTTTTTTTTTAAAATAATTGTATATTTAAGTTAAAATATTTGAGATAATTGTATATTATAATATAATTTTGTTAAATTTCGAATTTTGTGTTGATTTTAAATCTGTTTATTTAATTTTGAATAATAGCTTCTGTTTTTTATTTTACGTTTTGATTTTTTTTTTTTTTGTGCTAAGGTGTCACGGGTTAGGGGTTTTGGTGGGTGGGTGAAGATGGTTGGTTAAGGTTAAGGTGGTGGGTCTGGTGGGGTTAAGAGGGTTATTGGCGGTGGGTTAAGGTGGTGGGTTAAGGTGGTGGATTTGGTGGGGTAGGGTTAGGTGGGTTAAGGTGGTGGTTTAGGGTGGTGGGCCTGGTGGGTTGAGGGCAGGGGGGTGGGCTGGTAGGGGTATGGGTGGGTAGGGGGGCAGGGGGTAGGCTGGTGGTGGGTGGGGCTTTTTTTTATTTTTTTTTCTATTAAATTTTCCGACGAAAATTTTTTGTCGGAAGGCAGTAGATTCCGACGGAATATTCCGTCGGAAGAGGTATACTCCGACGGAAAATTCCGTCAGAAGCTTGGCTTGTTGCGACGGAATTTTCTGTAGGAAACTTGCGTCGGACTTCCCAATTAAATCAAACTTGACTCCGACACAACATAATCCGTCGGAATGGACCTTTTCGAAGGAATTTCCCTCGGAATATCGCGAAATTCCTACAAAATGTAATGCGACGGTGCTTTCCGACGGAATATCAGGGTTTTCCGACGGATTTTTTCCGGCTGTTTTCTAGTAGTGGCTTTGGGAGCAGGAGCGGCTTCCTTGAAGTCGTCAAGGTCAATAGGTTCCTCGCCTTGGCCGGCTGCGGCCATAGTAGGCTTGACGTCTAAGAGATAGCACTCCCTTGCCGTCTTTTGAGCCCCATTCAGGGAACCCATTGACCCATCATCCCTCTTAAATTTGATTAGCATGAGGGATGGGATGATGACTGCCTTGGACTCGTTGAGGGTTGGACGGCCCAAAATCAGATTATAGGCGGTCAATTCCTTTACCACCAAGAACTTGACGACCTTGTGCCGTCCCTCCCCCTTTTTCTCCTAGCTGGATGGGTAGGTCAATCCTCCCCACCGATTGCACTACTCCTCCCACAAAACCAACTAAGGGGTGAGAGACTTTGTGCATGTTGCTTGTCTTGTATTTGAGCTTCGCCAAGCACCGATAGCTGATAAGGTCAGACAAGCTCCCGGTATCAATGAGCATCCGGCCCACCCATTGGTTGGTAACCTTGCACTCGATGACTTTGGGGTCATCATGAGGTCGCCTGACCTTGCCCCGATCCTTCTCAAAGATGATGACCTTAGGGAAGGTGTCTTTCGACGCCTGGCCCTCATCCACTATGTTGGCCTCCAGCTTTATATTGTTGTCCTTGGTGCCCCGGATGGTAGGACCCCCTCCCGCGAAACCGCCTGCTATAGTAAAGATTTGCTCTTCATCAGTGTCAGAGCTTATAGCAAGGTAGTCAGGCTTCTTGGGTGGCTGACCACTGTTTGTTCTGAGGTTACCCTTGGACTTCAGAATTTAGGATTCAAAGCCCCCTCAGCAGCAAGACGGTTCAGTAACCGCCTAAGCCCATAACAGCCATTGGTGTCATGGCCTATATCCTCATGGAAATGACAATACTTGCTCTTGTCCCGCCTTTTGATGGGACTTTTCATTGTAGCCGGTTTCTCAATGGTCAACCGGTCTTTGATCTCCATGAGGATGGAGGAGTGGTCCTTTTTGAATTCATACTTGGGGACGTACGGCTTCAACTCTTTCTTTTTTCTTCTGGGATGGCTGACTAGAATTGTCCGCCACCCAGACTTCTTTTCTTTTCTTACTCTCTTCTTTTTTGGCTGACCGACTCTCTATTTTGTCAAACTTTTTAGGGTCCGACGGCTGCTTGATGGCACAAAACTCCGTCGCCTGTATATAGGCTTCGGCTTCCATCAAAGCTTCTTGTAGGGTAGCCACCCTCTTTCTAACTAAGTCGAATTTGAAAGTCGACTCGTCTTTCAAATCCTTGAAGAAGTTTATGTAGGCTACTTCGTCAGACAGCTCTTGAATCTAAATTCTCATCAGATTGAACCGCCTGACATAGGACCTTAGCCCTTCTCTATCTCCCTACTAAATAGCCCCCAAATCAAGACTTGTCTTTTTGGTTGGGATGTGAAAGGAATGGTGTCCTTCCAACAAGTGTATTCTTCCGATAGAGGGTTCATAATTATTACAGAGTTAATTCTTCAATAAGATCAAGTGATCGGAATGCCTAGGTGGAGGCCGCTTCCGATCAGTAATATCGAGGTACAATTGATATTACAGCTTAATCTTAACTGAACCCTTCGGGTCGAACCCAATCGAATCACCGATCCGAGACGACGAATGAATCCGAAAGGATTTAATAAGTCGACAGAGTTTTATGAATACAGACATCGGATATCGAGCCTAGGGCGTCGAGACTGAGCGTCGCAAAATCACAAGCGACAAGTACGAGTATAGCCGTAGCACCACAATGGTCTAACCTTGTGGATGCTAGGCTAATTCGAGCTAGCATGCACCTAGCATGGCTAGGCGCAAGCCTAAGCACAGGTGTGCTAGGCGCACCATCGCAGCCCTAAGCATCATGCCTAGGCGCTATCGCAGCCCTACCATGATGCCTAGGCACTATCGCTGACCATTGCAAGCACTAGGCAGCCCATCGCATCATCACAGAACAAGCACAGCACCATCGCATGGCTAGGCCAGTGCGCCTATGCGTGTGCTTGTGCCCTATCCCATCGCATCAACACAGTAAGCATGGCTGCGCACATGCGTGCCTTCGCATGGCACTGCATCGCAGCATGCGTGCCTGGGTGCTAGGCACCATCGCAGGCCCCTCGCACAAGCATAGCACCATGGTAGGCCCTATGTGCGTGTGCGTGTGCGAGGAAGCCATAGCAGCAGCAGCATGCGAGTGGTGCGAGGCTGATGCGAGGACAGTGTCTGATGCGTGGTGCGATGCGTGGTGCATGGTGCAAGGCTAGTGCGCATGATGCGAGGCAAAGGGGCCAGCATGCGTGGCTCGCTAGCAGCACGCATGCTGGCCATGCTAGCAATGGTGCGAGAGATGCTGCGAGAGATGCGAGGCATAGCACCAGCTCCAGCACGCACCAGCGCATGGCACTAGCACGCACCAGCACCAGCACCAGCACCAGCACAGCCCTACACCAGCACGCACTGGCTGGCTGGGGTGCTGGGCAGCAAGGCAGTGCTAGCTGGCAGCCCTAGCTAGCACGCTAGCTGGCAGCCAGCTAGCCTTCCTTGACCCACTTTTGTGCATGGAAGTGGGGACCAACTCAAGGCCTTGGGGAGCAAGGCATATGGTCCCCCACCTAACCTTGGCCACCACTCTTTTGCATGTGATCATGCCACTTGTCGCAATGTGATTAACTTGATTATTTATTTAATTTGGAAATTAAATAAATCATTGATATTTAATACTCCCACATTGGTGGAGAATGAAAAATCAAGGGTTCATTTCCCTATAAATACCAAGCTTGCGTATTTGGGAAGGAACAACCTTGAGTGGAATTAATAAGGCAACTCTAATTAAGAGTAAACCTTTGATTCGTAAAACTCTTAGTTTTGTTTAGTCCGGGTCTTGACTAACCTTCAAGACTTAGGACGCTCGGGTCGGGTCGAGGGTACGATCCGTCGAAGATCTCGTGGTTTCGGGATTTTGAAGTAAGAGCTCTTCGGGAGCGAAGCACACAACAAAGGTATAATTCTTGTTCTTAGTCTTGTTTCATTAAGTTTATCATGCTCGTTAATTGCTTTAATTAAGGGGCGGGTCTTGGGGGGTTTCCTTCCGCGTAGTGTCGGGTCACTACGAAACCCTACAGCGGTATCAGAGCCGCGCTCCTTTTAATTTTTGCAATTAATTTTTTAATTAAGGTGTTTTATAAAAATTTATTTTCTGGTTCATGTTCTTCTAATTAAATTAGATGCTCGATTTAATTAATTTTAAAACTCGATTTTATTCTCGATTTGGCTGTCAAACCCAGATTTTGGCTCAAAAATAGTGATTTTTGGGTAGAATCAACATTCTGGAACAGATTCAATCCTTGTAGGGCTGTCCAGAAGCCAAATTCGAACCAGAAACCCATTTTTCTGGGGTTTTTCGTTTTTCAACGAAAATTTTAATTCTTTTTAAGCCTTGATTAATGAAAGCATTACAAGGTTATATTAAATGCACATTTGCATCACTAATCTACTGGTTTTAAAATATCCTTAAGCATAATAATGGAGTTTTTATTAGTGCTTAAGTTGATATGCCATTTTTCACATAAACTTGTTTTTCACAAATTTTGCAAATAAATTGCAATAAAATGTGAAAGCTTGTTGTGATCTTGTAATTTTAAGTTTCTATAATGTTAAAGTTCTAATCTTTAAAGGTTGAAATGATTGGAACCCTAACCCTAAATTCCATGTTGAACAAAGTTTGGATTTTTCATGTTTGGTTGATTAAAATCCATCAAGTTCAATTACTTGTGAGTAAATTTTGATTAATCTTCATATTGGAAGATGTAATCTTGGTATTTTACAAAAGTATGAAAATCGGAAAATTTTTATCATTGGATGGTTAATTTATTTTTCCAACTCCCATTTGTCAAACCCATTGTTAATTTGCATATTGGCAAGATTAATTATGGACATAGCTCATTTTATTTTAAGCATAAAGTAAGACCTAATTTTGTTCAAAATAAAATTTTTGAATAATTTAGGCTTGTGCACCAATAAAATAAATTTTATTTAAGTGGGACTTATTTTTATTTTATTTTATTTTTCCACAAATTGATTCTAAAATGTAATTTAGAATTAATTATTGTCACACACAAATCGGAATTAAATTCCGGAATTGGCACGCAAATCAAGGCAAGAACACCCAAGCGCCACCAAGGCTAACCGGGCTGCCTAGCAGCCCACATGTGGCTGCCCATGGTGCGCACAGGGGTGTGCCATGATGATGCGTGTGGCTGTGTGGCAGGGAGCTGGCTGGGTGCAACATTACGTGGGAATGGCTGGGCAGGGGCTGCCTATGCATGCTAGCTAGCATTAGTAGGCGCCTACCCAACACGCAAGTTGCTCGCAAGCACCAGCATGCTAGCAGGCAGCTGGGCTAGCAGCGATGCTTGCTGGGCATAGCAGACCTCGCCCACGCACCATGGCACCATGCCATGGACTGCCTAGCACCCATGGTGCGCACCCTCAAAGGGTTATGTTGGGGCATTTTGCTCAAAATTTTTGGCTATGATTTTTGCATTATCCCGTCTTTAAAATATTTTATGTAATTATTTTAACGAGGCTAAAAACCTCGATTTTCGGTTTTGCAAAATTTTGACAAATTATGGGTTATGCCGACTTAATTAATCGGTTTAATTAAGTATGGATGCGGAATTTAGTGGGAGCTTAATTAATTGCGTAAGCATTTTGCGTTTAGAAATAATGGATTAAACAACTTTGACTAGTTTTAATTAGGCGCGTTAATCGGATTAACCACCTAAGTTAGTTACTAGTTTTGCGTGTTTAATTATGTATTTCGTAAAATTGCATGGGCCATTCACAAATAGTGAATGGTGAATGGAAGATTGTTTTCAAAACAGGTTATTGAAAATGGCAACTAGTGGAGCGCGACTAGGATAGAAAGTACGGACTGCGTTCCGTTATGTATTTTTGTAAATCTAAATACGGTTTGCGAACCGTTAAGTATTTTTGTACATTTAGATTAATCTTAGTCGTTCGAGCTAGTTTTATTTTATTTTTTTTGGCCAAGATGTCTCAAGACGGCGTTTCGATGAAGACGAACCAAAATGAAGACCCATGGAAATTGAAGATTTTAAGGGGTCATGCTAGTTGCCAAATGCATCTATTTCTATGTCTTATATATAATTTTGTTATTTATATATGATTGCTAGATGCATGTCTAGGATTTCTATATGTTGCGACGATTAGTTAAATTCACTTAAATCAACCAACATAGAAACCCTAGGTCCCTTAATAATATTGAGCTAAAATTTGCCGTTCCAAGAACAACATTTACCGAACAAATGCGCGTACGTGATGGACTACGCAAAAGCGAGACATCACTACTTCCCTAGGAACGTAAGGTATACTAGGTATACAAGTTGTCTTAGTTAAGCTCAACGATATCAGTAAGGAGTCCTTAGATGTTGTGGCAAAAGAGATAAAATGTCAAGCATGCATTAGATGCGACATTTTATCAAACCGAGAGTAGCTTGGAGCTATTAGCAATTGGATTGCTTATCTTAAGATATTTAATGATTAAGACAAGCCAAAGCATGCTTAACCATTTCTTGATCTTTAGGATCTCGGAATCATTTTATTCTCACCAAAGGGACAATTTTATAAATGCGAGGATAAAATGCTCAATAACATTGAATATATGCATGAACGTTTTAAATTTCAACTTATTATGAATGGTTTTCCACTTCAAATTCTTTCAATTGTAGAACAATGTCTACAAGTAATTCAAACAACAACCAATTCTCTTTGCGCTCAATTCTCGACAAGGAGAAGTTGAGCGGGCCAAACTTTCTTGATTGGCAAAGAAATCTCCGCATTGTATTAATGCAGGAGCAAAAGAAATACGTCCTTGATGAGGAAATGCCCGACACTCCCAATGAGGAGGTCACTCAAGCTACCCTTAACCGATGGCAAAGTGCCAATCGGGATGTCAAATGCATCATGTTGACCACCATGTCTCCGGACCTTCAAAAGACTTTCTTTGAAAAGGAGACGGCTTTTGAGATCATTTCTGAACTTCAAAATATGTTTCAAGAGCAGGCCCGAACTGAAAGGTTCAAAACCCACAGGCAAATCCTTGAGAGCAAGCTCAAGAAAGAAGAGCCAGTCAGCCCGCATGTCCTCAAAATGATTGGATTATTTGAGAACATGGAAAGGCTTGATGCTGGGTATTCAACCAAAATGGCAATTGACATCATTCTCCACTCGCTTCACAAAGGCTATGATCAGTTCAAAATGAACTATAATATGCATAGTATGAAGAAAACCCTCACCGAGCTTCATGGTATGTTGAAGCAAGCCAAACAAACCCTCAAGGATGAGGGCAAGCATGACATGCTCATGGTGAGGAAGGGTAAGCCATTCAAACGTCCGGGCAAAAAGAAGAGCTTCAAAGGGAAAAAGAAGAAGTTCCCGCCTAAGTCAAAATCTGCCAAGGGCAGCAAGGACAAAAAGGCAGCCTCTTCTAAATCTAATTCCGAATGTTTCTACTGCAAGAAGAAGGGACATTGGAAACGGGACTGCCTCAAATTCAAGGAAGATAAGAAGAACAACAATGTTGCTTCTTCATCAGGTATTTTTGTTATAGACTTAAACTTCGCTAGCAAAACATCATAGGTATTAGATACCGGATGTGGCTCACACCTTCGTTCCAATGCTCAGGGACTAAGGATAAATAGGAGGCTAGAGAAGGGAGTGGTCAAGCTTCGGGTCGGCAATGGAGCAAGGATGTCTGTCGTCTCCGTTGGAACTCTCAGTTTGTCTTTGCCCTCAGGGCTTATTCTAGAACTTGAAAACTGCTATCATGTTCCAAGAGTGACCAAAAACATTACTTCAATATCGGCGTTGGACGCCAAAGGATTCAAATTTCGAATCAAAAACAATAGTTGTTTTATTTATTTTGATAATGTTTTATATGGTAAGGCACATTCAGAAAATGGTCTTTATGTGCTTTCACTAGACAAACAGGTTTATAACATCGATAATACTGCCAAAAGGGCTAAGACCATCGAGTCGAATCAAACCTACTTGTGGCATTGTCGTCTTGGCCATATTAACATCAAGCGCATCAAGAAACTTCTTCAAGAAGGTGTTCTTGACTCATTCGACTTAGAGTCGTTTGAAAATTGCAAAGGATGTCTATTAGGAAAGATGATAAAACAGTCATTCTCCAAGTTGGGAGAAAGGGCAAGTGACTTATTAGGTCTAATACACACGGATGTATGTGGACCAATGAGTACACCCGCAAGACAAGGTTACCGATATTTCATCACTTTCACCGACGATTATAGTAGATATGGCTATATCTACTTAATGTCGAATAAAACTGAATCTTTTGAGAAATTCAAAGAATTTCATAAAGAAGTTGAAAATCAACTTGGCAAGAAAATTAAAGCACTTCGATTAGATCGAGGTGGCGAATATTTGAGCCATGAATTCGACGATCACTTGAAAGAAAATGGCATTCTTTCAGAGTTGACACCTCCCGGAACTCCTCAATGGAACGGAGGAATCTAACCTTGTTAGACATGGTTCGATCAATGATGGGTCTTAGTGAACTCCCTATCTCTTTCTGGGGACATGCGCTACAAACTGCAGCACTAACACTGAATAGAGCTCCGTCAAAAGCTGTTGAAAAGACTCCATACGAATTATGGACTAATAAACCTCCTAGGTTGTCTTTTCTCAAGATTTGGGGATGCGAAGCATATGTCAAGCGATTAATTTCGGACAAACTTCACCCCAAATCAGATAAGTGCTTCTTTGTGGGATATCCAAAAGAAACCAAAGGGTATTACTTCTACAATAAATCCGAAAACAAAGTGTTTGTTGCTCGTGATGGTGTCTTTTTGGAGAAGGAACACCTTTCCAAAATGACAAGTGGGAGGAAAATCGAACTCGACGAAGTTCGAGAGGACGAGCAACAATGTCAACCTGACAAAACTGACAATCTAGATGCTTTTGAAGCATCTAAGAAGATTGGTCAGAATCAAACTAACAATGAAAAAGCTCAACCGATTACCCTTCATAGGTCGCAACGGCAAAGATCTCAACCAGACAGATACCTCGGTATCGTCTTAACCGATGATCAGGACATCCTAGTCATAGATGGTGATGAGCCGGCGACATACAAGCAAGCTATGACGACCCGACTCTGCAAAATGGCAAGAGGCCATGAAATCCGAGATGGACTCCATGTCTGAAAAACAAGTCTGGGACTTGGTGAATTTTCCCAAGGGTTATACACCCATTGGTTGTAAATGGATCTTCAAAGTGAAGACAGACAAGGATGGAAATGTATCGATATACAAAGCTAGACTGGTGGCAAAAGGTTATAGACAAATCCATAGGATTAACTATGATGAAACTTTTTCACCAGTTGCAATGCTAAAATCCGTCCGGATCATCCTAGCGATTGCTGCATATTACGATTATGAAATATGGCAAATGGATGTCAAAACCGCCTTCCTTAATGGAATTTTGGAAGAAACTGTGTATATGACACAACCAGAAGGTTTTGTCGATCCAGGCAACGCTGGAAAGGTTTGCAAGCTGAAGAAGTCCATTTATGGACTAAAGCAAGCCAGCAGAAGTTGGAATCTGCGATTTGATGAAGCCATTAGCAAGTTTGGTTTTATCAAGAATCCAGATGAATCTTGTGTATACAAGAAGGTCAGTGGGAGTGATATTGCATTCCTAGTCCTGTTTGTCGATGACATACTTCTCATTGGAAACAACACAAAATTACTGGAGTCCGTAAAGGGCTGGTTGGGAAAGTGTTTTTCAATGAAGGACTTAGGAGAGGCACAATACATATTGGGCATCAAGATCTACAGAGATAGATCTAAAAGGATGATTGGATTAAGCTAGAGTACATACATTGATAAGGTACTGGCTTAATTCAACATGGAGAATGCCAAGAGAGGGCATTTACCCATGTCCCATGGCATTACTCTCAACAAGAAACAGTGTCCACAAACACCTGTTGAGCGAGAAAGCATGAATCAGATCCCATATGCTTCGCTAATCGGATCGATCATGTATGCCATGATATGTACAAGGCCAGATGTATCGTATGCCCTGAGTGCAACGAGCCGATACCAATCGAACCCAGGAGAGGCCCATTGAACTGCGGCCAAGAATATCCTAAAGTACCTAAAAAGGAACAAGGATAAGTTCCTGGTGTATGGAGGCCACAAAGAACTGGTTGTTGAAGGTTACACCAACGCTAGCTTCCAGACTGACAGAGATGACTTCAAGTCACAGTCGGGGTACATATTATGTCTGAATGGAGGAGCGTTTAGCTGGAAGAGTGCCAAGCAGAGCACCACTGCAGACTCTACAACTAAAGCCGAGTACTTGGTCGCTTCAAAAGCTGCCAAGGAAACTGTTTGGATTCGCAAGTTCATAAGCGAACTTGGTGTTGTACCCTCAATCAAGGGGCCGATAGACCTCTATTGGTATAACAATGGAGCTATCGCTCAGGCCAGGGAGCCCAGAGAACACCAGAAGGTCAAACGCGTGCAAAGGCGATTTCACATGATTAGGGAATGAAAATCCGAAGGTGAAATGAGAATTTGAAAGATTGGCACAAATGATAATGTGGTCGATCCCTTGACTAAACCGCTGCCTCAGGTGAAACACAACAACCACATTGAGGCGATGGGAATCAAGCATGTTGGAGACTGGCTTTGAAATTCCATGTACATGTGTTTTAATTAAACTGGTAGTTTTAATGTAAAACACTGTATTGAAACCAATCATTTATGGAGTAAGTAATTTTTGTGCAAAATTATCATTTACTCCATTACTATTTAATTATGGTTTAGAATTAAATAATGAGTCCATTCGATTTACGGAAATATTCAAAACAGGGTATCAAGACCATGCCTTGGATAAAGAAACACCTGTTAAGTGAACATTGAATGTTTAAATCGAAAATTGTCCCTAATCGAGGTCATCTAACATATGGACGATTGATGACCGCCATAGATTAGTGTGTAGTATGATTTACAGCACCGTTTCTTATGCTGCCAGGATGTGACAGTCATAAATCATTTGCACAGGTACAGTTTGGAACTGTACTGGATAAGACCTATGAGAGTACTTTAAGAAATTTTAAAATTATCATGAGTACATTTCTCATTATGACTATCGGACCCTATTTCCTCCGACCATGAGTATTGTGAAGTTTTCTTGTTTGAGTACTAGACTCTTTGATGTTTCCTAACGTCTGCCGTAACTGGGGATCATAACGGGAACACTCGGAAGACTAAGTCCTCTTAGTAAGATGAAATTACAATACAAGACTGGGATTGTCCCCCTATTAACAATAGGGAAAATGTTTTGTTGTTTACAAGTCCGCTCAAAGAGCGAGACTGTGAAAATGCATGGCCGTGCTCAGATGGATTTTAGAAATCATCTACTTATTGAAAGTCAAACTCGGAGATCGAGAAACACTTCTGAACGTAATAAGGATGACAATGAATCTTACCTTATAGTTCACGAAGAAACATTAGGAGACATAGGAAATGGGATATACACTGTATGCACACTTGTCCGGAAGGACAAGTGGGAGATTGAAAGGAATGGTGTTTGGGGGTTTTTTATGTGTCCTACAAGAGAGTTAAAATTTCCTAGTATGCTCCTTCCTTTACCTGTACCTGCACAAGTAACGGAAAACTCCGGCTGGGGCTGGGGTGTTCCGCCTCCGAAGATCAAGTTAGTATCTTTCTTAATGAGGAAATAAGACAATAAATGCTTCTCGATTTGAGAGCGTTTGCAAAGGGATTTGTGTTTTGTTGGTGGTTGGAAAATGATTCGATCCCCATAAATGAGGTCTGCCCTTACTATTTATAGTAGGGGAGAGTTGTACCTCAATTTAACGTACAATGACACGTGTCGCAAGGGGAGTGGACCTTTGCTGACCGTTGCAAACTTTGCACGTGGCAAGCCTTTATAGGGCCACGTGTCTTAGGGGTATTTTTACCCTAAACATCTGCCCCTCATAGGTGTGACGTGGCATGTCCACGTGTCACCTGTGACAAGTGTCAGACGCATGGGAGGAGACGGTTCGTCTTCTTCCCTCCTTTTTTCAAATTTTAAGTTTTTAGGGCAGAAGGCATCGTTTCGCCTTCTGCTCCTATTCTATAAATGAGAGACTCTCTCTCTCTCTCCTTCATACTTTACATATTTTTCAAAAAAAATTATGAGAGCTCTATTACCAGCTGCTACTTTCAAGATTTTCGTGCATCCGGCTTTCTGACACTTAAACATCCGGCTTCCGGTTGAGTGTACTTTCCTCAATTCAGCAAGGTACCGGCTGACCCTTTCTTCTTACTTTAAACTTCTGTTATTGTGGACTTTGAATGTTTTTCCCCATCCGGGTGATAAGCCGCCTGGGGGGTCCTTGACCAATTTCCAAGTCAATACCCTTTCTTTTTCTTTCAAATAACAAGACTTTCATAGCACCCCCATCCGGTATTACACCGCCTGGGTATTTGTTTTGTCAAGAAATGATTTCAAAAATCCCAACCGGTTTTAAAGTCGGTTGGGTCATCATCCTTGTCTTTTCATGACCTCTTCAAATTTAAGATGCGTTCAATGCACCCCCATCCGGTGACTCACCGTCTGGGTTTTGTTTGAACATGCCTTTTTGAAATAGGCCTTACTATACCCTCATCCGGTATTTTTCCGTTTGGGGTATGGTTGACTTTTAATGTTGCTTGCAGCACCTACATCTGGTATTTTACCGGAAGGGGTACCTCTGACCCAACTTCCTTGATACCGTCTGGGGTATCGTGGAGTGAGCCTTACAATTCTTCTTACTATTTTTACCAATGATTTATCACACCCCACCCCCCCATCCATATTTTTACCGTTTGGGAGTACTTCTATCCTAGCTCATTGAATACCGTCTAGGGTATTATTCATTGAACTTTACATTTTATCTAAGTTTACAAAAATGCAAGTCATAACCCCCCATCCGGTCTTATACCGTCTGGGGTACTTCTGACCTAGCTCACTGAATACCGCCTAGGGTATTATAGATAGCTTTACAATTATCTAGCTAGTCTTTACAAATGTGTCAAAAAAAACCCACATCCGGTCTTACACCGTCAGGGATACTTCTGACCCAGCTCACTGAATACCGTCTGGAGTATCGTTGAGTGAACTTTACAATTATCTAGCTAGTTCTAAACAACCACAGGCGGTAAATGCCGTCTGTGGTGTCTTTGACTGAGCTTATGAATAACCGGCTAACTTGTGATTTTGTCTTTTCAGCTTTAAACACATTCATGGAGTTCTCCGTCTGAGGTGACTTCAAGCCCATTTCCACATACCAAGCTTCAAATTCTAAGGTACCGTCTGTATCCTTAGTAATTCTTTTCCCTTTATTTTCCTGCTATGCATATAGAGTTAGGACATGAACTCCACCAATATAAACACGGCACATCCTACGACAGTGGTTAGCCGGTCACCAGGGACAGCTGAGTCTAGGACTGAGACTACCGTCTGGGGGTGCTTGGGACAACCTTCACCTACTTCGAATCCGACCGTTTTTGTTCATGTGCAGGACAGAATGGCCCGGACTCCCCGGGTGAACCTAGCACACCGAGTGATAGCATATTGGGTAGTTCTGGTTCTAATGCCGAAGAATCCGGCGAAGGATCAGATGACGAGGGATCCGGCTCTAATGAGGAGTCTCCTGGAACGACTGCCCCTATTGATGAGGAATCCTATAAGTGGCCGGCTGCAGGCGACCCTACCGACATGACCATGTCCGCCAGGGATGTGGTTACTCTAAATGCAACACTACGTGCTTTCTTGGAGAAGAAGCCGGTAGGGGAGGACTGGGAAGTGGTTGTCCCACCTGTAGAGGCAAGCGTCGTTTAGACCGACGACGTGGACAATGCCAACAACTACTTCGGCTGCTATGAGGCGGCGTTCACAGCCGGCCTCCGTTTCCCCCTTCACTACTGCATTAAAGCCATACTAAGGGGGTATGACTTGGGTGTATGGCAGTTGACCCCCAACTCATGGGTCAACATCCTTGGATACATTGCCGCCTGCGAGATGCAGGAGGTCAAACCAAGCTGGGAAGCCTTTGCACACATGCATTATCTCAGCAGGGCGTCGGGTGGGTGGAACGCATGGTATACTCTAACCACGCACCCGGAATATATGATGACGTTAGACAAACCGTCCAAATGGAGTAGCTGGAAGAACAAATTTTATGTCGTCTCTTCACCATCTCCTCAACTTAATCGCCGGCTGCGTAGATACAATAAATACCCAGCTTTGCTTGGTAGGAAGTGTGCTCTGCCTAGAGTGCCAAGCGAGGCATGGGACCAAATCATGGAGAAGGGTCTCTTCAAAAAGACAACCCTCCGCCTGGATGATGGGAGCGAGATAATAGTTCCTCAGTTCTGGGTGCCCCACCCGGACTGGTTCAAGGATGAGGCGTTTCTCTCTGCCTGCAACCTTAGCACCATGTTTCCTAAGAGTAGGTTTTTATTATTCACCGGCCTTTGCCGCCTGATATTGGTGCTTTATACTGCATATTAACCATTCTTCTTTTGTTTTTGCAGAAGTTGCAATGGAGAAGATACCAAAAGAAAAGACACCGGCTTTCTCAGCCGCTCTGCTTCGAAAGAAGAAAATTGAGAAGAAAAAGTCGCAGCTGGCAGCTAAAGACGGCGGGGTAACATTTATTTCATCTACTTCACCGGTTGTAGCACCTGTATGCTATGTTGACATTAACCGGTTGGTTTTGTATATTTGCAGGCCGGGAACAAAGTTCCTCGCTCCTTGTCTAAGATAGTCAAGAGACCGGCGGGGGACGTTCCTCTGCCTGCTGCAAAGATATTAAAGATGTCGGTTCCTTCGCCGGCTAAGTCTATTCCAAAACCGCCTGCCGGAGGCAGGCCCACCACTGCAGGCAAGAGCCTTAGTGGAATTGTTCCCACCATTGAAGTGGTGGATGAGGGTATAAAGGAGCCGGTGACTCCGGCTGGCCAGACTCAAACGGGTACTGGCTCAAACGCGGCTGGGGGTGATACTACCCCACAGTCCGACAAAGGTATGACTTTTTCCTTTGATTCCCCCTGGCTGCTTGGGCCTATGCGAGTAAAGACCCAAGCTTGCCAATCCGAAGATTCTTCTGGCAGCCGTCAGAATATTGGCGCGGCGTATGCCCAACACCTGACAGATAAATCTCTCATTGCAGATGCTACCTCCAGCCGGCCAAACTATCAACAGTACGCCAAGAGGATGATCCGGACCCTAACCCGGACTGAGAAAGAGGTTGTGCCGGCTGATATCACAGGTGATGCTGAGAGTTGACGAGCTTCAAGTCCCCTTGCGCAAGAAGAAAAAGGAGGTAAGGGATGCCCAGAGACGGGCATCTGAGCTCATTGATGTTTCCCAATACAATGCCATTAGATATGACATGGAAACTAAACGGCGAGAGTTGGAACAGGAGGAATTGCTGAAGCAAACTATTAAGGCTACTGAGGCGGAAAAGGCGAGGGCGGATGGGCTAGATCTAAAGGTCAAAAATCTCCAAGCCGATCTCAAGGGTTTAGAAGGAGCTGACAAGGAAAACGCCGACCTTCGCGCTGCCAACAACCGACTCAAAAATGAACTAGCTTCTAGTCAGGCGGCTCATAAAGAAGAGCTTCAAAAAGAACAACGCTGCCTGATTGCTGAGAATGAGACCAACAATGAGGAGCGCATGAAGCTCGCCTGGGGGCTCATACACCCGGACTATGACTACGAGTTCTTCGACCTTAGGTATAAGTATGCCTCAGAGGTATATGATGCCAAGGTCCTTGGACTGGACCCGCCTGCTTCCTTCGAGGAGTGGGCCGGTTTGGTCAAAGAAGGGCAGGAAGAGGATGAGAAGCAGGCGCAGACTCAAGAGCCGGCTCAGGAGCAGGTGCAGGAGCAGCAGCAGGAGCAACAGCAGCAACAGGAACAACAATGAATCTTCTTTTTTTTATATATAACTTCTTTTACCGGCCTGCGTGCCGTGTGTATCAATGTACTTTTCCCGGAAAAGGGTCCGGTTAACATTTGAAAAAATTTCTAATCTACTGGCCGACGCAGTAGGTTTTGCTATTTTTATATTCTCTCTATTACTTGCATTTTTATTTATGCAATTTCTACAGGTATTACAAGTTTCTACTACTCATCCGGTTAATATTCTTCCAAAATAGAATGGTTGTTTATTTATTCCAACGGTAAATAGGCAGCCGTTCATTTTTCGCCAGATGAAGCGATGATACCATGATATGCCCCTGACTAACTGTTTACTCC
Organism: Chenopodium quinoa; assembly: GCF_001683475.1. Lineage (NCBI taxonomy): Eukaryota > Viridiplantae > Streptophyta > Magnoliopsida > Caryophyllales > Amaranthaceae > Chenopodium > Chenopodium quinoa. The sequence goes on from NW_018744825.1 coordinate 240,094, forward strand.
AACGGTAAACAAGCAGCCGTTTCATTGGTAGCCGGATGGGTGATTAATGGTTGATCTACCCTTACTCCGGCTGGTACAATAAAATGCCCCTGAAACGGCCAACTGTTTACACCAACGGTAAACAGGTAGTCGTTTCATTGGCAGCCGGATGGGTGATTAATGGTTGATCTACCCTTACTCCGGCTGGTATAATAAAATGCCCCTAAAATGGCCAACTGTTTACTCCAACGGTAAACAGGCAGCCGTTTCATTGGGTGGTTTTTAGATAAAACCCGGTTGCCTTAACCCACTAGGATTTTCACTTTGCCAGATGGACTACTTTTGAGTCCTTGCCGGATGAATTCTAGTTGCAAAGGATCATTTCAAACGGCTGCGAGTTTCTTTGACGAAAATGTCGTTTGAGTCATTTGATCGCTAGAACAATGTACCACCCGGAAGGGAGCTGTTCTCTTCAACGATTTCCCCCGGATGGGTGTCGCCGGATGACTGCTCTTTTTGGAGCATTGGTTTTTAATAAGCGTTCTTCCGTCTGTGTTTTTGCACTAGACAGGTGCTAATACAATTATATGAATGGAAATTATATGCTTTCACATTTCAATACTATTTACAAAAAATTACAAATTCCTTAAAAGTAGTACTTTTTCAATTTATCTACATTCCAGGTACGAGGTAGCCGCATTCCATCTGGGGTTTCCAGGCGGTATGTGCCGTTTCTAACTTCTTCAAAAATCCGGTAGGGTCCTTCCCAGTTTGGGGTCAGTTTCCCTTGTTCGTTCGCCCTACCGATTGCCTCAAGCTTTCGTAAAACAAAATCTCCAATTTTGAGGGGGCGTTTGCGCACCCTTTTGTTGTAGGCCCTCGTCATTCGCAGACAGTAGATTTCATGACGTAAGGCAGCATTGCCCCTTCTTTCAGGAAGAGTATCCAAAGCCAGGCGCATGGCTTCCCAATTTGCCTCTTCATCATATAACATGATTCGAAGTGTAGGCTCATATAATTCAATGGGAAGCACCGCCTTTATGCCATATGCCATAAGAAATGGAGTTTCTCCAATTGATCCCTTCTCAGTAGTTCTAATAGACCAAAGAACATGAGTCAGTTCCTCTGCCCAAAGACCGCCTGCTTTTTCAATTTTCTTTTTTATGCCCCCTGAGATGAGCTTGTTAAAAGCTTCAACCTGAAAGTTTGCTTGAGGACGGCCAACGGATGCAAAGTAATGGGAAATGCCTTGATCTTGCAACCAAGTCTTTAGGACAGGCGTTTCGAACTGGGGGCCATTGTCAAAGACCATTGACATAGGTACACCGAACCGGGTGATGACATTTCTCTAGATGAAGGAGATGACATCCTTAGTTTTGATGCCCTTTACCGCCTCGGCCTCAACCTACTTAGTGAAGTAATCAACATCCACTAAAATGTATCTTTTGCCGCTTGGGGCAGGAGTGTATGGCCCCAAAATGTCCATGCCCCATTTGGCAAAGGGAATAGGGCTGTGAATAGTCGTTAAATCAGTGGTCGGCTGTTGGATCAGCCAGCCAAACTTCTGGCACTTGTCACATCTTTTTACCAGATCTAATGCGTTTGCCTCGAGAGTGGGCCAAAAGTATCCCTGCCGCCTGGCTCTTTTGGCAAGAGTCTTCCCGTTAATGTGTGATCCACAGAAGCCGGCATGCAGATCTTCCAATATTTCCTTTCCCCTTTCAGGGGTAACACATTTGAATAGCGGTTGCAGGTAACCCTTCCGGAAGAGTTCACCTTTGTGCATTACGAAGCTTAATGCTCGTCTTTTAAGAGCAGCCGCTTCTGATGAAACACCCGGTAGTGTGCTGTCTACCAAGTAATCCCGGATGGGGTCCATCCAAGTGGAGCTTCGATCTAGAACTCCAATGGGATCATGTCAATGCTTTTCTTTTCCATGACTTCCTAGAAGACTTACCTAGGCAAATCACATGTGGCGGATGATGCCAATTTTAATAGTGCATCCGCCTGATTATTCTCGGACCTGGGTACTTGACTTAGACTGAATTCATCAAATGCCCCAGCCTCCTCCTTGACCGCCTGGAGATACTTAATCATCACTGGATGGGTGGCCTCGTAATCACCGTTGTACTGGCTAACGATGAGTTGAGAATCAGAACAGGCGTCAACTTTTCTTGCCCCGGCTGCCTTACACATGCGGATACCGGCTAGCAGGGCCTCGTATTCAGCTTCCTTATTTGAAGCTTGAAATTTGAATCGTACAGCATATTCGTATTTGTCCCCCTCTGGGGAATGACAAATCACGCCTGCCCCACAACCATTCACAGTAGAGCTCCCGTCTACATATACTTTCCAAACATGATCAATATTATCCGGCTGTATCGGCCTTGTCATTTCAACAATGAAGTCGGCAAACGCCTGACCCTTCACTGCACGCCTAGGTTCGAAAGTGATTTCTAGACTTTGAATTTCCACAGCCCATTTAATCATTCTTCCAGATGACTCTAAAGTGGTCATAGGCCTTTTGAGCGGTTGGTCAGAATAGACGGTAACCGGATGAGCCAGGAAATAAGGTTTCAACCGTTTGACTGCTTTGAACAAAGCCAGACCGAATTTCTCGATCATGGGATAGCGGAGTTCGGCGTTCCAAAGGACATGGCTGATGAAGTAGACCGGGAGCTGGTTGTCGTCTCTCTCAGCAAAGAGAACGGCACTTAGGGAATGATCTGAGACGGCTAAATACATGAAGAGAGCCTCCTGGGGTAGGGGACTCACTAATCTTGGAAAAGAATGCAAATGTTGCTTCTGCCTCTGAAATGCCGCCTCAGCCTCTGAAATGCCGCCTCAGCCTCTTCTCCCCATTCAAACCTTGACCTCTTTTTTATTGCTTGAAAGAAATACAAGCACTTGTCACCTGACCGGCTGAGGAATCTTCCCAATGCCGCGAGACAACCGGTGAGCTTTTGAGCCTCTCTGACGGTACGAGGCGACTGCATGTCAATCACCGCCTGTACTTTGTCCAGATTAGCCTCTATGCTTCTCTGATCAATCAAAAATCCAAGAAACTTCCCAGACTCAACTCCAAAGACCCATTTTTTCGGGTTTAACATGACTTTATGCCGCCTGAGGGTGGTGAAGGATTCTCGGAGGTCAGCTAGATGATCCGCCTGTAGTTTTGACTTGACTATCATGTCATCGATGTACGCCTCCATATTTCTTCCAATCTGATCATAAAAGACCGAGTTCATCATTCTTTGGAAAGTGGCAGGCGCATTCTTCAACCCAAACGGCATCACCGTGTAGCAGTATAACCCTTGATCTGTGACGAAAGCCATCTTTTCTTGATCTTTCTTCCACAAGGGTATCTGATGGAAGCCGGAGTAGGCATCCATAAAACTCATCAGGGCATGGCCGGCTATAGAGTCTACCAAATGATCTATCTTTGGAAGCGGGTAGCTATCTTTTGGACAAGCTCTGTTTAAGTCCGTGTAATCTACGCACATCCGCCAGGTTCCATTCGACTTTTTCACAAGGACAACATTGGCTACCCAATCCGGGTAGTAGCATTGCCGGATGAAACCAGCAACTAAGAGTTTCTTGACCTCAGTTGCTGCCGCCTGTGACCTTTCCTCGCCATGGTTCCTTTTCTTTTGCCTGACCGGCTTCTTCTTAGGATCCACAGCGAGTTTATGAATAGCAAGATCTGGACTTACACCCGGCATCTCTTCTACTTCAAAGGAAAACACTTCTTTGAACTCCTTCAGCAAAAGGAGCAAGTCAGGTCCCAAGTTTTCAAAAGCAATTGTCCTAATTTTGACGGTTATGTCTGGCCGGCTGTCTTCAAGGACAATGTCAATTATTTCTCCAGCCGGCTGGGGGCGAAGGCCGTCTGGCCCCTCCCCTGACAGTGATTGCTATTGTTTCTCCTTTACAGGCGCCATCTGGTCCGCCTTTCTCTTTTTACAGGCTGGTTTTATAGCCGGTGAGCTTTTGATCACAGTCGTCATGTTCAACTATTTCTTCCTCTTGACCGTCTGTGTCAAGCGTTGGTTTGATGTCCGAGAGGTAACACTCTCTCGCCATCTTTTGGTCCCCACTCAGGGAACCGACTGTGCCATCATCCCTTTCAAACTTAATCAACATTAGAGATGGGATGATGACTTCCTTTGAGATGTTAAGGGTTGGGCGGCCAATAATTAAGTTGTAGGCAGTCAGCTCTCCTACAACAAGAAACTTGACAACCATGTGTCGGCCCTTTCCCTTTTCTCCGAACCGGATGGGTAGATAATTAAGTTGACAACCATGTGCCGGCCAATAATTAAGTTGTAGGCAGTCAACTTTCCTACCACCGGATGTACTACTCCTCCCCCAAAACCAACAAGAGGATATGAGGCCGGATGCATGCTACTGGGCTTGTACTTAAGTTTTTCCAAGCACCGGTAGCTTATGAGGTCAGATGAGCTCCCAGTATCAATCAAGATCCGGCCAACTCGTTGATTGGCGATTTTGCACTCGATGACTATGGGGTCATCATGAGGCCGCCTGACCTCTCCTCTATCTTTCTCGGAGATGTTAACTTCCGGAAATGAATATTTAGACGACTGGCCCTCATCCACTAAGTTGACCAGTTTCCTAATATTATCCTTTGTGCCCCGGATGGTAGGCCCACCTCCCGCAAATCCATCGGCTATGGTTAGGATGGTATCCTCATCCGTATTCGATTGATTAGTCGATGTCTTTGGGGGTGGTCCTTTTACTTGTTTGGGAGCACCCTTTGACTTGGATAAATAGGACTTGAGAGCCCCTTCATCAGCGAGCCGGTCAAAGAGTCGCCTAAGGCTAAAACGGCCCTCGGTATCATGGCCAATTTCTTCATGAAAGAGGCAATATTTGCTCTTATCCCGGGCGCTCACGGGACTCTTCATGGGAGCCGGTTTTTCAAGATTCAACCGGTCCCTTACTTCTTTGAGAATGGAGGCACAATCCTTGTTGAATTCTTACTTTGGCACATACGGATCCGACCTCTTTCTTTTCTGGAAAGGTTGTCCGGATGGGTCTGCTGCCCATACCCCCTTTCTCTTATTTTCTTCCTTTTTGGCCGGCTGGGTAGACCGATTCTCTTTTTTGTCGGATCTTTTGTAATCTGTTGGAAGTTTCACGGCACAGAGTTCCATTGCTTGAATGTAAGCCTCCGCCTTCATAAGCGCCTCGTGAAGAGTAGAGACCCTCTTCCTAACCAAGTAAAACTTAAAAGTTGACCCGTCTTTTAGGCCTTTAAAGAAATCAGTGTAGGCAACGTCATCAGACAATCCATGGATTTGGATCCTCATCGGGTTAAACCGCCTGACATATGACCGGAGCCCTTCCTTATCTCCCTGCTGAATTACCCCTAGATCAAGGCTTGTTTTCTTGGCAGGAATATTCATAGAAAAGTTGGACGTAAACCGGTAGGCCAATGTCCTGAAATTATTGATGCATCCGGCTGGGAGGTTGCCAAACCAACGTTGAGCAATCCCTTTCAACGTTGCCGGGAAGCACCTACACCATGAGGCATCATCCAAACGCTGCAAATACATCAGGTTGGTGTATGCCATGAGGTGATCTTCCGGGTTGGTGGTACCGTCATAGGAACCCCCCAACACGTTTTTAATTTTTGACGGCTGGGCCATCTCGGTGATTTCCCTAGAAAACGCCGTTGGTTGTTCCCTAAGGTTGAGCAGCCGGAGCTGCCAGTCCATAGGCTGGACAGGCGGCTGCTGCTGCCCCCCGAAAAGACACGGCTGTGAATATGAAGATCCAAAAGGCGTGTATGGTGTCCCATGCAATGCCGGTTGGATGATATGAGGGCCGGATCGAGCGGAAACCTCGCTCGTCCGGCTGTCATTGTTTGTTCTCGAGTGCCTCCCTGATGTGACATTGAAGCTGTCTCGAAAGGTCGATGTTGATGCCGACTCGGAGCACTGCTGAGTCTTTTTATCCTGAATGAGCGTCCGGGCATCAGAATAGACTTTCTTTGTTCCATCCGGTTGTATCTGCCGGACGGGTTTTCTGGCTCCATCCTTGGGAGTGTGAATCTTAGAGAAATCAATAGGCCTAGCCGGCACCTTTGACTTCGGGTGTGGGGTAGATGCTCTACCCTTCACTGTCTGGGCCGTCTTTTTCCCAAGACGCCTTTCTTCCACCTGACCCTTACGGGGGTCAGCTGTGTTATCCAGAAGTCCTTTGATTTCCCCTTTGAAACTCATCATCATGCTTATGAGTTCATCCCTGGAGACTGGGGTGGCTCCTTCTGAAGCAGGAGTTAATCCAAGCCGTCCCCTGACGGGATGGTTTGGGCCTGGCTGCTGCTCTGCCCGTTCCCTTTTGTCTTTGGAACGAGTATGCTTGGTTCTAAAAGAACCATCGGCGGCGGTGTAAGTTTCAACCTCATAGTTGTCGGCTGTATCTTGGTCCGAGTGGACCTCAGCCTCACCAGCAGGTTGACTACCTTTACCCGGCAGTACAGGTTCTGAAGTCATCTAGAAAGTACTCTCCCCACAGACGGCGCCAGATGTTTGGGGGTTTTTTATGTGTCCTACGGGAGAGTTACAATTTCCTATTATGCTCCTTCCTTTGCCTGTACCTGCATGAGTAACGGAAAACTCCGGCTGGGGCTGGGGTGTTCCCCCTCCGAAGATCAAGTTAGTATCTTTCTTAATGAGGAATTAAGACAATAAATGCTTCTTGATTTGAGAGCGTTTGCAAGGGGATTTGTGTTTTTTTGGTGGTTGGAAAATGATTCGATCCCCATAAATGAGGTCTGCCCTTACTATTTATAGTAGGGGAGAGTTGTACCTCAATTTAGGGTACAATGACACATGTCACAAGGGGAGTGGACCTTTGTTGACCGTTGCAAACTTGACACGTGGCAAGCCTTTATAGGGCCACGTGTCTTAGGGGTATTTTTACCCTAAACAAATGGTGTCCTTCCAACAAGTGTATTCTTTCGACAGAGGGTTCAAAATTATTACAGAGTTAATTCTTCATTAAGATCAAGTGATCGGAATGCCTAGGTGGAGGTCGCTTCCGGTCAGTAATATCGAGGTACAATTGATATTACAGCTTAATCTTAACTGAACCCTTCGGGTCGAACCCAATCGAATCACCGATCCGAGACGACGAATTAATCCGAAATGATTTAATGAGTCGACAGAGTTTTACGAATACAGACGTCCGATATCGAGCCTAGGACGTCGGAAGGCTAGTGCGCGTGTGCGTGTGCTTGTGCCCTATCCCATCGCATCAACACAACAAGCATGGCTGCGCACATGCGTGCCTTCGCATGGCACTACATCGCAGCATGCGTGCCTGGGTGCTAGGCACCATGGTAGGCCCTATGTGCTTGTGCGTGTGCGAAGAAGGCATAGCAGCAGCAGCATGCGAGTGGTGCGAGGCTGATGCGAGGACATTGCGTGATGCGTGGTGCGATGTGTGGTGCATGGTGCAAGGCTAGTGCGCATGATGCGAGGCAACGGGGGCCAGCATGCGTGGCTCGCTAGCAGCACGCATGCTGGCCATGCTAGCAATGGTGCGAGAGATGCTGCGAGAGATGCGAGGCATAGCACCAGCGCCAGCACGCACCAGCGCTAACACGCAGCACCAGCACAGCCCAGCACCAGCACGCACTGGTTGGCTGGGGTGCTGGGCAGCAAGGCAGTGCTAGCTGGTAACCCTAGCTGGCACGCTAGCTGGCAGCCAGCTAGCCTTCCTTGACCCGGTTTTGTGCATGGAAGTGGGGACCAAATTAAGGCCTTGGGGAGCAAGGCATATGGTCCCCCACCTAACCTTGGCCACCACTCTTTTGCATGTGATCATGCCACTTGTCGCAATGTGATTAACTTGATTATTTATTTAATTTGAAAATTAAATAAATCATTGATATTTAATACTCCCACATTGGTGGAGAATGAACAATCAAGGGTTCATTTCCCTATAAATACCAAGCTTGGGTATTTGGGAAGGAACAACCTTGAGTGGAATTAATAAGGCAACTCTAATTAAGAGTAAACCTTTGATTTGTAAAACTCATAGTTTTGTTTTGCCCGGGTCTTGACTAACCTTCAAGACTTAGGACGATCGGGTCGGGTCGAGGGTACGATCCGTCGGAGATCTCGTGGTTTCGGGATTTTGAAGTAAGAGCTCTTCGGGAGCGAAGCACACAACAAAGGTATAATTCTTGTTCTTAGTCTTGTTTGATTAAGTTTATTATGCTCGTTAATTTCTTTAATTAAGGGGCGGGTCTTGGGGGGGTTTCCTTCCGCGTAGTGTCGGGTCACTACGAAACCCTACGGGATGTTCATAGAGAAGTTTGACGCGAACAAGTGTGCTAGCGTCTTGAAGTTATTGATGCAACCGGCTGGTAGATTGCCAAACCATCGTTGGGCAATGCCCTTCAATGTCACCGGGAAGCATCGGCACTAGGCAGCGTCATCCAACCCCTGTAAGTACATGAAGTTGGTGTAAGCCATTAGGTGGTCTTCCGGGTTGGTGGTATTGTCATAGGTACCGACCAACACATTCTTGACCTTGGCCGGCTGAGCCACCTCGGTTATCTCCCTAGAGAACGCCGACGGCTGTTCCCCAAGGTTTAGCAGCCGAAGCTGCCAGTCCATAGGCTGGACATTCAGTGTCGCATGACCCCTGAAGAGGGCCGGCTGCATGTATGGTAATCTATATGGCATGTATGGTTGTTGGGGCACATACGGAGCCGGATGGATAATCTGAGTGCCAGTACGTGCGGACAAGCCGCGTAACTGACTCTCTCGGTTTGTTTCCGAATACTTCATTGAAGTATTCTAGAAACTGGCTGGGTAATTCGACGTTGAAGCCGACTCAGACAACTGTTGACTTCTCTTCTGCTGGATTAACATTCGGGCATCTGAGTAAGTCCTTTTTTATCCATCCGGCTGAACTTGCCGGATGGCCTTCCTTTTCCCTGCTTCAGGGAAACGGAGTTTTGATAGGTCGATCACGGGCCCATCCGTCCCCTTTGGTTTAGGGTGAGGAGTAGGCACACGATCCTTCACATGCTTCTTCCCTAAGGGAGAAGGCTTCTTGGATGACTGACCCTTGTTGGTGCCAGCCGACTTGTTTATTAGGTCCTTGATTTCCCCTTTGAGACTCGTCATGAATTTCATGAGTTCGTCTCTAGTAACAGGGGCAGCACCCTCCGCCGCCTGGGGTTGCCCAGTCGGCTTGACGGTTGGGTTGCTTGGACCTGCTTTGTCTTTGCCCCGTTGCCTTGTATCCTTGGAACAAGTGCGTCTTGTTCTGAATGACCCGTCTGGGGCCACATAGGTGTCAACCTCAAGGTCGTCACTACTATCTTGGTCCGTGTGGACGTCATCTTCGGTCGTAGGCCGTTTGCCTTTAGCTGGCAGTACAAACTCTGATGCCATCTCAGAAGTACTCTCCCCACAGACGGCGCCAAATGTTTCGGGGTTTTTGGAGTCCCTCGGGAGAGTAACAATTCCAAGAATGCGCGTCGACCATCTGTACCTGCAAAACCATGGAAATTGGTTGGGTGGAGTTTTGCCTCCGACGATCAAGTTAGAACGTGTCCGGATGTATAAAAGTGCGGAATGTAAAGGTTATTCTCTCAGATTCCGAGAGAATTCTGCAATTAATATTGCTCGGGTTTTTTGTGTTTATTTATGAATATGCAATAAATGAGGATTTTCCTCTATTTATAGTGTAAGGGGATTAGTTCCCCTTTCATGAGTTGGAGTGTCATGTGTCACCAGAGGGTTGGTTCTCTCTGAACATCTCTGATGCTAACACTTGTTAGCACGCGATTGGCCCACGTGGACAGGGGTATTTTTACCCTAAACAGAAGGTACCGGAATTTGTTGTGTGAAGGCGACAGAGACTGAAATCGAGAATAGGGGAGGGGGGACCGAAATCGATGGAAATAGGGTGGCCGACTTTCGTGGAAGGGGTTAAAATCCAGGACGGGGAGGGGGAGGTGGGTCTAAATCGAGGACAGGGAAGGGAGGGTGGGTCGAAATCGTGGACAAGGAGTGGGGCCTAGTGGTTTTCGGTGAGGATGGTGGGGCTAGAAGGGGGGTTGAGAAGAAGGTTCTTTTTTTTTTATGTCACATGCGACATGTATAATTTTTGTTATAAATATAACCTATTCATCAAGAGCCTACAAGAAGAAAACACATATCAAAGTTCGGATTATTAGATAATAATCGAAAGTTGAAATTATTCAAAGAAAATCTCTCAAAGCTGAGATCATTAAAGTGAATTTTTCTTACTTTCTTCTCCTTTCTCTCTCTCTCTCTCTCTCTTTTTTTTTTTTTTGTTTGCGGAGGTGGGGTGGGGTATTGTTGAACTATGCTACAAGCTACAACTGCCTCGAAAGCAAAAAAAATATATTGGTGAGATCTGGCATCGGCATAATGCCTTGAGACTGCCAGATCTTGCAATGTGATAACTTTCTATTCAACTAAAATCTTTCATGAAGTCCCCAGATTTCTGTGAATTACACTATATTCAGAAGTAACAAAAAAGTATCGCTGTATTTAAAAAAAAAAAAAAAAAATTCAACGGCTCTGAAGTCCTTCAATGGCTTTCTTCCATTGCCACGCTCTCTGCTTGGGATCTTCAAATGACATAACCTTCTTGGGCTGAAAAAAAAAAAATAAAAAAAAAAATAATTACAAATATGTATGTGAATGACAGTGTAAAAGAACAATGCAGTTGATTAAATATAAAAATGGGGAAGAGTACTACATAATAGGGCTTAAGGACTTCAAATAACATGAATCAGATCTATCCTTTGAAGAACAAACTTATTCATGTACATTGCACATCGCCAATTTTGATAAAGAAACACTCACAGTGCATATCTTAAAGTGAGAAGGACTAGAGACTTGGACATTTAGATCATTCTGATTATCAGACCAAATTATGTTCCCCTTCACTACCAGTTTTGACGGGTCCACGTAGATCAACTTTGGTTTGTTGGTAAGAATAAGCTGCACCTTCTTGCTAGACAACTTCTGCATTTTCTTCACCATAGAGATCATGAGAACAGATTCACCAAGTTCCAAGAATTGTTGCCTGTCAATACAGCATGGCAACTTTAGCAAGCTACAGATACTAGAAACAAGATAGCAAGGACTCAGAAAAAATCAAACCAGAGTCCACAAGTAAAAGAAAAGGAACAATTGTGTGCACAAAAGAGTTCCCACCATTTTGAATCGAAAGAGTCAATTGATGCAAGCCTTGTTACGTGACCCGCTCCTTCGGTAAATGATGAGGTACCACTATTCACATCAATTTGCTTTACAGCACTATCTCCAATATGTGTGCAATTCCAAGGATCTTGTGAATTGTCGGCACCACCATAATTACCCTACATGGTGCAAAGAGAAATCATCAAGTAAGGAAACTCTGCCAGAACATCAATAGCCAAAAAGATTGGAAACTGAATGGTGATGAGGAATGTTACCATAGGTTCCCTGACAAGTTTTGGAGAGGGAATGTCTCTCAAGTTAGCCCAGTCAACTCCACGGAAAAAAGGATGATTTTTTAATGCAGCATATCCCTCAGGTCCAGCACCAGGTCTTTTGCTAGGATCTATGGACTGCAAATTAACACCATCAAGAATATATATAGAGATCCATACATCATACAGTAGCTATGAGCAGTTTGCATATTAATCCCTCTGCCCCTTTCCATTCCCAACTTGGAATTATTTTAGAGCATAACTTAAGCCACTTTCATTCTTACTATTCATTTCTTCAAAAAACAATCCTCTTAACTGTCTCACAAGTCAGGGTGCTTAGTCAAAGTGGAACAAGCAACATTAAAATAAAAATTAGAAAATCATTGATTTTTAATGCCAGACATAATAGACTATAACGAACACAATTATTTGTCCCATAACAAACAAATATTGCTGATAGCTTCCTCCCATTTGCATAGCCAGAGGCTATAGCTCTAAAAGGAAGAGATAAAAAGTTTGTATGGAATAATATATTAAACGAATATACTCCCTGCATTCCTGATGCAAGAGCATCCATAAAGCCCAAGAATTGAATAAGGCTGTTTGACCTGGCTTTAAAATAGTTTATTTTACCCAGAACACCTAATTGGATGACTCCTATTACATGACATGGCTTAGGTGAATAAAGATGATCCTTGTGTCTAGAGATTCATTTGATGTTTGGACATGGAATAGAAAGGAAAACAAAATGTATGTGCTTCTTAGTGAATGGGACAACTTAGGACTGCAATATCTTCTTTATTACAAAACATTTTAAGGTGATTCTACCTGGTGATGAAAGTTAAGATCAAGAGCTTTCCATAAATAGGTCATTAGCCTATTTTGAGCAACAGATGAAGAAGTTTTGAAGATTTCGAGTTGAACAGCTGAAACTGCAAGTTGTGCGACCAATCTTGCAGATTTGCTGGCTTGTGCAAAATGAGCAAAATGCCATTTCACATATTGTAAACCACTTGTGCAAAACTTGCACGTTCATGCAACATGGGGACAGATTCAATGATACAGGAGCACAACTTCCATGAACACTTGTGCTATGCAACTTAACAGATACATATCTCTACTGTTTTAAAATGAAATAATCTTAGTCTTTCATTTTGTAATCTAAGGGTGCATAAAAGAAGATTCTTAGGGAACCCTAGAGTAGTAGTAGTCACCCATATATATAGGGAAAACTGGAAAAGAAAGCTTGTATGTAACCTTCAGATTATTTATGAAATGATGAGATTTTCTCTCTCCTACTGCGTCTACATTCACCATTTCGTTGTGGGAAACAACTTTACTTATGTAATTAACTAATTTTTAATCTAAATTTTTGAGAGATTAGTAAAGATAACCTTGTACTCTTCAAACTTGATGATTGTGGAGACAAGTGCTACACTTTTTTATTTATTAACACTTTGTTTGAATAACAAAGAAGGAAGGAAAAGAAAAGGAGGGAAAGAGGAAGGGAAAGGTAAGCCCCATTGTCCTTCCAAATCTCTCCAATTTTGGAGGGATTAATCTTATAGAGAGAGAGGGAAAATGGATCCCTCCCTCTCCTTCCCCTTCCTTCCCCCAATCTTTCACCCAAACAATAGAAAAATTACTCCTCCCTTTCTCTTCACGTCTTTTCCTTCCATCTCCGTCTTTCCAAACAAAGTGTAATTCATTGGTTTTCTTTAAAACCAAAAATCTGGAAAATAGTACATTGGAAGGTGGAAAATTGTATGAAATTTGAAGTCTTGGTGATTATCTCACAGCAAATCATAAACGCATTACGTAGTAATTTATATATGGCAACTTATTACAATTTTTAATGTCTCTCACTAAGATATAAATTGCACCATTTTTTTCACACTTGCCAATGCAATACTTTGGTCGTTATCTTTAACTACACTTTAGTAACAATTATAAAAACTTGATATTAGAAAAGTAGATATCGAGACGAATCTAATTAGAACCCAAACTAATAGTCGGTCAAAGGAGATTGTGTGAATAGTACAAAAGTAACTAAACCTAGTACCCACACTCTCTCTCCCCCCCTAATTTTCTCTCTTTACCCTTATACCCTAACCTTAGCGGCGACCGGACGACTGCCTACACCAGCTAGCATTCCTAACGGTGACTCTTCTCTCGACCACGACAATCGTACTTAGCTAGTAGCAAGAGGTTGATGTTGTTTCCGCCCCGTCGGTTTGCCGTTGATGGGGAGCGACTCCATTTTCCTACTTGATAGTTATGAACTTATTAAAGGATTAGCCTAATTATAAAGCTCTACTTATATTCTAATATTTACTTGTATAGGTATAATTTTGCTAAGCAATTATTGATTTTATGATTTGCATTAAAAATTGTCTATGAATTAATGTTCATTTCTACTTTGAATTGTACCATTTCGAGGTACATTAGTTGTACCATACACTCATTACTTTGAATTTTATAATTTATGAATATAAATTATTTGTTTAATTATTGAAATCTATACTATAGTAACAAAGGTAGCATGAAGATAAAACCTCTCACACAAGAAAAAAAAATTGATGACAAACCTCCCTTGCCCTTTTTGAAAAAAAATAAAAAAATAGTTTAAACAACAAAAAAGGTTTAGACAAAATAGAGAGCATAACTAACAAAAAGAAGCAGGGGCCATATGTTCTATAAAAAGAGAGAATGGATGATTCATTCCATACGGATTGGCATAATAGTCCAAATAATGCATTGGTAGAACTTTTGACATACAGAGAGAAGTTAGCTTCCTTGTTTCACATCATTCTATCCTTATCCAAGCAATTTGTCATTCCCTCAACGTTTCACAGAGGTAAAATGTACGAGTAGTGGCTAACATCATCATGAAAGAGCAATATTTCAGTGACTGATGTTGATCTAGCATAAATTAGTATTATCATAGAAAAAAAAATGGCTGCTTTATGCTTTCCTTGGTTTTCATGCTACTGCAAGCTTTATGTGGCTGACGAATTGTATAGGTTTCTCTGTGATACAAAATGGATTTTGGGGTATCTATGAGTTATGTATGATTAGATTGATTGCAGAAGCCCGTTGTAGTTTAAACTAGCTCAGAGTTGGTCCCAGCCGATCAAGGAGATATAGGTTTTGTCAGAGAAGATGATAAATTGAAAAGTGGAAGCAGCTCTATGAACTGAAGCAGAATACGCATATAATATGCAAAATGTATCTATGAACTGAATCTACAGAAATATATCTGTTTGATCTGCAAGTGGACAAGTTATAAAATATATCATAAGTCACAAATGAAACGGATAAAATAGAGGTTATCCTATTTAATTGACACATGCATGTATTCTTCTTCTTTCAGTTTATTATGGGAATATGATTTAAGTAGTCTTTAACTCTTAACAAAAGGATAAAAAAAATAATACAATAAAAAAAATAAAAATAAATAAAAAAAAGGTAAATAGAAAATTCACAAGGGGGTTTCAGATGGCTGTCAGTTAATTACAAGAAATGAACTAAAATTCAGAAAAATTTTAGGTCGAAAAGGAGAAAGAATTGAGAGGTTGAGTTTCCAGATTAAGGAGAGAGGAGAAAGCAGAGAAAGAGAAAAGAAAAAAAAGATTGAAGAAAGAGAATGAAAGAAGAACCAATTGAATAGAGAGAAAGAGCAAACTGACCTGGAACACCATCAGCAATGACCGTTGGTGATTGCTGGGCAGCAATCTCTGTCATAGCCTGCAACCACTAATTTCCAAATTGCTTCACCAACCCCAGATAGGTCTACTATGAATAGGGCTTTTGATTGGGGTTAAATTGAAATAAATTCCTACAATTTATCGAGAGTCATTGCTCAAATTTGCATCCTGAAGAATGAATAAGGTTAATGTGAAACCTTTATTGATTATTTTTTTTTACTTTGTGACTCAGATCTCCTCTTCTCTCACCTCAAAACATAAGGCATCCCAGGCACTGCGCCTTGTGCCCTGGTAAAGGAGAATTGAAGCGCACGCCTTTTGTATGAGGTTGCACGTAACAGTGCGGAGTGCTCCTAGGTGAGCCCTGTGCCTAGGCACGTCTAGGGTCACTTTGTAAAAACAAGCTCAAATACACCATGACAAACACCCAAGTATTGAGTCTATGAAATAATTCATGGACACAAGAATCATGGTGTTTACTTCTTTGTACTAGCTCACGTGATGTGAGTACATTTATCTAGTGATATCATATTCACCATGGTACAAATGTACAATATCCATTAGCTTGAAAAGGAAAGGTGTATTACTTTGGTATTATTGACTTACTAGGTGCTAGTTATAGTCACGAAATTTATTACACCCAATATTAAGTTTCCACAGCAGGTGCAACAGGAGCCATGCCCTCACATTCACAAAATACCCTCTCATTTGAGTGGGAAAAGTTTTACCCAACAGTGGAGAAGCTCCAGGACACATAGGGACATAAACCAAGCTTTTACTAATGAAGCAGCTCAGAACCTTGAGCGGAAGCTCATATTTAAAAAATGAGATCATATGCTAGATGCTACTTGTAAGGCAATGAGAAAATTAAAATTGAGATCCCTTCCCAAGATTTGATCTAGGCTAAGGAATTTTTGCTCAGTCTCTATAGTGATACCTAATCAGCTCAGACCAAACTATAACTTAAAAGTATCTAGGAACATAATTTAGATCCACATGCAAAAACAAACTAATTGATAACGGTCTTACCAATAAACGATCAATGAGGTCCTTTGCCTCCTCTGAAAAATAATCTGGAAGCTTAAGGTCTCTTGCGATAATTTTTTGGAAAATCAACCACTCACTTGCATCTTTGAATGGAGATGTCCCTGAAAGCATCTGATACAAGGTGCAACCAAGCGCCCAAAGATCGTTTCTGTTTCAGGAAAGGAACAAACTGCATGAAAATCGATAATAGAAAAGAATCAACAAAGATACAAATTGTTGAAGCATGGGAAAACAATTGATAAATTTGATAGATGGCTCTTTTTACAAGGAAACCAACAGTTGCAAGAAGTTGCTTCTAAGCCCATTTTACAAACTTGCTTTTCCATTGTACATCAACATGTTATCCACATACCCAAATGTTGCAGGTGAAGAATTTAGGACTTCTGGAGGAACATATGCAGCCGTTCCCACAAAAGTGCAAGCTTTGTCATCTGGTTTATTCATAAAAGAACAAAATTTAGTCTATGAGCAAACTCAACTATCCAAAATCTACAGTAGATGTACCTGATGCAGCGTTTGGAAGGACGGTTATGCTGCTATCTTGCATAGGTTTCACACTGCCAAAATCAGCAATCTTGATATGACCATCTGAGGTAAGCAGCAAGTTCTCTGGCTGCAAAATATAAGAACATTAATGAAGTAAACATTACACGGAATTACATCAATAAGCTTGGAAAGCATTGAGAAAATCAGCTAGCCAAGAGTTTACCTTAATGTCACGATGTATCAAACCCAAACCATGTATATACTCCAGTGCGTCCACAACTTCTGCAGCATAAAAGCGAGCTTCATCCTCGGACAAACGACCTTTCTGCATACAGGGATAATAATCACATACGAGAGACATATACAAAGGCAGAGTAAGTCATTGATGGGAAAAAAGCATATTAACATATTTGTACCCAAGTAATTACTTATAACTGTGGCAGATTACAGTTGAAATTAATGTCAGGACGTAGGAAGTAACAAAAGCTTCAGTAAATAAAAACATCAATGGTTCTCTTATAGTCATAATAATGTTAATTTTCAATTATGAAATCATTACAAATTTATTGTAATTTCTACTACTGGAATTGAATTATTATAGTACTCTTGCTGCATTATATGATTAAAGTGACTGTAATCCTTTCTGCTTATATGTTACAAATTAACTATTCTAACTGATTAAGTTCTCAGACTCTAAGATTCGCACAACCAATGAAGTGGCAAGTGTTGGAGAGCATCCCCATTTCAAGCTAACCTAACTCTTACCAAGAAGACTTCACCAAGAAAAACACAAAAAAGAAGAAAAAAAAAAAGAAAAAAGTTTATACCTCTATTAATTTAATGCCTGTCATTAAGTCCATAAAGAATTATCTCTGCAATTTTCTAAATTTATGACACAATTAAAGTGAAGTAATGAGGTAATACAAGTTTAAATTAAGGGGCTGTTTGGCTTCCTTTCTTTTATTTTGAAGCCAAAATATGTACATATAAAAGGTAACTTCCCCCCCCCCCCCCAACCCAACGCCCTCCTCCTAATCAGAAAGCTAGACTCACGAAGTGAAATAAATTGGGGTAAAATTATAGTATTTCTTTGGCAAACATGGAATATAAAAAACTTTATGGAACGATTGAAAAGTAGAATAGGAAGAAATTAATGAAAAAGGTGTAGTGTAACCCATATCACATAAACAATGAGAAAAAAAAAACTTTGATCTGACATTTGGCGAAGATAGATTGTACGGACATTAGTGTTTTTTTGATCAATTTGTAAGTGTATTTGGTTATCTCTAGAAATAAGAGAATTTCTGGCGAAACCCAAGATAGTAATTGAGCAGAATAGCAGATTCATATACTTACCCTGGTTATCTGGTCAAAAAGCTCCCCACCTTCACATGATTCAAGAGCCATATCTTCATCACCAAGAAACAAGTTTAACAAAGATTTGAAAAAAAAAATCAAAAAAAGAGAAAAGGCCACATTACAGAAAGATAATGAATAGACAAAAATACCCTACATAAAGAAAAGGTATCCTGAAAAGTAAAGAACAGTCGCACAATGCCAGGATGATCTAATTGATCAAGAACTATTCTTTCCAACTTCACATAAGAAGTTTTATTTTCCTTAGTGATGAACTTCTTATCCATAATCTTCAAGGCATAGATAACCCCTGTATCTTTCTTCCTTGCCCGCACCACCTGCAAATCCATGCATGAATTAGAAACAGCACACAAATTAGAGAGGAAAAATTCTAATCGAGGAAGCATGTAAGCACAAAAAGACTGCCAAGATGCATCCATACTATAATTTACAAGATAAAAACTTGAAAAATAAAAAATCCCTCTAACAAGTGCAAAATCCTGGATGTCCAACCATATATTCAGTAGGAAAAAAACTCTCTTTTAACTAGCCTGACTCATACTGCATGAGTTGTCCAGGTCCCCACTATGATCCTTTACAAATAATGCATTACACCAAAACCACCAAAGAAAGAAAAACACAACCCACTTACACCATTTCATCCGACAAAAAGAGTAGAAACAGACACAATAGCACTAAGAAGGAAATTAAACCAGTAGTTATCGTCATGAATTTTCAAATTTTGATTTCCTGAAACAAACTTTAAGTCTGTCTTCTAAAATTTGAAAAACGTCTTAATTCAACTTCATCCAAGTCACTTCAAGAATGAAGTTAGAGCTTAAGCCCACATTTTACTATACTTCAACCATAAAACCCATCATCCAATGTCAGGTATACACTGCCCACCAAAATTGATGAAGTATTCTTGTGATTTTGGACAAAAATTCTTCAAGATAATGGAACTTTACAAAGGGTTATTAAGAGTGGAATTCTTTAAGATAGAGAGAGATTTTACAGAGTGGTTGTTAAGAATGTAATTTGAATAAAGGGCAAAACATATCAAAGATTTTTAAGTTTAGTCTTTTGAAAAAACAGCTTTCAGGGGGATTTGGGAGAAGTTAGTATATAATGGGAAGGGTAAGAACATGAACGAGAAGAAGTCTTCATTGAAATGTTAAGTTACTAAGAAAATGTACCTCAATCTCCTCCATCAAAGTGTTCACACAAAGTTTGAAAAAGAAAATTAAGCTTCTCAATCTTCCATTTCACACAAAGTTTGATAAAGAATGATGTTATAACAAATATTAATAAGCTAATTGAACTTAACTTGAAACTTTCATACCTTTTCATTGTAGCTCAAATCAGACTTATGATCTATCAACGGAAAGCTCTAGAACTCAAATTTCATCTCTAAGTGGAATCAACTTGAAATAATTTGTAGCAAAGAAGATATTGTTGTCCAAAGTTGACCATCCATTAACAATTAAGCACATTAACATTGTTTCCACCCTTGCTCTTGTCGAGACACAAAAGTAACCTAGATACACTTAAGCTAGCTCGTAAAATGGGATAATCATCCACATATTGGTGTTGGGAAATAAATAACACCATTCGAAACTAGGTAATTTATCCAAATTCAACCTACAAGCTTCATGGATGCTTCCGCAACAAATACCCTAGAGATCAATAATAAACCATACAACCTCTAAGTTGCACTAGTTCCAATTACAAA
Source organism: Chenopodium quinoa (assembly GCF_001683475.1). Taxonomy (NCBI): domain Eukaryota; kingdom Viridiplantae; phylum Streptophyta; class Magnoliopsida; order Caryophyllales; family Amaranthaceae; genus Chenopodium; species Chenopodium quinoa. The sequence goes on from NW_018744825.1 coordinate 259,895, forward strand.
GGAAGGTATGCGTCGTGTACCTAAGTTGTGCTGGTGCAACACCTTTTGCATATTAGGTGGGGCAATTTCAACCCGAGGTAGTGTGCTTCAATTCAATGAGACACATTAACATAGCTGCAACATTTTCCTTGTAAAATAATCCAATATTACTTGAAAGTTGGAGCAATTCTCTTACATGAAAGGACCCACTTCTTTTCATTATTTCTCTTACTTGCTTTGGGACCACTTTACTTACTACTTTCCAAATAAAAAGAGCCTCACTCAAACCCCTCAAAAGCAATGGCCTACTTCCCATAAAATATGACAAATAAAGACACCATTATCAACTAAAACACAATCAAATTTGAAGGTCGTTTTGCATAAAATACTGCGCTGAAACTGATGAATGATTCTACTTTGACAAACGTGACTAATCTAGGACGGAAAGAGTATAATATATTGGTTCTACACCTAATAAATGATTGTCATAACAAGTCATGTCCAAATTTAAAGATTTTACTTATTAGGTATATTGAGAATTTTAGTTCTTAAACAAAATCATCATCGAGGAACACAAAGTTACAGAATTAGCAACAAAATTAAACCATCGCCAACCTGAGGTTCACTTTAATATTTAGAGTGTTGCTGGTACATCGCAACCTTGCCCCTTTCCAAAAACAAATAAGGATAGAATTTTCTGTTCAATTGGGTGTTGCTAAGTGTTCTAAATCTGTCTCTACATAGACAACCTATGGAGGCAAGTGATTAACTCTTTTGCAATATGGAAAGCCTAAGCAAATTTATATGAGGTAATAAAACAAGGAAGTGACCATTCACAAAATTTGGACCTTGACTCTTACATTTACCAGTGTGGCATAGAATAATACATCTAGCCAAGGTTTCCTTTTGATGAGATCACTACAAAGCCATTGCTTCTATCCTAAACATACACTAGCTGCCTCTGCAAGCTGGATATACACGAGTCTCCTTACCTTCTCAAATAACCTCATCGCATGAAAAACACTTCAAAACTGAATAGAATACCACATTCGCCAATCACCAAATGATTCCTTAAGTTTCAGATGCATTTCGAAACCATGGCAATCATCGATTATTTAAACAAAGAGAAGCACAATAACACAGTAACTATTACATTAACCATCCAGAACCTTGCATGCGAAATGATTTTCATCCATCATACCCTTAAACTTTTCCAATTTTATGAGCAAAATCAAGAGTCTCTGATCAAATATTTCATACAACTAGCAACCCTCCCCAAATGTCAGGCCTACAATATGCACATTTTAGGAAAAGTCACTGGAAATCATCAAAATTACATAAATATAACAATAACCCATGAAACAAAATATCAAAATACATGAAATAATCAATTGAAAGCAATAAAATAACCCAAAAATTAAAATTAAAAAATAAAATTATAACCTTAGAATATGAACCAACACCATAGATCTTCCCTAATTCAAAATCTTCGACGGTGAAATTCTCCTGAGGAGCCCTAAATTGAAAGCTTTTACCTCTTTGAACACCGCCAAGACCACCTCCGCCACCGCCTCGGCCGCCATTATCGGATGATTCATCTTGAATCCTCAACTTCGAATCAAATTCCTGCTCCATTATCGCACCTTCTCCTCCGACTACTGCCAACATCTCTCTTTTTTCTCTCTCCTCCTTCAAATACCTCACATTCTCACCATTCCATAAAAACTTGAAGGAAAAAATAAAGGAAAGAAAAGAAAAACAAAAGCGAAAAAAACGGAAGATACCACTGAATCTTGTGTCATCTGAAAACTTTATTAACAGCTTTATTTATTTATATTTATCTTCCTTTTTTTTCGCCCTTGTTTTTTCTTGTTTTTTACAAGATACTTTCTTTCATTTCGAAAATATATAATTTTTTTTTAAGAAGTCTCTCGCATCTACAATTGATTATTCACCATCAAATAAGAATTAATTGGAAAAAGACTAAGAATCCAATTACATAGATATAATAATTCGGCACATTCTCGATTTGTTGTGTGTTATACAACTTTTTGAGTGGATCCGTCGTCGCTTCGTAATTTTTTGAGGAAGAAAAATTCTTGTGATAATTTTATATCCTAAATCTGAGTAATCAATATCAACCGTAGCCCCGCCTCAGCTTGTCTTTCGAAGGAGTTCGAAAAACCTTATCTTTCAAAGAAGAAAAACCTTTTCTTTAAAGGGAAAAAATTCCTCTCAAGCGGAGGAACCATTATTATAAGCTAAAAACAAATAAAAAAAAGCAAAAAAAAAAACTAAGATTGGGGCTCCGGCGGCAATATCCGATCGAAGCCCCTCAAAAATTAACAATGGATGCTATGGTTTAGGAGAAAGGAGAGAGGTTAGGGTTTTTTGAAAATATATATTTTTACTTAATACTCCCTCCGTCCCATAATACTTGACACAGTTATCATTGAAAGGAATGGTGTCCTTCCAACAAGTGTATTATTCTGATAGAGGGTTCAGAATTATTACAGAGCTAATTGTTCAGTAAGATCAAGTGATCGGAATGCCTAGGTGGAGGCCGCTTCCGATCAGTAATATTAAGGTACAATTAATATTACAGCTTAATCTTAACTGAACCCTTCGGGTCGAACCCAATCGAACAACCGATCCGAGACAATGAATCAATCCGAAGGATTCGATGAGTCGTCGGAGTTTTACGAACACAGACGTCGGATATCGAGCCTATGGTGTCGAAACCGAGCGTCGCAAAATCACAAGCAACAAGTTCGAGCGTAGCCATAGCATCACTATGGCCTAACCATGTGGACGCTAGGCTAGCTCGAGCTAGCATGCACAATGCATGGCTAGGCACACCTTGCGTGTAGACACACATAGCAGCACCATCGCAGTGCTAGGCACTAGCGTGTGTGCGTGCGTGTGTAGCACAACACCGTACCATCGCAGTGCTAGGCACTAGCGTGTGTGCATGCGTGTGTGCCTTCGCACAGCACAGCACCATCGCAATGCTAGGCACTGGCGTATGTGCGTGCGTGTGTGCCTTCGCACAGCTCATCGCACCATCGTAGCACATAGCACAGCACTAGGCAGTGTAGCCATGTTCGTGTGCATCACTAGCACAGCACCAAGCAATAGCATGCTTGTGCGTGTGGCTGGCGAGGCAATGCCCAGCATGCGTGGTTCGCTAGCAGCACACATGCTGGCTATGCGATGTGTGTGCGAGAGGTTAGGCAGCAGCACTACGCACTAGCCAGGAAGGTTGTGCGTGTGTGTGTCCGTTGGCTAGGCAGCAGCACTACGCTAGCAGCGCCCAGCGACCCAGCAGCACGTAGCACGCACATGCTGGACGTGCTGGGGCCATTGCGTGCTGGAAGCTTGAGCTGGCTGGTGTGTTGGGGTGCTAGCTGGCTGCCAACCCACCTGCCTTTGTGAGTGGCGGTATAGGAGAGGTGGGGACCAAGGCCTCAAGGCTTCCCTTGGGGAGCTAGGCAATGGTCTCCCCATGGGATATGGTCCTCACCTAACCCATTCTCCCCTCTTGCCACTTGTTGCTATGTGATTGCATTTGCTTAATAATTTATTTTAGAATTAAATAAATTAATGCATTTGCACATGATCCCACATTGATCATGAAATGGGATTCAAGTCCCCATTCTCTATAAATACCCCTTGGTTGGGATTTTGAAAATACACAACTTGAGTAGATCTCAAAGGTATCTCCATTGTTGAGAAAGCCTTAAGTTCGTAAAACTCCCTTTTTATTTGATTGGGTCCCGACTAACCTTCGGGACTTGGATCTCTCGGGTCGGGGTTCGTGGGTACGAGCCGTCGGAGACCTTGCGATTGCGAGGTTCAAGTAAGAGCTCTTTTGGTGAGCGAAGCACGCGTCTAGGGTATAATTCTTTCTCCCCTTTTCTCTTAATTATGTATTAATTATGTTTTGCATGCTTTAATTGCTTTAGTTATCGGGGCGGGTCTTGGTGGGTTTCCTTCCGCGTAGAGTGGGTCTCTACGAAACCCTACAGCTATCGGAGCCGCGCTCCTTTTAATTATTGTAATTATTTATTAATTAAGGTATTTTAAAGTGGATTTAAATTCTGGTTTTGCTTTTCTAATTAGATTAGAAGTACGTTTTTAAAATAGTTTTAATCTCATATTTTTCGGTTTTGGTCTGGGAACTCGGATTTTGGCTCAAAAATAGTGCTTTTTGGGTGGAATCGACATTCTAAATCAGTTTCAACCCTCTTTGAGAACTGTCCAGAAGCCAAATTCGAACCAGAAACCCATTTTTTTGAGGGTTTTTTCGTTTTCAACGAAAATTTTAAATCTTTTATGCCTTGATTAATGCAAGCAAGGGTAGATTAAATGCATTTTTGCATCCCTAATCTACTGCAATTTAAATATCTTTTAAGCATGATTATGGAGTTATAATGTGTGCTTAAGTTGATATGTTCTTTTTCACATAAACTTGTTTTTTCACAATTATGCAAATAAATTGCATTAATAAGTGAATGTTTATTGTGAATGTGTAATGTTAAAGTTCCTAGCATGTTAAAGATCCAATCTTTAAATATTTAAATGGTTGGAATCTTGACTCTAAATTCCATGTTGAACTAATTTTGGATTTTTTTTTTCATATTTGGTTGATTAAAATCCTTAAAGTTCAAATGCTTGTGATTATTTTTCATTAATCTTCATATTGGAAGATGTAATCTTGTTATTTTACACAAGTATAAAAGTTGGAAATTTTTTTCATTGGATGACTAGTTTATTTTTCCAACTCCCTATTTGTCAAAATCCATTATTAATTTGCATATTAGTTAAATTAATTATGGACATAGCTTTTTCAATTTTAAGTATCAAGAAATACCTAAAATATTCCAAGGTAATTTTGGAAATTTAGGCTTGTGCACCATTAAAATTGAATTTAATTAAGTTGGACTTATTTTATTTTCATTTTACCCTAAATTAATTCTAAAATAAATTTAGATTAATTTTACGTGACACGTAAATGGGGATTAAAATCCCGAGGAAAATGCACGCAAATCGAGGCAAAAACCCCAAGCGTCACCAAGGCTAGCAGGGTATGGTGCGCACAGAGCTGTGCCTTGATGTTGCGCTGCTGTGTGGTGAGGGATGCAAGGAGGGTGATGCGTGGGTAGTAGGCCAAGGCTGCTGAAGCGCTTGGGCACGCTGCTGGGCAGCATGGCAGCAAGCCCCAGCCAGCCCGCCACTTGCTGGCAGGCGCCAGCATGCGCAGCATGCAAGGCAGGCTGCTGGTGCTAGCAGCATAGCATGCTACGCTAGGCGTTGCATGCTAGCACCACGCACCAAGCACACCCCATGGGCTGCCTAGAAGCCATGTTGCGCAACCCACAAGGATACAAGTGGGTTGTTTTTGCTTAATTTCGGGCTATGTGTTTTTGCGAAAATTTTGTCGCTTTAAAATATTTATGTAATTATTTTAACGAGGTTGGACCTTGATTTTTCCGGCTCTTGCAAAAATTTTTGATTTAGACAAACTTGGGTTAACCGGCTTAATTAATTAGATTGATTAAGTTGGATGCGGAATTTAGTGGGAGCTTAGCTAATTCCGTGTACAAATTGCACCTTAGCAATACATAATTTATTAAACAATTTTGACTAGTATTAATTAGGCGCGTTAATTGGATTAACCACCTAAGTTAGTTACTAGTTTTGCGTGTTTACTTATTTTATCTCGTAAAATGCATGGGCCATTCACAAATAGTGAATGGGTGAATGAAAGATTGTTTCAAAACAGGTTTTGAGAAAATGGCAACTAGTGGGACCCGACTAGGATAAAAAATATGGACTGCGTTCCCTTACATATTTTTGTAAATCTAAATACGGTTTGCGTACCGTTAAGTATTTTTGTACTTTAGATTAATCTTAGTCTTAGTAGCTAGTTAATTTTATTTTGGCAAAGATGTCTCAAGACGGAATTTCGATGAAGACAAGCCAAGATGAAGACCCTTGAAGATTTGAAGATTTCAAGGGGTCATGCTAGTTGCCAAATGCATCAAATTTATGCCTTATATATATATTGTTGTTATATTCATATATATATATATATATATATATTGTGAATGATAGATGCATGTTTAGGATTTCTATATGTTGTGATGATTAGTTAAGTTCACTTAAATTAACCAACTTAGAAACCCTAGGTCCCTTAAAATATTGAGCTAAAATTTGTCATTCCAAGAACAACACTTACTGAACTAATGCCCGTACGTTATGGGCTACGCCAAAGCGAGGCATCACTACTTCCCTAGGAACGTAAGGTATACGAGTTGATCTTGGTTAAGCTCAACGATATCAGTAAGGAGTCCTTAGATGTCGTGGAAAAAGAGATAAAATGTCAAGAAAGCATTAGATGCGACGTTTTATCAAACCGAGAGTAGCTTAGAGCTATTAGAAATTGGATTGCTTACCCTAAAATACCTAGTGTTAAGACAAGCCAAAGCATGCTTAATCACTTTTTTTATTTTTGGGATCTCGGAATCATTTTATTCTCGCTTAAAAGGGACAAATTATTAATGCGTGGATAAAATGCTCAACAAGATTGAAAATTTGCATGAACGCTTTTAAAATTCAAACTTATTGATTATATGAATGGATTTTCATTTCAAATTCTTTCAATTGTAGAACAATGTTGTAACACCCCCAAATCTCCTTCTACGGAATATGTAGAAAATACATATAAATACCATAGAGATAGACTTGGGCGTATAACCGCCGCGTGATAACGCAAGGCACATACTTTGAAAATACTTTTGTAGCGGAAATTCTTTATTCTTATTAATAAAACTTTAAATAAACTTGTTCATAAATTGTGACACAAAAACGACTACAACTTTTCCTAAGCTAGGTGAAATTCCCGTGGACTCCCGTATGCATCAATCAACTTCCACCTGAAACATTCACCTACTTACCATAAATGGTAAACAGGGCAAAGCCAAAACAAAAGCACGTTTTAGCAATTATGCTAAGTAGGTTATGTGTAAGATAAGTAAAACATAATTTAAATCATTTAAGTTTAATTCAAAGAATTCCAATGCCATACTCATGTAAGAGCTTTTCCAATTCAATGCTTTTAAGACAAGTTTAAAACTCAATCGATTATGTTCCAAAACCATTTCCTCACTAAGTGTGCACACCCCCCAAGTGGTTTACTTTATGAACAAAGTCCAATTTTGAGGAAAGGCTAGGTCATGCAAAGTCCATAGCCTTCTCTAATCCATTCCCTAAGTGGGATTCATAACCATATCGATTGATTGCTTAAAAGCACCTTTAAAAAAATCCGTTATACTTGGACATCAATAAACTTGTAAATCATTTTTTAATCCAATCCTTTTAATAATTTTAATCGCAATTCAAAGTCTCTTTGATTAACCAAAATCATTAATTTCAAGCTATCATAAAACACAATTTCATATAGTAAAACATAATTTCATACGGCACATAATTTCATAAGAACTATATTAAAACATAATTTCATAGTCAACTTTCGAAGGTATCAAACCACATAATGTACCTTAATTTCGAATATCAATCAACACTTCGCACTTTCAAAGTTCAATCACGAATACACCTTGCAATTAACATAACCATACGGTTATCACAACATCTTTAGACATAAACCTAAATCTAATGTGCATGGACTATAAAAATCTTTTAAAAATAATACTTTAATATAAAATTATAACAGTGAAATAGGTAATTATATTTTAGAAAACTAACCATGAAGAAAATAAAGGAATATGATTAAAGGAAATTGAATTTGCGTTGGAAAGAATAGGCAGAACTTGCAGAGGTCATAAATCCTTTGATATAACTTCGAATTGGGTGATTCTTGAGCCTAACCTCAAGTATTTTTCAAGAGGAATAATTTTTTGTGAAAGTAAAAAATCCAAAAACTGAGCAGAAGTGCCCGAAAAATTTTCTCCAAAGATATACGGGCAGATTTTCTTTTAGAAAAGAGGAAAAGAAAAAATAGGAAAAGTTTGAGGGAAAAGAAGAGTAAAAGAAAAGGAGGGAATTGATTTTTTGGTGTGAAGAATATGAGAGGTATGAGGGGGTATTTATAGGTGTTTAAGTGATGAGTTTATAGCAATTTAGGGTTGTATAATTTATGGAAATTTAAAGAATAGAAATTAGGGTTTTAAATGTATGGAAGGATATTAGATTTTATTTGATCATGATATTTTGTTTGGTAGGTTTTGAGCTTGGAGTGCAAGTATAGAATAGGATCAAATAATTTTTAGACTTAATAATAGAAATAAGGAAATTTAAAGGATTTTATTTTTAATAAAATAAATTAAAAATCCTTTAGAAAATTCATGAGTGGCCGAAAATATTGAGCTAAATATTGTTCAATATTTTCGGTCCTCTTATGTTAGTTTAGGGATTTTGTAAAATAATTTATTTGCCTAAAATTAATAATCCAATAAATTTTATTTTGTGAAAATTAATACTTGAAAGAATAAAATCAGATTTTTATTAAATAATTGGGGTGGCCGAAAATTTGACTTATATTAATTAATTAAATCAGATTTTTATTATATAAAATCTGAAAATTAATTCTTTAAAAATATATTTCATGAAAATAATTAATTTGGAAAGATATTAAAACAATTTAGATTTTTATTCTATGAAAACCGAAAATACAATTCAATTAATCTACCGAATTAATATAATTTCGGTTTAGCTATTTAATTTTGAGAAATCAAAAATACTATTTATAACAAAAATACTATTTATAAATTTAAATAGTTTCATTTATTGGATTATCCAATTTAATTAGTTTTGTAAAATAATGATTTAGGCGCCAAAATTTAAATATCATTTTGGCTCCAAAACTAAAATACTCTTTAGGAAAATAATTAATTTAGATAATACGTCAAAAATACGAGACTAAAATACTCTTTAATTTAGAAAATACCTTTAAAAAATACGGGGTATTACAAATGTCTGCAAGTAACTCAAACAACAACCAATTCTCTTTACGCTCAATTCTCGACAAGGAGAAGTTGAGCGGGCCAAATTTTCTTGATTGTCAAAGAAATTTGCGTGTTGTACTTATGCAAGAGCAAAAGGAATACGTCCTTGATGAGGAAATGCCCGACACTCCCAATGAGGAGGTCACTCAGGCTGCCCTTAACCGATGGCAAAGTGCTAATCGGGATGTCAAATGCATCATGTTGGCCACTATGTCTCCGGACCTTCAAAAGACTTTCTTTGAAAAGGAGACGACTTTTGAGATCATTTCTGAGCTGCAGAATATGTTCCAAGAGCAGGCCCGAACTGAAAGGTTCAAAATCCACAGGTAGATCCTTGAGAGTAAGCTCAAGAAAGGAGAGCCAGTCAGTTCGCATGTCCGCAAAATGATTGGATTATTTGAGAATATGGAAAGGCTTAATGGTGGGTATTCAACTGAGATGGCAATTGACATCATTCTCCACTCGCTTCACAAAGGCTATGATCAGTTCAAGATGAACTATAATATGCATAGCATGGAGAAAACTCTCACCGAGCTTCATGGTATGTTGAAGCAAGCCGAGCAAACCCTCAAAGATGAGGGAAAGCATGATATGCTCATGGTGAGAAAGGGCAAGCCATTTAAGCACTCGGGCAAGAAGAAGAGCTTTAAAGGGAAAAAGAAAAATTTTCCGCCTAAGTCAAACACTGCCAAGGGCAGCAAGGACAAAAAGGTAGCCTCTTCTAAATCCGACTCTGAATGTTTCCACTGCAAGAAGAAGGGACATTGGAAATGGGACTGCCTCAAATTCAAGGAAGATAAGAAGAACGACACCGTTGCTTCTTCATCAGGTATTTTTGTTATAGACTTAAACTTCGCTAGCAAAACATCATGGGTATTAGATACCGGATGTGGCTCACACCTTTGTTCCAATGCTCAGGGATTAAGGATAAATAGGAGGCTAGAGAAGGGAGAGGTTGAGCTTCGGGTCGGCAATGGAGTAAGGATGTCTGTCGTCTCCGTTGGAACTCTCAGTTTGTCTTTGCCCTCTGGGCTTATTTTAGAACTTGACAATTGTTATCATGTTCCTAGAGTTACCAAAAACATTATTTCAATTTCGGTGTTGGACGCCAAAGGTTTTGAATTTCGAATTAAGAACAAAAGTTGTTCATTTTATTTCGATAATGTTTTATATGGTAAGGCATATTCAGAAAATGGTCTTTATGTGCTTTCTCTTGACAAACAAGTTTATAACATTAATGATACGACCAAAAGGGCTAAGACCATCGAGTCGAATCAAACCTACTTTGGCATTGTCGTCTTGGCCATATTAACGTCAAACGCATCAAGAAACTTCTACAAGAAGGTGTTCTTGACTCATTCGACTTGGAGTCGTTTGAAAATTGCGAAGGATGTCTATTAGGCAAGATGATAAAACAGCCGTTCTCCAAGTTGGGAGAAAGGGCAAGTGACTTATTAGGTCTAATACACACGGATGTATGTGGACCAAAGAGTACACCCGCAAGACAAGGTTACCGATATTTCATCACTTTCACCGACGATTTTAGTAGATATGGCTATATCTACCTAATGTCGAATAAATCTGAATCTTTTAAGAAATTCAAAGAATTTCAGAGAGAAGTTGAGAACCAACTTGGAAAGAAAATTAAAGCACTTCGATCAGATCGAGGTGGCGAATATTTGAGCCATGAATTCGACAATCACTTGAAAGAAAATGGTATTCTTTCAGAGCTAACACCTCCCGGTACTCCTCAATGGAACGGAGTGTCCGAACGGAGGAATCGAACCTTGTTAGACATGGTTCGATCAATGATGGGTCTTAGTGAACTTCCTATCTCTTTTTGGGGACATGCGCTACAAACCGCGACACTAACACTGAACCGAGCTCCGTCAAAAGCCATTGAAAAGACTCCATATGAATTATGAACTAAGAAACCTCCTAGGTTGTCTTTTCTCAAGATTTGAGGATGCGAAGCATATGTCAAACGATTAATTTCGGACAAACTTCACCCCAAATCAGACAAGTGTTTGTTTGTGGGATACCCAAAAGAAACCAAAGGGTATTACTTCTACAATAAATCCGAGAACAAAGTGTTTGTTGCTCGTGATGGTGTCTTTTTGGAGAAGGAACACCTTTCCAAAATGACAAGTGGGAGGAAAATCGAACTCGACGAAGTTCGAGAGGACGAGCAACAATGTCAACCTGATAAAAATGACAATATAAGTGCTTTGGAAGCAGCTGAGAAGATTGGTCAGAATCAAACAGACAATGTAAATGCTCAACCCATTACCCTTTGTAGGTCGCAACGGCTAAGATCTCAACCAGACAGATACCTTAGTATTGTCTTAACCGATGATCAGGCCATCCTAGTTATGGATGATGTTGAGCCAGCGACATACAAAAAAGCTATGACGAGCCCCAACTTTGCTAAATGGCAAGAGGCCATGAAATCCGAGATGGACTCCATGTCTGAAAATCAAGTCTGGGACTTGGTGAATTTGCCCGAGGGTTACACACCCATCGGTTGCAAATGGATCTTCAAACTGAAGACAGACAAATATGGAAATGTATCAATATACAAAGCTAGACTGGTGGCGAAAGGTTATAGACAAATCCACGGGATTGACTATGATGAAACTTTTTCACCGGTTGCAATGCTAAAGTCTGTCCGGATTATCCTAGCAATTGCTGCATATTACGATTATGGAATATGGCAGATGGATGTCAAAACCGCCTTCCTGAATGGGATTTCGGAAGAAACTGTGTATATGACACAGCCAGAAGGTTTTGTTGATCCAAACAACGCTGGAAAGGTATGCAAGCTTAAGAAGTCCATTTATGGACCGAAGTAGGCAAGCAGAAGTTGGAATCTGCGATTTGATGAAGCCATCAGCAAGTTTGGTTTTATTAAGAATCCAGATGAGTCTTGTGTCTACAAGAAGGTCAGTGGGAGTGACATCGCATTCCTAGTCCTATATGTCGATGACATACTGCTCATTGGAAACAACACAAAATTACTAGAGTCCGTAAAGGGCTGGTTGGGAAAGTGCTTTTTGTTTCGGGGTTTTTTGATGTGTCTTGCGGGAGAGTTACAATTCCAAGAATGCCCTTCGACCGCCTGTACCTGCAAAACCACGAAGAATCCGATTGGGTGGAGCTCCGCCTCCGACGATCAAGTCAGTGATGTACGGGAGGAAGAAAGTGCGTTAAAGAGTAATTACTTCTCGCGTAATGGGAGAATTCCGCAATTAAGATTGCTCGGGTTTGGTGTAAATGTATTTGTGATTGTATTGAATGCCCTGTTAATGAAGATTCTCCCACTATTTATAGTGGGGAGCATTGGTTCCCCATTTAGGGTTCCTAGGACACGTGTCAGCAGGGGATTGGAGCCCTGCTGACCAATGGCAAGGTGCCACGTGTCGCTCAGCCATTGGGCCACGTGGCTGGGGTAATTTTACCCCAAACATTTGCCCCTCTCAGGTGTGACGTGGCAAGGTGCCACGTGGCACCTGAGAAGAAGATTTTTTTTTAACCCCTTCAAATTCTAACTGAAGGAAGAGGGAAAAGGAGAAGGGGAAAGGTCGCGCCCCTTCGTCTTCCGGAACAACCCCTATAATAAGTAGGGGTGGAAGCACACGAGAGCTCATTTACAAACTTCGTGAAATTTCTTGAATTTTGAGAGCATCCGGCATTTCAGAGCATCCAGTACTTGAAATTCAAAGCACACGGAGACTTCATAGTTTTAAGAGCACTCGGTTTTCAGACCACCTGTGCAGTAGCAAGCAAGCAAAAGATTTTTGAGAGGGTACCTCAGAGAACCCAGCCGGTATTCAAACCGCCTGTGTCTTCGCAAGCATCCCCAAGAAATTTCTTGAGGTTTTCAACACTTTACTCTAGGTACCGTCTCTATTCTTTCTTGCTTTTCCATGTTTTTCCGTTTGCGTCTTTTGCTTGCATTTTTGTGTATAAGTCCCATAGGTAGATGGACCCGTTATACCCATACCCGGACCATAGTTGTGAACTCAGCCGGTCAATTGATACGGCTGAGTCTAGAACTGGATCTGCCGCCTCTGATCTTTGGAATTTCCCTTTTTCAACGCTTGTATCGACCGACTCCGTGTCTGTGCAGGACACCATGGCCAGAATTAGGGGAACAACTATGGACCCCAATTACAGAGGCGGAGACTCAAATTAGTTATTGCCTAAAAATCAAGGCCCAGACGGGGAGGTTAGATAACCATCCGGCGGTACCCCCGCCACCCCAAGCGATAGCATTTTAGGCTCCTACAACGAGGAGACCTCTCCCGCTGAGGAGGCTGAGCAGCCAGGAGCTGCCAATGATGCTCCCAACTCCCCATCCGGCTCTGATGACGGTCGGTTTGAAAGTAGTAGCTCCAGCTACTTAACCGTGTCAGAAGATAGCGAGGAGGCGGAGAGGCCTTCGTGGCAAATCCGAAACGACCCTCTCATGATCGCCGTCTCCTTGAAGGACCGCACCCTGATGCGGTCTTCTCTACAAGACTTTATCACCAGGCGGCCGCTTGGTGAAGGATACAAGATGACCGTACCGGGGGAGTTCGGGACGGTTATATGGGAAGATGACCAGCCCAACGCTAACGGTTGGTTTGGATGCTATGAGGCGGCTTTCTTAGCCGGCGTCCGCTTCCCCCTTCACAACACGATCAAGGCCATACTTAGGGGGTATGGCTTAGGCGTTTGGCAACTCACCTCGAATTCTTGGGTGAATATATTAGGGTACATTGCCGCCTGCGAGATGCAGGGTCTCAACCCCGGCTGGGAGGCGTTTGCTCATATGCACTACCTGAGCCGGAGCCCAGGCGGCTGGAGGGCCTGGTACACCCTGACCACTCACCCCCAATACATGATGACCTTGGACAAGCCATCTAAATGGTCGGACTGGAAGAACCGGTTCTACCTGGTCAAGGCCCCGTCTTAGGAGGAAAACAGGGAGTACCGGACCTACAACCGGAAACTAGAGCTTATGGGGCAGAAGTGCCGGCTGCCCCCAGTTCCCGATAATGATAGGAAGGCCATTCTAGACTCCGAATTTTTTGAGTTGATCTCTACCTCTCTCTCAACCGGAGAGATAATAAGGGTACCCAAGAACTGGGTGCCCAAACACGAATTTTTCAAAGACGAGTGCTTCTTGTTCGCCTGTGGGCTTAGCAGCATGTTTAAGACCAAAGGTTACGAACCCTAGCCGGTTAATTTGATGCCGGCTGACCTTTTTCTCTTGGTTGCAATGTAAGATTCATATATCTGACCGGATGTACTTTCGTTTTGCAGAAGAATCTAAGAAGATGCTGACCACCGCCAAGACACCCGCAAAAAAGGCTTCAGATATCCGGAAGGAGAATCTGGAGAAGAAACTCACCGCTCAGGCGGCTAAAAAGGTTAGCCCGCCTGACCTTCTCTATGTGCTTGGCTTTGATGTTGTTTTAGCTAGTTATTCATCTAACCATTTGTGGTCTTGTTTCAGGATGGGGGTGTTATTCCCCGTTCTTTACAAAAACAGATCTGGCAAAGGCCGTCTGTTGAAGAACCGGTACTCAAGGTGCCGAGAACTGCTTCTACCGACCGGGCTACTACCGGCGGTAAATCAATAAAGACCCCAGGCGGGTCTAACACTGAGAAGGCCTTAGAGGCCACTCCAATAAGGACCGCAACCGGTCCATCTGCTGCTGGAAGCCAAAAGGCTTCCCAAAAAGGTACAAACCCTTTCGATGTCACATTGCTCGACATACCCATGCGGGTATAATCGTACTCCTCTTCGCAGCCGGGAGATTCTCCGATTAGCCGGCTGTCCGTTGGTGGGGCATACACAGCATTCTCACCGTCTGTTTCTGGTGCAGATAACTCACCACGCTGGCCGGACGCTGCTCAATACGCCCGGGCCATGCTGAAAGCCGTCCCCCGGGACGAGAAGGAGGCGATTCCTGGAATCAATACCTTCAATGCCGACCGGGTTATGGTCGACCTGGCCGATGTAAGTAACTGAGTACCCACCCGACGTATAATTTGTAATATACCCATACGGTCTTTCAACTAATACCGGTTGTGTTGTTGTTGCAGGCACTGCTCCGCGCGGAGGGGCTTAAGAAGGCCTACATCCGCAAACAGGAATAGGTAAGAAGAGCCAAACGTTCTGCGGATGACGCACATAGCGTTGCTCACTATTCCATGATTGTGCATGACTTAGAAACTAAAGCTATAATCATGCAACAGGCGGATCAGGTCAAGTCCTTCCAACGGGCCCTCTCGGAGCAAAAGCTCAAAATGGACAACCTCTAGGCGGCCCTGGATAACGCTGAAGATGAGCTGAAAAAACATGAAGAGCCCCTCAAGCGGCTCGACCAGGCAGAGAAGAGCAGTAAACGGCTGCAACTAGAGAATGACCACCTGGTCAAGGAGGCTGCCAATGCTCAGCGCAATTTCCAGTCCACCCTAGAGGCTGATCAGAGCCGGCTCATCGAGGAGAATGAGCAGGACTGCCAAAACAGAATGAAGAGGGCGTTCTCCATCATCCACCCGGGTGCAGACTACAACGTTTGGGAGCTCGCCTACAAGTACGCAGACCTGGCCATTCTGGCTGAAGAGGAGGGCCAGTCGGGGCTCGGACCGTATGAGCAATGGGTGGAAGCCGAGTTCCAGCGAATGCACGCGAAAGCGGCTGCTTTGGAGACAGTCGAGGATGAGGTTGCTCCTGGCTCCGTCCCCAACACCGACCCAGTTCATCCGGAAGGGAGCCAGGCGCAGGGCGACCGGGTAACAGTGGAAGTAAAGTAGCAACGACCTCCCGGCCTACGCGCCGTGCATTATCTTGTAATAGCGCCGGAAGGGTCGGATTATTCTGCTATTGTTTTTTATTTTGAGCACTAATATTTTCACCGGCTGTGCCGGTTTATCTTGTAAACAATTTTAACATTTTCACCGGCTATGCCGGTTATTTCCGCTATATTTCAACCGGTTGGTCCGTTTTTGAATGAATTTGCTTCTTTTCCTTTTTGCTGTTTTGAATGTCTTGAATGTCGCATCTTTCTTGCTTTGATAATTTCTGCGAGGATAGCAAAGAAAACCCAGCCGGCGTCACCGCCATCTGTGTCTTCGCAAGCTAGGCAAAGAAATTTGTGAGGGTAGGCAAAGAAATTTGCGAGGGTAGACAAGAGAACCCAGCCGGTAATATGCCGTCTGAGTCTTCGCAAGCAATTCTATTTTTTGCCTTGTATGAACCATGAATGTTTTTACGCATGCTTTTTGAATCATGCTTTTTGAATGAATTTCCGCATGACATGTTGGGATTAGGGTAGGTGATTGCCCCTGGATAGGAGGCTGGCATAGACGAAATGGTGCCAGGCGGCTATCCATATGCTATAGCGCAAATGCTAACGACTTTAGCTAAGTGCTAAGTGTCAACCGTTTTTACCGATTTGCCGGCTGGGTTTTTGCAAGAACACCCTTCATAGATTATTGGCCTAACCCAAATGTTTGCCTGCCTGCCTTCTCTTAGTTGATTAGGCGGGACATTAGGTACTGGCTGTCTGTTTTGAGATCAACCTTAAATGGTACTCGATCCAAAGAGGGGGCCGGATGCATGTTTGGGAATGCTAACCCGCAATTCTTTGGTGCTATGGATCAATCAGGCGGTTAGGGCCTCCTGATTTTTGATCACTAGAACAATTTTCCACCCGAATGGGAGATGTTCTCTTCGATGAATTCACCCGAATGGGTGTCACCGGCTGGTTCATTAAATTTCCGGGCCCGCTTGTGTTGGACACAAGACAAGGCGCATGGGAAATAGATAAAGGGGGTCGCTTGTGTTAAGCACAAGACATGGCGCATGTAAACACTATATGTAGTAAATCTTTCTTATTAATTGTACAGAAGTATACAAAAACTATACAATTTCTAGAAGTAGTACCTTTTGAGATTATCTACATTCTAGGTTCTAGGCAGCTTTCTACCGTCTGGGGCTTCCAGGCGATATGTGCCGTCTCGTACTTCTTCAAAGATCCGGTAGGGTCCCTCCCAATTTGGGGTCAGTTTGCCTTGTTCATTGGCCCTACCGGTTGCTTCCATTTTGAGGAGCACAAAATCTCCTACTTTCAGAGGCTGTTTGTGAACCCGCTTGTTGTAGGCTCTTGTCATTTTCAGGCGGTAAATCTCATGATGCAAAGCTGCGTTGCCCCTTCGCTCTGGGAGAGCATCCAGTGCAAGCCGCATGGCTTCCCAGTTGGCCGCCTCATCATATAGCATGATGCGAAGCGTTGGCTCATAATGTTCAATGGGGAGCACCGCCTCAGTGCCGTATGTCATAAGAAAGGGTGTTTCACCGGTTGCCCCTTTTTCAGTGGTCCGGATGACCCAAAGGACATGAGGTAGTTCCTCTGCCCATAGTCCACCGACTCTTTCCACCTTCTTTTTTATACCGTCTGAGATCAACTTATTGAAGGCCTCAAGTTGCCCGTTTGCCTGAGGACGGCCAACGGATGCAAAACAATGGGAGATTCCTTGGTCTCCCAGCCAGCTCTTGAGGACAGGCGTTTCGAATTGAGGTCCATTATCAAAGACCATAGACATTGGAACCCCAAACCGGGTGATGACATTTCTCCAAATGAAGGAGATCACGTCCTTTGTTTTTATGCCCTTGACCGCCTCTGCTTCAACCCATTTGGTGAAGTAATCGACTGCCACCAAGATATATCGGCAACCACCTGAGGCAGGCGTATATGGACCCAAGATGTCCATGCCCCATTTTGCGAACGGAACCGGACTATGGATGGCTGTCAAGTCAGTTGCCGGTCGATGTATTAGCCGGGCGAACTTTTGGCATTTATCACACCGTTTCACCAAATCCATGGCGTCTGCCTCAAGAGTGGGCCAAAAGTAACCCTGCCGTCTGGTTCTTCTTGCCAAAGACCTGCCGCCTATGTGCGAAGCACAAAAACCCGCGTGCATATCCTCTAAAACCTCTCTTCCCCTTTCAGGGGTTACACACTTTAGATATGGCTGTAGATTACCCTTCCGGAGAAGTTCTCCATGGTGCATGACGAAGCTCAGAGCACGCTTCTTGAGCGCCATTGCTTCAGAAGGGTCATCCGGTAAAGAACCGTCTGCTAAGTAATCCCGGATGGGGTCCATCCAGGTGGCACTTCGGTCCAGGATACCTAAGGGGTCATGATCAATGCTTCGTTTCTCAATGACTTCCCAAAAAACCTTCCTAGGTGCATCACAGGAGGCGGATGACGCCAATTTGGAAAGAGCATCTGCCTGATTATTCTTTGACCGAGGCACCTGACTTAGATGAAATTCATCAAGTGACACAGCCTCTTCTCTGACCGCCTGCAGATATTTGATCACAGCCGGATGGGTGGCCTCGTAGTCACCATTGTACTGGCTAACAATCAATTGAGAGTCTGAGTAGGCAGCGATCTTTGTTGCTCCTGCTGCCTTACACATTCGAATACCGGTTAACATGGCTTCATACTCCGCCTCATTATTAGAGGCTTGGAACCGGAACCGTAGTGCATACTCTAACTTATCCCCTTCCGGAGAATGACATATAACACCTGCACCACAGCCGTTCACCGTAGAGCTACCGTCTACGAATAACTTCCAAACATGATCAGGATTTTCCGGTTTCACCGGCCTAGTCATTTCAACGATGAAGTCGGAAAACGCCTGACCTTTCACTGCCCGCTTGGGTTCAAAAGTTATCTCGAGGCTCTGTATTTCAACAGCCCACTTGATCATTTTGCCGGATGACTCGATGGTGGTCATTGGGCGCTTGAGCGGCTGGTCTGTATATATAATCACCGGGTGAGCCAAAAAGTAAGGTTTCAACCGTTTGACTGCGACGAACAGGGCCAACCCAAATTTTTCGATCATGGGGTACCGGAGCTCAGCGTTCTTGAGAACATGGCTGATGAAATACACCGGGAGCTGATTACCGTCTCTCTCATCGAGGAAAACGGCACTAAGGGCATGATCAGAGACGGCGAGGTACATATAGAGGACCTTCCGGGGCAAGGGGCTGACTAGCCTTGGCAACGAATGCAAATGTTGCTTTAGCTTTTGGAATGCCATTTTCGCCTCTTCACCCCACTCAAATGTGGACCTCTTCCGGATGGCCTGGAAGAAATAGAGGTACTTGTCACCTGACTGGCAGAGAAATCTTCCCAATGCCGCCAGGCAACCGGTCAATTTCTGGGCTTCTTTCACAGTGCGGGGAGACCGCATGTCAATGACTGCCTGCACTTTTTCCGGATTAGCCTCTATGCCCCTTTGATCGATCAAAAATCCGAGAAAATTCCCAGACTCAACACCAAATACACTCTTCTTTGGGTTAAGCATGACCCGGTGCCGCCTGAGTGTGGTGAAAGTTTCTCGGAGGTCTAGTAGATGATCCGTCTGAAGCTTGGATTTGACTATCATGTCATCAATGTACGCCTCTACATTCCTGCCAATCTGATTGATGAAAACGGTGTTTATCATGCGCTGGAATGTAGCCGGTGCATTTTTCAACCCAAACGGCATCACCTTGTAACAAAATAACCCCTGATCAGTGACGAAGGTCGTCTTCTCTTGATCTTTTTTCCATAGGGGTATTTGGTGGAAACCTGAATAGGCAGCCATGAAACTCATCAGAGCATGGCCGGCTGTAGAGTCGACCAGATTGTCGATCTTTGGAAGCGTGTAACTGTCCTTTGGGCATGCTCTGTTCAGATCTGTGTAGTCTACACACATCCGCCAGGTACCATTCGACTTTTTCACGAGGACAACGTTTGCTACCCAATCCGGGTAGTAGCATTGCCGGATGAACCCAGCATCTAACAAGTTTTTGACCTCAGCCGCTGCCGCCTGAGATCTCTCTTCACCGTGATCCCTCTTTTTCTGCCTAACCGGCTTCTTTTTAGGATCCACGGCAAGCTTGTGGACAGCTAGATCCGGGCTGACGCCTGGCATCTCTTCCACTTCAAAGGCAAAGATGTCTTTGAATTCCTTCAGAAGTTGGAGCAGGTCTGCCCCCAACCGTTCATAAGCAACCGTCCCAACCTTGACAGTTCTGTCAGGACGGCTGTCGTCGAGGACGACATCAATGCAGTCACCAGCCGGCTGAGGTCGTTGATCATCTGACCTTTCCCCGGCTACTGATTGCTATTTTTCTTGCTTAACGCGATCCGTCTGGTCCGCCTTTCTTTTCTTACCGGCTGCCCTGGAGTTGCCGTCTCCGGCTGCCCCCATAGTAGGTCTGATGTCAGAGAGATAGCACTCCCTAGCAGTCCTCTAGTCCCCCTTAAGGGAACCGACTATACCATCGTCCCTTTCAAATTTGACAAGCATGAGGGAGGGAACGATGACAGCCTTAGATTCATTGAGGGTCGGACGGCCAAAAATCATGTTGTAGGCGGCAAGCTCTTCTACAACCAGGAATTTGATCACCATGTGGCGTCCTTCTCCCTTTTAACCCAGCCGGATGGGAAGATCTATGCTCCCTACCGGATGCACTACACCTCCCCCAAAGCCAACAAGCGGGTGGGGCGCCTGGTGCATGCTACTGGATTTGTACTTGAGCATGGTCAAGCACTGATAACTGATTAGGTCAGACGAGCTCCCGGTATCTATTAAGATCCGGCCAACTCTCTGATTGGCAACCTTGCATTCGATGACTATGGGGTCATCGTGGGGCCGTCTGACCTTGCCCCGGTCCTTTTCAGAAATAAGGACCTCAGGAAATATGTCTTTCGACGCCTGGGTCTCCTCAACTAAGTTAACCAGCTTCCTGATGTTATCTTTGGTGCCCCAGATAGTGGGACCCCCACCGGCAAAGCCGCCTGCGATTGTGAAGATTGTCTCTTCATCCGTTTCTGAATTGGCAAGAACAGCTTTTGCCGCCTGCCCTTTCTTGGCCAGGGTGTTGCCCTTGGCTTTGGGCAGATAAGACCTTAGAGCCCCTTCATCAGCCAGACGGTCTAATAGCCGCCTGAGGCTATAGCAACCATTAATTTCATGGCCAACATCCTCATGGTACTGGCAGTATTTGCTTTTGTCCCGGCTGCCTACGGGGCTTTTCATAACAGCCGGCTTGTCGAGAGACATCCGGTCCTTAATCTCCATGAGGATGGAGGAGCAGTCCTTTGTGAACTCGTACTTGGGAACGTATGGTTCAGATTTCCGTCTGAGCTTCTGAGCCGGCTGACCAGATCAGTCTGCCGCCCAGACCTCCTTTCTCTTCTTTTCTTCCTTTTTAGCCGGCTGTTGTTGTTGCTGCCGGTTGTCTCTTCTGTCGGGTTTTTTGAAATCCGACGGCTGCTTTACAGCATAAAGCTCCGTCGCCTGTATGTAGGCTTCAACTTCCATTAACGCCTCTTGGAGGGTGGCTACCCTTTTCCGGACGAGGTTAAACTTGAAAGTTGACCCATCCTTCAGACCCGTAAAGAAGTCTGTGTAAGCAACTTCATCAGACAATCCTTGAATCTGAATTCTCATCAGATTGAACCGCCTGACATACGACCGGAGTCCTTTTCTGTCACCCTACTGTATTGCCCCCAGATCAAGGCATGTCTTTTTGGCCGGGATGTTCATTGAGAAGTTTGACGTAAACAAGTACCCCAAGGTCTTGAAGCTGTTGATGAAGCCGGCTGGTAAGTTATCGAACCACCGTTGGGCAATGCCCTTTAGGGTAGCCGGGAAGCATCGGCACCAGACGACATCATCCAACCCCTGTAGGTACATGAGGTTGGAATAAGCCATTAAATGATCTTCTGGGTTGGAGGTACCATCATAGGCCCCTACCAACACGTTTTTGATCTTGGCCGGCTGTGTCGCCTGGGTTATCTCAGGGGAGAACGTCGAGGGCTGTTCTCCCAACTTCAGCAGGCGCTGCTGCCAATCCATGAGTTGGAACGGCTGCTGCACATTTCTGCCTAACGGACCCGTTTGGGTAAAAGGGGATCCACCCAGCCCATTTGGCGAACCAAATAGACCAGGCTGGATCACTTGGGGTACAGACCGGGCGGAAGGTTCGCCCTTCTAACTCCCTAGACTCGTGCCCGTACGCCTGTTAGAGGTGCCACGGAAACTGTCCGGAAAGGTCGACGTTGAAGCCGACGCAGACGCCAGACTTCTCTTTTCTTGGAGAAACGTCCGGGCGTCAGAGAATATCTTTTTTGAACCATCCGGCTGCAAGTGCCGGATGGGTTTTCTGGGTTCCGCTTGCGGGAAGCGGAGCCGGTTTTGATCGAACCGGAGGCCCTCCCCCTCTGGCTTTGGATGAGAGGTAGGGACCCGGTCTTTGATTGCCTTCTTGTTAGAAGGCTTCTTGGCCGGATGACTCTGCTTGGGAGTAGCTGACCGAATAAGGCTCTGGATTTCGCCTTTGAAACTATTCATGAAGGTCATGAGTTCGTTCCTTGTGACGAGAGCAGAGCCCTCTGCCGCCTGTGCAGCTCCAACCGGGTTGCCGGCTGGGTTGCTTGGAGCAGCTTGGATGTTTTCCCGTTCCTTCTTATCCCTGGAACGGGTGTGCTTGGTTTTGAAGGACCCGTATGGGGCCACATAGGTGTCGAGTCCATACTCATCACCGCTTTCATGGTCCGTCTGGACCTCAGGCTCGGCCGATGGCCGCTTGTCCTTATACGGTGGTACAGGGTTAGAAGCCATCTCAGAAGTACTCTCCCCATAGACAGCGCCAAATGTTTCGGGGTTTTTTTATGTGTCCCGCGGGAGAGTTACAATTCCAAGAATGCCCTTCGACCGCCTGTACCTGCAAAACCACGAAGAATCCGGTTGGGTGGAGCTCCGCCTCCGACGATCAAGTCAGTGATGTACGGGAGGAAGAAAGTGCGTTAAAGAGTAATTACTTCTCGCGTAATGGGAGAATTCCGCAATTAAGATTGCTCGGGTTTGGTGTAAATGTATTTGTGATTGTATTGAATGCCCTATTAATGAAGATTCTCCCACTATTTATAGTGGGGAGCATTGGTTCCCCATTTAGGGTTCCTAGGACACGTGGTCAGCAGGGGATTGGAGCCTTGCTGACTAATGGCAAGGTGGCACGTGTCGCTCAGCCATTGGGCCACGTGGCTGGGGTAATTTTACCCCAAACACTTTTCAATGAAGGACTTAGGAGAGGCATAGTACATATTGGGCATCAAGATCTACAGGGATAGATCTAAGAGGATGATTGGATTGAGCCAGAGTACTTACGTTGATAAAGTACTGGCACGATTCAACATGGAGAATGCCAAAAGAGGGCACCTACCCATGTCCCATGGCGTGACTCTCAGCAAGAAACAGTGTCCACAGACACCTGTTGAGTGAGAGAGAATGGATCAGATTCCATATGCTTCGCTAATTGGGTCGATCATGTATGCCATGATATGTACCAGGCCAGATGTATCGTATGCTTTAAGCGCTACGAGCCGATACCAATCAAACCCAGGAGAGGCACATTGGACTGCGGCCAAGAATATCCTGAAGTACCTAAAAAGGAACAAGGATAAATTCCTGGTCTATGGTGGCCACAAAGACCTTGTTGTTGAAGGTTACACCGACGCTAACTTCCAAACTGACAGAGACGACTTCAAGTCACAGTCATGGTACATATTTTGCCTAAATAGAGGAGCGTTTAGCTAGAAGAGTGCCAAGCAAAGCACCATTGCAAATTCTACAATTGAAGCCGAATACTTGGCAGCTTCAGAAGCCGCTAAGGAGGCTATTTGGATTCGCAAGTTCGTCAGTGAACTTGGTGTTGTACCCTCTGTTTGGGGGTAAAATACCCCTAACAAGCAGACCACTGTTAACGCAACATGTGTCCCAATAGCCTGCTGACACGTGTCACCAAACCCTAGAAGGGGATTGATCTCCTTCTCTATAAATAGAGGAACCATCCTCATTTACAAAAAAAACACACAACATACATTGAATCCACATTCAATCAACTCCAAAATTGAGCAATCTTCATTGCATCACCCTCTTGACTCGGGAGGGGTCATTGAGCAATCTTCATTGCATCACCCTCCTGACTCAGGAGGGGTCATTGAGCAATCTTCATTGCAGAACCCTCCTGACTCAAGAGGGGTTATCACTTACAGAACCCTCCTGACTTAGGAGGGGTTATTACTACATTCCGCACTATACTCCTCATACTCGTTCTAACTTGATCATCGAAGGCGGAACTCCCTCGGGAGTCTCCGTTGTTTTGCAGGTACAGGCAGCCAGAGGTCAGTCTCGGTATTGTAACTCTCCCGTAAGACACATCAAAAAACCCCGAAACATTTGGCGCCGTTTGTGGGGAGAGTACCACTGAGATGACTTCACAGCAATCTGTACCACCTCTTGACAGGAGGCGGCCTACGGTTGAGTTCAAAAAACCGAGTGCCCCCTCCCTATCCTGAGTGTCTGAGCCGGCTTAAACGTCGCCCTACCCAGACAACTTCTATAATACCTCAAATGAGGCATTCAAGGGAGGTTAGTAAGGCAGCTTGATTGCCCCTTCTGGCCCTCAGAATCCATTCGGCGCAGTAAGCGCTTCAACAGCCATACATGTCGTGTGGACCGTCATATATGCAGCCGTCCCCCTTTTTTCAGGGGTTAGGCGGCAAAACATCCTTGTGTGTTCTCCAATGCAAAAGCACTAGAATACCAAGTGCTGCAGGCGTCATGATGCCGAAATGCCAAGTATTACAGGTGTCGTGAGGCCGCCTAACCAGTGCTCCAAGCGTCATAAGACCAAGTGTCAAGTGCTACAAGCGTCATATGACAACCTGTCAAGGGTCAGCCGGCAAGCTTGTAAGCTATACTTGCAATTATATCATTATTATGATTAAAAAAAAAAAGTATTTGCAATTGCATGTCAGGCGCCTAACTTCCATATTACATATACTTATATTCAATAGTGGAATCATTATGTGGATATTTATACTCAATTCATGAGTAGTGCATGGCGACCATACATTCTTTAGTTTGTTACGTCGAGTATACACAAGCGGCAAACAAGCACCAAAGACCAAGCAAAGCTGGCTGACTTTGATGCTCACAGGCCGCATCATACAACCGTCTTTAAAGCTGACTATATATGCAATGTTGGGCATGGTAAAGCATCGTATCTGTAGTTCCCAAAGCTGCCAGGCGGCAGCAAAGGTGCATGAGCATTCGGCTACTCAAATGCCGAAGCAAGAACGGAATGGCTTGTTGCTTCGTACATGTACAAGCGGCAATTATAAGAGCAGCCACACAACCGGTATGCTATCAACAACACAACCGGTGTATTCCCTGCTGCCCAACCTTACGCCAGGCGCAAGCCGGCTGTGTTACTTGCCTAGTTGACCACTTGAGATAGAGCATGGAGCTACTATCACCTTCTGCCCACACAACGGCTGTAAGCCTCGAGAGCCTCCACTCACTGACCCAAATACAAGCGGCAATTATACGGCTGTGGGTAGGATGCTAAGACCGGTTGTATAAATGCATGCAATCATATCATTATTATGATTATCAAAAAAAAAAAAAAAAAAGCTAGGTGGAAGTACATGAGTTAGGCGGTGTTAGTGTTAAGATATTAATATACTCATTATAAAAGTCAAAGACTTTTATAAATAATAAGAAGGGACATTATTAGCATCTTGTAACACTGTTATATTATCATCTTTGCTCCCCATGCGTGAGTATTTATCAAGACCAAACCCGCATACCCAAGCGGCACCCAAGCGCCCATTAGTAGTGATGCGACATTCCTAGCAAGCATCCTAGTGGTAGTAGCCGGCTCTTATGTGCTGCTACTATTCTTTGTTGAGTAGGATGCATCCGGCACTTTGTGGCTGGATAACCGAAGGCAACCAGCGAATCCGGCTGTGTATAAACCGGTTGTGTGTACTTTGAGAGCCATCTTGGGCAGTCTGGATGCCGAGGAAACTAAGGGCAACCGGCCTTAAGTGAGGAGAAACCTTCAATGACCGGCTGTATGCCCAGCAATCGCAACACAATTAAGCATTATTCAAGCCATAACATCCGACACGGCGAGGTCTGAATGGGGGTGCTAGAGTTGCTGCTGCTCTATGCCATTTTCAATAGGGTCAGCCGGCATTTGAGTGGAAGTGCGTAAGCATTAATACCCAGTTGTGCAACTAGTAACATATACGTTGTTTCAAACACATGCATGCAGCAATTTGATCAAATTCAGCTAGGCAACCAGAATACTCAAGCGGCCTCTTGTGAGTTTCAAACACAAGCGACATTACGCAAAGACGGCTGTGATACTTACGAATGGGCATCCCGCATGTAATGCTTGTGCCTCGCCAATCTTCTTTTCTCATCATTAAAAAGAAAGCTCCCCCTTTCATGAGCACAAGTCAAGCGGCACCCCAAGCACCCACCATACACCCGGCTGTGTGCACTCCTATAAAGACCGGTTATGTATCACAAAAAGGGCATCAAGCGTGAGCATTGAACCTGGATGGGCAGCTTATGCTTACTCCACTATCAATAGGCCCAGGCGGCACTATCCAAACTTTCAACCCATGCGTCACTACAAAAAATATGAGAATAGGCAACACATAATATTGCAACAAAATGACAAATGTTGTCTTTTGTAGGAAAAGGCAACAATACTTGTTTGTTACCTTGATCTTGAACAATCTATACCACAATACATTGTAAAAGTTTAAAAAGTGTTGCTTTAGTGTATGTAAGACAACAGTATTATAAAATGTAGCCTTTTTTTAACATAAGGCAACATTTATTTCACATGTTGTCCAAAAAGATAACAACAATAAAATTGTTATCTATGCAACAAGTTTAGAAACGTTTTTTCAAGGTATGTAAGGCAACGATTGTTATATGTGTTTTTATTGCTTTATGGAAGCCAATAGTTGTAACACTTTTACTTACTCCCTCCGTATTTTATTACTTGCTCATTTCTCCATGCGCGGAGTTTTGGAAGAAATTAGTAAAATATTGTGTAAGGTTTTCAAAAAAGAAATGAGCAAGTAATAAAATACAGCCACAAAAGAAAAGTAAAGCAAGTATTAAAATATAGAGAGAATATAGTTTTGTTAACTTAACGACACAAATATGTAACAAAATCATATCATTCTTTAATGAAGTAATATGTAAGCTGTAAACCTGTATTCATAATATTATTACTACATACGGGTATTCAGATCAAGAATCATGTATATCTTTTTTACAATTTTGTTATAATATTTTATTTTAGTATAATATTGATGTTGTTAAAAAAAAATCAAGACATTTAATTTAGAAAGAGAATTCAAGATACAGTATACTACGTATGTAATAATAACTATAGTATGTCGATGAAACTAAGAAATAATTATACTCATTTATACATAGGTAAAAGTACAAAATCTTCATGTACTGCATGTTAAGAACTGCATGTTCCTGACAAAACTCATAACAAAGAAGTTCATCCAGTATACTAATTACCAAACATCTAAACAAAATTATATTGTTTTGGAACACATCATAACATATTGACATACTAATAAAAATGTAAGTCAAAGAGTGAGAAACCCATATCCTCGTCCTCACTTCCCTTCTCTAGCTTCTTTTCTTCCTTTGGTGTCTCAGCGAGAGCTACCCCACCTCGTTAACTAACCTCGTGTAGCTAGGGGTGTACACCGGTCCTAAACCGGACTGGACCTGGACCGATTCTGTTGGGACCGGGACCTGAATCAGGGGATTTTGAGGACTGGAGACCGGACCTGATTCAACAGGTCCGGTTCCGGATCAAACCTCAGGTCCAGTCCGGGTTTGGACCTGAACAGACCTGTTTTGTATTTTTTTCGTTTTTTTAATACATAACCTATTGGACCTGCATATGGACCTGTTTTGTGATTTTTAGACCTGTAACATAATTTAATAAATACATAAAATCTCAAATTATCAATCACAAAACTACATAAATTTTATAAAGTCCCAATTCTCAAACACCAAAAATACAAACCTGGTAAAATTAACAAATAACTCATAAAATTACATAAAGTCTCTAAGTGTCAAATACTAGAAATACATAATTCTCCAAAGATAGCAACACCAAACCACACCATTACTGTACATCACCCAAAACAACAGCCCAACCAGTGCAGAGCAGGCACCAGAAGGTCCTTGAAGAACAGCAGTCAGACCAAACACAAACAGCATCATAAAATCTGAACCATAGCAAAATAGTCCCAAGGTCACAGAAACACAAACTGCACCAGAGCAAAGCACAGTAGCCACCACATCAGAACCAAGCTCAGGAACGCAGAACAGCTACACAACAGGCCAGCAGAAAGACAGACCATAGCAAATCAGAAGGGACAGAAAAAACAGAAGCATCAGAAGATGTACCAGAGTTATCCAGAGCTGTTAAAGGCTATTAACAACGTATGAGATCTATTGGCAGAAACTACTACAAGCCAAAAAGTATCAATAGGGACCAGATTGCACAAACACTAGTTTTGAGAAACACTTGCTTAGAAAGAAAAGCTGGTGGTTACTAGCCTGTACAGGATGATTTTGTATTGTTTCAATGACATGCTTCGAATGTCCCCACTCCACTTGACAGAATCTTCTTGTACCTGTAATTGCTCCTGATAAGCAGCAAACCAAAATCAAACAAAAAAAAAAATTAAAAAAAAGAAAAACCAAAAGAATTTTAAAGCCTTATAACCTAAAAAAATTCCAGATCATAGAAAAAGGAGGAGAATTAAAATCCTCTTGCTTCTATTAACGAAGTCTCGTCATCTTGCTGCAAACCAAAATACAAAAAAAAAAAAAAATGTTTAGGCAATAGCTTACAAGTCTATGAGGAAAATACCTTACAAGATAGTTATTAATAAGCATCCATTATCTCTTATAATAATTAAAATACCTTACAAGTTTATTATTAATAATCATCCATTATCTCTTATAAACTCATTTGTGTCTTTTTTTTTTATTATTTTTTTATTTTTTTTTACCAATAATAGTTATCTGAAACCGATGTAAATTCAGAGAAATTGAATGAGATCAAATACCTTACAAGTTTATGAGCTTCATCAAATTGGTTCCAGAAAATTCGCCACCATCTCTAACTTCTGATAATGGGCATTCAGAGTCTCAACTTGCTGTTTCGAGAGTTTCTCCTCCTCCTCTAGCTGCTTCTGCTACACAGAAAGTAACAACACCCTAAATATGAGTATTTACCAGCAGTAACCTTAGGGGCATGGAGTAGTAGGTAATGGGGATGCTATCTTAGGCAAAGAGAATTTACCAGCAGTAGAATTCTCAGAACTTCTTGACAGCAATGGTGCAGAATGTCCAACATTGCTTGTAGGTCTGCCAGAACCATATATAACAATGCAATCTAATATATCAACTGCATGCTTAAGCTATATGTATACTCCTTTCTCTGACACAAATATTAGTCTGTTAGAATATCAGAGGATACATTTGCAATTCTTGCAAACAGTATGGAATAAAAAAACTAATGTTTGTAATAGTTTTTATGATTGTACAAACCTTGAAGCACCAAATTCATCTTACTCGAATTTTTTGAAGGTAGTTTAAGAATTTAACCAATGAAAATAATTTGCTGAAGGTGTTTGTTGAATCTTTACCTAAGCAACTTTTAGCTCGGCCAATCTCAAACAATCAAGATCCTCTGAGAATAGTACGCCACTAGGAAAAAGAAGGCGTCTAAGAGAAATCAAGAAGCGTGCCTGTGTATTGTATGAGAGAAAATTGATCAGAAGATGCCTAATGACTTGCTCTGAACAAATATGAGTTACTCCATAACAAACTTGAGAAAGGAAAGGTACCCATTGAAATCCAACAAGGACACTCCAACAGCCTAATAATCTTAATCCTTGTCTTCTTACGAGCTGTCAGATTATGAACAAAGGCAGGGATATGCATCAATTTCACCCGAGGAGAAGAGGATAACAAATTTTATGATTGTAAGATATTTGTAAGACTAAGGAAGATCATCAGAATACCAGTAATACAATTGTGCCTAAAGCAAAACATCCACTCATTGATGTACTAATGAATTTGAGATCCCTGCCAGCCACATGATAAAAAGTGAAACCTCTCAAGTTCTTAATTTGTTACTTGATCATCATATCAATAGCTACAAAAATTAAACACAAAGCGACAATGAAGCAGCATGTGTCAAACAGATCAGCAGAGTTGGGTTTGGGTCTATCATCGTAGATTTCTGGATTTGAAGTGTTTATACGCATCATAATTTATCGGGCTTTTGAAATGATATTCACATTTGGTCTTTTTTTCTCAGTCAGGTTTAGGTCTGTGAAGCTCAATTTGCGGAAAAGAATTTTAGGCTAACTTTTCAAAGACTTTCATATATCAAGATTACAAATTTACAAGTTAGATTTAGTTAGATTTAACCCGGTTGGGTCAACAACTGATAGGATGCCAGCCAACAAATTGACTGTGATACTTTTAAATATAGCTCCACAAGTGGAAAACTATATTTATCGCAATGAAATAGACAATATTGAATGAAACAAGGAAGTAAGTTAGATTTTACCAGCAATGTACCCTCATAGGGGAGTATACCAGGTGTCACACTCAAAGCAAGGAAGAAGTTCGGTGAAGCTGCACTCAATAGACCAGCTGCACATGTAAAAGATTAGAGTCTTATGGGAAAAGGTATAAAACCAATGTGTAATGTTTACGAGGACCAGGACATACCACATAACAGCAAAACAACAACACAAACAAGACAATTAAAAGCAACAGCAAGACCTCCTCTAAACAAACAAAAACCTTCCTGAAGACAACCTGCAATCCAGCAACAAAGAACCACAGCAGTGAGAACAACAGCTCCCAGCAGACCAGAGAAGCCAGACCTGCAGCCCACTAGCAGCTCCCAGCAATACAGGAAAGCAAGAGAAACCAGACTTGCAGCAGAACAAGACATAAATAACAGCCCCAGCTACAAGCACTGCCAGCCAAACGAACAAAGAAACAAGGACCTACAGCAGAACAGGACAGAAATAGCAGCAGCAAACAGCCAAACAGCTGAGCAGGAAAGCAGCTACAAGCATAGCCAGCCAAACCAACAAAGAAACGAGGACCTGCACAGCTCAACAGAATCAGCCTCACAGCAGACAATAGCATAACAGAAACAAACCACTCCCAAGCAAACACAGCAGGCAGCAAAAACAGGAGAACATGAACTAGCTAGGAATGCTCGCTCTAAGCTGAAATAGCCACTGCCTGCTGCCTGCTGCTAGAGCTGGCAGATGCCTGCAGCTTTTCAGGCTGGTGGCTACATTCTATTAATGAGATTATCAAATGATCCCACAAAAAAAAGAAAAAAAAAATTGATCATTAAAACAAATAATTTTGCAGTCAAATAAAACCAAAACTGTTTAAGCTAAAATCCCTAGGCTTTTATTACTTCAAATTTACTAAAAACAGAATACTAGAAAGGACCAATCATATTTCCTAAGCTTCATCTTCACTTTCTTGCATGAAATCCCATAGAGTATTATCCTTGATTTCATCATCCGAATCATCAATTTCCGGCGCTGCTTGCATTTCTAACAGGTATTCTGGAACGTCAACAGTAGTGGCAGGCAAGTCCTCTCTCAACCAACTAACATCATTGTCATCAGCAACAGTTGCCCCTGGGCAAACACCATCACTAGCAGATTCATTCCAATAAGAAACTCCAACATCACCATTTGATTCTTCACTCATATCAAAGAAGTCTCCGGGGATAGTTTCCATAACGTAATGCAAATGCTTTTCTTTGGAATCTTGCACATAAAAAACTTGGTTTACTTGATTAGCCATCACAAAAGGGTCATTAGTATAGCATAACCTTTTAAAATTAGCACATGTTAGCCCAAACTCATCTTGCTCCACTTGAAACCAGTTACAGCGAAACAATACCACTTTGAAATGCCCAAAATAATCCAACTCAATGATATCCTCCACCACTCCATAATATTTGACATCCCCAACAACAGGATTTTGATCGGAACTTGCAAAACTCGACATTGAAGATGTTACACTAACTCCACTACATTGAGTTTTCCTTTTTGACTCATGTGCTGTTGTATGAAATTTGTTACCATTTATTAGGTACCCTTTAAAACTTCTCACAGTATAGTCAAGACCTTGGGATAAAGCCTTTATTTCTTTGGAAACATTTTCTTCCCGTACATGGTCCTTGAACCATGCTCCAATATCATGACTGTGTTCTTGTGCTCTCGCCCACCTACTCCGCTTACCCCGTCTACCTTGACTTCTTTGACGATTCACTAAATCTTGATGTTCACTACATACATATCACAAAGCAACTTAGTTGTATAAGTCAATTATAAATAATAAAGATTAAATATAGTTAATATGAAATAATACCAATTTAAATTTACTTACTGACCTTATGTAAACACTTATTTCATCACAATTAAAGAGTACATAGCGATGAGCTTTCATCAAAGTGTCTTCATCTAAAGAAACCTTTTTGCCTTTATTTTTCTTTCTTACACCTAAAGGACGTCCAACATTAGGAAAAAGGCTTCCATCTTCATTGGACGCAGTATCATCATCATCATTTCTAGGTGCTCGATTCAACTTTGAATTAAATTCATCGTGAAGATATCGAGAACAAAAAATAAGGCATTCTTCTTCCAAGTAGGCCTCTGCAATGGAACCTTCGGGTCGACTTCTATTTTTTACATACGACTTCAATTTACCCAAATACTGCTCTTTCGGATACATCCAACGACTTTGAACAGGACCCCCAAGCCTTACCTCCTCTACAAGATGAAGTGGAAGGTGGACCATTATGTCTAAGAAACTAGGGGGGAATATCTTCTCAAGTTGGCAAAGTATCTCTATGATTTCAGATTCAAGATCGTCAAGATCTTTAGGCTTTAGAAATTTCCTACATAGACCCCTAAAAAAGGATCCTAGCCTAATCAAAGTCGATGCTACTTGTTTAGGCAAGGTATTCTTTACAGCAACTTGGAGCAAATAATGAAGCATAAAGTGGGCATCATGGCTCTTGTAACCAAAAACTTTCCTCTCATTGGATTGGACACATCTGGAAATGTTTGATGCACAACCATCGGAAAACTTAGCACCTTTTATCATACTGCAGAACAAGTCTTTTTCACTAGAAGATAAAGAAAAACAGGCTTTGGAGTATAAACGCTTCCCTCTATTATTTGTTCTCTTTGGATGGAGTTCATTTCTTATACCCATATCTTGTAAATCAAAGCGGGCTGCTACATGGTCCTTGGTCTTTCCTGGGATATCAAGCAAAGTACCGAGCACACTGTCACAAATATTTTTCTCAATGTGCATAACATCAAGATTATGACGCAAGGTATTAGTTTCCCAATAAGGAAGCTCAAAGAAAATTGATTTCTTCTTCCACGAAAATTTCTTTCTACCCTTCTTTTGAGTTTTCCCAAATTTATTTTCAAACCCTTCTAAATCTTTTAATACCTCAGAACCTGAGAATCTAGCAGGAGGAGGAGGCCTTGTCTCTACATTACCATCAAAAGCTCTCTTATTACGACGCCATGGATGATTTTCTTTCAAAGAGATACGATGTCCCATGTAACACATTTTCTTGCTATACTTTAGGTATTTGGACCAAGTCTTATGATTGCAATTCGGGCAGGCAAATTCTCCTTTGGTGCTCCATCCGGACAACATTGCATAAGCAGGGAAGTCACTGATTGTCCATAACAAGGCTGTCTTTAAAGAAAATGTTTCATCTTTCACAGCATCATATGTCTCAATTCCAACTTCCCATAACTCCTTCAATTCCTCGATTAATGGTTGCAAGTAAACATCAATGTCATAACCCGGAGAAGAAGGACTAGGTATAATAAAAGACATGATATTGTACCCGGACTTATTAAATAACCAAAGAGGCAAATTATAAATGGATAAAACAACAGGCCAAATACTATATGACACACTCATAGTTCTGAATGGGTTGAAACCATCAGTAGTAAGAACCAACCTCACATTTTGAAAATCATTTGCAAATTGAGGATGTGCAACATCGAAATCTTTCCAAGTTTGTCCATCGGCAGGATGCCTTAATTTGTCATCTTTCCTGCGATCAGTTTCATGCCATATCATGAGTCCAGCCGTCTTAGAGCACATGAACAACCTTTGTAGACGAGGTTTAAGAGGAAAGTAACGTAAAACTTTTGCAGGAACTCCTTCGTCGGGCAATGCACCTTCCTCTTTTTGCTTCTCATTTAACTTCCACCTAGAAGCTTTACAAACATGGCAAGACTTGTCATTTGCACGTTCTTTCCAATACAACATACAATCATTAGGACACGCATCAATTCGTTTGTAATTAAGTCCAAGGTCCTTCACCATTTTTTTTGGCATGATGAAAAGAAGTGGGAAACTTTGCAAATGGAAAGGCAGCACATTGAAGCTTCATCAACCCGTCGAAAGAAGAATTGCTCCACCCGTTAAGGCATTTAAGTAGATAGAGTTGCTCTGTGTATGAAAACACAGAAAAATCCTTACAGCCTGGATATAATGCCTCTCGTGCATCCTCTAACAATATATAAAACTTTTTAGCACTCTCATCAGGACCCTTTCGAAGTTCTGCTTCAAAGCTTGAACCTCCTATAACATCTCTGAAAATATCATTAATCATCTCATCCATATTGTCTAATGTGTTTTGATTATCACACTGATGCCCATCTCCCTTTGAAGAAGACCCTGTTGCCAATCCTTCGCCATGAAAGTTCCACACTTTATACCTCTTATTAAATCTGTTAGCAATTAGGTGATTGAAAACCTCCTCCCTTGGGAACCAAAATCTATTAACACACATCATACATGGGAATAAAATTTCCGGTTCATCATCTTCCTCTATGTCCATGGTTGAATTTTGAAATGCAAAATCTAGAAAATTCTCAACTCCTTTGATATATTCTTCAGCACTGTGGGGTGCATCAATCCAATCTTTGTTGATGTTTTCCATTATAATACTCTATAACATAAGATGTTATATGGAGGATCAACAACAAGGGTAATAAACTAAGAGACAAATATTGACATGAATTCTTGGACTGGCTAAAACAAAATAAGAAGACAAACTTTCTGCAATAAAAATGCATATTCAATTTTTATTAACAACAAAAATTCATATAGTATTGGGGACAAAGCAAGGGTTACTGAAGAAAAAAGAAAAAAATTATTAACTTTAAAAATTAGATAAATTAAAGGTCACAAATCTCACAATACGACAATTAAGTCATACCCTAAAAGGAGATTGATAAAGTACTGGCACGATTCAACATGGAGAATGCCAAAAGAGGGCACCTACCCATGTCCCATGGCGTGACTCTCAGCAAGAAACAGTGTCCACAGACACCTGTTGAGTGAGAGAGAATGGATCAGATTCCATATGCTTCGCTAATTGGGTCGATCATGTATGCCATGATATGTACCAGGCCAGATGTATCGTATGCTTTAAGCGCTACGAGCCGATACCAATCAAACCTAGGAGAGGCGTATTAGACTGTGGCCAAGAATATCCTGAAGTACCTGAAAAGGAACAAGGATAAATTCCTGGTCTATGGTGGCTACAAAAACCTGGTTGTTGAAGGTTACACCGACGCTAGCTTCCAAACTGACAGAGACGACTTCAAGTCACAGTTCAAGTCACATTCAGGGTATATATTTTGCCTAAATGGAGGAGCGTTTAGTTTGAAGAGTGCCAAGCAAAGCACCACTGCAGATTCTACAATTGAAGCCGAATACTTGGCAGCTTTAGAAGCGGCTAAGGAGGCTGTTTGGATTCGCAAGTTCGTTAGTGAAATTGGTGTTGTATACTCCATCAAGGGTCCGATAGATCTCTACTGTGACAACAATGGAGCTATCGCTCAGGCTAGAGAGCCAAGAGAGCACCAGGAAGTCAAACATGTCCAAAGGCGATTTCACATGATAAGGGAATGGAAATCCAAAGGTGAAATCAGAATTTGCAAGATTGGAACGGATGATAATGTGGCCGATCCTTTGACTAAACCTCTGCCTCAAGTGAAACACAACAAGCACATTGAGGCAATGGGAATCAAGCACGTTGGAGATTGGCTTTAAAATTCCCTGTACATGTGTTTTAATTAAACTGGTCGTTTTAATGTAAGACACTGTATTGAAACCATTCATTTATGGAGTAATGAATTTTATATTTTATATTCACTCCATTGCTATTTAATTGTGGTTTAGAATTAAATAATGAATCCATTCGATTTATGTAAATATTCAAAACAAGGTATCAAGACCATGTCTTGGATAAAGAAACACCTGTTAAGTGAACATTGAATATTTAAATCGAAAATTATCCCTAATCAAGGTCATCTAATTGATGGACGATTGATGACCACCAGAGATTAGTGTGTAGTATGATTTACAGAACCGTTTCTTGTGCTGCAAGGACGTAATGGTCATAAATCATTTGCACAAGTGCTAGTTTAGAACTGCACTCGATAGACCTATGAGAGTACTTTAAGAGATTCAAAATTTTCTTAAGAACATTTCTCATTATAGCTATCGGAACCTGTTTCCTCAACCATGAGTATTGTGAAGTTTTCTTGTTTGAGTACTAGTCTCTTTGATGTTGCCTAACGTCTGCCGTAACTAGGGATCATAACGGAAACACTCGGGAGATTAGGTCCTCTTAAAAAGAGAAACTTACAGTACAAGACTGGGAATGTCCCCCTATTAACAATAGGGAACATGTCTTTGTTGTTTATAAGGCTGCTCGAAGAGTGAGACTGTGAAAATGCATGGCCGTGCTCAGATGAATTTTAGAAATCATCTGGTTATTGACAGTCAAACTCGGAGATCGAGAAACACTTCTGAACGTAATAAGGATGACGATGAATTTTACCTTATAGTTCACAAAAAGACATTAAGCGACATAGGAAATGGGCTATACACTGTATGCACACTTGTCTGGAAGGACAAGTGGGAGATTGAAAGGAATGGTGTCCTTCCAACAAGTGTATTATTCTGATAGAGGGTTCAGAATTATTACAGAGCTAATTCTTGTAGGGTTTCGTAGTGACCCGACACTACGCGGAAGGAAACCCACCAAGACCCGCCCCTTAATTAATGCAATTAAACAAGCATAATAAACTTAATCAAACAAGATTAAGGACAAGAATTATACCTTTGACGCGTGCTTCGCTCCTAAAGAGCTCTTACTTCAAAATCCCGAAAAGACGAGATCTCCGACGGATCGTACCCTCGACCCGACCCGAGCGTCCTAAGTCTTGAAGGTTAGTCAAGACCCAGACAAAATAACTATGAGTTTTACGAATCAAAGGTTTACTCTTTTCTTAGAGTTGCCTTTTTAATTCTACTCAAGGTTGTTTCAAATCCCAATACCAAGCTTGGTATTTATAGGGAAATGATCCCTTGATTTTTCATCCTCCACCAATGTGGGAGAATGTATTTTGCTAATTAATTTATTTCTAAAATAAATTATTAAACAAAACTAATCACAATGCAACAACTGTCAAATAGAGAGAGAAGGTTAGGTGAGGACCATGAACCTTGGGGGGGACCATTGCCTTGATCCCCAAGGCATGCTCTAAGCCAATTGGTCCCCACTCCCTCAAACCGCCAAATACAAGGGGCATGCTAGGCTGCTGCCAGCTAGCATGGCGCTGGCCAGCCCAGCCAGCTAGCATGGTGCTGCCCAACAGCCTCGCATGCCTGGTGCTAGGCCATGCTAGGCGCTGGTGCTGGCCAGTGCTAGGCGCTGCTGCTGCTGGCAGCCTAACACTGCCTATCGCACCATGCACACTCTCTCTCGCATCACATCGCTAGCACAACCTACATGCGTGCTGCTAGCGAGCCACGCATGCTGGCCGCACTGACCCTCGCATCATGCGCACACGCCTCCTACCCACATGCACTGGCTGGTCGCATATGTGCAAGCCTTGCACCTCGCATCACGCACCAGCCATGCGCCATGCGCCATGCACCACGCACACGCACATGCATGCGTGGTGCTGCTGCTAGCACCCTAGCCAGCCATTGCATGTACACGCACCAGCCCACACGCATCAGTGCGCATGTGGTGCGAGGCTGCTTGTGCGAGGCCTAGCATCAAGCTGGCACGCAGCCTCTCGCATGTGCTGTGATGCTTGGTGCTGCCACGCGAAGGCTAGCACACAAGCATACGCACATGGTGCGCCACTGCCAGGCAGCCAACCGTGCCAGCACTTGGTGCTTGCGATGGTGCTGCCAAGCCAGGCACGCACGCACGCAGCACCAAGTGCTTGCCATGTTGCGCCTGGTGCGGCCATTGCCTGCGATAGGCGCCAGATGCACCCAGGCACAACGCTAGCATGCTTGCTAACTGCTATGGGCTTCCTGATTCCTATGTGGCTTGCGATAGCTGCCATGCGCACCCAGGCACCCATGCTAGCATGTTGCTAGCTTGCGATGGGCTGCCAGGGCGCGCCTACGCTGCGATGGTGCCTAGCACACCATGGTGCGCCTAGCACACACATGGTGCACCTAGGCATGCTATAAGCTAGCCTAGCCTAGCTACGGCTACACTCATACTTGTTGCTTGTGATCTTGCGACGCTCGGTATCGACGCCCTAGGCTCGATTTTCGACGTCTGTATTTGTAAAACTCTGTCAACTCATTAAATCCTTTCAGATTAATTCGACGTCTCGGATTGGAGATTCGATTGGGTTCGACCCGAAGGGTTCAGTTAAGATTAAGCTGTAATATCAATTGTACCTTGATATTACTGATCGGAAGCGGCCTCCACCTAGGCATTCCGATCACTTGACCTTACTGAAGAATTAGCTCTGTAATAATTCTGAACCCTTTATCAGAATAATACACTTGTTGGAAGGACACCATTCCTTTCAATCTCCCACTTGTCGTTCTAGACAAGTGTGCATATTGTGTATAGCTCATTTCCTTTGTCACTTAATGTTTCTTCGTGAACTAGGTAAGATTCTTTGTCATCCTTATTACGTTCAGAAGTGTTTCTTGATCTCCGAGTTCGAATGTCAATAAGTAGATGATTTCTAAAATCCATCTGAGCATGGCCATGCATTTTACAGTCTCACTCTTCGAGCGGCCTTTTAAACAACAAAACATTTTCCCTATTGTTAGTAGGGGGACAATCCCAGTCTTGTATTGTAAGTTCTTCTTACTAAGAGGACATAGACTCCCGAGTGTTCCCGTTATGATCCCCACTTACGGCAGACGTTTGGAAACATCAAAGAGCCTAGTATTCAAACAAGAAAACTTCACAATAGTCATGGTCTGAGGAAACAAGTTCAGATAGCCATAATGAGAAATGTACTTATGAAAAAATTTAAATTTTCTTAAAGTACTCTCATAGGTCTTATCCACTACAGTTCTAAACTGTACCTGTGCAAATGATTTATGACTGTCACGTCCTCGCAGCACAAGAAACGGTGCTGTAAATCATACTACACACTAATCTATGGCGGTCATCAATCGTCCATCTGTTAGATGACCTCGATTAGGGATACTTTTCGATTTAATTTTCAATTTTCACTTAACAGGTGTTTCTTTATCCAAGACATGGTCTTGATACCTTGTTTTGAATATTTTCGTAAATCGAATGGACTCATTATTTAATTCTAAACCACAATTAAATAGTAATGGAGTGAATGATAATTTTGCATAAAAATTAATTACTCCATTAATGAATGGTTTTAGTACAGTGTTTTACATTAAATCAACCCTGTTTAATTAAAACACATGTACAGGGAATTTCAAAGCCAATATCCTATGTGCTTGATTCCCATTGCCTCAACGTGTTTGTTGTGTTTCACTTGAGGCAAAGGTTTAGTCAAAGGATCGACTACATTATCATCCGTGCCGATCTTACAAATTCTGATTTCACCTTCGGATTTCCATTCCCTTATCATGTGAAATCGCCTTTGCACGTGTTTGACCATCTGGTGTTCTCTTGGCTCCCTGGCCTGAGCGATAGTTCCATTATTATCACAATAGAGATCTATCGGCCCCTTGATTGAGGGTACAACACCAAGTTCACTAATGAACTTGCGAATCCAAACAGCTTCCTTGGCAGCTTCCGAAGCGGCCAAGTACTCGACTTCAGTTGTAGAGTCTGCAGTGGTGCTCTGCTTAGCACTCTTCCAGCTGAACGCTCCTCCATTCAGACAGAATATATACCCCGACTGTGACTTGAAGTCGTCTCTGTCAGTCTGGAAGCTAGCGTCGGTGTAACCTTCAACAACCAGTTCTTTGTGGCCTCCATACACCAGGAAGTTATCCTTGTTCCTTTTCAGGTACTTAAGGATGTTTTTGGCCGCAGTCCAATGCGCCTCTCCTGTATTCGATTGGTATCGACTCGTTGTACTCAAGGCATACGATACATCCGGCCTTGTACATATCATGGCATACATGATTGATCCGATTAGCGAAGCATACGGGATCTGATTCATTCTTTCTCGCTCAACAAGTGTCTGTGGACACTGTTTCTTGCTGAGAGTTATGCCATGGGACATGGGTAAATGCCCTCTTTTGGCATTTTCCATGTTGAATCGAGCCAGTACCTTATCAATGTAAGTACTCTGGCTTAATCCAATCATCCTCTTAGATCTATCCCTGTAGATCTTGATGCCCAATATGTACTGTGCCTCTCCTAAGTCCTTCATTGAAAAGCACTTTCCCAACCAACCCTTTACGGACTCCAATAATTTTGTGCTGTTTCCAATGAGCAGTATGTCATCGACATACAGGACTAGGAATGCAATATCACTCCCACTGACCTTCTTGTATACACAAGACTCATCTGGATTCTTGATAAAACCAAACTTGCTGATGGCTTCATCAAATCGCAGATTCCAACTCATGCTGGCTTGCTTTAATCCATAAATGGACTTCTTCAGCTTGCAAACCTTTCCAGCGTTGCCTGGATCGACAAAACCCTCTAGCTGTGTCATATACACAGTTTCTTCCAAAATCCCATTAAGGAAGGCGGTTTTGACATCCATTTGCCATATTTCGTAATCGTAATATGCAGCAATCGCTAGGATGATCCGGACGGACTTTAGCATTGCAACCGGTGAAAAAGTTTCGTCATAGTCAATCCCGTGGACTTGTCTATAACCTTTTGCCACTAGTATAGCTTTGTATATCGATACATTTCCATCTTTATCTGTCTTCACTTTGAAGATCCATTTGCA
Organism: Chenopodium quinoa; assembly: GCF_001683475.1. Classification (NCBI taxonomy): domain Eukaryota; kingdom Viridiplantae; phylum Streptophyta; class Magnoliopsida; order Caryophyllales; family Amaranthaceae; genus Chenopodium; species Chenopodium quinoa. The sequence continues at coordinate 301,143 of NW_018744825.1, forward strand.
ACCAATGAGTGTATAACCCTCGGGCAAATTCACCAAGTCCCAGACTTGATTTTCAGACATGGAGCCCATCTCGGATTTCATGGCCTCTTGCCATTTTGCAGAGTCGGGGCTCGTCATAGCTTGCTTGTATGTCACCGGCTCATCACCATCCATAACTAGGATGTCCTGATCATCAGTTAAGACGATACCGAGGTATCTGTCTGGTTGAGATCTTTGCCGTTGCGACCTACGTAGGGTAATCGGTTGAGCATTTACATTGTCTGTTTGACTCTGACCAATCTTCTTAGATGCTTCCAAAGTATCTAGATTGTCAGTTTTGTCAGGTTGACATTGTTGCTCGTCCTCTCGAACTTCGTCGAGTTCGATTTTCCTCCCACTTGTCATTTTGGAAAGGTGATCCTTCTCCAAAAAGACACCATCACGAGCAACAAACACTTTGTCTCGGATTTATTGTAGAAGTAATACCCTTTGGTTTCTTTTGGATATCCCACAAAGAAACACTTATCCGATTTGGGGTGAAGTTTGTCCGAAATTAATCGCTTGACATATGCTTCGCATCCCCAAATCTTGAGAAAAGACAACCTCGGAGGTTTCTTAGTCCATAATTAATATGGAGTCTTTTCAACAGCTTTTGACGGAGCTCTATTCGCTGTTAGTGCTGCTGTTTGTAGCGCATGTCCCCAGAACGAGATAGTGAGTTCACCAAGACCCATCATTGACCGAACCATGTCTAACAAGGTCTGATTCCTCCGTTCGGACACTCCGTTCCATTGAGGAGTTCCGGGAGGTGTCAAATCTGAAAGAATGCCACATTCTTTTAAGTGATCGTCGAATTCATGGCTCAAATATTCGCCACCTCGATCCGATCGAAGTGCTTTAATTTTCTTGCCAAGTTGATTTTCAACCTCTTTCTGAGATTCTTTGAACTTTTCAAATCATTCAGATTTATTCGACATTAAGTAGATATAGCCATATCTACTATAATCGTCGGTGAAGGTGATGAAATATCGGTAACCTTGCCTTGCGGGTGTGCTCATAGGTCCACATACATCCGTGTGTATTAGACCTAATAAGTCACTTGCCCTTTCTCCCAACTTGGAGAATGGTTGTTTAATCATCTTGCCTAATAAGCATCCTTAACAATTTTCAAACGACTCTAAGTCGAATGAGTCAAGAACACCTTCTTGAAGAAGTTTCTTGATGCGTTTGATGTTAATGTGGCCAAGACGACAATACCACAAGTAGGTTTGATTCGACTCGATGGTCTTAGCTTAGTGGTATCAACTTTTGTCATATGTAAAACATGCAATTTAATTGAACATAAATTTGTAAGACAAACTTGAAACAACTATTATCAAAAGTCTTACATTTGAAATTCCTAGGTGTCCAACACCATGGATAATATGTTCAAAGCGCGAAAAACTAGAAATAGTTTAATTACATATCATAGACAAAATAGTGCATGCAAGCACGACCGATAAACCATCTTCGTCGTCTTTTGTCCATGCACCAACACTTGATAAGCTTCTCACTTGGTCCCTGAAAAGGCAACATTAAGTGAGTCATACTTGGTATCTAATACCTTATGATAAGCTTAATCCACAAGTATTAAGGAAGATACCTGAGGCGGATGCTCCATTCCTCTTCTCCTCCTCCCGAAAGAGCTTGCATTCTCTCTTGAAGTGGCCTTGCCCGCCACAGTAGAAGCAACACATCTTAGCCTTAACCTTGAGATCCCTCCTTCTTGATGGTCTTTTGGTTGCCCCAAATGAGTTGGCCTGGTGCAGAAGCTCCACCACATTCTTTAAGGAATGTGTCTCCTTTGAATCAGAAATATATTCCTTTAATGCATCATATCCTGAGTGGAGTGAAGTGAGCAAAATATGACCAGCCATTCCATCTTCTAGTGGAATTCCGAGGAGTTCCATGTGCTTGAAGAGCTTAGTCATTCTTGCCACATGGGGTCGGAGGGGCATACCCGGTCTCAACTTAGTGTTGCAGACCGTAGACCAAAGATGGTACCTCTTTTTCGCAAGACAACCTTGATCCGACGACTTTACATTCATGTCCGTAAGTGACCTAGTCACTTCAAACAAGAGTCCATCATTGTTGTCGTTGAAACTCTTAGAGAATCTCACACCGACAACATCCCTTAGTCCTCCAAGGAACAAATCTGGGAAGGAGAATGGAAGTTTTTCTTTCCATTCTTCCGGAATGGAGTTAGCCATGAGTTGTGACACTAATTTGCAGTTTTTCGACCATGCACAATAAGTTCGTCACTCAAGAGGGTCTTGGAACAGAGAGTTGGGAGGGAAGTGTCCAGAACATACTCCTTGGAACAACTCCAGAGAGTTTTCCTTAGTTCTTCTTCCCATTCATCAAGGTTTGTTAAGTTAATCTTGATAGCTAACTTATCGGGGAGTTCCGGGCACATTTGGTTGTTGTTCGAGTTACTTGCAGACAAGTTTCTACAATTGAAAGAATTTGAAGTGAAAAACCATTCATACATCAATAAGTTGAAATTTAAAGCGTTCATGCACTTATTCACACTTATTGAACATTTTATCCACGCATTTTAAGAATGTCCCTTATGGGCGAGAATAAAATGATTCCGAGATCCCAAAGATCAAGAAATGGATAAGCATGCTTTGGCTTGTCTTAACCATTAAATATCTTAAGGTAAGCAATCCAATTGCTAATAGCTCCAAGCTACTCTCGGTTTGTTAAAATGTCGCATCTAATGCATACTTGACATTTTATCTCTTTTGCCACGACATCTAAGGACTCCTTACTGATATCGTTGAGCTTAACCAAGACAACTTGTATACCTAGTATACCTTACGTTCCTAGGGAAGTAGTGATGCCTCGCTTTGGCGTAATCCATCACGTACACGCATTAGTTCGGTAAGTGTTGTTCTTGGAATGGCAAATTTTAGCTCAATATTATTAAGGGACCTAGGGTTTCTATGTTGGTTGATTTAAGTGAACTTAACTAATCATCGCAACATCATAGAAATCCTAGACATGCATCTAGCAAACATATATATATAACAATATATAAGGCATAAAATAGATGCATGACCCCTTGAAATCTTCAATTTCCATGGGTCTTCATCTTGACTCGTCTTCCTCGAAACGCCGTCTTGAGACTTCTTGGCCAAAATGAAATAAAAGAAGCTAGCTAGAACGACTAAGACTAATCTAAATAGTACAAAAATACTTAACGGTTCGCAGACCGTATTTAGATTTACAAAAATACATAATGGAACGCAGTCCGTATTTTCTATCCTAATCGGGCCCCACTAGTTGCCATTTTCAAAGAACCTATTTTGAAAGCAATCTTTCATTCACCCGTTCACTATTTGTGAACGGCCCATGCAATTTTACGAAATACATAATTAAACACGCAAAACTAGTAACTAACTTAGGTCGTTAATCCAATTAACGCGCCTAATTAAAACTAGTCAAAGTGGTTTAATCCATTATTTCTAAACGCAAAATGCTAACGCATTCAATTAAGCTCCCACTAAATTCCGCATCCGTACTTAATTAATCCGATTAATTAATTCGGCATAACCCGTAATTTGTCAAAATTTTGCAAAATTAAAAATCGAGGTTTTTAGCCTCATTTAAATAATTAATTAAAATTATTAATTCGGGAAAAAACGCAAAATCATAGCTCAACGTTAAGCAAAAATCACCCAACAAATCCCTTGGTGGGTGCGCACCATGGCTGCTAGGCAGCCCATGGCATGGCGCCATGGTGCGTGGTTGAGGCCTGCTGTGCCTAGCAAGCAGCGCCTCAAGCCCAGCTGCCTGCTAGCATGCTTCGCATGCTTGGTAGCACGCTGGTGCCTGCGAGCTGTGGCCTGCTGGGCAGGCGCATCATGATGCTCGTGGTGCGCTGGCTGATGCTTGCTGCTCTGCTGCCCAGCAGCATGCTTCGCAAGCTAGCCCAGCCACCCCACGCACCCCAGCCATGCATCCCAGCCACACACACATAGCGCATAGCAGCATTCAAGGCTCGCCCTTGTGCGCACCACAGGCAGCCACATGTGGGCTGCTAGGCAGCCCGGCTAGCCTTGGTGGCACTTGGGTGTGTTGCCTTGATTTGCGTGCTATGACTTGGGATTTTAATCCCGATTTACGTGTGACATGAATTAATTCCAAATTGTATTTTAGAATTAATTTTAGGGAAAATAAAATAAAACAACCATTAAGTCTAACTTAAACAAATTTTATTTTAATTGGTGCACAAGCCTAAATTTATCCAAAATTTCAATTTTGAACAAAATTAGGTCAAACATTATGCTTAAAATAAAATGAGCTATGTCCAAAATTAATCTTGCCAATATGCAAATTAATAATGGATTTGACAAAAGGGAGTTGGAAAAATAAATTAACCATCCAATGATAAAAATTTTCCAACTTGCATACTTGTGTAAAATACCAGGATTACATCTTCTAATATGAAGATTAATCAAATTTTACTCACAAGTAATTGAACTTAATGGATTTTAATCAACCAAAACATGAAAAAAAAAATCCAAACTTTGTTCAACATGGAATTTAGGGTTAGGGTTCCTATCATTTAAAAACTTAAAGATTAGAACTTTAACAATACTTGGGAACTTAAGATACAAGATCACAACAAGTTTTCACACCTTATTGCAATTTATTTGCAAAATTGTGAAAAACAAGTTTATGTGATAAATTGGTATATCAACTTAAGCAAAAATAAACACTCCATTATTATGCTCAAGGATATTTTAAAACCAGTATATTAGTGATGCAAATGTGCATTTATTCTAACCTTGTAATGCTTGCATTAATCAAGGCTTAATAGAATTAAAACTTTCGTTGAAAAACGAAAAACCCCAGAAAAATTGGGTTTCTAGTTCGAATTTGGCTTCTGGACAATCCTAAAAGAGTTGAACAGTTCCCGAATGTCGATTCCACCAAAAAATCACTATTGTTGAGCCAAAATCTGGGTTCGACAGCCAAATCGATAATAAAATCGAGTTTTAAAAATTAATTAAAACGAGCATCTAATCTAATTAGATGAACATGAACCAGAAAAATAAATTCTTTAAAACACCTTAATTAAACAATAATTGCAAAAATTAAAAGGAGCGTGGCTCCGATACCGCTGTAGGGTTTCGTAGTGACCCGACAATACGCGGAAGAAAACCCACCAAGACCAGCCCCTTAATTAAAGCAATTAAACAAGCATAATAAACTTAATCAAACAAGATTAAGGACAAGAATTATACCTTTGACGCGTGCTTCGCTCCTAAAGAGCTCTTACTTCAAAATCCCGAAAAGACGAGATCTCCGACGGATCGTACCCTCGACCCGACCCGAGCGTCCTAAGTCTTGAAGGTTAGTCAAGACCCGGACAAAATAACTATGATTTTTACGAATAAAAGGTTTACTCTTTTCTTAGAGTTGCCTTTTTAATTCAACTCAAGGTTGTTTCAAATCCCAATACCAAGCTTGGTATTTATAGGGAAATGATCCCTTGATTTTTCATCCTCCACCAATGTGGGAGAATGTATTTTGCTAATTAATTTATTTCTAAAATAAATTATTAAACAAAACTAATCACAATGCAACAAGTGTCAAATAGAGAGAGAAGGTTAGGTGAGGACCATGAACCTTGGGGGGACCATTTCCTTGATCCCCAAGGCATGCTCTAAGCCAATTGGTCCCCACTCCCTCAAACCGCCAAATACAAGGGGCATGCTGGGCTGCTTCCAGCTAGCACGCCAGCTAGCATGGCGCTGGCCAGCCCAGCCAGCTAGCATGGTGCTGCCGAGCTGCTGGTGCTAGGCCATGCTAGGCGCTGGTGATGGCCAGTGCTAGGCACTGCTGCTGCTGGCAGCCTAGCACTGCCTATCGCACCATGCACACCCATTCTCGCATCGCATCGCTAGCACAACCAGCATGCGTGCTGCTAGCAAGCCACGCATGCTAGCCGCACTGACCCTCGCATCATGCGCACACGTCTCCTGCCCACACGCACTGGCTGGTCGCATATGTGCAAGCCTTGCACCTCGCATCACGCACCAGCCATGCGCCATGCACCACGCACACTCACATGCATGCGTGGTGCTGTTGCTAGCACCCTAGCCAGCCATTGCACGCACACGCACCAGCCCACACGCATCAGTGCGCCTGTGGTGCGAGGCTGCTTGTGCGAGGCCTAGCATCAAGCTGGCGCGCAGCGTCTTGCATGTGCTGCGATGCTTGGTGCTGCCATGCGAAGGCTAGCACACAAGCATACGCACATGGCGCGCCACTTCCAGGCAGCCAACCATGCCAGTACTTGGTGCTTGGGATGGTGCTGCCAAGCCAGACACGCACGCACGCTGCACCAAGTGCTTGCCATGGTGCGTCCATTGCCTGCAATAGGCGCCATATGCACCACCACGCTAGCATGCTTGCTAGCTGCTATGGGCTCCTGGTGCCTGTGTGGCTTGCGATAGTGATAAGTGGCATTTATGCCACTATTTAGATCCTCTAATTGCGGTATTTTTCTACGTTTGTCCCTTGTTTGTACCCCTTTTGCTCCGTTTCTCCCTTTATTATGTTTTTGTGCTTTTCCTCGTGTTTTGTAGGCTTTTGGAGTTGATTTTAATAGAATGAAGAGCTTGGAGAATTGGAGTTCATTTGAAGAGCTACAAAGGAAGTTAAGGAGCAAGCAAGCAAGGCCATACGGACAGCGCGGGTCGTGCTTTCAGAATGGCGCGGGCGCGCCAAACCAAGCGCGGGCGTGCCTAACATTGGGGTTGAAAATATTGAAGGAGGCAGAATGTAGGCGCGATTTGGGCGCGGCTTAGGCGCGGGCGCGCCTAAGATAGGCGCGGGCGCTCCTAAGATAGGCGCGGGCGCTCAAGGGCCTGAACTCCGAAACTAACCTTTGTTCACTCTTTCAGCCATAACTTTTGATCTACAAATTGGATTGAGGTGATTCAAGTTGCATTGGAAACTAGACTTAAAGAGCTTTCCAACGGTAGGTTGCACGCCCACAGAAGACTCCTAGAACAGAAGTTATGGCCGTTTGAAAATAAATGTTGCTGTCAGGCCAATCCCAGTGCGCGGGCGCGTAGGCAAATATCGCGGGCGCGCACGAGCAGCTACGGGTCTTTTAAACGCTTCTTCCTCTCCTTTTTTTTATAAGTTTTGATGGTGGGTTCCTTTGGGGTTTTCTCTCTCCTCTTTGAGGGGTTAAACCCTAACATCTCTCCATCAATCTTCACATAAATTAGGCTTAGATTTAGTTTTAATCTTTGTTTTTATACTTTACAATGTAGATTAAGAGTAATTTAGGGTATTTTAGAGAGAGAAAGTGAAGAGCTTCAATGGTGGATTGAAGAAGATGAAGATGCAAAGTGACATTGTTTTGGATTCCTTTTCAATACTTCAATGAGCATTCTAAACTCTATCTCATTTATTGTTCTTTCTTAATTTCTTGCTTGATTAGAGTAGTTGTTTAGTTTAATTGCTTCTCTTTGTTCTTCTTGTTGGGTTTTGTGTTAGTTGTTCATGATTAGTGAGTAATTCCCTTTACTAAGGGATTGGTGATAGCATGTGGTGAATCTTGAATGTATTAGGCTAGACAAATGTTGGTTATATGTGATTAAATATACCTTGTAACCATGTTTTACTAATTACTCCATGTGAATGGCCAATCTTGTGTTGTAATTGGGTGGATTGAACTAAGTTATGACGATAGTGTAACTTAGGGATATCCATTAGGTGATCGATTCTATGCAAAAACCTTAACTTTCACAGCTTATGACGATAGTATGAGCATGTGTTAAGTTGGGAAAGCCTTTGACCCCGATAGGTGGTTAGATGGTATTGTTGGTATTGCCTTATATGAGATATTTGGTTTGCATGTAAACTCATTTCCATTGCCTAACTTTATTGAAGATCATTGTCATGTTTGACCCTCTCCCTTGGTGTTAGTTTAACTTAATATAAATCTCATTTTTGTTTATTGTTCTATCCATCCTATCTCTTTGACCTAGCTTAATTGGTGGTGGTGTTGATAGTGTTTATGTCGTCTCCGTGGTTCGACCCTCTACTTACCACTAAACTTGTTTAGTGTAGGTGTAGGTTTATAAATATTGTTTGGTTGAGGGTAGTTAGTCCAACGACCTAATTATCCTTCACCAGATAGCTACCATGCGCACCCAGGCACCCATGCTAGCATGTTGCTAGCTTGCGATGGGCTGCCAGGGCGTGCCTAGGTTGCGATGGTGCCTAGCACACCATGGTGCGCCTAGCACACACATGGTGCACCTAGGCATGCTATGAGCTAGCCTAGCCTAGCTACGGCTACACTCATACTTGTTGCTTGTGATCTTGCGACGCTCGGTATCGACGCCCTAGGCTCGATTTTCGACGTCTGTATTCATAAAACTCTGTCTACTCATTAAATCCTTTCGGATTAATTCGACGTCTCGGATCGGAGATTCGATTGGGTTCGACCCAAAGGGTTCAGTTAAGATTAAGCTGTAATATCAATTGTACCTTGATATTACTGATCGGAAGCGGCCTCCACCTAGGCATTCCGATCACTTGACCTTACTGAAAAATTAGCTCTGTAATAATTCTGAACCCTCTATCGGAATAATACACTTGTTGGAAGGACACCATTCCTTTCAATTTTTCAGTAAGGTCAAGTGATCGGAATGCCTAGGTGGAGGTCGCTTCCGATCAGTAATATTAAGGTACAATTAATATTACAACCTTTTGGGTCAAACCCAATCGAACAACTGATCCGAGACGACAAATCAATCCAAGGATTTGATGAGTCATCGGAGTTTTACGAACACAGACGTCGGATATCGAGCCTAGGGCGTCAAAACCGAGCATCGCAAAATCACTAGCAACAAGTACGAGCATAGCCGTACCCTAGACGCGTGCTTCGCTCGCTAAAAGTGCTCTTACTTGAACCTCGCAAATGCAAGGCCTCCGACGGTTCATACCCTCGAACCCGACCCGATCGTCCTAAGTCCCGAAGGTTAGTCGAGACCCGAACAAAATATAAACTTAGGAGTTTTACGAACTTAAGGTATTCTTAACGATGGAGATGCCTATATAGTTCCACTCAAGTGTCTATTCTTAAAATCCCAACCAAGTGGGTATTTATAGAGAATAGGAACTTAAATCCCATTTCATGATCAATGTGGGATCATGTGCAATTGTTATAATTTATTTAATTCTAAATTAAATAATTAATAAAAAGCAATCACCATGCCCCAAGTGTCAAGGGGAGAGAGAGAGTTGGGTGAGGACCATGCGTGTTGGGCACTGCTAGTGGTGCTGCTGCCTAGCCAACACACACGCGCACGCACAGGCACAACCCTGCTTCGCTGCTGCTGCTTGTTGGCCAGCATGCACTGCCCACCCGCATACACACTCGCATAGCCAGCATGCGTGCTGCTAGCGAGCCACACATGCTGGGCATTGCTCACCAACCACACGTACAAGCACACACTTTCTTGGTGATGTGCTAGCGATGCACACGCACATGGCGATGATGCCTATTGCTGTGCTATGTGCTGCGATGGTGCGATAGCCCTAGGCATACACACACGCAAGTGCCTATCCCTCTTTCTCTTAATTATGTATTAATTATGTTTTGCATGCTTTAATTTCTTTAGTTATCGGGGCGGATCTTGGGGGTTTCTTTCCGCGTAGAGTGGGTCTCTACGAAACCCTACACTATTATCTAAGATTCATATAATATTATCAATATTTTCATTGTTTTACTTTACTTATTTTGAAATAAACTTGATTTCAATTTAAAAGAGAAAATTCATTTTAGTAATATATATATACGCATATACTATATTTGTATTAATATGTATAGCATGAGTATTAATCAAAATTTTCATTTTTTTTAATATAAAACTTTATAGACCTTAAACTTAATTTTTTCTTAAAAAAATTGTATACCTTTATTTGCGTAAAGTATTATTAAAATAACATTGCAATTTGTTACAATATAAAAGTAAGTAACAATCGTGCGTTGCACGGGTCTTAAACTAGTTATTATATAATATTAAAACAAACATCCGGAATAATATATGTTTCTTTCTGGAACACAAATGGTCTAAAACAAATGATCAATCTAACTATAACTATTACTCCCTCCATTTTTAATCTCCATTTCTCCATACGCGGGGGTTTAGGAGAATTGGAGAAGTAATAAAATATGGAGGTAGTAGGGTTGGTGGAAGAATAAAAAATTATAAAAAACAAAACTAATTAGGAGAATTGAAGATGAGGGAATATGAAATTAGGGCATGAGCAATAAAACAAACCTCTAAGAGGTTTGTTAACTTGCCACATCATCATCATACAAACCCGTCACTTAACATATCTTTCATCAACAATAGATAAACCTGTTCAAAGGTTTATGTATGGGACCCACTAACAATAAAACTCATTAAATTTATCCAAACAAAAAATAAAGAAAATTATTGTTTAAAAAAAAATAATTACTATTTTATGAATATTGATTAATTAGTTTAGTTTTCTTAAAAATATTAAGAGACGTATGACATTAATGCATGAGAAAAACACGATTATACAACATATCATAATTAATATTTATTGGTAAAAATTTCCTCCAAATTTTGCGCATATATATATGTTCAACCAAATTAGCTCGGAGTTGGTGGTGCACCTCACGGTCACGTAATTGAAATGTCTTTGTAAACTTTGTTGAAATTGTTCAATCGACCCATGATTCGCTTGAAATGGAGTAGAGGATCCTCCTTCATTCCATTCGTTTATTATTGTTCCTTCGTCTTCAACAATCATGTTATGTAGTATAATTCATGTGTACATTATATCTTTGATTTTTTTTTATGACATACCCTACATGGACCTCGTACAATTGCCCACCGAGATTAGAGAACACCAAATGCTCTTTCTACATCTTTTTTTGCAGACTCTTGCTTGTGTTTGAATAAACTCCTCTTTGGATCTTCAGGATGTGAAAAGCTTTTTACAAAAGTTGCCCATTCTGTGTATATACCATCAATGAGATAGTAACCTTGTGCATATTAGGTGTCATTAACAGTAACATTTGTAGGGGGGCAAATCCTTGTAAAACATCGTTAAATAATGGAGAATGGTTAAAATGTTGATATCATTGTTGGAGCCTGCAACTCCGAAGAATGCATTCCAAAACTGTTTAGGGTGAAAATATACCCCTATATGTGGCCCAATCCTACAGTGACACGTGGCCCGATGAGAGAGCGACACGTGTCCTAATAGGAAGATGACATGTGGCAAAACATAGGAGCACCTAAAAGAGAGAAAGCCTCTTTACATCAAGAGGCCCAAATCTCGAGAAAAGTGCCATAACGGCACCCACAAGAGACACGTGTCTCTACCTGATTGCGCCGCCAATCATTGCACTCCTTTTTAAGGCACCAACCCTAAAAATGCACATTCCCACCTCTATAAATACCCCAATCATTTATGATGGGAGGGGTGGATTAAGACATCTCATTTATTGCATAGGAATTGCTCTAATTTCTCTCTCTAAAAACTTTCCTTTCCTGATCACTAATTTGATCGCCGGAGGTGAATATTCCGTCAAACGGAATATTCGTTGTTTTCTAGGTGTCTGCGGCTGTCCGGCTATATTCAAGACGTGTATCCAAGGGATTCCAAAAAACCTCGAAATATTTGGCGCCATCTGTGGGGATACATGTCTGAAATGGCTAAAGATGGTCAGAAACCCGATCTTGGTCAGTAGGACGACCATGTAGAGAACATTGAAGTCAACATTAACAGTAATGATCCTCTGACTGCCTTATTCCATGAGGTCGAGGATCCTCCTGTAACGTCCGGCTCTTTGCAAGCTGCTTTGGCCAAGCTCCAAAAGGAGTTTGAGGGCAAAGTTACCCTCTTCTTCTAGGCAACAACCCATGAACGAAGGAGAGGGTACCAAAAAGAAGCCCCATGCCCAGGCGGCCAATACTGAAGACGCGGGAGTTACACCGTTCAGGAGGTAGCCAAGGTCCCCTAGGGTGTCTCGGACGAACTAGTCAAGGGTGCTTGAGAAATCGAAGTCGGCTGGGGGTCAAACTAGGCAGCCTCTGAGGCAGCCAAAGGAGCCGTCCCAACGGTTCAAGGATGCTAGAGACTACCTTCGGCATAAGTGGCAGGAGTGAGCACAATCCTACTACTTGGACACTGCTTCCACTCCAACTATGCCGGATGAAATGTCAAACCACACTCTCTCTCAGCATACCAACTTGGCCAGGACCAGCAAGAGTCAAGCTCATTGTACTCAAACTCTAATTCCTTTATCTCAACCAGCTAAATTTCAAATTCCCCATAACTATGGTGCGAATCTGCCTCCTACTCCCCCTGTGTATGGACAGTATGGGCAATATGGCCAGCCGTACGACCAGGTAGCATACCTGGCCGGACCGGCCACTCAACCTCAGCCTATTGATTGGCAAATGCGCTTGTTGACTCTTAGTGACAACTCGCCTCCATTTCTCAAGAAATTCTTAACACTCCTTACACTCCAAAGGAGAAGAGTGTATTTGTGGGTGCCTATGATGGTACGAGCAGCCTAGAAGAGCATATCTCCTCGTACAGATATCTGTTGTACTTGTAAAATGTGGATGATGCCACTTGGTGCAAATGCTTCTCGGCCACCCTCAAGGGTGTGGCTCAAGACTGGTTCAACATTCTACCGGCCGGATGCATCAATTGTTTCACAACTCTCAGCTTGTTGTTCGTTGGAAACTTCTCCTACAACATACCACCCCGGAAGACTAGTCCTAACTTGGCGACCATCGTCCAAGGGAAGAAGGAGGGGTTGCGTTCGTACGTTTAAAAGTTTAACATGGAGAAAGCACAAATTTAGAATTTGCTGGATGAAATGGCCTACTCGGAGTTTCTTCGAGGCTTAAGGAACAATGGTTTCAAGTTTGACTTGATCAGAAAAAAGATTCGGACATACGCAGGCGTTCTGCGGGAGGCCAAATCATATATCACTACTAGAAAAAGGGTCTTTAACAACGAATATTTTCGTCGTTATATGCCCTTCAAACCGTCGTTAAAACTTTTAACGACGGAATATTCTTCGTCGTTTGTTCATTGTAACAGGCTCCGTCATTATTGGTTTTAACGACGACATAAGAATTCGTAGTTAAACATTAACAACAAACAAAGGACTCGTCATTAATAGCTATTCTATCAATGACGAACTTTTAAACAATAACGACCAAGTATCCCCTTGTAAAATAGTTGTTAAACAGTAAAATAAAATTTAAATTTGAACCTATAACGACCAAATATTATGTCATTAATTCCAAATACTTATAACAAGAAAGTAATCCAAACTGTCGTAATTTGGAGTTGTAACTCTAAATTATAGCCAATGACAAATTTTATCTATCACAAAAGATTTGACATTAAAATTAAATGAAACTAACAATCACATACACTTCCATGAAAGCCAAGTATTTTGGTTAATACTGAAATGTAATAGTACTACATTTCCCTTAAGCCTAGAAAAACAAATGGCCTATTATTATTGACATCATGTAGCAGCCACTTATTGTCGTTGTTACATCATAAAATCCTTAAATACTTTTTAATTTAGCTTCAAATGCACCCATGCATCCCTTCAGCTCATCATTCTCTACTTGTACTGTGCCCACACAATTAATAAGATCTTGATTTTGTTTTTTTTTGCTGCAATCAACTCTGTTATTTCTGTAAATTAGTAAAAGATGTATAAGCATTGCACAAAAAATAATACCAAAAAAATCTAGTTATGTGAATTTACCTTAAATTCATCGTCTAAATAAACCTCCTCTATTAGCCACTTCCAATCATTCTCTTCTACTCCATTTGGTGGCTTACCTTTGTATGCAGCTTCTAAGGTAATTCTCTTATTGGTGACATTATACCTCAATAAATCTGCCCCTCCAATTTATCCATATATAGCTCTTTCATATGGCTAAGAACATGCTCTTTGTAAGTGTCCATGCTTTCATTATTAAAGATATCCTAACATAGATAAATCATCAATTACATTATTATATAGTGTTTATGAACAGAGGATATTATTAATTCTCTAAAAAAAACAGTTTCCTCTGAATAAGGGAATGAGCTGTTTTATAATTTTGTGACTAACAAAAGAATGGGGAAAACAATATAGTTTCCAGCAACAATCTGCAAAGTTTAGCTTTTATTTTCAAACAAGATTTTTTTTTTTTTTTTTTTTTTTTTTTTTTTTTTTTTTTTTTTTTTTTTTTTTTTTTACCAGAAGCGGAAGACTGGAAGAATTTTATCAACCACAACATCAACCATTAGTGGCTAAATATATAAATAAAAGCAAAGGCAGCATATTTAAGGAGAAAAACATGTCTACGACCCTTTTATCACAGATTCAAAGTTGTAGAAGTACCTTTTAGAATGCAATAGCAAACTAATCAAAGCTTATGGGCTAAAATGTGGAAGAAGAGGCTTGATATGAAACTTAAATAAGAATGCCATAGAAAAGTGGCAAATATAGAGCAATTCAAATTGAAAATTAAAAAATATATATCAGTAAATAATGAAGATCTAGGAAAAGTAAGAAAACCAAGCTTGTGTTCAGAATCCAAATGGAGTTCTCACTAGAATGTTGAGCTTCACCACCTAAGTTATTAATAGTGTATTCGTCACTATTGACATTAGAGTAATTCAAATCTAGCCTAGTGCCCACATATTGTGATACGAGTATTCTGAATAAATGAGCCTCATTTTTTTTTTCCAAATTCCAATTGAGTGAAGACTCCTCAATCATACTAAAACTATTACTAAATATCTAACCGCTACAGAGGCTGCTTCCAAACACTGTCAAAATTCATCATTCAAAACAAATTTACAAGTCCAATTCTGTCCCAATACAAGTAGACTTGTATGATAAAGATAAGGAGAAACCTTGTGGTGAGCACTAAACATAGTCTTTTTCTTTTGCCAATTCAGGTACAGACATAGAAAGTGCCATAAGATCATGAATTAATGGAAAAAAAACAAGAGAGCACCATCTTACTTTAAAGGTAAAAAAGAATGTGAACTAATATCCTATGTAAAAAAGACAACAATAATATAACATCGATTATGATGTTATGCCACTTATCATGTATGCCACTTTCAGAGCAATATCCTCTTCTTCATATTCATGTCATTCTCACATGAATATCCTTCTCAAATCTGTCTAATATACTCTATTGCCACGCCCTAAGGATCCCTATGTTATAATGTGCTCTAGTCTCCCACTTCGTATTACATGGAGTGAGGAAAAGACAATCATTCCTTGATGCGTGTTTTCCACTTAGCACGACCACGAACCCACGAACGGAGAAAGTGCCTCAAACGCGACCCCTCCAACGTAGTCCACCCACGCGCCCAAACTTGGCTAATATTACCGGCTAGGGTAATATTAACACTACTAACAAGAGGATTTCATTATAAGGTTTTCTCAATGGAGATGCCTTTTATAGAGTTCAACTCTTGCAATTTTTCCCCAAAGTAAGGCTTGGGTATTTATAGGAGAAGCATCTCCATCCCTTTGATATTTCATCAATGTGGGAATTTTGCAAAGTTGAGAAATGATTGCATTTAATTTAATTCTAAAATAAATTAAAAGTAAAGAACAAATAATCAAACAACAAGTGGCACTCATATGGAAGTGGTTAGGCAAGGACCACAAGGAGAGCCACATGGCCTTCTTGTTCCCAAGTCAACAAACCCACCAATCACAAGAAGGTATGACCGGTCAACATCCTTGCGCACCAAGGAATGGCCGGTCAAGGCCTTGCGAGCTTGGCTTAGGCCTGCCAGCCGCACCGCAAGCCCACCGCACTTGCTGGAATGCTGTGTGTTGCTTGGCTGCCATGCCGGGCCAGCCAGTATGCCTCGGAAGCTAGTGCTTGCTGCGGGCTTGCAGGCGCGCGAGACTAGTTGGCCTGCTGCGAGTTGTAGGCATGCGGGCTAATTGGTGCGCCATGCTAGCTGCTCGAATCTGCTGCCCTCGCAAGATCGCACGCCTTTGTGGGCTGCTGGTGCTTGCAGCTGCATGTGCTAGCCTAGCCCTCGTACGGTTAGGCCGATACGAGGATAGGGCTATGCACTTTGACTTTATTACTTGTTGTTTGACGTATTTGTACGTCTCATAAATTCCTAGAATATAACTCGACATTCGACGTTCGACTTCGACGCTCTAAGCTTGGAATTCGACGTTGGTGTACGTATCCTCTTGTTTGACGTATTAAGGCCTTCGACTTAATTCGTTGCCTTTGTTTGGTTGCACGCTTGGGTCTGACCTGTTGGGTTCAGTTAAAGGAAGCTGTGAGATTAATCTAACTGATCGGAGATGGCCTCTAGCCCGACTTTCTGATCACTTGACTATAATGAATAATTAACTCCGTAATTGGTTCTGAACACTCTATCGGAATAATACACTTGTTCGAAGGACATCATTCCTTTTAATGTCCCACTTGTCCTTCCGGACAAGTGTGCTGTTCGTGTATAGCCTATTTCCTATGTCACTTAATGCCTCTTCATGAACTATAAGGTAAGATTCTTTGTCATCTTTATTACGTCCAGAAAAGTTTCTCGATTTCCGAGTTCGACTGTCAATAAGCAGATGATTTCTAAAATCCATCGGAGCACGACCATGCATTTTTATAGTCTCGCTCTTCGAGAGGCCTTGTAAACAAAAAAGACATGTTCCCTACTTTTAATAGGTGGACATTCCCAGTCTTGCATTGTTAGCTTCCCTCACTAAGAGTCCCTAGAGTGTTGCCTTTATAATTGCCTTGTAGGTAGAAGTTAAGAAACATCAAAACAGACTATTACTCAAACAAGAGAACTTACAATACTCATGGTTGAGGAAAGAGGTTCCGATAGCCATAATGAGTTATATACTTATGACGATTATTAGATCTCTTAAAGTATTTTCATAGGTCGATCCGGTATAGTTACAAAATAATATATGTGCAAATGATTTATGACATTCTTTTCCTTGTAGCACAAGAAACGGTGCTATAAATTATACTACACACTAATCTCGCGTGGTCATTAGTCGTCCACTTTCAAATGACCTCGATTATGGATAGTTTCGATATGATATTCAATGTTCACTTAATAGGTGTTTTTTTTATCCAAGACATTGTCTTGATACCCTATTTTGAATATCGTCAAATCGAATGGACTCATTATTTAATTCTAAACCACAATTAAATAGTTTGTGGAATTATTAGAAAATTTTTATTCCACTATGAAACTTTTCAACATTTCATCTTATGATAAATGGTTTTCCCCAAACGTTTTAAGAGTAATACTCTTTTATAAAAGATTTATAGAAATCACACCCATATCTAATATGCTTGATTTCTTTTATGCAATTGTGAGTGTTCTAGTCCACTTATTGCATAGGTTTAGTTATGATTACTTTCCAAATCTCAGCATCTTCATTTTTGAACACTTTCATAATAAGATGGTAAAATTTGAGTGTGTTATGGATTACATGTGATCTAGGACTTATTGCCCAAGTGATGACTACTCCCACTCATTTTCATGATTTGAGACCTTCAACCTGGTAGTCTATAATCATCAAAGTTCAACAACGAATAATCCTTTGACCAACGTCCTTATTATTGCCTCTAAGGCAGCAATGTTCTTAACATATACTTTAGTAGATTTCCCAATGATGCTTTGCTTGGATTTTACTCCTACTGGATCACAATGATTTAGATACCCTAATCATTTGTGATTATGAAAATTCACCTTATATTTCCGCACAACATACATGGACATAAGTTCATTTTGCCATTCTCAAGCCACAACGCATCTAAGCTCATGCTTATAAATGGCTTCCTCATTGAAGATCTAATCCTTTTTAAGGTTGTGCTCGCAACATCAATACTCAAATTATATTTGTTTCTATGCATCAAAAACTCATCCTCTTACTTAACCAAGTACTTTGGATGTTCTTGATCATAATCTAACGATCCATTGCTTAGATTCAAGTCGATTGGTAATTTATACTTCTCATGCTCTAAGCAAGTAAGTCGTGTGATGATTCCATTACATAGCACACATAATAGATTCAATTCCAGAAATATTCCCAATTTCATCCCATTCATGTGACTTTTAGCTCATCCAATTTCACTGAGTTTTGCTAAACTGTTTGCTATATGATACGATTGAAAGTCTCTACTAGAGTCTTTCTTATTTGACTTAGTATTTGCCTAGCTCATACTTAGTTCAAACATTTGCTTAGTTTTATACATATGGGACGAAAGCCTTTTCGGATACTTCATGTTTAACACGGTAAATTTCTTTACCCGTTTCAAACATTTCATTAACTCTATTCAATAGATCTTAATTCCAACTATGTACTTAGTGTTTCGGGGTTTTCTGATGTCCTGCGGGAGAGTTACAATTCCGAGACTGGAACCGGACGCCTGTACCTGCAAAATAACGGAGACTCCTGGTGGTGGGAGCTCCGCCTCCAACGGTCAAGTTAGTACTTGATTAAGGAGTAATTAATGCGGAAATTAAAGTGATTTGGTCTCTCTAGGTGAGAGTGATTAATGTAGGTAATCTGCTTTGTTAGCGAGATCAGCCGGTTATTACTGTGTGTAATTAATGTGTTTTTTTTTGTAATCCCCCGTTAATGAGGATTAAGGGAGGTATTTATAACCTTGGGAAACGTGCCCATCCTAGGTTTAGGTTAACCTAGGGCTGATTGGGCTTCCCTCGGAAGTTGGGCCTGGGTGGCCGGTTTCTCCATTAGGCATGGAGTATGCCACATGTCATGACATAATAGGTCCAAGGTGGACGAATAAGCGCGTGCCACGTGGCAAGCCCTGACAGTTCCAACTGGGGGACACTTGGCAGGACCTGATTGGCCCACGTGGCGCATTCCGATTGGTGGGAGCAAAAGCCCCTAATCATTTGCCCCTCACAGGTGGCACGTGACTGGTCACGTGTTACCTGTGACAGGTGTCGCACTGTAACAGGCGACGACCTTCTACAGGTGTCAGTCGGCGAAAGGCCGAGAGATTTTCCCAACCAAATTTTTAATTCTGAAAGTGACCCTTTGCCTTCTCACTTCGCCTATATAAGGGAGGATTGTCTTGAGTCATTTTCACACTTGAGAACTTTGAGAGAGAACATTCGGACCCCTGAACTTGCTCTGACATTTTGGACCTTTTCTGCCTACCGCCTGTTCTGACAAGCCGACTGCACAGGATTTTCAGCACTTCATCAATCGTCACTCGTTCAGGTAACTGTCGGTTCTCTTACTCTTAATTTTCTTTTTATTTTTTGAAATGGCACCACGGAAGCACACGACACGACCTAGGTTAGTGATCAGCCGGTCACCGGGGACGGCTGAATCTAGGACTAGGAGTGCCGCCTGCCCTTTTCCGGACCCATCTTTGCCCTTTATACAAAGTCCGACTGTATCTGTGTCTATGCAGAGCAGGATGGCCAGAACGAAAAAGACTGCTAGGATCTTAAATTCAGACGGCTCCTCCCACAGGGTGCCGCTTAGTGAAACATCTGACCAGGCGCTAGATGTGGAAGTGAAACAAGGCGTCCTAAAAGCCGGCAATTCTGAGGGAGGAGTCATAGTGACCCCTTCCCATTTAACAGTTAACAATTCTTCTCCTTTTCAAAGAGAGGAGGCGGGCCCCTCCGGGAGAGGGGAGGAGTCGTCCTCTTCGGAATCGTCAGAGGACGATTCCGAGTCAAGCTCTTCTGGCCATGCTTCTTTGGACACAGAAGAGAAAAACAGCCGCCTGCAAGAGGCGAGACTTTCTCACGCAGTTGAGAAGGGGGACAATTGGGCGGAGCCATCCGCCTCTTACCGAGAGCTAAATACCCCCTACTACTGCACGGTACCTCGGGGCCGGATCACAGCCATGCAAGAGAAAGTGGAGAGCTTTATTGAAAACCACACCATGGGCCCCGACTTTCTAGTGTTTGTGCCGGATCCAGAAGACACAGTCGTCTGGCCGGCTGGTACCAGTTATGATAGCGCCTGCTTTGGCTGCTACGAGGCGGCCATCAAGGCAGGGCTGCGCTTCCCATTACATCCGGTTGTTCAGCGGATCTTGGATGGGTATGAGTTGGGGTTATGGCAGTTAGCCCCAAACTCCTAGGTCAACGTACTCGGCTATGTGGCCGGGTGCGAACTGCACGGGGTGGAGCCGAGCTTCGAGGCTTTCGCCCATATGAACTATCTCAGCCGGACCCCTAAGACAGGCGGTACTGGCTGGTATCAATTGACAAGCCACAGGGGCTACCTCATGACGAGAGGTAAAGCAAACAAGTGGAAGGACTGGCGGAGCACCTTCCTCATCATTGAGAGTTCAGACACTGAGCTGAACAAGCGCTTCAATAGGTGGAACAGGAATCCGCCCCTTCTTGCAGGCGGTCGTAGCATGCCGCCTGTTCCCCCCAAGGCTAAGAAAGAGATCCTTGATAAAGGACTCTTTAAAGTAGAGTCGAGGGTCGACTCTACTTCAGGGGTACGAGAGCAAGTACCCCTGCACTGCGTCCCGAGCTTCAAATGGCTCTACGACGAGTACTTTTTGGCCGCCTGTGGCCTCACCAGTCGGTGCTCAAGAGGTAGTCGGCCTGTCGAATACTCTGTTGTTCCATACATTTCTTGTTATGACTTTTATTAACTTTGCTGTTTGTTTTTGCAGCTGACGCCATGAGCAAAATCACCGCCTCCAAGACTGCGGTGGCCATGTTGTGGGCCTCCATCATGCAACAAGCTTCAACCGACTCCCCCAAGAAGGGGGCACCCTTGGTGAGCTCCGAACCTTTCACCCTCTTTTTAGAGTTGAGTTTATGTATATACTGACTTTTTTTTTAGACGGGTGCTCCAAGAGCTTCATCTTCCCAACAGCCGGACCCCAAGGCCCGGAGGACAACTGTTGCGAGCTCTCCTGGTTCTGCCAGGAAACAGGTGGCGGCTGAGAAACAGCCGTCCACTTCTTCTAAAACTCCAACTGGGCCGCCTAGAAGTATGAAGTTGTCCTTGTAAATTTTAGACTTGCTCCCTTTTTTACTAGGTCTAATCCGTTTGTTTATGCTTGATGCAGCCGGCCCTCAGGAGCCTGACTTGGTAGAGATGGCCAAGTCTATGATCAGGGCAGTTCCTCCAGCGGAAAGGGAGGCGGTCAGGGGTGTCGGCACCCTTGACCTAGACGGGATTGCAGGGGTCCTTGCTGAGGTATACTTAGCATATTTTTGAGTATTTGAATTTCTGGACGCCTGTTTTCTTTTTTGTTTGGAAACTGACGCCTGTTTCTTTTTACTTAGGCCCTGCTCCGAGTGAACGGCCTTCGCAAGCCGCTTGACCGGAAGAACAAAGAGGTAAAGGCTGCAAAAGCTATGGCCGCCTCTGACTGTGATAAGGAAATGTTTCAAATTGCCCAAAATGAAGTTCTGACCATTGATATTCTTTATTATCAGGCGCAGGCTACTGCCGCTGTTCGGGCTCAGTTAGAGGCGGCCCAGAAGAGGAATGGCGAGCTGGAGGCGACCATCACCAATCTCAAGGCCGAGCTGAAACCTCTTCGCCTAAAAATGTACTCATACGAAGCCTTGGAGAAATCCTTGGCCAACGTAAAGGAACGCCTGGTGACCCAGGAGAAGAGTCTTACTCAGGAGCTCTTGGAAAAGGCCGAGCAAGAGAAGAAAGAGCTGGTCCGGGAGATGATGGAAGACTCCGCTCAAATCCAGCGCATGACTTGGGGCTGCCTCTTCCCCAATGCCGACTTTGCCTCTTGGGAAAAAACGTACCGCCAGTGTTCTGATACATATAATCAAGAGATCGTGGCGGCTGCTGAGGAAGAGGCGTTGGAGGAAGCGTTGGAGGAGGAGGAGCCGGTAGTGGCGCTTGTGCCGCTTGGGGGTAATGCATCAAAAAAGGATGCAGCTGAAGCCGAGTCCAGCAAGAAAAGTGCTGACCAGGCGACAGCTGCTAATATTGAAGATCTGCCCCCTTCTTAAGCTTTATGTATTCTTTCCACGGCCTGCGTGCCGTTTGTTTTGTATTTACCCGGCCAGGGGGCCGGGGCTTTGAATATTTTGCCGGTCTTTAATGACCGGCTTCTTTTTAATGAATTTTTGTTTTGCTTCAAATTTGTCTAAGTATTCCATATTCTAATATCCAATTGTTCACTAGACCGACTGTTTTACATGGCCGATAGTTGCAGACAGGTACGGATAGTTAGTCACGCGGCCTATGCCCCTGGACGACTGGTTGTCTGTTTCCAGGATAGACGATCAGTCGGCCATTTATCCAATCGGTATTCGAACTATTTTAAGGTCTGAATCCTTTTAAGGCAGGCGGTCCTGTCATTTGTAAATTTAACCAAGTAGGAAAGTGGTCTGACTAAGTAAACATGAGTGTTACCTAGTCGCCAAGGAACTGAGTAGTAGAGATAACAAGCGGCAGGTACCGGTTGTTTCCCTTTATTCGCCAATGTTTGTTGGCTTTTAACTCATAATTTTTTAACGTAGCAGGAGTAGTGGTTGAGAGCCCCTGTTTGCTAAAAACAGGCGGACGATTCATACCTTTTAGGCTCCATACTAAGTTTGAGGGAGTGACTATAAGTTAACATAGGAGTTACTTAGTCTCCGTCACACTCTAGATTGAGTAGTAGAGGTACCAGGCGGCGGAGGCCGGCTAGACCCCTTGATTCGCCAATGTTTGTTGGCTATTAACTCAAGAGGTACCCCCTGCATTTATCCCAAGTAATACAGGCGGTCATCGGACTCAGATGTCAACTGCTACCACTAGTTTGGTTAGTGATAGAGTTATCCTTGTCTCAAAAACGGCTACGTGGTTGCCCTTGGGGACAATCGTATAGGTGCCGTGTAATTAGTTTATAGAGCAATGTTCCACCCAAAAGGGAGCTGCTCTCTGCGACGAATTTCATCCGGAGGGATGCCGCCGGACGCCTGCTATGATGTAGGGACAGGTCGTATTAGTCTTGAAGATTTGATCAGTTGGCTTGGCGCCTGGTCTGATCATTCGGCCTGTGGCCTTGGTTAGTTCTTGGTGAACGTAGGTGCTAAGTAAGAAGAGGGTAGCCGCCTGTTAGGAACAGGGTCGGCCAGGCCCTAATCTTTTTTAGCTAAGTATAAGGGGGGTGGCTGTGTGTTTGGAACCAGTCGGCCCTCTTCTATGGAGAGTAGCCGACTATATGTCCAGACGGCAGGCCCATATGGTGAGAAAATGGAGAGTAGCCGTTTGTAAAGGTACAGACGGCATGCCCCTCTGATGATAGAGTGAAAAACTCAATGGAGAGTAGCCGACTGTAAAGGTACAGACGGCATGCCCCTCTGAAGAGAGTAAAAACACTCAATGGAGAGTAGCCGACTGTAAAGGTACAGACGGCATGCCCCTCTGAAAATAGAGTAAAATACTCAATGGAGAGTAGCCGACTGTAAAGGTACAGACGGCATGCCCCTCTGAAGAGAGTAAAAATACTCAATGGAGAGTAGCCGACTGTAAAGGTACAGACGGCATGCCCCTCTGAAAATAGAGTAAAATACTCTATGGAGAGTAGCCGACTGTAAAGGTACAGACGGCATGCCCCTCTTAAGTAAGAATAAAAATTAAACATGGAGAGTAGCCGACTATTTGTTAGTAGGCGTGCCCCTCTTAGTACAAAATTGAATAGTAAGTATGCAAACTTTTATTAAGTAGCTCTTGACTATTTACATCATTCAAAAGAAATATTTCTTAAGATTATCTACATTCCAAGTTCAAGGCAACGGTTGTCCGTCTGGTGTTTCCAGACGGTAGGTACCGTCCCTGACTTCCTCACAGATTCGGTAGGGTCCTTCCCAGTTGGGAGTTAGTTTGCCAGACTCATTAGCCCTACCAACTGCTTCCATTTTTCTAAGTACAAAGTCCCCTACTTTGAGTGGACGCCTGTGTACTTTTTTGGTTGTATGATCTAGTCATTCTCAGGCGATAGATTTCATGGCGCAAGACAGCATTGCCCCTCTTTTCAGGAAGTGAGTCTAATGCCAGGCGCATGGCTTCCCAGTTTGCCTCTTCGTCATATAGCATTACTCGAAGAGTCGGCTCGTAGTGTTCTATTGGAAGAACAGCTTCCGCACCGTAAGTTAGGAGGAATGGAGTTTCTCCAGTCGCCCCTTTTTCAGTCGTCCTAATGGCCCAGAGAACATGTGGTAGTTCATCCGCCCATAGGCCGCCTGCTCGTTCAATCTTTTTCTTGAGACCGTCCGAGATGATTTCATTAAAGGCTTCTACCTGGCCGTTTGCTTGTGGACGGCCGACAGATGCAAAGTAGTTTGCAATTCCTTGGTCACCCAACCAGCTTTTGAGAACAGGCGTCTCAAATTGGGGACCATTATCAAAAACCATAGACATGGGAACCCCGAACCGAGTGATGACATTTTTCCAAATGAATGAAATTACATCTTTCGTCTTGATTCCCTTTACAGCCTCCGCCTCTACCCATTTAGTGAAGTAGTCAACGGCAACAAGTATGTACCTCCTTCCGCCTGTAGCAGGCGTATATGGACCTAGAATGTCCATGCCCCACTTAGAAAACGGTAGTGGGCTATGAATGGTAGTGAGGTCAGTAGCCGGACGGTGAATTAGTTTGCCAAACCTTTGGCACTTGTCACATTTTTTCACCATTTCCATTGCATCTGCTTCCAAAGTAGGCCAAAAGTAGCCCTGCCGCCTTGCCCTTTGAGCAAGCGTCCTACCGCCTATATGAGAAGCACAGTAACCAGAGTGAAGATCGTCTAGTATCTCTCGTCCCTTTTCTGGAGTAACACACTTTAAGAAGGGTTGAAGGTACCCCCTTTTGTGAAGTTCTCCCTTTATCATTTCAAAACAGGTGGCTCGTTTTTTCAGTGCTGCCGCCTGTTGAGGATCATCCGGCAGTGTACCGTTTGTCAGATATGCCCTGATTGAATCCATCCAGGTTCAGCTTCTGTCTAGGATTCCAATAGGGTTTTCCTCGATGCTTCTCTTCTCCATTACTTCCCAAAAAACAGTTCGAGGAGTATTAGAGGAGGCGGATGATGCTAATTTTGACAGTGCATCCGCCTGGTTGTTTTCTGATCTCGGCACTTGGATCAGATGGAAATCCTCAAGGGAGCCGACTGCTTGTCGGACCGCCTGTAAATACTTGATCATGGCCGGATGGGTTGCTTCGTATTCGCCATTGTACTGACTCACTATCAATTGTGAATCGGAACAGGCGTCTATTTTTCTTGCCCCTGCCGCCTTGCACATGCGGATCCCGGCTAGTAAAGCTTCATATTCTGCCTCATTGTTTGAAGCCTGAAAACTGAAGCGTAGAGCATACTTGTACCTGTCGCCCTCTGGCGACTGACATATGACGCCTGCTCCACAACCATTTGAAGTAGAGCTTCCGTCCACATATACCTTCCATACTTGGTCTGGAACTTGAGAGTCAGGAGGACGAGTCATCTCTACAATAAAGTCAGCAAAGGCTTGCCCCTTCACTGCTTTTCTAGGCTCGAAAGTAACTTCGAGGCTCTGTATTTCTATGGCCCATTTGATCATTCGGCCTGACGACTCCATGATGGTAAGTGGCCGCTTGATAGGTTGGTCTGTATACACGACGACTGCGTGTGCCAAAAAGTAGGGCTTCAATTTTTTAACAGCCAGGAAGAGTGCAAGACCAAATTTCTCCACTAGGGGATACCTCAACTCGGCATTTTTCAGTACGTGACTGACAAAGTAGACCGGGAGCTGGCAGCCGTCTCTTTCAGCAAGGAGAACAGCGCTTAACGCATGATCAGAGACGGCCAGGTACATGTAGAGTACTTCTTTGGGCAAAGGGCTGACCAGCCTCGGCAAGGAATGCAAGTGAACTTTCAATTTTTGGAAGGCGGCCTCAGCATCCGGCCCCCATTCAAACCTTGCCTTTTTCTTAATTGCCTGGAAAAAGTATAGGCATTTGTCGCCTGATCGGCTTACAAATCTTCCCAAGGCCGCTAGACAACCTGTTAACTTCTTAACCTCTCGGATGGTACGAGGCGACTGCATGTCTATGATCGCCTGCACCTTCTCAGGGTTCGCCTCTATTCCTCTCTAATTGATAAGGAATCCGAGAAATTTCCCAGACTCAACTCCAAATACACATTTCTTGGGATTGAGCATGACATGGTGCCGCCTGAGTGTGGCGAAAGTTTCTCGGAGGTCCGACAGATGATCTTTCTGAAGTTTTGTCTTGACAATCATATCATCAATGTATGCCTCGACGTTTCTCCCAATCTGATCAAAGAACACAGTGTTTATCATTCGCTGGAAGGTAGCCGGGGCATTCTTAAGACCAAACGGCATGACCGTGTAACAGTTTAAATCTGATCAGTGACGAAGGCCGTCTTCTCCTGATCTTTCTTCCATAAAGGAATTTGATGGAAACCAGAATAGGCGTCCATAAAGCTCATCAAAGCATGGCCTACTGTTGAGTCGACCAGGTTATCAATTTTAGGCAGAGGGTAACTGTCTTTGGGGCACGCCTTGTTTAAGTCTGTGTAGTCTACACACATTCGCCAGGTGCCATTTGGCTTTCTAACAAGCACCACATTTGCAACCCAGTCTGGGAAGTAACATTGCCGAATGAACCCTGCATCAAGTAATTTTTTAACTTCGGCGGCTGCCGCCTGACTTCTTTCTTCGCCATGATTCCGCTTCTTTTGCCGTACCAGCTTCTTTTTCGGATCCACGGCCAGTTTATGTACCGCCAGATCAGGACTAATGCCTGGCATTTCATGGACTTCGAATGCAAAGATGTCCTTGTATTCTTTCAATAGTTTGTGAAAGTCGTCACCAAGGTCTCTCAGAGCAGTCGTCCCAACTTTGACTGTTCGGTCAGGACGTGTGTCGTCTAAGATCAGGTTCGCATGCTCACCAGCCGGCTGAGGGCGGAACTCATCCGACCGCTCCTCTGCCAATGATTGCTATTTTCTTTCTTTTCTTGCGGCCCCTGTCTGGGATGCCTTTCTCTTCTTGCCGCCTGCTTCTTGAACAGGCGCACTCTCCTTGACATTGTCAAGGTCTGTTTTTTCACCGCTTGACCCAGTGGCCATAACAGTGGGCTTGACATCCGAGAGATAGCACTCTCGGGCCATCCTCTGATCTCCCCTTAGGGACCCGACTGTTCCATTATCCCTCTCAAACTTGAGCAACATAAGAGATGGGATTATAACAGCCTTGGAATTATTCAGGGTTGGTCGACCCAGAATCATGTTGTAGGCCGAGAGTTCTTCTACTACCAGGAACCGGACTACCATGTGTCGTCCTTCCCCTTTTTAGCCCAGGCGGATGGGTAAATCCACTCGTCCCAGTGGGTGGACGACTCCTCCTCCAAACCCTACTAAAGGATGGGATGCCGGATGTATGCAATCAGTCTGATATTTTAGTTTCGACAGACATTTGCTACTGATGAGATCTGAGGAGCTTCCGGTATCTATGAGGATTCGGCCAACTCTCTGGTTGGCCACTTTACATTCAATAACGATAGGGTCGTCATGCGGCCCTCTTACCCCTCCTAGATCTTCTTCAGTGTTGACAATCTCAGGAAATGAATATTTGGACGGCCGTTCTTGGTGAACGGAATTTACATCTAACCGCCTGATATTGTCTTTGTTGCCCCTAATAGTGGGGCCGCCTCCTGAGAAGCCGCCTGCAATGGTGTAGACGACTGCATCATCTGTATCGGAGCTGTCGGCCTGTTGATTCTTTTTGGCCGACTGCTTTTTTGAGGAAGTGTTCCCCGTAGATTTCTTGACATAAGTGTCAAGATCACCTTGCTCAGCCAGGCGGTCCAGATACCGCATGAGACTGATGCAGTCATTGGTGTGATGACCAACATCTACATGATAAGCACATAATTTATCTTGGTTCCGGTTGTTTGCAGAACCCTTCATGGGGACCGGCTTCTCAATTGAGATCCGTCCCTTGATTTCTTTTAGGATAAACTGGTTATCTTTGTTAAACGCATACTTTGGGGAGTATGGTTTGAATTCTTTTTTCTTTTTCTGGGCCGGCTGTTTAGAGGAATCAGCCGCCCAGACCTCTTTTCTCTTCTCATCTTTGTTTGACGACTGTTTCTGTCGTCCTTCTCTTTTGTCGAACCTTTTCCCGTCCGACTGTTTTACCGTACAAAGATCAGTCGCCTGTATACAGGCTTCTGCTTCAATCAAGGCCTCTTGAAGAGTCGCCACCCTCTTTCGAACCAAATCAAATTTGAAGGTAGACCCGTCTTTGAGACCTTTGAAAAAGTCAGTATAGGCTACCTCATCCGGTAACCCTTGAATCTGTATTCTCATCAGGTTAAACCGCCTGATGTAAGAACGAAGCCCCTCCTTCTCGCCCTGCTGAATTGTTCCTAAATCAAGGGTCGTTTTCTTCGCAGGGATGTTCATGGCGAAGTTGGAGGTGAATAAGTAAGTAAGCGTCCTGAAGCTATTTACACAACCAGTCGGCAGGTTGCCGAACCATTGTTGTGCGATTCCTTTGAGAGTCGCTGGGAAACACTTGCACCAAGTGGGATCATCCAACCCTTGAAGGTACATCAGGTTGGTGAATGCCATCAGATGGTCTTCTGGGTTAGTAGTGCCGTCATAGGCGCTTACTAGTACATTTTTCACTTTGGCCGGCTGAGCGGCTTCAGTAATTTCCTTGGAGAAGGTCGACGGCTGTTCACCAAGTCTAAGCAACCGTAGCTGCCAGTCCATAGGTTGGACGTTTTGTGCTGCAGGTCCACCAAACGGAGGTGGCTGCAAAAAATACTGTTGTTGCGGCACAAATGGTAAGTTTGGTACCGCCTGGTCGCTATGAAAGCCGGACTGACGGGAGGTGCCGCCTGACTGACTCTCATGATACGACTGAGGCATTTCGCAGACTGTCTTGAAAGTTTGAAGTAGAGGCCGACCCTGACAATCGGTCACTCTTCTTCTGCTCTAGCAGTAGCCGAGCGTCTGTGAATGTTTGCTTCGACCCGTCCGCCTGAATATGACGAACATGTTTCCTATTTCCTGTAGGAAAACGGAATTTTGTGAAATCAAGGGCAGGTGGCTCTCGCTTCCTAGGCGGTGCGCCTGCTGGCTCACTTCCAGTTTGAAGATGTTCCCGTTCCCTCCTTTCGGTATGACGGGTACGTCGGGCCCTTAGGGTCCCGTCTGAAGCTGTGTGAGCTTCAACTTCAAATTCACTCTCGGTATCATGGTCCGACTGAACTTGAGGGTCGTCTAGGGGACGCCTCTCTTAAGGAGTCGGTACAGACTTGGATGCCATCTCAGAAGTACTCTCCCCACAGACGGCGCCAAATGTTTCGGGGTTTTCTGATGTCCTGCGGGGAGTTACAATTCCGAGACTGGAACCGGACGCCTGTACCTGCAAAATAACGGAGACTCCTGGTGGTGGGAGCTCCGCCTCCAACGGTCAAGTTAGTACTTGATTAAGGAGTAATTAATGCGGAAATTAAAGTGATTTGGTCTCTCTAGGTGAGAGTGATTAATGTAGGTAATCTGCTTTGTTAGCGAGATCAGCCGGTTATTACTGTGTGTAATTAATGTGTTTTTTTTTGTAATCCCCCGTTAATGAGGATTAAGGGAGGTATTTATAACCTTGGGAAACGTGCCCATCCTAGGTTTAGGTTAACCTAGGGCTGATTGGGCTTCCCTCGGAAGTTGGGCCTGGGTGGCCGGTTTCTCCATTAGGCATGGAGTATGCCACATGTCATGACATAATAGGTCCAAGGTGGACGAATAAGCGCGTGCCACGTGTTAAGCCCTGACAGTTCCAACTGGGAGACACTTGGCAGGACCTGATTGGCCCACGTGGCGCATTCCGATTGGTGGGAGCAAAAGCCCCTAATCACTTAGTGTCGTGTTACCTTGGTCCATTATTGAAAAAGTCTTTTAAATCTAAGCATTTAGCATTTGACAGTTATTTTACAATAGAGTTCGTAAACTTCTTATTAGACCTTATAAAATTGACTTTAGCTCCCACCAAACGTCTTATTCAAAGAATTTTCATGTTTCTCAATAAGCCAAACCTTATATTAGCTTTATGAGAAAACCCATTCCAATTCCTACATGCTTCCCTCAATCCACCAATGGATTTCTTGAGCTTGCTTTCAAATCTAACATTATTTAGATTTACAAAACCCTTAGACTATATCCATAGTCTCTTCCAAAATCCCATTTTTAGGATGGCGGTTTCAATATCTATTTTTCCATATTTCATATGCGCGATTTTGCTAGAATAATCACAAAAGGACTTAAGCATTCCGATTAGTGAATAGGTTTTATTAAAATCAATGTCGTGAATTTAATTGTATCTTTTTCAACCAATCTAGCTATGTATGCATATACTTTTCCATATTTGTTAGTTTTTTAAAGGAATGGTGTTCTTCGAACAAGTGTATTATTCCGATAGAGGGTTCATAATCAATTACGAAGTTAATTATTCAATGAAGTCGAGTGATCGGAAAGTCGGAATAGAGGCCATCTCCGATCAGTGAGATTAATTATATTAATCTCACAGCTTTCCTATCACTGAACCCAACGAGTCACACCTAAGCATGCAACCAAACTAAGGCGACGAATTAAGCCAAATTCCTTAATATGTCAAATAAGAGGATACGTACCTCAACATCGGATTACTAGCTTAGAGCGCCAAAGTCGAACGTCAAAACGTCGAGTCGATTCTAAGAAGCGACAAGACGTACAAATAAGTCAAACAACAAGTCAAAGCATATAGTCCTAGCCTCGCATTGGCCTAGCCGTGCGAGGCCTAGGGCCAGATTGATGCTGTTGTGGGCTGGCTGGGGCTTGTTGGTCGAGTGCGTGATGCACAGGCATCCCAAGAAAGGCCTAGTAGCTAGCGTAGCTTGCCACGCCTTGCTAGCGTATGCTGAGGCTAGCAAGCAGCAGCAGCAGCCCGACTTACGAATGGGCTTGCGATGGCAGCACCACAACTCAACAACAATAGCGCCCGACAAGCGTGTGAGGCCTGCTGTGCTGCGATGGGCCTCGCTGGCTAGCCCAGCCGAGAGCACAAGGCAACTAGCAAAGGCTGATCTTGGTGCTCAAGGCATAGGGTCCAGCCGAGGCACAAGGCTGTCACCTTGGTAAGCCTTGTTGCCCAAGCCTTAACCGGCCATAAGTTATTATGATTGGTCGGTTTGGTGGCTTTTGGGAACAAGGAGGCCATGTTTGGGCGCGTAGGTAGACTACGTTAGAGGGGTCGTGTTTAAGACTCTTTCTCAGTTCATAAGTTCGTGTTCGTGCTAAGTGAAAACACGTATCAAGGGTATTATCGTCATTTTTAAAAGGAATGGTGTCCTTCGAACAAGTGTATTATTCCGATAGAGGGTTCGAAATTAATTAGGAAAGCTAATTATTCAGTGAGGTCAAGTGAACGGAATGCCTAGCTGGAGGCCGCTTCCGATCAGTGGTGTTAATGTATAATTAATATTACAGCTTGCTCTTGACTGAACCATTTAGGTCATTCCCAATTGTATAACCAAACCGAAGCCACGAATTAATTTGAAGGATTAAATGAGTGGATAGATATTTTACGAATTAAGACGTCGGATTCCAAGCTTAGAGCGTCGAAGCCCAGCGTCAATCGTCAATTCAAGGCGTTGAATATGATGAAACCTTTTCGCCAGTCACCATGCTTTAGTCCGTCCGGATTATCTTAGCAATTGTCACATATTGTGATTATGAAATATGACAAATGGATGTCAAAACCGCCTTCCTTAATGGGATATTGGAAGAAACTGTGTACATGACACAGTTGGAAGGTTTTGTTGATACAAGCAATGCTTGGAAGGTATGCAAGCTTAAGAAGTCCATTTATGGATTAAAGCAGGCAAGTAGAATTTGGAATCTACGATTTGATGAAGCCATTAGTAAGTTTAATTTTTTCAAGAATCCAGATGAGTCTTGTGTTTACAAGAAGGTCAGTGGGGGTGAGATTGCATTCCTTGTCTTATTAGTCGATGACATATTGCTCATTGGAAACAGCATTCCAATGTTAGAGTCCGTAAAGGCCTGGCTTGGAAAGTGTTTTTCAATGAAGGACTTGGGAGAGGCACAATATATGTTGGGCATCAGGATCTATCGGGATAGATCTAAAAGGATGATTGGATTGAGCCAAAGTACTTATATCGATATGGTACTAGCAAGATTTAACATGAAAGGGGCCAAGAGAGGGCACCTACCCATGTCACCTGGTATAACTCCATAGCCACCTGATGAGCGACAGAGGATGCATCAAATCCTATATGCTTTGCTTATTGGATCGATCATGTATGCCATGATATGTACTAGGACGGATGTATCGTATTCCTTGAGTGCTACGAGCCGATACCAATCAGACCTAGGAGAGGCGCATTGGACTGCGGCCAAAAATATCCTAAAGTACCTGAAAAGGAACAAGGATAAATTTATGGTCTATGGTGGAAGTAATGATTTGTTTGTTAAAGGTTATACCGACGCAAGCTTCCAAACTGACAGAGATGAATCCAAGTCGCAGTTAGGGTACATATTCTGTCTAAATGGAGGAGCGTTTAGTTGGAAGAGTGCTAAGCAAATCACGACTGCAAATTCTACAACTGAAGCCGAATACTTGGCAGCTTCAGAAGCAACTAAGGAGGTAGTTTGGATTCGTAAATTCATTAGTGAACTCGATGTTGTACCCTCCATCAAGGGTCCGATAGGCCTCTATTGTGATAACAATGGAGCTATTGCTTAGGCTAGGGAGCCAACGGAACATTAGAAGGTCAAACATGTCAAGAGGCGATTTCACATGATAAGGGAATGGAAGTCCGAGGATGAAATCATAATTTGTAAGATTGGAATGGACGACAATGTAGCCAATTAACTCACTAAACCTTTGCCTCAAGTGAAGCAGAACAAGCACGTTGAGGCAATGGGAATTAGGCACGTTGGAGATTGGCTTTGATTTCCCTGTTTATGTGTTTTAATTAAATTTGAGGTTTTAATGTAAAACACTATGTTGAACCATTCGTTTTTGGAGTTATTAAATTTTTCTTTTAAATTATTATCACTCCATTTCTATATAATTGTGGTTTAGAACTAAATAATGAGTCCATTTGATTTCTAAGAATATTCAAAATATGGTACCAAGATAATGTCTTAGATAAAGAAACATCTGTTAAGTGAACATTGAATATTCCAATAAAAAATTATCCTTGATCAAGGTCATTTGAATGATGGACGTTTAATGACCACTTGAGATTAGTGTGTAGTATGATTTAGCACCGTTTCTTGTGCTACAAGGACATGATTGTCATAAATCATTTGCACATGTATTGGTTTGGATCTATACCGGATCGACCTATGAGAACACTTTAAGAGATTTAAATTCGTCATAAGTGATTAGGGGATTTTTACCCTGCCACGTGGACCAATCAAGACCCTCTACGTGTCATCCACGTGGATCAACCAGAGTCTGCCACGTGTTACTCAGTGAAGAGTCCAAAGTGGACCAATTAGGGCACAATACGTGGCAGAAAAAATCTAACTAGGAATGGCTGCCTTCAAGGCCCAAACTCCTAGGAAGCCCAATCAGTCCTAGGTTTCTGTAACCTAGGACTGGGCACGTACTTCGAGACCCTATAAAAGGGAGATGTTTCCACCTGGGTAACAACAATTTAAAAACATTCAATGAGAGCAGTAATTGCAGAATTAAACACACTTGAGAGTTTACACTCGGATATTGAGGCTGTTTGCTATAGCCGGATGATCACTCCTTTCCTAAGAGGAACCTGATCCCATTTACATTCCGCACTTGATCGTTGAAGGCGGAACTCCCACCAACCAAAGTCTCCGTTTTTTTACAGGTACAGGCGCCCGGAACCCAGTCTTGGAATTATAACTCTCCTGCAGGACACAGAAAACCCCGAAACATTTGGCGCCATCTGTGGGGAGTGTACTTCTAAAATTGCTTCACATGAGTCTGTACCACCTCTTAATGAGAAACGACCCTCGGCCGAAGTCCGGGTCTACTCCGACCAGGACAGTGGTGACGACTTTTTCATCAACACCTGTGTAGCTGCTAATGGTTTACTCAGAACCAGGCGCACCCGTCCCTTGGAAATAAAGGAACGGGGCAATGATCAAGCTGGTCCAAGTGAGCCAACTGTACAGCCGACTGGACAAAACCATGCGGTCGAAGGTGCAGCTCTAGTTTCCAAAGATAAGCTCATGGAATTTAAGACCAGCTTCAAAGGGGATATTAAAGACTTGATTAACAAGTAGATGACTATCTCCGGTAGGGGACAGCCAGCCAAGAAACCTTCTTCCTCAAAGAAGAAGAAACCAGTCAAGGACCGAGTGCCTACTCTCCATCCTAAATTAAGGGAGGAGAACCGACCCTTGATTGGCTTTTCTAAGATCCGCTTCCCTGAGACAGAGAAGAGGAAGGCCATCTGGCATCTTCAGACGGATGGTTCAAAAAAGATGTAGTATGATGCCCGGTTTTTAATCGAGCATAAGAAAAATCAAAAATTGTCTGAGTCGGCTTCAACGTCGACTTACCTAGACATCTTTCAGAATACCTCAATGAGGTATTCGCAATCAAACCGAGAGGGTCAGTCAGGCAGCCTGTCTGTCCACTCTGGCCCTCAAGTAATCCTACGGCTCCCATGTGCCTCAGCAGCCATACATGCCGTATGGACAACCTTACATGTAGCCGACCCTTTTTGGGGTGCAGGCGGCACAAAACGTCCAACCTTTGGATTGGCAGCTCCGTCTGCTAAAACTTGGGGAACAACCTTCAGCGTTCTCCAAGGAAATAACCGAGGTGGCACAACCGGCCAAGGTTAAAAATGTTATGGTAGGTACTTATGATGGTACCACCAACCTAGAAGATCACCTCATGGCCTACACCAACCTCATGTATTTACAAGGGTTGGATGATGCCGCCTAGTGTCGATGCTTCCCGGTCACATTAAAGGGCGTCGCCCAACAATGGTTTGGCAACTTGCCAGTCGGATGCATCAACAATTTCAAGACGCTTGCGTACTTGTTTGCGTCCAACTTCTTTATGAACATCCCTGCTAAGAAAACAAGTCTTGACTTGGGTGCTATTCAGAAAGGAGATAGAGAAGGGCTTCGGTCATATATCAGGCAGTTCAATATGATGAGAATTCAGATTCAAGGGCTGTCTAATCAAGTGGCCAATACAGACTTTTTCAAAGGTCTGAAAGACGGGTCGACCTTTAAGTTCGACCTCGTTAAAAAGAGGGTTGCTACCCTCCAAGGCACTGGTGGAGGCGAACGCCTATAAAAGGCAACCGAACTCTGCAACATCAGTAAGCAGTCGCACTCAAAGAGGTTTGACAAAAAAGAGAGTCGGTC
This sequence comes from Chenopodium quinoa, assembly GCF_001683475.1. Taxonomy (NCBI): domain Eukaryota; kingdom Viridiplantae; phylum Streptophyta; class Magnoliopsida; order Caryophyllales; family Amaranthaceae; genus Chenopodium; species Chenopodium quinoa. The sequence goes on from NW_018744825.1 coordinate 336,636, forward strand.
ATCACAGCTAGCTAAGATAGAAGAGAATAAAAAGAGAAAAGAAGTTTGGGCGGCCGACAGCTCTGAGTAGCTGTCCCAGAAGAAAAAGAAATAATCTAAACCATACACCCCCCAAGTATGAGTTTAACAAAGATTGTTACTCCATCCTCATGGAGATCAAAGACCGGGTGACCATTGAGAAGCCGGCTGCAATGAAAGTACTACTAAAAATTGGAATAAAAACAAGTATTGTCATTTCCATGAGGACATTGGCCATGACACCAACGACTGCTATAGTCTCAAGCGGCTGTTAGACCGTATAGCTGACAAAGGAGTACTTAAGTCTTATATTCTGAGGTCCAAGGTATTTCTGTAAACTAAACATGGGCATTCGTCCAAAAAGAAGCCTCAATCTGCTAATAGTTCGGACATTAATGAAGAACCGATCTATACAATAGCAGGCGGCTTAGCTGGAGGCGGCCAAACCATCCAGGCTACCAAGGACTACATCAGGCGGCTGGATGTCAGCTCAGTTAATGAGGGACAAGCGTCCAAGGACAGTTTCCATGAAGTTATTATCTTTGAGAAGGATGGGGGCAAGGTTATGAGACCGCATGATGACCCAATTGTCATCGAATGCAAAGTTGCCAACCAAAAGGTAGGCTGAATCCTCATAGACACTGGCAGTTCCTCTGATCTCATCAGCCAGAAGTGCTTAGCAAAGCTCAAGTACAAGCTTGAAAGCATGCACAAGGTATCTCACCCCTTAGTTGGTTTTCGGGGTGGAGTTGTGCATCTGTAGGCCGGATAGTTCTACCCATCCGGCTGGGGGAAAAGGGAGAAGGACGCCACATGGTTGTTCGTTTCTTGGTCGTTGAAGAGCTGACGACCTATAACTTGTTATTGGGTCGTCCCACTCTAAATGAATCCAAGGCTGTTATAATTCCTTCCCTTATGCTCCTTAAATTTGAGAAAGATGACGGATCTGTCGGCTCCCTGAATGGGGATCGGAAGACGACTAGAGAATGTTATCTCTCTGATGTCAAGCCCACTGTGGCCGCATTCGGCCAGTGTGACGAACCAGTAGACCTAGATAAGGTCAAAGAAGCTGCCCCTGCTCCCACAGCAGGCGGCAAAAAGAGAACAACCGACCAGTTGGTGGCCGTTAAAAAAGAAATAACAATCACTGACCGGGTAATGGTCGGATGAGCTCCGTCCCTAGCCGACTGGTGAACACATTGATATTACTCTGGACGACACACGGCTAGAGCGAACTGTTAAGGTTGGGACGGCTGCTTTAGCAAACTTGGGTGAAGACTTGCACATTTTGTTAAAAGAATACAAAGACATTTTTGCCTTTAAAGTAGAAGAGATGCCAGGCATAAGTCCGGATCTTATTGTTCATAAACTTGTTGTGGATCCCAAAAAGAAGCCGGTTAGGCAAAAGAAAAGGAACCATGGTGAAGAAAGATGTTGGATGATGGGTTCATTCGACAATGTTACTTCCTAGATTGGGTTGCCAATGTTGTCTTTGTCAAGAAGCCGAATGGTACCCGGCGCATGTGTGTTGACTACACAAATTTAAATAAGGCATGTCTCAAGGATAGTTATCCTCTACCAAAGATTGACGGTTTGGTCGATTCTACAGCCGGCCATGCCTTGATGAGTTTCATGGACGCCTATTCAGGTTTCCATCAGATACCCTGGTGGAAGAAAGATCAAGAGAAGACGACATTCGTCACTAAATAGGGATTATTATGCTATACTGTGATGCCGTTTGGTTTGAAAAATGCTCCTACTACCTTCGAACGAATGATTAATACAGTGTTCATTAATCAACTTGGGAGGAATATAGAGGCGTACATTAATGACATGATAGTCAAATCCAAACTACAGGCGGATCATCTTGCTGACCTCCGAGAAACATTCGTCACACTCAGGCGGCACCAGGTCATGCTCAATCCCAAGAAGTGTGTTTTTGGTGTTGAGTCTGGGAAGTTTCTCGGATTTCTAATTGATCAAAGGAGGATAGAGGCCAACCTAGAAAAAATAAAGGCGGTCATAGACATACAGTCGCCCCGCACTGTAAAAGAAGTTCAAAAGTTGACAGGTTGTCTGGCGGCATTAGGGAGATTCCTCAGTCGGTCAGGCGACAAGTTCCTCTATTTCTTCCAAGCCATAAAAAAGAAGACTATGTTTGTATGGGGGGTAGATGCTGAGGCGGCCTTTCAGAGATTGAAGGAACACTTACACTCTTTCCCAAGGCTTGTTAGCCCTTTGCCAAAGGAAGTGTTGTACATGTACCTAGCCGTCTCAGACCATGCGCTCAGTGCTGTTCTCCTTGTTGAAAGAGGCGGCACCCAGCTCCCGGTCTACTTCATCAGTCATGTTCTAAGAAATGCAGAACTACGGTACCCCATGGTTGAAAAGTTTGGACTTGCTCTCTTCATGACAGTAAAAAAGTTAAAACCTTACTTCTTAGCGCATCCGATTGTGGTTTACACAGACCAACCTATCAAGCGGCCTATGACAACCATGGAATCATACGGCCGAATTATCAAATGGGCAATTGAAATTCAAAGCCTTGAAATCTCCTTCAAACCAAGGAAGGCAGTGAAGGGATAGGCGTTTGCCAACTTCATTGTCGAAATGACAAGGCCGACTGATCTTGAAAACCTTGATCAGGTTTGGAAGGTATATGTGGACGGGAGCTCTACCATGAACGGTTGTGGTGCAGGCGTCATATGTCAATCTCCTGAAGGGGATAAGTATGAATATGCACTATAATTCAAGTTCTAAGCCTCAAATAATGAGGCAGAATATGAAGCCCTATTAGCTGGCATCCGCATGTGCAAGGCGGCAGGGGTAAGAAAAGTTGACGCCTGCTCTGATTCACAATTGATTGTTAGCTAATACCATGGTGACTATGAGGCCACCCATTCGGCCATGATCAAATATTTGCAGGCGGTCAAGGAAGAAGTTGGGACACTTAATGAATTACATCTAAATTAAGTGCCCAGGTCAGAGAACAATCAAGCGAATGCTCTATCTAAACTTGCATCATCCGCCTCTTGTGATACACCTTGGTCAGTCTATTGGGAAGTAATGGAAAAAAGCATTGAACAAGATCCCATTAGAGTTTTGGACCGAAGCTCAACCTGGATGGACGGCATCCGGGCTTATTTAGTAGACGACACTTTGCCAGATACTTATCCAGAGATGGTCGCATTGAAAAAGCGTGGACCAATTTTGAAATTCATCATGGAGAACTTTTCAAGAAGGGATATCTTCAACCTTTGTGAAATGTGTCACCCTAGTAAGGGGATGAGAGGTTCTAGAAGACTTGCATTTGGGCTTTTGCGCTTCCCACATAGGTGGCAGGACCCTTGCAAAGAGAACCAAGCAGCAAGATTACTTCTAGCTTACCCTAGAAGCAGACGCCATGGAAATGGTAAGAAAATGCAACAAGTGGCAAAGGTTTGGCAAACTCATACACTATTCGACCACTAATCTGACGACCATCCATAGCCCAGTACCATTCGCCAAATGGGGCATGGACATACTGGGACCATATACGCCTGCTACAGGCGGGCGGAGGTATATTCTAGTTGTTGTTGGCTACTTCACTAAATGGGTAGAGGCAGAGGCGGTCAAAGGCATCAAAACAAAAGATGTTATCTTCTTCATCTGGAGAAATGTTATTACTCGGTTTGGGGTGCTCATATCTATGGTCTTTGACAATGGAACTCAGTTTGAAACGCCTACTCTCAAGAATTGTTGGGAGACCAAGGGATCTCTCATTGCTTTGCATCAGTAAGTCGTCCCCAAGCAAACGGCCAGGTTGAAGTCTTTAACAAATTAATCTCAGTTGGAATTAAAATGAAAGTCGAAAGAGCTGGCGGCCTGTGGGCGGATGAATTGCCGCATGTTCTATGGGCCATTAAGACGACTAAAAAAGGGGCGACTGGTAAAACCCCATTTCTCATGGTTTATGGTGTAGAAGCTGTCTTGCCTATTGAGCATTATAAGCCGACTCTTCGAGTCATGCTATATGACGGGGAGGCAAATTGGGAGGCCATGCGACTAGCATTGGACTCACTCCTGGAACGTAGGGGCAATGCTTCCTTGTTCCATGAGATCTACCATCTAAGAATGACAAGAGCCTACAACAAAAGAGTACACAACCGCCCCTTGAAAGTAGGGGACTTTGTGTTACGAAAAATGGAGGCAACTGGTAGGGCCAATGAGCAGGGAAAGTTGACTCCCAATTGGGAAGGCCCCTACTGGATCTATGAAGAAATAAGAGGCGGCACCTACTGCCTGGAAACACCAGACGACAGGCAGCTAGCCCGAACTTGGAATGTAGACAAGTTAAAAAAGTACTACTAAGACTTGTAATTTTGTACTTAAAAGTGTCAATAAATAGTTGCATCTTTTATCTTTATGTACCGTCTAGACAATGTATGCTTATTAAAATTTTAAAAAGTATGCTCTAACATGAGTAGATCTAAGCTAAGTCTAAAAACTTAGCAGCTTTGTGTTGTTCCTTCTAACAACCTATTGAGGCCAATGACCAGATGTAAGGCCAATGGCCGGATAATATGGAAAAATACGTCTGTTCCAATATGAGCAGGCATTTGGCGACATCCATCTGCGTGAATTCAACGTAGAGAGCATCTCCCATTTGGGTGGCACATTGCTCTATAAACTAAAAACAAACGGCCCTACCGACTGTCTAGTTCACAGCTGTTTGAGTTGATCAAATGAGACTAGGATAAAAAAGACTACCTACTGTCACAAGCGGTAATCTGTAATATCTTGGTCGGATACTGACTGATGTTGTTCAGGGGAAACACAGTTGGCTAAATTTGAGGATATAAGCTAAGTCGAATACTTAGCAGCTAAACATATGAAGCAACTACGTGCGGCCGTTGGCCGTCTGCTCCTTCTACACACTCAAAATCAAGCGACAAAGATGGATTAACCCAAAGGGCTAACTTACAGTCGTCCGACCCTGAATAACCTAAAATAGAACCTAAATGGTACGAACAAAATCGCCTGTCTTATTGACACCAGTCGGTATTTGGACACTATTCCTACTTGAGCTAACGAAACCAAGATAATTAAGGCTACCGCCTGTAATATAGCAAGCGGTCGCTAAGCGTGTTCGTCTTACAATTACAATGAGGCCGATGGCCGGATATACATACCCGTCTGTGCAATGTTTGACTGTCCGCCTGGTTTTGAGGCAATCACCATAGTGATTGATTGACTTGGAAATTAGTCATACTCCCCAAAGTATAAAAAATTTTCAAGTCAATCAATTTACCTTTGGAAACCAGGCGCACAGCCGCCTAGGGGCAAAAACAGTCGGTATAATGAAAAAAAAAATTCATACAAAAAGCAATTTATACTTAGCAAAAATTTATGGAATGCAAAAATTCAAAGCAAGTATGAATTGGTGAAACCGGCTATATGGCCCGAAGATTCATAAAAATAGTCGGCCTTATGATCGACAACAAGTGTTAACTGGTACAACCGGCAGGAATTGTTTAACCCGACCCCTTGGTCGGTAATGATACATAGAAACATACGGCACGCAGGCCGAAGAAAATAGTACATGGCCATCCGGCCACAAAAAAAAAATACCCAAGGCCTAAGCTTCAGGAGGAGGCTTTTTAGTATCAGCAACCGCATCCTTCTCTTCCCCAGTCGGCTCTTGTTCCTTTTCATCATCTAGCTCCTCCTCCTGCCCAGACCCCAAGGTCGAATCAGACTTCTCCGCCTCTTCTTCCTCTTCCTCTTGAACTTGATTCAGGAGTTTATCAATTTACTCTTGAGAGGAGGCGGCAAATTGATTCTTCCAGCCTTCATAGCCAGCATCCGAGAAAAGAGCCTCCCAAGTCATCTTCATGATGGCATCGTAGTCGTCCATCATCTGTTTGACCAAGGCTTTTTTCTCCTCCTCAGCCCTTGAAATATACTTCTTGGCGAGTTGAACCTCCTAGTTTTGCATCCTAGCCTTAAGTTTGTCCACCCGAGTGCGGAGGCTGGCTACTTCCTAGTCTGCCTCTTTGAGGGGATTAAGCTTAGCCTTGAGGTCCTTGACCTACTGCTGCAGCTCAGAGACCCGCCTCTTCGCAGCGTCCAAATCAGCCTTGACCTGCAGGTTGGCGGTCACCTGTGAATATAGTAAGTCAGTTGTCAATATTTCATTTTGAGCAATATGAAACATGACCGTATCTAGAAAAGAGGCAAAGCGAGCACTCGCAGCTTTTACCTCCATGGTCTTCTCATTGATTGGCTTTCTCATCCCATGCACTCGCAACATAGACTACATTCGACAAAAGTGAACATCAGTAACAGGCGGCTCTAAGAGTTGTGTAAAGTAAAAGAGAGGGAAAACAGTAAAAAAAACCGTCCTCTAATTCGCATATGACACATGTCACAGGCGCCATGTGGCAAGCCACGTCACCGCTATAAGGGGCAAATGATTAGGGGATTTTTACCTCGCCACATGGACCAATCAAGACCCTCCACGTGTCATCCACGTGGACCAACCAGAGTCTGACACGTGTCACTCTGTGAAAAGTCCAAAGTGGACCAATTAGGGCACGACACGTGGCAGACAAAAATCTAACTAGGAATGGCTCCCTTCAAGGCCCAAACTTCTAGGAAGCCCAATTTGTCCTAGGTTTCCATAACCTAGGACTCGGCATGTACTTCGAGATATAAAAGGGAGATGTTCCCACCTGGGGAACAACAATTCAAAAACATTCAATGAGAGTATTAATTGCATAATTAAACACACTTGAGAGTTTACAATCGGATATTGAGGCTGTTTGCTAAATGATCATTCCTCTCCTAAGAGGAACCTGATCCTATTTACAATCCACACTTTTTACATCCGAACAAGTTCTAACTTGATCGTCGGAGGCGAAACTCCTACCAACCGGAGTCTCCGTTGTTTTGCAGGTACAGGCGCTCGGAATCTAGTCTTAGAATTGTAACTCTCCAGCAGGACACAGAAAACCCCGAAACAATAAGTATATTTCTCATTATAGCTATCAAAACCTTTTTCCTCGACCATGGGTATTGTATGTTCTTTTGCTTGAGTAGTAGTCCTTTTTCATGTTGCAAAAGTCTGCCGTAAATGGGGATTATAACGACAACACTCGGGCGGCTAGGTCCTCTTAGTATGGGAAGCTAACAATAGGAATGTCCCCCAATTAATAATAGGGAACATGTGTTTGTTGTTTTAAGGCCTCTTGAAAAGCGAGATTGTGAAAATGCATAGCCGTGCTTAGATGGATTTTAGAAATCATCTGCTTATTGACAGTCGAACTTGGAAATCTAGAAACACTTCTGGACGTAATAAGGATGATGAAGAATCTTAGGTTATAGTTCATGAAGAGACATTAAGTGACATAGGAAATGAGCTATACACTAACTGCACACTTGTCCGGAAGGACAAGTGGGAGATTAAAGAATGGTGTCCTTCCAACAAGTGTATTATTCTGATAGAGGGTTCAGAATTAATTGAATGCTAATTATATAGTGAGGTCAACTGATCGGAATGTCTAGCTGGAGGCCGCTTCCGATCAGTAATATTAATGTATAATTGATATTACAACTTAATCTTGACTGAACCCTTTGGGTCACACCCTAATCGAGTAACCGTTCCAAAACGACGAATTAATCTGAAGGATAGATGAGTCATTAGAGTATTACGAACAAAGACGTCGGATATCGAGCTTAAAGCGTCGAAACCGAGCGTCGTAAGTCGAGTCGAATTTAGGAATTGACGAGACAAGAAATCAAGCAAGCAACAAGTTAGAAATATACCTTAGCCTCGGAATGCCCCGAGTAATATGAGGGCCAAGGGCAATAAATCTAGCCAAGGCAGCCGCACCATGACGAGCTAGCTAGCAGCGCATGCATGCTAGCAGCGGTGGCTAGCTGACTGGTGCGGCATGGCCAGCATCGCCGGCGCGCTAGGCGTGCTAGCATGCTAGTGCCTCGCACACAGCAGGCCGCAAGCAAGCATAGCATGCTTGGCCGAGCTGACACATCGCAGGCCGGCCGCATATGCTAGGGAGCTAGCAGCACCAGCCGCACCATCACAAGGCCAGCAGTATGCAATTGCTTGCTGGGCCTGACACATGGTCGCAGCAAGTGTGCAAGCTCACTAACAATAGCAGCGCACAACCACACATAGCAGCCCGCATCACTAAGGCTTGCCATTGCGCGTTGGTGCGAAGGCGTAGTGTGCAAGGCAGCATTGTGCTGGGCTGCGCCTAGCACAAGCAACGTAGCAGCAGCAGCAGCACGCAATACGTGCGTGGGCTGCGGGCTGTGCGTGCTTGCGTGTTAGGCTGCGTGCATGCACAACGCCCAGCTAGCAGGCCAAGCCTAGGGGTCAGGCCGCCAGCGAGGCAGCCTTGGCAACCAAGGCTGGTAGTACTAGCTGGTGCGCTTGCATTAGTTGTGTGTGGGGAGCCGGTTTGTGTGGGTGTTGCTTGGGGAGCAAGGGGTGGATGGTCCCCCCTTGTAGTCCTCACCTAACCCCCTTGCTCACCACTTAACATTTGCTTCGGGGTAGGGACCGTTCGGGTCGCGTCTCGAGGGTGAGAGCCGTTTGAGGCTGATGCATTTGCCAGCTTAACGCTTTCAAGTACAAGCTTTTAGAAAGAGCGAAGCAAACGTCAAGGGTATGATCGTCTTTCTTTTTCTCTCTTAGTCAATTAATTATGTGGTTGTTAATTAATATGCATGTTTAGTTACTTTAATTTGTGTGCTGATTTTGGGAGGGTTTCATTCTGCGTAGTGTCGGACACTACGAAACCCAAAACTAGTATCGTTGGCTAGATGGCGCGTGTTTCGGGGATTTTGAAGTCTCTCGGGAGAGTTACAATTCCAAGAATGTCCGTCGACCGTCTGTACCTCTAAAACCACGGAAAACTCCGGTTGGGTGGAGTTCCGCCTCCGATGATCAAGTTAGAATGTGTCTGGATGTATAGAAGTGCGGAATGTAAAGGTTTTTCTCTCGGATTCCGAGAGAATTTCTGCAATTAATATTGCTCGGGTTTTGTGTGTATATTTATGAATATGCAATAAATGAGGATTTTCCTCTATTTTTAGTGTAAGGGGATCAGTTCCCCTTTCATGGGTTGGAGGTCACGTGCCACCAGGGGGTTGGTCCTCTTAGAACCTCTCTGATGCTGACACGTGTCAGCACGCGATTGGTCTACGTGAACGGGTACTTTTACCATAAACATTTGCCCCTCACAGGTGTGTCGTGGCTTGCCACGTGGCACCTATGGATAGTGTCATGCTCTGAGAAGGTGACGTTTCGTCTCCTTCTCTCTCTCTCTCTCTCTCTCTCTCTCTCTTTTTTTTAATTTGAATTTGAACTTGGAAGGTGACGGTTCGCCTTATGGGGTTCTCTATAAGTAGAGACCCCCTCCACTCATTCTCACAATTTGCAATTTTTGGGATATTTTTCTGAGAAGAAAAGAGCGCTCTGATACCGTCTTCTAGTTCTTGCACAACCGTCTTCTTTTTCTTCACTGAACTAGTTACCTTCTGAGTGCTTCTTCATTCAAATCATATTAAGAATAATGGACCAGATAGTCAACCTCCCCCAAACTCTAAACTTCTTCGAGGTATCGTCTCTACCCCTTGCAACTTTTTTGAGTTTTTCCAGTTGTATAGCTAGTAAAGAATAATGGACTCACCCAACACACACACGGCACGGCCTACGACAATTGTCAGCCGGTCACCGGATACGGCTAAGTTTAGGACTAGGGATGTCGTCTGGGAGTGTTTGGACCACCCTTACTCTTTTGCGAATCCGACTGTCTCTGTTCATATGCAGGACATAATGGCTCGGACGAGACGGACTGTTGTAGAGCCCGACTACCAATCAGACGGCTCAGCCGAAGCTCCAGCTGACCTTGTACATTATGACCATCCGGGTGTACTAAGCACGCCCAGTGATGATATTTTAGAGGATGGGAAATTATGGTGCCGCCTGTAGAGGCAAGTGTTGTTTGGGATTAGCACCTTGATCATGCCGATGACTATTTCGGCTGTTATGAGACCACATTCAAAGCCGGCCTCCGGTTCCCCCTCCACAATACAATAAAAGCCATTCTAAGAGGCTACGACCTTGGTTTTTGGCAGTTAACACCCAATTCTTGGGTGAATATATTAGAATACATTTCCGCCTGCGAGATGCAGGACATAACGCCTATCTGGGAGGCGTTTGCACATATGCACTACCTCAGCCATGCCCTGGTTGGCTAGAATGCGCGGTTTACGTTGACCACACATCCGAAATACATGATGACGCTTGACAAGCCGTCAAAGTGGAGTAGCTGGTGTTTAGGGTAAAAATACCCCTAGACACGTGGCCCTATAAAGGCCTACCACGTGTTAAGATTGCAACGGTCAGCAAAGAATCAATCCCTTTGCGACACGTGTCCATTGTACCCTAATTGAGGTGCAGTTCTCCCCTACTCTAAATAGTAGGGGCAGACCTCATTTATGGGAATCGATAATTATTCCAACAACCAACCAAACACAAAACCTCTCTAATCGAGAAGCATTTATTGTTCTTTATACCTCTTTAAGAAGCATTAGGAGTCTCCGTTATTTGTGCAGGTATAGGCGAAGGAAGGAGCATACTAGGAAATGGTAACTCTCCCGCAGGACACATCTAAAAAACCCCCAAACATCTGGTGCCGTCTGTGGGGAGAGTACTTTCTAGATGACTTCAGAACCTGTACTACCGGGGAAAGATAGCCAACTTGTTGGTGAGGTTGAGGTCCACTCAGACCAAGATACAGCTGACAACTATGAGGTTGAGACTTACACAGCCACTAATGGTTCTTTTAGGACCAAGCATACCCGTTCCAAAGACAAAAGGGAACGGGCAGAACTTCAGTCGGACCCTAGTCACCCCACCAGAGGTCAGCTTGGGTTAACCCCTGCTTCAGAAAAAGCCACTTCTTTCTCCAGAGACAAACTCATGAATATGATGATGAGTTTCAAAGGAGAAATAAAAGGCCTCCTAGATAAATCAGCCAGCCCCCACAAGGGGCAGGTAGAATAAGAGACGTCTTGGGAAAAAGACAGCCAAGACGGTAAAAGATAGAGCACCTACTTCGCACCCAAAGCCAAGATTGCCAGTTAGTTCCATTGATATCTCAAAAATTCGCATTCCCATGGAGAAAACCAGAAAGCCCTTCCGGCACCTACAGTAGGATGGAACAAATAAGGTCTACTCTGATGTTCGAACTCTCATCCAGGATAAAAAGATTCAGCAACGCTTCGAGTCGGCATTAACGTCGACCTATAAAGACAGTTTCCATATTACATCAGGGAGGCATTCACGAGCAAGTAAAGAGTGTCGGTCGAGCGAGGTTTCCGCTCGATCTGGTCCTCGTATAATCTAATCGGCAGGTCATGGGTCACCATACATGCCCTTTAGATCTCCTTACTCACAGCCGGCCCTATTCGGGGGTCAGCCGCCACCTGTCCAGCCTATGGACTGGAAGCTCCGGCTGCTCAGCCTTGGGGAAAAACCAACGACATTCTCCAGGGAAATCACTGAGATGGCTCAGTCGTCAAAGATAAAAAAATGTGTTGGTAGGTGCCTATGACGGCACCACCAACCCAGAAGATCACCTTATGACATACACCAGCCTGATGTATTTACAGGGTTTAGATGATGCCTCTTGGTGTAGGTGCTTCCCGATAACGTTGAAAGGGATTGCTCAACGTTGGTTTGGTAACCTACTGCTGGATGCATCAATAACTTTAGAACGTTGGCATACTAGTTCACGTCCAATTTCTCAATGAACATCCCTGCTAAAAAGACAAGCCTTGATCTGGGGGCAATACAGCAGGGGGACAAGGAAGGGCTCAGGTCATATGTCAGGCGGTTCAACCTGATGAGAATCCAAATCCAGGGATTGTCTGATGACGTCGCCTATACCGACTTCTTCAAAGGTCTAAAGGACGGGTCAACTTTTAAGTTTGACTTGGTCAGATTGAGGGTCTCTACCCTTCATGAGGCATTAATGAAGGCAGAGGCTTACATACAGGCAATGGAACTTTACGCTGTTAAACTTCCAACGAATTACAAAAGATCCAATAAAAGAGAAAGTCGACCTACTCAGCCGGCCAAAAGGGAAGAAAAGAAACGAAAAGAAGTCTGGGCGGCAGAGCCATCCGGACAACCGTTCCGAAAGAAAAGGAGGTCGGATCCGTATGTCCCAAGGTACAAATTCACCAAGGATTGCGCCTCCATTCTCAAGGAGTTTAAAGACCGGTTAAATCTTGAAAAACTGGCAGCAATGAAGAGTCCCGTGAGCAGCCGGGATAAAAGTAAATATTTCCATTTCCACGAAGAGATAGGCCATGACACTAAAGGCTGTTTTAGTCTCAGGCGGCTCTTTGACCGCCTTGCTGATGAGGGTGCTCTAAAATCTTATTTGCCCAAATCAAAGGGTGCTCCCAAGCAGGTCAAGGGACAACCTCCAAAGACAACGTCAACTCATTCTGACACTAATGATGATACAATCTTAAGCATAGCCAGTGGATTTGCGGGTGGTGGTCCTTTAAAGGAATGGTGTCCTTCCAACAAGTGTATTATTCTAATAGAGGGTTCAGAATTATTACAGAGCTAATTCTTCATTAAGGTCAAGTGATCGGAATGCCTAGGTGGAGGCCGCTTCCGATCACCAATATTAAGGTATAATTAATATTACAGCTTAATATTAACTGAACCCTTCGGGTCGAACCCAATCGAACAACCGATCCGAGACGACGAATTAATCCGAAGGATTTAATGAGTCAACATAGTTTTACGAATACAAACGTCAGATATCAAGCCTAGGGCGTCGAGACCGAGCGTCACAAAATCACAAGCAACAAGTACGAGCATAGCCGTAGCTAGGCTAGGCAAGCTCATCGCAAGCCTAGGCGCACCATGTGTGTGCTAGGCGCACCATGGTGTGCTAGGCGCGCCATCCGTGCTAGGTGCACAAGGCAGCCCATCGCAGCCTTCCCATGGCATGGCAACACCATCGCAGGCCACACGCACTATGCACAACACTATCGCATGGCTAGGCCTATGCGTGTGTGCGGTGCATGTGCCTAGGGCAATCGTACGCCACACGCACCAAGCACAACCATCGCAGTGCTTGGCACTTGCACATGTGCGTGTGCGTGTGTGCCTCGCACCGTCGCAGCAGCAGCCTCGCACAGCAGCACCATGCCAGGCATCGCCTTGTGCGTGTGCGTGTGCGAGTGCCATTGCATGCTCGCTAGCAAGCAGTAGCAGCGAAGGGTGCCTGGGCTTGTGCGTGTGCGTGCGACTGGGAAGTGCGAGGGGCCTTGCGTGTGCGTGTGCGATAGAGAGAGAAGCAAAGGCCCAGCATCCCAGCAACACTACGCACCCAGCCAGCAAGGCTGTGCTTGTGTCTGCGATAGCCAGGTAGCAGCGCCCAGCGTCGAGCATAAGGCGTGGCTCGCTAGCAGCACGCAAGTGCTAGGCTGGGTGATGCGTGCCAACTGGGTAAGTTAGGCTAGCTGTGCTAGCTGGCCAGCGAAGCAAGCTGGCAGCACAGCCATAGCTTGAGACTGTTTGAGGTGAGTGGGGTCCAAAAGCTTGGAGCATACCTTGGGGAGCAAGGCAATGGTCCCCCCCAAGGTTCATGGTCCTCACCTAACCCTTTTCTCCCCTTGACACTTGTTGCATTGTGATTGCATTTAATTAATTATTTGATTTGGAATTAAATAAATTAATGTTTTTGCACATGATCCCACATTGATCATCAAATGGGATTCAAGTTCCCATTCTCTATAACACTCACTTGGTTGGGATTTTGAGAAGAACACTTGAGTGGAAAAGTAAAGTCAACTCCAATGTTGAGTAAACCTTGAAATTCGTAAAACTCCAAGTTTATATTTGTCCGGGCCTCGACTAACCTTCGAGGCTTAGGACGCTCGGGTCGGGTTCGAGGGTATGATCCCGTTGGAGACCTCGTATTTTCGGCGTTCTAGTAAGAGCTCATTGTTGAGCAAAGCACGCGTCAAAGGTATAATCTTTTATCCTTTCTTGTGTTTAATTATGTTTTGCTTGTTAATTGCATTTATTATGGGGGCGGGTCTTGGTGGGTTTCTTTCCGCGTAGTATGGGTCACTACGAAACCCAACAGCGGTATCGGACCCACGCTCCTTTTAATTTTTGCAATTATTGTTTAATTAAGGTGTTTTAAAGTAAGATTTAATTTCTGGTTTTTGCTTTTCTAATTAGATTAGAAGCTCGTTTAAATTAATTTTAAAACTCGTATTTTTATCGATTTGGCTGTCGAACCCAGATTTTGGCTCAAAAATAGTGCTTTTTGGGTGGAATCGACATTCTGAAACAGATTCAACCCTTTTTGAGGACTGTCCAGAAGCCAAATTTGAACTAGAAACCTAAGTTTTTGGGGTTTTTTTCGTTTTTCAATGAAAATTTTAAATCTTTTTAAGCCTTGATTAATGCAAGCATTATAAGGTTAGATTAAATGCATTATTGCATCCCTAATCTACTGCTATTTAAAATATCCTTAAGCATAATTATGGAGTTTTAATTAGTGCTTGAGTTGATATGCCTTTTCACATAAACTTGTTTTTCACAAATTTTGCAAATTAATTGCATTAATGTGTGAATGTTTGATGTGAAGGTGTAATTTAAGTTCCCAAGTATGTTAAAGTTCTAATCTTTAAAGGTTTAAATGATTGGAACTCTAACCCTAAATTCCATATTGAACAAAGTTTGGATTTTTCATTTTGGTTGATTAAAATCCATGAAGTTCAAATACTTGTGAGTAAAATTTTGATTAATCTTCATATTGGAAGATGTAATCTTGGTATTTTACACAAGTATGAAAGTTGGAAATTTTTTTTATCATTAGATGGTTAATTTATTTTTCCAACTCATATTTGTCAAATCCATTATTAATTTGCATTTTAGGTAAATTAATTGTGGATGTAGCCCTTCTATTTTGTTGCATCAAGTTAGACCTAAAATTGATTCAAAGAATGGTTCTTGAATAATTTAGGCTTCTGCACTATTAAAATTGAATTTATTTAAGTTGGACTTGTTATGTTTTCTCTTTGCTCTAAATGGATTCTAAAACAAATTTTGATTAATTTTATGTCACACGTAAATTGGGATTAAAATCCCGAGTTAAAAGCACACAAATTGAGGCGAGAGACAACCAAGCACCACCAAGGCTAGTCGGGCTACTCTTGCAGTCCACATGTGGCTGCCTTCGTGCGCATGGTGGTGCTCCCATCTCGCTGTATCGCTGCTGTGTGGGGAGCAAGCATAGTGCACCAAGCGTGCTGCTGTGTGTGGTGTATGTATGGCTGCTGGGTGCTGCTCACAAGTGCTGCTAGGCAGCGAGGCAGCAAGCCACAGCAGGTCAGCCACACCTGCCAGCACACATGCGCGCATGCTAGCATGCAAGCATGATGCGTGCTGGTGCTAGAAAGCGCAACAATGCCTTGCTAGGCAGGCTGCCTGCGCCCAAGCACAGCATAGCCGCAGCCATGATGCTAGGCACTTGGTTTTGTGTGGGCTATTTTTGGATGCATGGGCTATGTACTTTGCGAAAATTTACCGTTTAAAATTATTTATGTAATTTTTTTTAATGAGGTTAGACCTCGATTTTTCGGCTTTTGCAAAAATTTTGACAAATTATGGGTTATGCTGACTTAATTAACCAGATTAATTAAGCGTGGATGCGGAATTTAGTGGGAGTTTATTTGATTACTTGAGCAATTTGCTTTTAGAAATAATGGATTAAATAACTTTAACTAGTTTTAATTAGGCGCGTTAATCGGATTAACCATCTAAGTTAGTTACTAGTTTAGCGTGTTTAATTGTGTATTTCGTAAAATGCATAGGCCATTCACAAATAGTGAATGGGTGAATGGAAGATTATTTTCAAAACAGGTTATTGAAAATGGAAACTAGTGGGGCCCGACTAGGATAGAAAATACGGACTGCGTTCCGTTATGTATTTTTGTAAATCTAAATACGGTCTGCGAACTGTTAAGTATTTTTGTACTTTAGATTAATCTTAGTCGTAGTAGCTAGTTATTTTATTTTGGCCAAGATGTCTCAAGATGGCGTTTCGATGAAGACGAGCCAAGATGAAGACCCATGAAAATTGAAGATTTCAAGGGGTCATGCTAGTTGCCAAATGCATCTATTTTATGCCTTATATATATATTGTTATTATATATGATTGCTAGATGCATGTCTAGGATTTCTATTATGTTGCGACGATTAGTTAAGTTCACTTAAATCAAACCAACATAGAAACCCTAGGTCCCTTAATAATATTGAGCTAAAATTTTCCGTTCCAAGAACAACACTTACCGAACTAATGCGCGTATGTGATGGGCTACGCCAAAGCGAGGCATCACTACTTTCCTAGGAACGTAAGGTATACTAG
This sequence comes from Chenopodium quinoa, assembly GCF_001683475.1. NCBI lineage: Eukaryota > Viridiplantae > Streptophyta > Magnoliopsida > Caryophyllales > Amaranthaceae > Chenopodium > Chenopodium quinoa. The sequence goes on from NW_018744825.1 coordinate 353,135, forward strand.
GTATACAAGTTGTCTTATTTAAGCTCAACGATATCAGTAAGGAGTCCTTAGATGTCGTGGCAAAGGAGATAAAATGTCAAGGAAGCATTAGATGCGACGTTTTATCGAACCAAGAGTAGCTTGGAGCTATTAGCAATTGGATTGCTTACCCTAAAATATTAAGTGTTAAGACAAGCCAAAGCATGCTTAATCACTTTCTGATTTTTGGGATCTTGGAATCGTTTTATTCTCACTAAAAAGGGACAATTTTTAATGCGTGGATAAGTTACGTAATAAGATTGAAAGTTTGCATGTATGCTTTAAATTTCAAACTTATTATGGTCTTGATAAATGGTTAAACTTTGCACTTATATTTGTAGAATTCGTAATCAAATTATATTGTTTCCATTGATTGGTAAAATAAATCTTTTGAGAATGGTTCTCAAAGAATGGAAAGGCAATTTTAAAATACAACCTCTCATAATTGACTTTTATGACTTAAGTCCGAAAGGACGGTTGGATATCATGTATTCAAAATACTGGGTAGTTTTGATGAACATGAAATAATTGAGTTGAAAAACTCAAACTGTCAATAGTTGACAACCAACATATCTTTTCACTTCATACGCTTATGAGTAGGACTCATTGATGAAGTAATTCAGGTACGAATTAGTTGAAAAGATAGAACTTTGTTTTGCGGCGCATTAGATGCTTAATTATGCCTAACAAAGTATAAAAGTCGAAGAACTTAAAGAAATGACTCTTAAAGTTATGAGATGATGTACTATAAGAAATATAGGAAACAAGGAACAAAGAAAAGTATGAGATTCCTTTTCTACGCTTGAGTTCATGTTATTATGGTCAACTTAGCAACTTGTTATCTTCACAAGTATTGAATACTGCTCGAGTGTTCCACTTTTAAAGTGACCTCAAAATATTGAAGACAAGCTAAGTTATTGACTTACAAGCTTAGAATGAAGCAAGTAATGCTACATCAATTATAAGGTCACTTGTTTTGTTTAAAGTTCTTTTAAAACTAAGGCTGGAACAAATAATGGTTATTGTGTTCCATAATCAGCAAACGATCCGTTTACACACGGAAAGACTCACATTCAATAAAAGAGCAATAGTTGCGGATTTTATTTGAATAGCATGGTTGTCTAACCCATGAGTCAAGAATGCTTGATTATAAACAATCATTTCCCTAACATGGAAACTCACAAGGTTCAAGTCATGGAAATGATTTGTGTTCCAAACATCTTTAGCAATGTCACACCGACAAGAACATTCTCAAGGCTCTATTAGATAGAATCTTGATAGATGATCGATTCGAAAACGTTCTAAGACAAGCAAGTCTTACTTGTTGAAATCGACAAACAAAGGAGCTATTGTACTTGGCATAGACAATTAACTCCAAAAGCTAAAGAGGATTCCATTACTTTAACGTCTCACAAGATTTGAAAGAATGTAGCTACATTCATCAAATGTGAGCAAACTGGACCTTGAGTACCTCAAATGTTCAGTGAAGTATAGAATCGACTTGGCAAGATATCACAATGTCTAGCTAGATTAGATCGAGCGATGTTTGCTTGAGCCAAGTGTGATCACATCAAACTTATGGAATTGAAATTTCATAATTAGCTCCACAAAGAACATAGTGTGTCTTGACGGAGACCTCGATGCCATTTGGAAATGACTCGAAGGATGATGAATCACATCCCTTCCTATAAAATTCTTAAGATTTGCACAAATGACTAAATGTTACACTAAACAAAAGTGTCGAAGCTAAGAAAGGACACCATATTCAGTTATGGATAGAAATAGTTTCTAGCGTCTTTTCAAGTATATGTCTAGGGCTCTTAGCTTAGTGGGAGTTCATTGTCTTAGTGGGAGCTAAGTGGCTCAATAAGGGCTAAGATATCTCGAGAAGGAGCTATCTGTTTGTTTCACAACGAACTTTTACCCAAAGACAATATACATGTCTCATTGTAAGTATTCAAGTGAGACTACGGTCATTACCTCCACAACCTGATTGAGAACATAGTATTTGTTGCTCTAAATGGTGTCTTTCTGGAAAGTAACACCTTTCCAAAATGACAAGTGGGAGGAAAATCGAACTCGACGAAGTTCGAGAGGACGAGCAACAATGTCAACCTGATAAAACTGACAATCTTAGTGCTTTGGAAGCAGTTGATAAAACTGGTCAGAATCAAACAGACAATGTAAATGCTCAACCTATTACCCCGTATAGGTATACAAATTTACAAAGGACTTGGATTGAATCCTATAAACCTAAGACTTACAAGCATATTATTCATCATTGGATGGTGAGGGAATAGTGTCTTGTAAATTAGCTACGACAAATCCAAATTCCAAATAATGGTTAGAGGGCATAAAATCTGAAATAGACTCCATGTTTGTAAATCATGTTTGGAACTTGATTCATTTGCGTGAATGGTGACAGACCTATCAATCGCAAATAAGTTTTCAAGAAGAAAACTAACAAATGTGGAAATGCACAAGCATACAAAGCTAGATTGGTTGAAAAGGATACAATTAATTCACGGCGTTGATTTTAATAAAAAACCTATTTCACCAATCGGAACGCTAAAGTCTTTTCGTGATTGTTCTAGCAAAATTGCGCATATGAAATATGGAAAAAATATGAAACCGCCTTCCTAAAATTGGACTTTGGAAGAGACTGTGGAAATAATCTAAGGGTTTTAAAATTCTAAGTAATGCTAGATTTGAAAGCAAGCTCAAGAAATCCGTTGGGGGATTAAATGAAGCATTGCATGAAGGAATTGGAACATGTATTCTCAGAAAGTCAGTAAAAGGTTTGACTAAAAGAGAATCATAGAAATTCTTATAAACAATAAGTTTAGTGGGAGCAAGAGTTAATCTTGTATGGTCCAACAAGAAGTTTGTGAAATCTATTGTGAAATGACTATCAAATGCTAAATGCTTAGTACATATGGGAATTAAGATCTATTGGATATACTTAATGAAATGTTTAAACGAGTAGAGGAATTTACCGTGTTAAACATGAAGGACTTGAAAAGGCTTTCAACCCATATGTATAAAACTCAATAAATGTTTGAATAAGTATAAGCTGGGAAAATACTAAGTCAAACAAGAAATACTCTAGTAGAGACTTTCAACCGTATCACATAACAAACAGTTTAGCAAGACTCAGTGAAACTGGATGAGCTAAAAGGTCACATGAATGGAACATATTGGGAATAATTCTGCGATTGAAACCATCATGTATGCTATGATATGGAGTCGTCACTCAATTTACATGCTTAGAGCATGAGAAGTATAAAATACCTATCGATATAAATCTAAGTACTTTAATGAGTAAAAGGGGATAAGTTCTTGACGCATAGAAACAATTGCAATTTGAGAATTGATGTTGCAAGCACATCTTAGCAAGGATTAGATCCTTAATAAGGAAATCGTTTATAAGCACGAGCTAGAATGCGTCGTGGCTTTAGAATGGTAACATGGACACGGATCCATGTATAATATGCGGAAATTTAAGGTAAATTTCCATAATCACAAGTGATTAGGGCCTCCTAAATCTTTGTGAGTCGTTCGGAATAAAATCCGAGCAAAGCAACGTCAGAATGTCTACTGAAATATATGTTGAGAATATTGTTGCCTGGAAGGCAATGAAAGGAAAGTGTTCAATGGAAAGTTCGTTGTCGAACGTTGATTGTAGGTTGTCAAGTTGAAAGATCTCAAGTCATGAAAATGAGTGGGAGCCATCACTTGGACAATAAATCCTAAATCACATATGATCCATAACACTCTCAAAATCTTATTATCTTATTATATTGTTCGATAATGAAGATGCTAAGATTTGAAAAGTAATAGTGGCTAAACCTATGCAATAAGTGAACGACAACATTCACAATTGCATGAAAGAAATCAAGCATATTAGATATGGGTGTGAGTTCTATAAATGTTTAGTGAAGAGTATTACTCTTGAAACATTTGAAGAAAGCCATTTATCATAAGATGAAATGTTTGGAAGTTTCATAGTGGAATAAAATTTTACTAATAAAATTCCACGAACTATTTAATTTTGGTTTAGAATTAAATAATGAGTCCATTCGATTTATGGAAATATTCAAAATAGGGTATCAAGACCATGTCTTGGATAAAGAAACACCTGTTAAGTGAACATTGAATATTTAAATCGAAAATTATCCCTAATCGAGGTCATCTAACTGATGGACGATTGATGACCACCAGAGATAGTGTGTAGTATGATTTACAGCACCGTTTCTTGTGCTGCAAGGACATGATGGTCATAAATCATTTGCACAGGTGCCAGTTTGGAACTGCACTGGATCGACCTATGAGAGTACTTTAAGAGATTCAAAATTGTCATAAGTACATTTCTCATTATAGCTATCGGAACTTGTTTCCTCGACCATGAGTGTTGTGAAGTTTTCTTGTTTGAGAACTAGTCTCTTTGATGTTGCCTAATGTCTGCCGTAATTGGGGATCATAACGGGAACACTCGGGAGATTAGGTCCTCTTAGTAAGAGAAACTTACAGTACAAGACTTGGAATGTACCCCTATCAAAAACAGGGAATATGTCTTTGTTATTTACAAGGCCGCTCGAAGAGCGAGATTGTGAAAATGTATGGTCGTGCTTAGATGGATTTTAGAAATCATCTGCTTATTGACATTCAAACTCGGAGATCGAGAAACACTTCTGAACGTAATAAGGATGACGATGAATCTTACCTTATAGTTCACCAAGAGACATTAAGCGACATAGGAAATGGGATATACACTACATGCACACTTGTCCGGAAGGATAAGTGGGAGAATGAAAAGAATGGTGTCCTTCCGACAAGTGTATTATTTTGATAGAGGGTTCAGAATTATTACAGAGCTAATTCTTCAGTAAGGTCAAGTGATCGGAATGCCTAGGTGGAGGTCGCTTCCGATCAACAATATTAAGGTATAATTAATATTATAGCTTAATCTTAACCGAACCCTTCGGGTCGAACACAATCGAACAACTGGTCTGAGACGAAGAATTAATCTGAAGCAGAGTTTTACGAATAAAAACGTACGAGAAATGTGCTAGGCGTCGCAAAATCACAAGCAACAAGTACGAGCATAGCCGTAGCTAGGCTAGGCTAGCTCATCGCAAGCCTAGGCGCACCATGGTGTGCTACGCGCGCCATGCGTGCTAGGTGCACAAGGCAGCCCATCGCAGCCTTCACATGGCATGGCAGCACCATCGTAGGCCACACGCACCATGAACAACATTATCGCATGGCTAGGCCTATGCATGTTTGCGTGTGCATGTGCCTAGGGCCATCGCAGGCCACACGCACCAAGAACAGCCATCGCAATGCTGGGTACTTGCGTATGTGCATTTGCGTGTGTGCCTCACACCATCGCAACAACAACACCATGCCAGGCATCGCCCTGTGCGTGTGCGTGTGCGAGTGCTAGTGCATGCTGGTTAACAAGTAGTAGCAGCGAAGGGTGCCTGGGCTTGTGCGTGTGCGTGCGACTGGGAAGTGCGAGGGGCCGTGCGTGTGCGTGTGCGATGGCGAGAAAGGAAAAGGCCCAGCATCCCAGCAACACAACGCACCCAACCAGCAAGGTTGTGCGTGTGTGTGATAGCCAAGAAGAAGCGCCTAGCGCCCAGCACAAGGCGTGGCTCGCTAGCAGCACGCAAGTGCTGGGCTGGGTGATACGTGCCAGCTGGGCAAGCTAGGCTAGCTTTGCTAGCTGGCCAGCGAAGCAAGCTGCCAGCACAGCCATAACTTGAGACGGTTTGAGGTGAGTGGGGACCAAGGGCTTGGAGCATGTCTTGGGGAATAAGGAAATGGTCCCCCCCAAGGTTCATGGTCCTCACCTAACCCTCTCTCTCCCCTTGACACTTGTTTCATTATGATTGCATGTAATTAATTATTTGATTTGGAATTAAATAAGTTGATGTTTTTGCACATGATCCCACATTGATCATGAAATGGGATTCAAGTTCCCATTATCTATAAATACCCACTTGGTTGGGATTTTAAGAAGAACACTTGAGTGGAAAAGTAAAGGCAACTCCATTGTTGAGTAAACCTTGAAATTTGTAAAACTCCAAGTTTATATTTGTCCGGGCCTCGACTAACCTTCGCGGCTTAGGACGCTCGGGTCGGGTTCGAGGGTACGATCCCGTTGGAGAGCTTGTATTTTTGGGGTTCAAGTAAGAGCTCATTGTTGAGTAAAGAACGCGCCAAAGATATAATCTTTTATCCTGTCTTGTATTTAATTATGTTTTGCTTGTTAATTGCATTTATTATGGGGGCGGGTCTTGGCGGGTTTCTTTCCGCGTAGTGTGGGTCACTACAAAACCCAACAGTCCTACCATCCGGGGTACAAAGGATAACATAAGAAGGCTTATCAACTCAGTGGATGAGGGTCAGTCGTCTAAAAATTCATTCCCGGAGGCCAATATCTCTTAAAAGGATAGAGGAGAGGTCAGGCGGCCCCACAATGATCCCATAGTCATCGAATGTAAAATTGCCAATCAACGAGTTGGCCGGATCTTAATTGATACCGGGAGCTCGTCCGACCTTGTAAGCTACCAGTGCTTAGAAAAGCTCAAGTACAAGCGCAGTAGCATGATTCAGGCTCCACACCCTCTTGTTGGCTTTGGGGGAGGAGTAGTGCATCCGGTGGGGATGGTTGATCTACCCATCCGATTTGGAGAGAAGGGGAAAGGCCGGCATATGGTTGTCAATTTTCTTGTTGTTCAGGAACTGACGGCCTACAACGTGATCATTGGCTGGCCAACCCTTAACATCTCTAAAGCAGCGATAATCCCGTCTCTAATGTGATTAAATTCGAGAGGGATGATGGCACAGTCGGTTCCTTGAGTGGGGACCAAAAGACGGCGAGAGAGTGTTACCTCTCAAATGTCAAACCAACATTGGTCACAGACGGTCAGGAAAAGGAAATAATTGAACTTGACGAATGTGATCAAGAACCACCGGCCCTGAAAGCAGCCGGTAAAAAGAGAAAGGTGGATGAAATAGCACTCGTCAAGGAAAAACAATAGCAATCACTTTCAGGGGAGAGGTTAGATGACCTTTGCCCCCAGCCGGTAGGAGAAATTATTAACATCATCTTAGATGACAGCCGGCCTGATAGAACAGTCACAGTTGAGACGGTTGCTTTTGACAACTTGGGAACTAACTTGCTCCGAATGCTGAGAGAATTCAAAGATGTGTTTGCCTTTGAAGTGGAAGAAATGTCGGGCGTAAGTCCGGATCTACAAGCGTACATTGCTGACATGATAGTCAAATCCAAGCTATAGGCGGATCATCTAGCTGACCTCCGAGAAATCTTCACCACCCTCAGGCAGCATAAGGTCATGCTTAACCCTAAAAAGTGCGTCTTTGGTGTTGAGTCTGGGAAGTTTCTCGGATTTTTGATTGACCAGAGAGGATAGAGGCTAATCCGGATAAGGTACAGGCGGTAATTGACATGCAGTCGCCTCGCACCGTCAGAGAGGCTAAAAAGCTTACTGGTTGTCTGGCGGCATTGGGGAGATTCCTCAGCCGGTCAGGTGACAAGTGCCTTTACTGTTTTCAAGCAATAAAAAAGAGGTCCGGGTTTGAATGGGGTGAAAAGGCTGAGGTGGCATTCCAAAGGTTGAAGCAACACGTGCATTTGTTGCCAAGATTAGTGAGTCCCCTACCCCTGGAGGCTCTCTATATGTACCTAGCCGTCTCGGATCATTCCCTAAGTGTCGTTCTCCTTGCTGAGAGAGACGACAAACAACTCTCAGTTTATTTCATAAGCCACGTTCTCCGGAATGCCGAACTTCGATATCCCATGATTGAAAATTTTGGTCTAGCTTTATACAAAGCGGTCAAACGGTTGAAACCTTATTTCTTGGCTCATCCGGTTACCGTCTACACTGATCAACCGCTCAAACGGCTTATGACCACGTTAGAGTCATCCGAGAGAATGATTAAATAGCAGTGGAAATTCAGAGTCTAGAGATAACTTTCGAGCCCAGGCGGGCAGTGAAAGGTCAGGCATTTTCCGACTTCATTGTCAAAATGACTAGACTGGTACAGCCGGATAATACTGATCAGGTATGGATGGTGTATGTGGACGGGAGTTCTACCATGAATGGTTGTGGGGCAGGCGTAATTTGTTTAATTCCGGAAGGGGATAAATACTAGTATGCTCTACGATTCAAGTTTCAGGCTTCGAAAAATGAAGCAGAGTACGAGGCCTTGCTAGCCGGTATCCGTATGTGTAAGGCAGCCGGGGCAAGGAAGGTTGACGCCTGTTCTAATTCTCAACTAATCCTTAGCCAGTACCATGGGGTTACGAAGCCACCCATCCGATAATGATTAAATATCTTCAGGCGGTCAAAGAAGAACTGGGGCATTTGATGAATTCATTCTAAGTGAAGCGCCAAGGTCCGAGAATAATCAGGCGGATGCACTCTCAAAACTGGCATCATCCGCCACTTGTGATACGCCTAGGTTAGTCTTCTAGGAAGTCATGGAAAAGAAAAGCATCAAACATGATCCCATTGGAGTTCTAGATCGAAGCTCCACTTGGATGTACCCCATCTGGGATTACTTGATAGACGGCACTCTGCCGGGTGTTTCCTCAGATCTAGCTGCTCTAAAGAGACGAGCATTAAGTTTCTTCATGCACAAGGGTGGACTCTTTCAAAAAGGGTACCTACAGCTGTTATTCAAGTGTATAATCCCAGAAAGGGGAAAGGAAGTGCTAGAAGACATGCATGCCGGCTTCTGTGGATCACACATAGGCGGCAGAACTCTTGCAAAGAGAGCCAGGCGGCAGGGGTACTTTTGGCCCACTCTTGAGGCAGATGCTCTAGATCTGGTAAAGAGATGTGACAAGTGCCAAAGGTTTTGCTAGCTTATCCGTCAGCCGGCTACTGATTTAACGACTATCTTCAGCCCTATCTCGTTTCGGTGTTCCTATGTCAACGGTCTTTGATAATGGTCCGCCGTTCGAAATGCCTGTCCTCAAAACTTGGTTGCAAGACCAAGGAATTTCACATTATTTTGCATCCGTAGGCCATCCTCAAGCAAACGTTCAGGTGGAAGGTTTTAACAAGCTCATTTCAGGCGGAATAAAGAAAAAGATCGAAAAAGCAGGCGGTCTTTGGGCAGAAGAATTGACTCATGTTCTTTGGTCCATCAGAACGACAGAGAAGGGGTCAACTGGTGAAACCCCATTTCTCATGGTTTACGGCACAAGGGCTGTCCTTCCTATTGAATTATATGAACCAACACTTTGATAAAGAAGCAAATGGGGAGGCCATGCGTCTGGCTTTGGATACACTCCCTGAAAAGAAGGGGTAATGCCGCCTTACGTCATGAAATCTACCGCCTGAGAATGACGAGAGCTTACAACTAAAGGGTCCGCAAAAGGCCCCTTAAAGTAGGAGATTTTTTACTACATATGCTAGAGGCAACCGGTAGGGCGAACGAACAAAGGAAGTTAACTCCAAATTAGGAAGGACCCTACCGGATTTTTGAAGAAATAAGAAATGGCACTTACCGCCCGGAAACCCCAGACGGAAGGCAGCTACCTCGCACCTGGAACGTAGATATCATTTCTGTTCATTGAATTAGCACCCGTCTAGTGCAAAAACACAGACGAAAGAACATTTATCAAACCGCTTCTCTATAAAGAGCAATCATCCGGTGACACCCATCCGGGTGAATTCACCGAAGAGAACAGCTCCCTTCCAGGTGGTACATTGTTCTGGCGATCGTAAACTCAAACGACATTTACTGACACATCAATAAAAGTACACAGCCGTTCGAAATGATCCATTGCATCTGGGATTCGGCTGACATAGATCCAAAAGTGGTCCATGCGGCAAAATCCAAATCCTGGTAAAAACACCAACCGACTTTAGCAGCAAAGCACTACAGGCGATTAGGTATTCCGGATGAACACTTGTTTAAAAGAACAATGTTATTTCTCTTTGTATGAAAACTCCTTCTGTGTTTAAAATAGCAACAAATTATATATATATATATATATATATATATATATATATATATATATGGGCTTAAAGCAATCGGTCTATAACAAAAAGATATAAAGACGGTCTTTAGTACCCATTCGGCTGTGTTTGAAACGGCTGCTTGTTTACCGTTGGAGTAAACAGTCATCCGTTTCAGGGGTATTTTATTGTATCAGCCGGTATGTTGAAGGTTAAAAATCGTTACCCATCCGACTGTCTTTGAAACAGCTGCTTGTTTACCGTTGGAGTAAATAGTCATCCATTTTAGGGGCATTTTATTGTCTCAGCCAATATATACTTGAAGGTCAAAGATCGTTACCCATCCGGTTGTCTTTGAAACGGTTGCTTGTTTACCGTTGGAGTAAACAATCATCTATTTCAGGAGTATTTTATTGTCTCAGCCGGTATATTATAGATATATACTTGTAAAAAAAATTTAATAATTAATTTTTGAAAGTAAAGGATAAATGTAAATAGCAAAACCGATTGAGTGGGTAAATATATTAAAATAGAAATGTTAACCGAACCCATGTCCGGGAAAAGTACGGAAACATACACGGCTCGCAGGCCGATAAAAAGAAGAAAAAAGAAGATTGTTTATGTTTGTTGCTGTTGCTGCTGAGGTTGTTGTTGCTCCGGCTGCTGAGCTTGTTCTGTTGGAACTTCAGCCGACTGCACAATAGTTGGTTTCGGCTGGATTTCAGTTGGGGCCTCCTAATTTGCCTCATCCGGTTGACTCTCTGTATTCCATTCGATCCACTCCTCAAAAGGGGGAGGAGGGTCAGAACCGAGTACCTTAGCCTTGTATACTTCAGAAGCATACAGGTACCGGAGGTTGAAGTATCCGAATTCATAGTCCGGATGAATGAGGCTCCAAGCAAGCTTCATGTGTTCCTTGCAGTCGGCCTCATTCTCTTCAATCAGGCGGAGTTGTTCCTTTTCAAGCTCTTCTTTTTGTGCCGCCTAACTTGAAGCAAGCTCGTCCTTCAGCCGGCTGTTCTCAAGGCGGAGGTTAGCATTTTCAGTGTCAGCTCCTATCAGAGCCTTGAGATCAGCCTGAAGGTCTTTGACTTTTTGATCAAGCTCATCCGCTCTCTTTTTTGCCGCCTCCTCAGCCGAAACAACTCCCTTCAGCAATTCCTCCAGTTTCAACTCCTTCCGTTTAGTTTCTAAGTCATATGTAATAGCATTGAATTGGAAAACGTCAATCAGCTCAGACGCACGTTTCTGAGCATCCCTTACCTCCTCTTGCTTTTTACGCAAGGAGACTCGCAGCCCATCAACTCTCAGCATCACCTGCGACATCAGCCGGAAAAAGTGAAGAAATTAAAAAGGTCATTACTCTTCTGGTAAATACAGAACATTGCACAAACATAGGTCATCTGGTGAATTACCTCAGCTAGAAGGGAGTTGATGCGGTTGAGGTTCACTTGGTGCACATTCAGCACCACCGCCTTCTCAGAGCGGGTCAGAATCTTAATCATCCTCTGAGCATATTGGTTGTAATTGGGCCGGCTGGAAGATGAATCTGCAATTATAGAGTTATCCGTCAAATGCTGGGCATACGCTCCGCCAATATTCGGACGGTAGCCTGAGGAATCCCCGGATTAGCTTGCTTGGGTTTTAACTCTCATATGCCCAAGCGGCCAAGGGGGATCAAAGGCAGAGTTTTTACCTTTTTCGGACTGTGGGGTCAAAGCCCCCCAAGCCGCATTGGGATCAGAGCTCCTCCGGGTTTGATCAGCCGGAGTCACCGGCCTCAATTCCTCCACTACCATTTCAAAGTGGTGAATGGATTGCAGGCTCTTTCCTGTAGTAGTTGGCCTATCTGTGTCAGGCGTTTTCCTTGAAGCCGCGGCAGCCGGGGCGGGAGAGCCCTGTCTTGGTGTTTTAGCAGCTGGCTGAGGTATGTTTCCAGCCGGCCTTTGGTGCATGTTCGCTAAAGAGCGAGGCATGATTTAGCTCCCAGCCTGAAATCAATCAAACACATTGCAACCGGTTAGATATCATCTACCTCACGTATATCACATCCGGCATATAAAAAAAAAGGCAGGCTACCCTAGCATTTTTGCGGCCAACGTCGCCTTCTTCTCCTCTATCTGCTTCTTCCTTAGAAGAATAACAGAGGTGGATGGAGTCTTTTCTGGTGGCACCATTTCATTGGCTACTTTTGCAAAAAGACAAAAGACAGGGTTAATATACTGATAAACATACGCAGACGGCAAATGCTAGGTCATTCAGCAACCTACCCTTAGTAAACATTGCACTAAGATTACAAAGGGACAGGAAGGCTTCATCTTTAAACCATTCCGGATGGGGAACCCAGAATTTGGGAACAATAATGTCGCTCCCATCATCCATCTGGGAGGTCGTCTTAAGAAAAAGACCCCTCTCCATTATCTGCTCCCATGCCTCAGCCGGCACTTTTGGGAGAGCGCACTTTTTCCCGAGCAAAGCCGGGTGCTTATTATATTTGTGCAGCCAGCGGTTTAGTTGGGGAGTTGGAGAAGAAACAGCGTAAAATTTGCTCTTCCAACTGCTCCACTTAGATGGCTCAAATTGGGTTGTTAAGGTATACCATGCATTCCATCCACCCGGCGTCCGGCTAAGGTAATGCATATGAGCAAATATGCCTCCCCACTGAGCTTAACCTCCTGCAACTCGCAGGAGCCAATGTATCCCAAAACGTTGATCCATGAGTTAGGGGTCAACTGCCATACACCCAAGTCATACCCCCTTAGTATGGTTTTTATGCAGTGATGAAGGGGGAACCGGAGGCCGGCTTTGAATGCCGCCTCGTAACAGCCGAAGTAGTTATCGGCATTTTCCACATCGTCGGTCCAAACGACGCTTGCCTCTACAGGCGGTACTACCACTTCCAGTTCTCCCCTACAAGCTTCTTCTTCAAAAAAGCATGGACTGTTGCGTTTAAAGTAACCACATCCCTGACGGACATAGTCATGTTGGTAGGGTCACCTGCAGCCGGCCACTTATAGGCTTCCTCATCAATAGGGGAGCCACTTCAGGAGACTCCTCATCAGAGTCGGACTACTCATCATCTGATCCTTCGCCGGATTCCTCGGCATTAGAACCAGAGCTACCCAAAATGCTAACACCCGGTGTGCTAGGTACACTCGGGGAGTCTTGTGGAACATTCTCATTTAGAACTCTCTCAGACGGTTCCTCAGTCTGGTCTTCGTTTAAAGGGTCAGCTGGATCAACGGCTGCATCATTGGACTTGTAATCAGGGTCTACTACCGTCCATCTAGTCCGGGCCATTCCGTCCTGCACATGAGCAGAAACGGTCGGATTCGAAGTAGGTGAAGGTTGACCCAAGCACCCCCAGACGGCAGTCCCAGTTCTAGACTTAGCCATCCTTGGTGACCGGCTGACCATAGTCGTAGGTTTTGCCGTGTTTATATTGGTGGAGTCCATATCCTAACTCTATATGCACAACCGGAAATTAAAGGGAAAAGATTTGCAAAGGGTACAGAAGGTACCTTAGAATGTGAAGCTTGTTGGGTATAACTGTCAAAGTTGAAAGTGGCTTGAAGTCACCCCAGGCGGATGTGTACAAAGTTGAAACAAGAAAGGAGAATTAGATTAAGCAGATTTAAGGAGAAATCAGGCAAGGGTAGCACATACGGTCTTCCATGAAAAGTTTTCAAAGGTCCCCAAAACGGTGACTAGCCGGATAAGGGTCATTGGACCAAAATGAAAATTGCTTAAAAGCCACCTAGGCGGTATTAAAACCGGCTAAGGGTCTGAGGACTTTTTGTCAAATAAGCTCATAAATTCCCCAGGCGGAGCATCACCGGATGAATATCTTGCAAAGAAAAGATTAAAAAAGATTGAAAGCACCACAACCGGTATGGATGCCGGTTGTAGGCACTGAAAATGTTACCAAGGTCACTCAAAGAAACCCCAGATGGTTAATTCCGGATGAGGGTGTAGTGGAACCTGTTTTGAAAAGAAGAGATTGCTCAAACAGGCCCTAGACGGTGAATCACCGAATGGGGGTATATTGAATGTAGCTTAAAGAGATTGCTCAAATGGGCCCCAGACGGTGAATCTCCGGAAGGGGGTATATTGAATGAAACTTAAAAAGATTTTAAAGACACCCCAGACGGAATACTCCGGCTGAGGTAGCGTAGATATTAAAGTCATTACAAATCAAAGAATGTAACCCAAGCGGTATTAAACTCAGAAGTACCTCAGGCGGTGTTTCACGGGATGGGGGTACATTAAATTCATTATTTTTGAAGGTTAAAGACCCCTCAGACGGAGCTATGCCGGCTGAGGGAGTGAATTCAGTGCTTGGGAATGGGTTAAAGACCCCCCCAGGCGGCATGCAACCCGGATGGGATAATTAGTCAAGATCCTTAAAATCAGAAGTTAAAAGTGAAGAGAAAGGGGCAGCCGGTACCTTGTTTAAATTGAGAAAAGTATACTCAACCGATAGCTGGATGTGATTGATCTACAAATGTCGGATGGAAGAATTCTTGAGGAAATGAAGCAGCCGGTGTTAGAGTTCTCAGAAATTTTTTTGAAATTTTGCAAAGTGTGGAGGAGAGAGGTGATGTCTCCTATTTATAGGAGAGGGGCAAAAGGCGAATCAACACCTTCTACCTTAAAAATTGAAAAAACTCAAAAAAGGAGGGAAGTAGGCGAACCGTCACTTCCCATTCTTCTGACGCCTGTCACAGGTGACACGTGGCTATGCCACGTCACACCTCTGAGGGGCAGATGTTTAGGGTAAAAATACCCCTAGACACGTGGCCCTATAAAGGCCTCCCATGTGTCAAGATTGCAACGGTCAGCATAGACCCAATCCCTTTGCGACACGTGTCTATTATACCCTAATTGAGGTGCAGTTCTCCCCTACTATAAATAGTAGGGGCAGACCTCATTTATGGGAATTGATAATTATTCCAACAACCAACCAAACACAAAACCCATTGCAAAACGCTCTCTAATCGAGAAGCATTTATTGTTCTTTATACCTCTTTAAGAAAGATTCTAACTTGATTTTCGGAGGCGGAACTCCCACCCCCTATTAGGAGTCTCCGTTATTTGTGCAGGTACAGGCGAAGGAAGGAGCATACTAGGAAATTGTAACTCTCCCGAAGGACACATCTAAAAAACCCCCAAACAGCTGGAAGAGCAAGTTTTACTTGGTTTCTCCCTATCGTTGCTTCTAAACCACCAGAAGAGGCTTAGATGTAAATAATGGAGACGTGGCTCTTTAAGAAGACCTCCATGCCTTTAGATGATGGGACTAAAGTCATTGTCCCCAAGAACTTGGTCCTTCATCCGGGCTGGCTAACAGAAGAGGCGTTCCTTTCTACTTGTGGCCTTAGCACAATGTTTAGCAGGCGTATGTTGACTAATAACCAGCAGTTTATGCCATCTGTATCATGCTTGAATGGATTTTGACTTTGATTTTCTTCTTTGTAGAGAAAGGATTAGAGATGGTGCGTCTAGAGAAGACACCCACTAAATCGGCTGTTTAGATCCGGAAGGATCAATTAGAGCAGAAGAGGGTCCAACTGATGGGCAAGGATGATGGGGTAAGCTCCAGCTGATATTACTGTTTGTATAGTTTGATGTCAATTCTGATATTAACCGATTTCTTTGTTTCTTTTTCAGACGGGGAGCAAGAATGTTCCTCGCTCCCTGACCAAGATGCTAAAAATACCGGGCGAGGAACCCTCCCAACCTCCTTCCAAGTCCAGGAGGACTCCAATAGACCCTCCCTCTTCTGGAAGGCCGCCGTTGCCTGAAAGGCCCACCTCAGCAAGCAAAAGCCTAAAAGACCTTGGCCTAAACAAAGGGCCGGCAGAGGTTGAGACGAGGGAGCCTGAAACTCCCTCAAGCCGACACCTTGCTCTAGCGACCGGTTCCAATGTGTATGGGGGTGGGATGACCCCTTAGCCTAAAAATGAAGGTATGACTTTCACCTTTGATCCCGCATGGCCTCTTGGGCCTATGCGAGTCATGTTCCAAGCTACCCAAGCAAGGGATTGTTCAGGTAGTCGGCAGAATATAGGTGTCGCCTATGCTTAATACTTAACAAATAAATTTGTTGTTGCAGATGCCTCTTCTCGTTATCCTGACCTCCAACAATATGCCAAGAGGATGCTGAGGACCCTCACCCGGTCCAAAAAGGAGGCGGTGTCAGGTGTGCACCGGGTCAACATTGACCGCATCAACTCGTTGCTCGCTGAGGTAATTGGCCGGTTAGGGTGCTTTTGTACAATTTACTCTTTTGCTGGTTGTACCATAATTGAGAGGCTAACCCTTTTACGGCTGGTTTTGCAGGTGATGTTGAGAGTAGATGGCCTCAAGGTTCCCCTAACGAAGAAGCAAGAGGGGGTAAGAGACGCCAATAGGCGGGCGGTTAACCTTATTGACATTACTCAATACAACACTTTAATGTATGAAATACAAACTAAAATCCGGGAGATGAAATGGTAGGAGACAATCAAGGAGCTCACTATGGCTGCTGACGCGGCCAACAAGAAGGTGGCTGAGTTTGAGCTGCAACTTAAGAACCTCTAGGCCGACGTCAAAGCGACGGGGGATGCCGACAAGGAGAACACCCAACTGAGGTAAGACGTCTCCCGGCTGAAGAACGAGCTGGCCCAAACGCAAGCTGACCACATGGCCAAGCTAGAAGCAGAGCAGGACCGACTGGTTGCTGTAAATGAGAGGGACTGCAAGGCTCTCATGAAAATGGCCTAGACCCTCATCCACCTGGACACCGAGTGGGAGTTTTTCGAGCTAAGGTACAAGTACGCCACTGAGGTGTACGACGCTCAAACCCTTGGGCTTGAGAGGTCGTCTCCCTTTGAGGAATGGGCTGGCATTGTTGAGGAAGATGAGGAGGAGCAAGCAGAAGAACGAGCGGTGGGAGAGGCTAATGAAGCTCAACCTCAGCAAACTCAAGATGCTCCTCCATTCAGCCAGGGTCAGACGTCTCAGCCTCCTCAACCGCAGTAGATCTTGAATGTTTTTCTTTTTCTATCTCCGGCCTGCGAGCCGAGTATTTCATGTATTCTTCTTTTCCCCAGACGTAGTTCCGGCTGACGATGGTATTTGGTTAATAGAATTTGCTGACTGAGTCGGTATTTCCCATATTTTCCTTTAATATAATTTGCTTCCATTTTTGCAATTTTTCTGGTATGCTCGTACAAATATTTTTCTTTTTGCAATTTGACTCAGCACATGCGGTATCTAAACAACCAACCTAGAACATTGCCCAACCCTAAGTAGGAAGCCGTCCAAACAAGCATTTGGATGGATAAACAGATGGTCATTGACCGTATCTAAATAACTAACCTAAAACATTCGTTTAACCGCTGCGAGTTACCCTTTGGGTAAATATCATCGCCGTTTGTTAGGAATCAGGCGGCCATTGGTCGGGCGTAGGCATCATAACCAGGTTATGAATTAACTGGTTAAGGTTTTTACCTTTCTTAATTTGAGTTTGAAACCGGCTGTAGTGCCTTTGGGCAAAGACCGGTTATATTTGACAAATATATCAGTTATCGTTTGTGGTGCTTTGAGGCAACGACTTGTTGTATCTAGGTTCCAATTAATTATTCAAAAGTTCATGAGTTATCTTTATCCTAGACAGTCGGTTAAAGCTGCTAGAGTTAGATTTTATAGAACAATGTACCACCCAAATGGGAGATGCTCTCTTCGACAAATTCACCCAAATGGGCGTCGCCGGTTGCCTACTCATGTTGGAGCAGGAAGTTTGAAGGCTATCCGGCCATTGACCTTATAGATAGCTGCTAAGTTTGAGACTTAGCTTATATTTACTCAATTTAGAGCAGACGTATGTTCGGTTGTGCATTGCACAGATGGGACTTTGTACAAGAAAACATAAATAAAGCATCTTTTTATGAACATACTCTATTTAAAAAGATTATCAAGTCTTAAGAAGTAGTACATTTTCAAGTTATCTACATTCCAAGTTCTGGCTAACTGTTTGTCGTATAGAGTTTCCAGGCGGTAGGTGCCGCC
Source organism: Chenopodium quinoa (assembly GCF_001683475.1). Lineage (NCBI taxonomy): Eukaryota > Viridiplantae > Streptophyta > Magnoliopsida > Caryophyllales > Amaranthaceae > Chenopodium > Chenopodium quinoa. The sequence goes on from NW_018744825.1 coordinate 371,206, forward strand.
TCTAACTTCTTCAAAAATCCGGTAGGGGCCTTCCCAATTGGGGGTTAGCTTTCCTTGCTTATTGGCCCTACCGATGGCCTACATTTTCCGTAACACAAAGTCTCCCACTTTCAAGGATCGTTTGTGCACTCTTCTATTCTAGGCTGTTGTCATTCTCAGACGGTATATCTTATGACGCAAGGCGGCATTGCCCCTGCGCTCCGAGAGTGAATCCAATGCTAGACGCATGGCCTCCCGATTGGCCTCTTCAACATAGAGCATGATTTGAAGTGTTGGCTCATAATGTCCAATAGGCAGAACAACTTTAGTGCCGTATGTCATGAGAAACGGGGTTTCACCTGTTGCCCCTTTTTCAGTTGTTCTAATGGCCCATAAAACATGAGGCAACTCATCTTCCCATAAACCGCCAGCTCTTTCAATTTTCTTTTTAATGCCATCTGAGATGAGCTTTTTGAAGGCTTCAACTTGGTTGTTTGCTTGGGGAAAAAAATGTGAGATCCCTTGATCTCCCAACTAGCTCTTGAGGGTAGGCGTTTCAAACTGAGGGCCATTGTCAAAGACCATAGCGTAGGTACCCCAAACTAGGTAAAGATGTTTCTCCAAATGAAGGAGATGGCATCCTTTGTCTTATTGCCCTTGACCGCCTCTACCTCAATCCATTTGGTGAAGTAATCTACAACGACCAAGATGTACCTCCCTCCGTCTGTAGCAGGCGTATATGGACCTAGGATGTCCATGCCCCATTTTGCAAATGGGACCGGGTTGTAGATAGCCATCAAATTAGTGGCCGGACAGTGTATGAGTTTGTCAAATCTTTGACACTTGTCACACTTCTTCACCATTTCCACGACGTCTACCTCAAGAGTGGGCTAAAAGTAGCCTTGCCGCCTGGCCCTTTTCGCTAGAGTTCTACCGCTTATATGTGATGCACAAAAGCCCGAGTGCAGATCCTCTAGAACTTCTTTCCCCCTTTCTGGGGTAACACATTTCAGCAGCGGCTGGAGGTAACCCTTCCTGAAGAGTTACCCATTATGGATCTCAAAACTTGCGGCTCGCTTCTTCAATGCAGCCGCTTTTGAAGGGGCATGCGGCAAATTGTCGTCTGCCAGATAAGCCCGGATGGCATCCATCTAGATCGAGCTTCGATCAAGAAATCAAATAGGATCATGTTCGATGCTTCTTTTTTCCACGACTTCCTAAAAGATTGACCTAGGCATATCACAAGAGGCGGATGATGCCAACTTAGAGAGTGCATCCGCTTTATTATTTTCTGACCTGGGCACCTAACTTAGATGAAATTCGTCAAGTGTCCCGACCTCGTCTTTGATCGCTTGTAGATATATGACTATAGCCAGATTGGTGGCCTCGTAGTGACCATGGTATTGGCTAATGATCAACTAAGACTAAGAGAAGGCATCTACCTTTCTTGCCCCTGCCGCCTTACACATACAGATGTTGGCTAGCAGGGCCTCATTTTCCGCCTCATTATTTGAGGCTTGGAACTTGAACCGTAGTGCATATTTATATTTGTCCCCTTCCGGAGACTTGCAAATTACGCCTACACCACAACCGTTCATAGTAGAGCTCCCGTCTACACATAACTTCCAAACCTGATCAAAATTTTCGGTTAAAGCGACCTTGTCATTTCGACAATGAAGTCGGCGAACAACTTACCCTTCACCGCCTTTATTGGTTCAAAGGTTATTTTCCAGACTTTGCATTTCAATGGCCCATTTGAGCATTCTACCGGATAACTCCAAAGTTGTCATTTTTTGCTTGCGGGGTTAGTATGTGTAGACCACCACCGGATGTTCCAAGAAGTAAGATTTCAACTTCTTGATTTCCATGAAAAGAGCAAGGAAAAAATTTTCAACAAAGGTGTACCGCAGCTTAGCATTTAAAAAAATATGGCTAATGAAATTTGCTAGGAGCTTAATGTCGTCTCTCTCAACTAGGAGAACGGCACTGAGGGCATGATCTGAGATGGCCAAATACATATAGAGAACCTCTCCTGCTAGAGGGCTAACCAGCCGTGGCAATGAGTAGAGGAGCTCTTTCAATTTCTGGAATGCCGCCTCAACATTTTCCCCTATTCGAATCTAGTCCTTCTTTTTTATTGCCTTGAAGAAGTAGAGGCACTTGTCACCTGACCAGCTGAGGAATCTCCCGCAATGCCGCCAGACAACCGTTAAGTTTTTGAAATTCCTTGATAGTGCGGGGTGACTCCATGTCAATTACCGCCTGTACCTTTTTCCGGGTTGGCCTCTCTCCCCCTTTGATCAATAAAAAATCCAAGAAATTTCACAAACTCAACACCAAAGACACACTTCTTGGGATTAAGCATGACCTTGTGCCGCCTGAGGGTGGTGAAGTTTTCTCGGAGGTTAGCAAGGTGATCTGTCTGTAGCTTAGATTTGACTATCATGTCATTAATGTACGCCTCTACATTCCTCCACATTTGATTAATGAAGAGTGTATTAATCATTCATTGGAAGGTAGCAGGCGCATTTTTCAGCCCAAACGGCATCACCGTGTAACAGAATAACCCTTGATTAGTGACGAATGTCGTCTTCTCTTAATCTTTTTTCCACAAGGGTATTTGATGAAAGCCTGAGTAGGCGTCCATGAAGCTCATCAAGGCATGACCGGTTGTAGAGTCGACCAGACTGTCGATCTTTGGAAGTGGGTAGCTATCCTTCGGACATGCCTTGTTCAGATCTGTGTAATAGACACACATCCGCCAGGTACCATTCCTCTTTTTAACAAGGATAACGTTTGCTACCCAATCCGAGTAGTAGCATTGCCGAATGAACCCGGCATCCATCAGCTTCTTGACCTCACCGTGATTTCTTTTCTTTTGCCTAACCGGCTTCTATTTTGGATCCACGACGAGTTTATGGACAGCAAGATTCAGGCTGACGCCTGACATCTCTTCCACTTTAAAGGCAAAGATGTTTGTGAATTCCTTAAGCAGTTGGTGTAAGTCTGCACCTAACTTGGCAGGAGTAACCGTCCCCACCTTAACGGTTCGTTCTGCACGGCTGTCGTTAAGAACTATGTCGATATTTTCACCATCCGGCTAGGGACGGAGATCATCTGACCGTTCCCCGATCAGTGATTGCTATTGCTTCTCTTTTTTTACGGCCACCAAGTGGTTCGCATTTCTCTTTTTGCCGGCTACTTTGGGAGCAGGCGTGACTTCCTTGAAGTCGTCAAGGTCAATAGGTTCCTCGCCTTGGCCGGCTGCGACCACAGTAGGCTTGACGTCTGAGAGATAGCACTCCTTTGCCGTATTCTGATCCCCATTCAGGGAACCCACCGACCCATCATCCCTCTCAAATTTGATCAGCATGAGGGATGGGATGATGACTACCTTGGACTCGTTGAGGGTTGGACGACCCAAAATCAGATTGTAGGCGGTCAATTCCTCAACAACCAATAATTTGACGACCACGTGTCGTCCCTCCCCCTTTTCTCGTAGCTGGATGGGTAGGTCAATCCTCTTTCTCCCCCCCCCCCTCCCGAATGCACTACTCCTCCCTCGAAACCAACTAAGGGGTGAGAGACTTTGTGCATGGTGCTAGGCTTGTACTTGAGCTTCGCTAAGCACCAATAGCTGATAAGGTCAGACGAGCTCCCGGTATCAATGAGGATCCGGCCCACTCGTTGGTTGGCAACCTCGCACTCGATGACTATGGGGTCATCATGAGGCCGCCTAACCTTGCCCCGGTCCTTCTTAAAGATGATGACCTCAGGGAAGGTGTCTTCCGACGCCTGGCCCTCATCCACTGAGTTGAATTCCAACTTTTAATGTTGTCCTTAGTGCCCCGGATGGTAGGACCCCGTCCCGCGAAACCGCCTACTATAGTAAAGATTTTCTATTCATTAGTGTCAAAGCTTATAGAAAGGTTGTCAGGCTTCTTGGGCGGCCAACCACTGTTTGTTCTAGGGTTACCCTTGGACTTCCGAATATAGGACTTCAAAGCCCCCTCACCAGCCAGATGGTCCAGTAACCGCTTGAGGCTATAGCAGCCATTGGTGTCATGGCCTATGTCCTCATGGAAATGACAGTACTTGCTCTCGTCCTGGCTTTTGATGGGACTTTTCATTGCAGTCAGTTTCTCAATGGTCAACCGGTCTTTAATCTCCATGAGGATGGAGGAGCAATCCTTGTTAAACTCGTACTTGGGGACGTACAACTTCAACTCTTTCTTTTTCTTATGGGACGGCTGAATAGAATTGTCCGCCACCTAGACTACTTTTCTTTTCTTGCTCTCTTCTTTTTTGGCCGGTTGAGCTAACCAGCTCTCCTTTTTATCGGACTTTTTAGGGTCCGACAGCTGCATGATGGCACAAAGCTCCGTCGCCTATATATAGGCTTCAGTTTCAATCTGAGCTTCTTGGAGGGTAGCCACCCTCTTTCTGACTAAGTCGAATTTGAAAGTCGACCCGTCTTTCAGAATCTTGAAGAAGTCTGTGTAGGCTACTTTGTCAGACAGCCCCTGTATTTGAAGTCTCATCGGACTGAACCGCCTGACATAGGACCTTAGCCCTTCTCTATCGCCCTGTTGAATAACCCCAAATCAAGACTTGTCTTTTTGGCTGGGATGTTCATAGAGAAGTTTTACACAAATAAGTATGCAAGCATGTTTAAGTTATTGATGAAACCATATGGCGGATTGCAAAACCATCGTTGGGTTATGCCCTTCAATGTCGCCGGGAAGCATCGACACTAGGCAGCGTCATCATACACCTATAAGTACATGAGGTTGGTGTAAGCTGTTAGGTGGTCTTCCGGGTTGGTGGTACCGTCATAGGTACCGACCACCACATTCTTAAACTTGGCCGGCTGAGCCGCCTCGGTTATCTCCCAAGAAAACGCCGATGGCTGTTCCCCAAGGTTTAGTAGCCGGATCTACTAGTCCATAGGCTGGACATTCAGTGTCGCATGACCCACGAAGAGGGCCAGCTGCATGTATGGTGATCCATATGGCATGTATGGCTGTTGGGGCACATACGGAGCCGACTGGATAATCTGAGGGCCAGTACGTGCGGATAAGCGACGTGATCGACTGTCTCGGTTATTTTTCGAATACTTCATTGAAGTATTCTGGAAACTATCTAGGTAAGTCAATGTTGAGGCTGACTCAGATAACTGTTGACTTCTCTTCTGCTTGATTAACATCTTGGCATCTGAGTAAGTCCTTTTTTATTCATCCGGCTGAATTTACCAGATGACCTTCCTTTTCCTTGATTCAGGGAAACGGAGCTTTAAAAGGTCGATCATGGGCCCATCCGCCTCCTTTGGTTTAGGGTGAGGAGTACGCACACGATCTTTAATGTGCTTCTTCCCTGAGGGAGAAGGCTTCTTGGCCGACTGACCCTTGTTGGTGCTAGTTCACTTGTTTATCCGGTCCTTGATTTACCCTTTGAAACTCGTCATGAATTTCATGAGTTCGTCTCTAGTAACAAGAGCAGCACCCTCCACCGCTTCGGGTAACCCAGCCGGCTTGACGGTTGGGTTGTTTGGACCAGGTTTGTCTTCTCCCCGTTCCCTTGTTTCCTTGGAACGGGTGTGTCTTGTTCTGAGTGACCCGTCTAGGGCCACATAGGTGTCGACTTCGAAGTCGTCACCATTCTCTTGGTCTGTATAGACCTCTACTTCGACCAAAGGACGGTTCTCATCAACAGGCGGTACAGACTGCTGTGAAGCCATCTCAGAAGTACTCTTCCCTTAGACGACGCCAAATTTTTCGGGGTTATTGGAGTCCCTCGGGAGAGTTACAATTCCAAGAATGTGCATCGACCGTCTGTACCTGCAAAACCATGGAAAACTCCGGTTGGGTGGAGTTCCGCCTCCGACGATCAAGTTAGAACGTATCCGGATTTATAAAAGTGCAGAATGTAAAGGTTTTTCTCTCGAATTCCGAGAGAATTCTGCAGTTAATATTGCTCGGTTTTGTGTGTAAATTTATGAATATGAAATAAATGAGGATTTTCCTCTATTTATAGTGCAAGGGGATCAGTTCCCCTTTCATGGGTTGGAGTGCCACGTGTCACTAGGGGGTTGGTCCTCTTAAAAACCTCTCTAATGCTGACACTGAAAGGAATGGTGTCCTTCCAACAAATGTATTGTTCCGGTAGAAGGTTCAGAATTATTACAGAGCTAATTCTTCAGTAAGGTCAAGTGATCGGAATGCCTAGGTGGAGGTCGCTTCCGATCAGTAATATCGAGGTGCAATTGATATTACAGCTTAATCTTAACTGAACCCTTCAGGTCGAACCTAATCGAATCATCGATCCGAGACGACGAATTAATCCGAAAGGATTTAATGAGTCAGCAGAGTTATACGAATACAGACGTCGGAAATCGAGCCTAGGGCGTCGAGACCGAGCGTCGCAAAATCACAAGCAACAAGAATGAGCGTAGCCGTAGCTAGGCTAGGCTAGCTCATCGCAAGCCTAGGCGCACCATGTGTGTGCTAGGCGCACCATGGTGTGCTAGGGACTATCGCAGCCCTAGCATGATGCTAGGCACCATCGCAGCCCTGTCGCACCAAGCACAGCACCCATGTGTGTGTGCATAAGTGTGAGCACCAACGCAGCCCCCTAGCACCACGCACAGCACCATCGCAGTGCTAGGCACATGCGTGTGTGCGTGTGTGCGTGTGTGTGTGCACCATAGCACAGCAAGCTGGCAGGTAGCACTGGCCTTGCGTGTGTGCTAGGCACCATCACAGGGCACGCACCAAGCATTGCTAGCTGTCAGGCAGCGCTGGCCTTGCGTTTGTGCTAGGCACCATCGCAGGCCACGCACCAAGCACAGCGCTAGTGCGTGCTGGCCTAGATGCGCGTAGCTGTGCGAGCATGGGCGAGTAGGTGCTCGCGGGCTGGGGCCATGCGTATGCTGGCCTGGCTGTGCTGGCTGTGCGAGAGCCTCGCATGCATGTGCGTGTGCCTGCGATAGCAAGGCAGCGGCGTCCAGCGCCCAGCACAAGGCGTGGCTCGCTAACAGCACGCAAGTGCTGGGTTGGGTGATGCGTGCTGTGCCAACCAAGCATGCTAGGTGGTTGTGTGTGCTGGCAGTACAAGGTGGCAGCCAGCCCAGCTGCCTTGTGAGTGGCGGTTTAAGGAGAGGTGGGGACCAAAGCCACTAAGCTTCCTTTGGGGAGCAAGGCAATGGTCCCCCCCATGGAATATGGTCCTCACCTAACCCATTCTCTCCTTTTGCCACTTGTTGGCTTGTGATTGCTTTTGCCTAATTATTTATTTTGGAATTAAATAAATTATTGCAATTGCACATGATCCCACATTGATCATGAAAAGGGGTTTCAAGTCCCCATTCTCTATAAATACCCACGTGGTTGGGATTTTGAGAATACAACCTTGAGTGGAATTAAAAAGACAACTCTAAGAAAGAGTAAACCTTTGATTCGTAAAACTCATAGTTATTTTGTTCGGGTCTTGACTAACCTTCAAGACTTAGGACGCTCGGGTCGGGTCAAGGTTACGATCCGTCAGAGATCTCGTCTTTTCGGGATTTTGAAGTAAGAGCTCTTTGGGAGCGAAGCACGCGTCAAAGGTATAATTCTTGTTCTTAATCTTATTTGATTAATTTTATTATGCCTATTAATTGCTTTAATTAAGGGGCGGGTCTTGGTGGGTTTCTTTCCGCGTAGTGTCGGGTCACTACGAAACCCTACAGCGGTATCGGAGCCACGCTCCATTTAATTTTTGCAATTTTTTTTTTTTAATTAACGTGTTTGAAAAGAATTTTATTTTCTGGCTCATGTTCATCTAATTAGATTAGATGCTCGTTTTAATTAATTTTTTTTTAAAACTCGATTTTATTTTCGATTTGGCTGTCGAACCCAGATTTTGGCTCAAAAATAGTGATTTTTGGGTGGAATCGACATTCTGGAAAAGATTCAACCCTTTTAGCACTGTCTAGAAGGCAAATTCGATCCAGAAACCCAATTTTTCTGGGGTTTTTTCGTTTTTCAACGAAAATTTTAATTCTTTTAAGCCTTGATTAATGCAAGCATTACAAAGTTAGATTAAATTCACATTTGCATCACTAATCTACTGGTTTTAAAATATCCTTGAGCATAATAATGGAGTTTTTATTACACCTTAAGTTGATACACCAATTTTTCACATAAACTTGTTTTTTACAAATTTTGCAAATAAATTGCAATAAAGTGTGAAAACTTGTTGTGATTTTGTATTTTAAGTTCCCAAATAATGTTAAAGTTCTAATCTTTAAAGGTTTAAATGATTGGAACCCTAACCCTAAATTCCATGTTGAACAAAGTTTGGATTTTTTCATGTTTGAATGATTAAAATCTATTAAGTTCAATTACTTGTGAGTAAAATTTGATTAATCTTCATATTAGAAGATGTAATCTTGGTATTTTACACAAGTATGCAAGTTGGAAAATTTTATCGTTGGATGGTTATTTTATTTTTCCAACTCCCATTTGTCAAATCCATTATTAATTTGCGTACTGGCAAGATTAATTATGGACATAGCTCATTCAATATGGTTGCATCAAGTTAGACCTAAAATTAATTCAAAGAATCATTCTCGAATAATTTAGGCTTGTCCACTATTGAAATTTTGTTTTAAGTTAGACTTGTTATTTTATTTTTGCTCCAAATTGGTTCTAAAATAAATTTAGAATTAATTTCTAACACACAAATATCAGGATTTAAATCCCGAATCAAAAGCACACAAATCGAGGCAAAGGGCACCCAAGCAACACCTAGGCTAGCCGGGCTGGTATCGCAGCCCATATGTGGCTGCCTTGGTGCGCATGGTGTTGGCCCTGCCTCGCTGTGTGGCTGCTGTGTGTGGGGAGCCAGTAGTGCACATACGATGCGCTGCAATGTGGTGCGTGGCTGCTGGGCACTACTCGCATATGCTGCTTAGCAGTGTGAGGCAGCCAGCCACAGCAGGTCAGCCACACTTGACAACGCCCACACTCGCATACCAGCATGCGAAGCGCTATGCGTGCTAGGGCTAACAGGCGCAGCAAGGCTTGCTGGGCCAGATGCTTGCGCCTAAGCACCGCACTACTGCAGCATTGATGCTAGGCATCCATTTTTTTATGTGGGCCGTTTTGATGCATGAGCTATGTCATTTTGTGATTATCATGTTTTAAAATATTTCAATAATTATTTTAAAGAGGTTAGAACCTCGGTATTCGGTTTTGCAAAATTTTGACAAATTATGGGTTATGCCGACTTAATTAATCGGATTAATTAAGTACGGATGCGGAATTTAGTGGGAGCTTAATTAAGTGCGTTAACATTTTGCGTTTAGAAATAATGAATTAAACCACTTTGACTAGTTTTAATTAGGCGCGTTAAATGGATTAACCACCGAAGTTAGTTACTAGTTTTGCGTGTTTAATTATGTATTTCGGAAAATTGCATGGGCCATTCACAAATAGTGAATGGTTGAATGGAAGATTGTTTTCAAAACAGGTATTTGAAAATGGCAACTAGTGGGGCCCGATTAGGATAGAAAATACGGACTGCATTCCGTTATGTATTTTTGTAAATCTAAATACGGTCTGCGAACCGTTAAGTATTTTTGTGCTATTAGATTAATCTTAGTCGTTCTAGCTAGCTTCTTTTATTTCATTTTGGCAAAGATGTCTCAAGACGGCGTTTCGACAAAGACGAGCCATGATGAAGACCCATGGAAATTGAAGATTTCAAGGGGTCATGCTAGTTGCCAAATGCATCTAATTTTATTCCTTATATATTGTTATTATATATGATTGCTAGATGCATGTCTAGGTTTTCTATTATGTTGCGACGATTAGTTAAGTTCACTTAAATCAACCAACATAGAAACCCTAGGTCCCTTTAAAAATATTGAGCTAAAATTTGCCGTTCCAAGAACAACACTTACCGAACTAATGATCGTACGTGATGGATTACGCCAAAGCGAGGCATCACTGCTTCCCTAGGAACGTAAGGTATACTAGGTATACAAGTTGTCTTGGTTAAGCTCAATGATATCAGTAAGGAGTCCTTAGATGTCGCGGCAAAAGAGATAAAATGTCAAGGATGAATTAAATGCGACATTTTATCAAACCGAGAGTAGCTTGGAGCTATTAGCAATTGGATTGCTTACCTTAAGATATTTAATGATTAAGACAAGCTTAAGCATGCTTAACCATTTCTTGATCTTTGGGATCTCAGAATCATTTTATTCTCTCCCATAAGGGACAATTTTAAATGCGTGGATAAAATGTTCAATAAGATTGAATATATGCATGAACGTTTTAAATTTTAACTTGTTGATGTATGAATGGTTTTTCACTTCAAATTCTTTCATTTGTAGAACAGTGTCTGCAAGTAACTCAAACAACAACCAAATGTGCCCAGAACTCCCTGAAAAGTTGGCCTTTCCCTTAAACTTGGTCAACTTTAAGGAATGGGAGGAGGAACTCAGGAGAACTCTCCGGAATTGTTCCTTGGAGTATACTCTTGATACTCCCATTCCAAGCTTCTTTGCCAAAGGGATCATGACCGACAAGGGTCATGAAGAATGGTCTTCCAATTGCAAAAGAGTCTCACGACTCATGGCAAATTCCATCCCGGAAGACTGGAAGGAAACTCTTTCCTCCTACCTTCCGGACATGTTCCTCGAAGCACTTGAGGACGTTGTCAATGTAAGAGTCACCAAGAGTGACAATGGCAACTTTGATGGCCTCGTGTTTGACTTAACTAGGTCACTTTTAAACATGAGGATAAAGCCACCAAGCGTGGGATGTCGTGCTAAGGAAAGGCGCCGGCTTTGGACAAAGGTCTACAATGCCAAATTGAGACCCGGCATGCCCCTCCGACCTCATGTGCTTGGAATGACTAGACTCTTCAAACACATGCAGCTTCTCGGAATCTCATTGGAAGATGAGATGGTGGGGCATATCTTGCTTGCTTCACTCCACTCGGGCTATGATGCACTTAGAGTGCATATCGCTGCGGGAAAGGAGACACACTCCCTAAAGGAGGTGGTGCAACTTCTTAGCCAAGCCACCGCCTATGGAATGATCAAAAGGCCCTTGAGAGCTAAGAAGAAGGAGTTCAAGAAGGTCAAGGCAAAGATGAGATGCTTCCATTGTGGCATGCAGGGCCACTACAAGAGGGAATGCATGTTCTTCGAGGAAGAGGGGATCACTCCGACTACCTAAGGTATCTTCCTTAACACTTGTGGATTAAGCTTATCATAGGTATTAGATACCAAGTATGACTCACTTAATGTTGCCTTTTCAATGACCAAGTGAGAAGCTTAGGAAGTGTTGGTGCAAGAGCAAGAAGACGACGAAAATGGTTTTTTCTGTCGTGCTTGCATCCACTATTTTTTCTATGACATGTAATTAAACTAATTCTAGTTTCTCATCATGATTTTGAACATACTATGATCCATGGTGTTGGACACCTAAGAATTTTAAGTGTAAGACTTTGACAATAGTTGTTTCAAGTTTGTCTTACAAATTTATGTTCTATTAAATTGCATGTTTTTACATATGATTAGACAAAAGTTGATACCACTAGCTAAGACCATCGAGTCGAATCAAACCTACTTGTGGCATTGTCGTCTTGGTCATATTAACATCAAAAAGCATCAAGAAACTTCTTCAAGAAGGTGTTCTTGACTCATTCGACTTAGAGTCGTTTGAAAATTGCAAAGGATACTTATTAGGAAAGATGATAAAACAGCCATTCTCCAAGTTGGGAGAAAGGGCAAGTGACTTATTAGGTCTAATACACACGGATGTATGTGGACCAATGAGCACACCCGCAAGACAAGGTTACAGATGTTTCATCACTTTCACCGACGATTATAGTAGATATGGTCACTCTTGGAACATGATAGCAGTTTTCAAGTTCTAAAATAAGCCCTGAGGGCAAAGACAAACTGAGAGTTCAAACGGAGACGGCAGACATCCTTTCTCCATTGCCGACTCGAAGCTCGACCTCTCCCTTCTCTAGCCTCCTATTTATCTTTAGTCTCTGAGCATTGGAACAAAGGTGTGAGCCACATCCGGTATCTAATACCCATGATGTTTTGCTAGCGAAGTTTAAGTCTATAACAAATATACCTGGTGAAGAAGCAACGTTGACGTTCTCCTTATCTTCCTTGAATTTCAGGCAGTCCCGTTTCCAATGTCCCTTCTTCTTCCAATAGAAACATTCGGAATCAGATTTAGAAGAGGCTGCCTTTTTGTCCTTGCTGCCCTTGGCAGATTTTGACTTAGGCGGGAACTTCTTCTTTTTCCCATTAAAGCTCTTCATTTTGCCCAGATGTTTGAATGGCTTGCCCTTCCTCACCATGAGCATGTCATGCTTGCCCTCATCCTTGAGGGTTTGCTCGGCTTGCTTTTTAACATACCATGAAGCTCGGTGAGGGTTTTCACCATACTATGCATATTATAGTTCAATTTGAACTGATCATAGCCTTTGTGAAGCGAGTGGAGAATGATGTCAATTTCCATCTCAGTTGAATACCCAGCATCAAGCCTTTCCATGTTCTCAAATAATCCAATCATTTTGAGGACATGCGGGCTGACTGGCTCTCTTTTCGTGAGCTTGCTCTCAAGTATCTGCCTGTGGGTTTCGAACCTTTCAGTTCGGGCATGCTCTTGAAACATATTCTGAAGCTCAGAAGTGATCTCAAAAGCTGTCTCCTTTTCAAAGAAAGTCTTTTGAAGGTCCGGAGACATAGTGGCCAACATGATGCATTTGACATCCCGATTGACACTTTTCCATCGGTTAAGGGCAGCCTGAGTGACCTCCTCATTGGGAACGTCGGGAATTTTCTCATCAAGGACAAATTCCTTTTTCTCCTGCATTAGTACAATGTGGAGATTCCTTTGCCAATCAAGAAAGTTTGGCCCGCTCAACTTCTCCTTGTCGAGAATTGAGCGCAAAGAGAATTGGTTGTTGTTTGAGTTACCTGCGGACATTGTTCTACAATTGAAAGAATTTGAAGTGAAAAACCATTCATAAATCAATAAGTTAAAATTTAAAACGTTAATGCATATATTCAATCATATTAAGCATTTTATCCACGCATTTAAAATGTCCCTTATGGGCGAGAATAAAATGATTCCGGGATCCCAAAGATCAAGAAATGGTTAAGCATGCTTTGGCTTGTCTTAATCATTAAATATCTTAAGGTAAGAAATCTAATTTCTAATACCTCCAAGCTACTCTCGATTTGATAAAATGTCGCATCTAATGCATCCTTGACATTTTATCTCTTTTACCACGACATCTAAGGACTCCTTACTAATATCGTTGGCATAACCAAGACAACTTGTATACCTAGTATACCTTACGTTCCTAGGGAAGTAGTGATTCCTCGCTTTGGCGTAGCCCATCACAAACGCGCATTAGTTCGGTAAGTGTTGTTCTTGGAACGGCAAATTTTAGCTCAATGTTATTAAGGGACCTAGGGTTTCTATGTTGGTTGATTTAAGTGAACTTAACTAATCTTCGCAACATAATAGAAATCTTAGACATGCATCTAGCAATCATATATAATAACAATATATATTTAAGGCATAAAATAGATGCATTTGGCAACTAGCATGACCCCTTGAAATCTTAAATTTCCGTGGGTCTTCATCTTGGCTCGTCTTCATCGAAACGCCGTCTTGAGACATCTTGGCCAAAATGAAATAAAAGAAGCTAGCTAGAACGACTAAGAGTAATCTAATAGTACAAAAATACTTAACGGTTCGCAGACCATATTTAGATTTAGAAAAATACATAACAGAACGCAGTCCGTATTTTCTATCCTAGTCGGGCCCCACTAGTTGCCATTTTCAAAGACCTGTTTTGAAAAACAATCTTCCATTCACCCATTCACTATTTGTGAATGGCCCATGCAATTTTACGAAATACATAATTAAACACGCAAAACTAGTAACTTAGGTGGTTAATCCAATTAACGCGCCTAATTAAAACTAGTCAAAGTTGTTTTATCCATTATTTCCAAACGCAAAATGCTTACGCACTTAATTAAGCTCCCACTAAATTCCGTACCCGTACTTAATTAATCCGATTAACTAAGTCGGCATAACCCATAATTTGTCAAAATTTTGCAAAACCAAAAATCGAGGTTTTTAGCCTCGTTAAAATAATTACCAAAAATATTTTAAAGACGAAATAATGGAAAAAATCATAGCCCAAATCTTAAGCAAAATGCCCCAACACAACCCTTTGAGGGTGCGCACCGTGGCTGCTAGGCAGCCCATGGCATGGCGCCATGGTTCGTGGGCGAGGCCTGCTATGCCGAGCAAGCATTGCTGCTAGCCCAGCTGCCTGCTAGCGTGCTGCGCATGCTTGCGAGCTGCTTGCGTGCTAGGCTGGCGCCTACTGCTGCTAGCCAGCATTCATAGGCAGCCCCTGCCCAGCCATTGCCCCACGCATTGCTGCGCCCAGCAAGCTCCTTGCCACACACTCCCACGCATCATCATGGCACACCCTTGTGCACACCATAGGCAGCCACATGTTGGCTGCTGGGCAGCCCGGCTAGCCTTGGTGGCGCTTGGGTGTTTTTGCCTTGATTTGCGTGCCAATTCTCGGAATTTAATTTGGATTTGTGTGTGACAATAATTAATTTTAAATTACATTTTAGAATCAATTTGAGGGAAAATAAAATAAAATAAAAATAAGTCCTACTTAAATAAAATTTATTTTATTGGTGCACAAGCCTAAATTATCCAAAAATTTTAATTTTGAACAAAATTAGGTCTAACTTTATGCATAAAATAAAATGAGCTATGTCCATAATTAATCTAGCCAATATGCAAATTAATAATGGGTTTGACAAATGGGAGTTAGAAAAATAAATTAACCATCCAATGATAAAAATTTTCTGACTTGCATACTTGTGTAAAATACCAATATTACATCTTCCAATATGAAGATTAATCAAATTTTACTCACAAGTAATTGAACTTTGATGGATTTTAATCAACCAAACATGAAAAATCCAAACTTTGTTCAACATGGAATTTAGGGTTAGGGTTCCAATTATTTAAACCTTTAAAGATTAGAACTTTAACATTATAGGAACTTAAAATTACAAGATCACAACAAGCTTTCACATTTTATTGCAATTTATTTGCAAAATTTGTGAAAAACAAGTCTATGTGAAAAAATGGTATATCAACTTAAGCACTAATAAAAACTCCATTATTATGCTTAAGGATATTTTAAAACCAAAAGATTAGTGATGCAAATGTGCATTTAATCTAACCTTGTAATGCTTGCATTAATCAAGGCTTAAAAGAATTAAAATTTTCGTTAAAAAACGAAAAACCCCTGAAAAATTGGGTTTCTGGTTTAAATTTGGCTTTTGGACAGCTCTGAAAGGATTGAATCTGTTCCAGAATATCGATTCCACCCAAAAATCACTATTTTTGAGCCAAAATCCGGGTTCGACATCCAAATCGAAAATAAAATCGAGTTTTAAAAAATTAATTAAAACGAGCATCTAATCCAATTAGAAGAACATGAACCAGAAAAATAAATTCTTGTAAAACACCTTAATTAAAAAATAATTGCAAAAATTAAAAGGAGCGTGGCTCCGATACTGCTGTAGGGTTTCGTAGTGACCCGACACAACGCGGAAGGAAACCCACCAAGACCCGCCCCTTAATTAAAACAATTAACGAGCATATTAAACTTAATCAAACAAGATTAAGAACAAGATTTATACCTTTGTCGCGTGCTTCGCTCCCAAAGAGCTTTTACTTCAAAATCCCGAAAACACGAGATCTCTGACGGATCGTACCCTCGACCTGACCCGAGCGTCCTAAGTCTTGAAGGTTAGTCAAGACCCGGAAAAAATAACTATGAGTTTTACAAATCAAAGGTTTACTCTTAATTAGAGTTGCCTTTTTAATTCCACTTGTTGGAAGGACACGAGATCTCCGACGGATCGTACCCTCCACCTAGACATTCCAATCACTTGATCTTACTGAAGAATTAGCTCTATAATAATTCTGAACCCTCTATCAGAATAATACACTTGTTGGAAGGACACCATTCCTTTCAGGGAGCACACACACACGACTTGTAAGAAGGAGATAACTTAGGGGCCAGGCCGCCAGCGATGCAGCCTTGGCGCCCAAGGCAAGCCACGCCAGCTAGCATTTTGCGAGTAGGCGTGTGTGTGGAGTGATTTTGTGGGTTTTCTTGGGGAGCAAGGGGAAGGTGGTCCTCCCCTTGTGATCCTCACCTAACCCCTTGCTCTCCTCATGTCACTTGTCGTTTGGTGATTCATTTGGCTTTATAATTTTATTTAGAATTAAATTAAATTCTATTTTGCCTTTTTACTAACTATCCCACATTGAAAGATGATGGGATTTCAAGGGGCTCTATTCCCTATAAATACCAATCACTTGGCATTTGGGAGAGACACTTGAGTTGGTGAACTTTAAGGGATCTCCAAGAAGAGAAAATCTTTGTTTTAATAACTTTAAGTTATTTTATTAGGTCTATCCTCGACTAAGCTTCGGGGTAGGGACCGGTGCGGTTCAATTCGAGGGTGTAAGCCGTCGGTGGTTCGCGCACTTGCAGAATTTGAAGCTTTCAAGTCCGACCTCAAGTTTGAGCGAAGCACGCTACAAAGATTAGTATTCTCTCTCTTCTCTCCCTCTCTTCTTATATTTATGTTTATTTTAAAAGCTTTTGTTTATGTTGTAATTATTATGCATGCGACCTGGTTATCAGCTTTTGTTTCTACGCGGTGTCGGACGCTGCAAAACCCAACAGTTGTATCAGAGCCAGGTTGAATTTAATTTTTACAAGTAAAGTTGAATTAAGGTGATTTAAAATGGATTTAAATTTCTAGTTTTGCTTCCTAATTAGATTAGGAGCTTGTTTTTAATTAGATTAAAATCGTATTTATGCTGATTTTGGCTTACAAACTCTGATTTTGAATCAAAAATAGTGAGCTTTGGGTGGAATCATTTATCCACTTTGTGGTTAAAAATGGCATTCCAGAAGTCAAAATCCACCCAGAAAGTGGTTTTTCGCAGGGTTTTTCGTTTTTGACGAAAAATTTTAAATCTTTAAACTTGATTAATTATGGCATGCAATTGTTGGATTATGTGTTTGATTATACCATTAATCTTGTGCAATTTTAACCTTTATTAAGCATGTTTATGAAGTCATAATTGATGCTTAATTTGGTTAGCTCTTATTTTCACATAAACTTGCAATTTCACATTTTACAAATTTTAAACTTGCAATCTTATTGTTAATTTATGTTGGTTGAATTAATTGTTAGAATAGCCCTCAATTTTGTAGAATCAAGCTGAGCAAAAATAATTTAAAGAATGGTTCTTGAATTAATTTTGGTTTGTGCCCTATAATTTAATTTAATTAAGGCACAAGCACGCAAATCGAGGCACGAAGCCTCAAGCATAACTCTCGACCGACCGGGCTGCTTGCGCAGCCCGCATGTGGCTGCAGAGAGTGCGCGGCGTGCAAGTGCATTGGTCTTTGCGAGCAGCACCAGCTTGGTGCATCATGGCTGTTACCGTGTGGTACGTGTGCGGCTGCTAGTTAGCACCAGCCCGCACAACAAGGCCTTTGAGGCCAGCACTTGCATGCATTGCAAGCACGCTGTTAGGGCCAACATAACGCGTGGTTGATGCTGTTAACCATTAGCAGGTGGCTTGGCAGCACCTACACATGGAAGATCGGGGCTTGGTGCCTAGCAAGCCGAGCCTCGTGGATTTGATGCTAGGCACTCGGCCGTAACGGGCTATTAATTTTGCGATTTTGCGGTTTTTTTCATTTTAATTAAAACGAGGCTAGGCCTTGGTTTTTCCCAGGACTTGCAAAATAATTTGGCAACATTTTGGGTTATCCGGCTTAATTAATTTTAATTGGATTAATTTTAATTAAGTTGGATGTGGAATTTAGTGGGAGCTTCGTTAATTGTTTTGAGCTATTATTATTGTGATAATTCACATAATCGGATAACAACTTTGTCTAGTTTTAATTAGGAGCCTTAATTAGATTAACAACCTAAATTAGTAACTAGTTTTTGCGCTCGTTTTGAATTGTTGCTTGAATTATTTGTAAACCGCATGGGCCTTTCAAATTAGTGAATGGATGATTGGAGTAGATATTCTAATGCAGGTTTTACAAAATGGCAACTAGTGGGGCCCGACTAAGATAGTAAATTCGGACCGCGTTTTGTAAATCTAAATACGGACTGCTTGCCGTTAAGTATTTTTGTTCTTAAATTATTTAGATTAGTCCTAGCCTTTCTAGTCGTTGCATAATTGGTGGTGATGTCTCAAAGACGGTGTTTTTAAGAAGACGAAGCCAAGAGGATGCAATGAAGGCCCTTGAAGATTTGAAGAATCAAGTTCAAGGGGTCATGCTAGTTGTCAAATGCATCTTTAATTATGCTTTATATATTTTGCTTATATAATTGCGATGGTAGATGCATGTATAGGATTTCAAATATTGAATGATTAGTTTAGTTCACTTAAATAAACCAACGTAGAAACCCTAAGTCCCAAAGAAAATTAAGTTACATCTGCCATTTCAAAATGACACTTACGGAACTAATGAGAATAGTAATGGGGTATGTCAAAGCAAGGCATTACTACTTTCCTAGGGAATTAAGGTATTTTAGTCTGCTTGCCAAAGCAAGGCATCACATACACGTTAGTTTTGGTTAAACTCAACGATATCAGTAAGGGTTCCTTAGATGTCGTAGCAATGTAGATAAACGTCAAGAAAGCATTAGATGCGACGTTTTATCGAACTAAGAGTAGCTTAGAGCTATTAGAAATTGGATTACTTACCTTAAATTATTAAGTGTTAAGACAAGCCAAAGCATGCTTAATCACTTTTTGATTTTTAGGGTCTTGGAATCGTTTTATTTTCGCGTAAAAAGGACAATTTAAATGTGTTGATAAAACGCTTAATAAGATTGAAAATTTGCATGTATGCTTTAAATCTCAAACTTATAGGTTTTACGAATGGTTTTTCATTGCAAATATTTTCAATTTTAGAATCATATCTACAACTAATACCAACAACATCCAATTTTCATTCCGTTTTATTCTCGATAAAGAGAAGTTGAATGGGACAAACTTCTTTTATTGGCAAAGGAACTTGCATATAGTTCTCATGCAAGAGCAAAAGGAATACATCCTTGATGAGGAAATGCCCGACGCTCCTAATGAGGAGGTCACTTAAGCTGCCCTAAACCGATGGCACGTTGCCAATCGGGATGTCAAATGCATCATGTTGGCCACAATGTCTCGGGATCTCCAAAAGACCTACTTTGGAAAGGAGACGACTTTTGAGAACATTTCTGAACTTCATAATATGTTCCAAGAGTAGGCCCAAACTGAGCGGTTTGAGACCCATAGGCAGATCCTTGAGAGCAAGCTGAACAAAGGAGAGTCGGTCAACCCACATGTACTTAAAATGATTGGATTATTTTAGAACATGGAAAGGCTCGACGTTGAGTACTCAACCGAGATGGCAATTGACATTATTCTCCACTCGCGGCACTAAGGCTATGATCAGTTCTAGATGAACTATAATATGCACAGCATGGAGAAAAACCCTCACCGAGCTTCATGGAATGTTGAAGCAAGCTGAGTAAACGCTCAAGGATGAGGGGAAGCATGATATGCTTATATACGATCAAGAAGGGAAAGCCACTAAAGAGCTCGGGTAAGAAGAAAGGCTTTAAGGGGAAGGGTAAGAAGACCTTTCCGCCTAAGTCAAGAACTACCAAGGGTAAAAAGGAAAAAAAGGTAGCCTCTTCTCCATCCGATTTTGAATATTTCTACTGCAAGAAGAAAGGAAATTGGAAACGGGATTGCCTCAAATTCAAGGAGGATAAGAAGAATGGCACCATTGCTTCTGGATCAGGTATATATGTTATAGAACTTAACTTTACTAGCAAAGCTTCATGGGTATTAGATACCGGATGTGGCACACACCTTTTTTCTAATGCTCTGGGACTAAGGAAAAGTAGAAGGCTAGTGAAGGGAGAAGTGGAACTCCGGGTTGGCAATGGAGCAAGGATTGCGGCTGTATCCGTTGGGACACTTAGTTTGTCTTTGCCCTCTACGCTTGTTTTAGAACTTGAACGTTGTTATCATGTTCCAAACATTACCAAAAACATTATTTCAATTTCGGCGTTGGACGCCAAGGGTTTTGAATTTCGGATAAAAGACAATAGTTGTTCATTTTATCTTGATAATGTTTTATATGGTACGACACATTCAGAATATGGTCTCTATGTGCTTTCACTAGTCAAATAGGTTGTGAATGATACCACGAAAAAAGCTAAGATTGTTGAGTCAAATCAAACCTACTTGTGGCATTGTCATCTTGACAACATTAACATAAAACGCATCAAGAAACTTCTTCATGAAGGGATTCTTGATTCATTCGACTTAGAGTCGTTTGAAAACTGTGAAGGATGCTTACTAGGTAAGATGATAAAGCAGCCATTCTACAAGTTGGGAGAAAGGGCTAGTGATTTATTGGGTCTTATACACACGGATGTATGTGGACCAATAAGCACAATCGCAAGAAATGGTTATCGCTATTTTATCACTTTCACGAGCGACATTAGTAGATTTGGTTATGTCTACCTTATGTCACACAAATCTAAATCTTTTAAGGAATTCAAAGAATTCCAGAGTGAAGTGCAAAATCATCTTGGCAAGAAAATCAAAGCACTTCGATCAGATCAAGGTGGCGAGTATTTGAGCTACGAATTTGACGATTATCTGAAAGAACATGGAATTCTCTCAGAATTGACAACTCCCGGAACTCCACAATGGAATGGAGTGTCCGAGAGGAGAAATCCAACTCTGTTAGACATGGTTCGATCAATGATGAATTATGGACGAATAAACCTCCACGGTTGTCTTTTCTTAAAATTTGGGATTGTGAAGCATATGTCAAAAGAATCATATCTGACAAGCTTGCACTAAAAATTGATAAGTGTTTCTTTGTGGGATATCAAAAGAAAACAAGGGGTATTACTTCTACAACCAATTAGAGAAGCAAATATTTGTTGCTCAAGATGGCGTCTTTTTGGAAAAGGAGTATCTTACCAAAATGACAAGTGGGAGGAAAATCGAACTTGATGAAGTTCGATAAGGGGAGCAAAAAGTCAAACTGACAAAACTAACAACCAAAATGCTTTGGATTCAACTCTTGAAAATGGTCAAAGTCTAAATGCTCAACCTATCACCATGCATAGGTCGTAAAGGCAAAGATCTCAACAAGACATATACCTCGGTGTTGTCTTAACTGATAATCAAGACATCCAAGTTGTGGATGGAGATGAGCCAGCGTCATATAAACAAGCTATGGTGAGCTCCGACTCTACAAAATGGCAAGAAGCCATGAAATCCGAGATGTAATCCATGTTTGAAAATCTGTTGGGTTTCGTAGAGTTCGACTCTACGCGGGAGAAGAAACCCACCCAAGACCCGCACACTAATTAAAGCGACTAAGCATGCAATCACAAATAAACAACAGTTAAGAAAGAGAAGGAAAATACATTCTTACCCTTGGCGCGTGCTTCGTTCGAATCCTGAGCTCTTACTACAAAACTCGAACCCCGCAAATGCGAAGGTCTCCGACGGCTCATACCCACAAAACTGACCTGAACGGTCCAAGCCCCGAAGGTTAGTCGAGACTCGACTAATAAAAACTAGAATTTTACGAACTGAAGGTTTTCTCACATTTCTAAGGAGATACCTTTTTAGTTTCACTCAAGTGTTCTTCCCAAATCCCAAAACCTTGGTATTTATAGGGAAATGAACCTTGAATTCCCATTCTCAATCAATGTGGGAGAATCGCAATTTTCCCATTTTATTTTAATTAAAAAAAATAAAATTGCAATTCAATCAATAAGTTACAAGTGGCACAAAGAGGATGAGATATTATTAGGCGAGGACCATTTCCAAGGGGGAACCATAGCCTTGCTCCCAAAGGCAAAGCTCACACCCTAGGTCCCCACAAGCAAACCGGCTCTCCCTATCCAAGTGGCTGGCCGGCAGCCTGCCTTGGCTGCCAAGGCTGCTAGCTGGCGCCTAGCACCAAGGCTGGGCAGCCTGGCCAGCCAGCTAGCACACACGCACACAGCCTGCATGCATGCGCAGCCAGCCAGCACAAGGCCAGCAAGCACGCACTGCTTTGCTGCTGCTTAGTGCGTGGTGCTGGGCGCTGCTGTGCAAGGCACACGCATACAGCCAGCATGGTGTTGTGCCATGTTGCTGCTGCCAGCGCCTAGCATGCTAGGAAGGCCTAGCCTTACGATGCTTGCTGGACTAGCTGTGCGCCAGCGCATAGCATGCTAGGAAGGCCTAGCCTTGCGATGGCTGGGCGCATGGCATGGTAGTACACACGCAAGGCTGCAATGCTTGCGGTGGCTAGCTAGCGTGCATGGGCCTAGCACGCCTAGCATGCTAGGCTTGCGACTAGCATTGCAATGCACATGCTAGCTTGAGATAGCCTAGCCCTTGGATGGCTAAGCTAATGGGAGGCTACGGCTTAACTCGAACTTGTAACTTGATTGATTTCACGTCTCGTTGAATTCCAAATTCGACTCGACTTATGACGCTCGGTCTCACTGCCTTAAGCTCGATATCCGACGTCTTTGTTCTTAAAACTCTGACGACTCATCATATCCTTCGGATTGATTCGTCGTCTCGGATCGGTTGTTCGATTGGGTTAGACCCGGAGAGTTCAGTCAAGATTAAGTTATAATATTAATTGTACATTAATATTACTGATCAGAAGCGGCCTCCACCTAGGCATTCCGATCACTTTACTGAAGAATCAGCTTTCTAAAGATTCTGAACCCTGTATTGGAATAATACACTTGTTAGAAGGATACCATTCCTTTCAATCTCCCACTTGTCCTTCTAGACAAGTGTGGAATCTGTGTATAGCCATTTTCCTATGTCGCTTAATGTCTCTTCATAAACTATAAGGTAAGATTCTTCGTCATCCTTATTACGTCCAGAAATTTTTCTCGATTCCCGAGTTTGACTATCAATAAACAAATGATTTCTAATATCCATCGGAGCACAGCCATGCATTTTCACAGTCTCTCTCTTCGAGAGGCCTTGTAAACAACAAAGACATATTCCCTATTGTTAATAGGGGGACATTCCAAGTCTTGTACTGTAACCTTCCCTTACTAAGAGGAACTAATTGCTTGAGTGTTGCTGTTATAATCCCCATTTACGGCAGACATTTGACAACATCAAAACGACTAGTACTCAAACAAGAGAACTTACAATACTCATGGTCGAGGAAAAAAGGTTTCGATAGCTATAATGAGAAATATACTAATGACGATTTGATATCTCTTAAAGTATTCTCATAGGTCTATCCGGTATAGTTCCAAACTAGTACCTGTACAAATGATTTATGACTATCATGTCCTTGTAGCACAAGAAACGGTGCTATAAATCATACTACACACTAATCTCAAGTGGTCATTACTCGTCCATCATTTAAATGACCTCGATTAGTGATAATATTCTCAAAATCTAATGGACTCATTATTTAATTCTAAACCACAATTAAATAGACATGGAGTAATCATAAATTTGTAGAAAATTTAATTGCTCCAAAATTGAATGGTTCAACATAGTGTTTTGCATTAAGACATCGAGTTTAATTAAAACATCTATACATGAAAATCAAAGTCAATCTCCAATGTGCTTGATTCCCATTGCCTCAATGTGCTTGTTGTGCTTCACTTGAGACAAAGGTTTAGGTAGAGGATCGCCTACATTGTCGTCCGTTCCAATCTTACAAATTCTGATTTCACCCTCGGATTTCCATTCCCTTATCATGTGAAATCGCCGATTGATATGTTTGACCTTCTGGTGTTCCCTTGGCTCCCTGGCCTGAGCAATAGCTCCATTGTTATCACAATAGAGGTCTATTGGACCCTTAATTAAGAGTACAACACCAAGTTCGCCAATGAACTTACAAATCCAAATGCCTCCTTAGCTGCTTCCGAAGCTGCCAAGTATTCGGTTTCAGTTATAGAATCTGCAGTGGTGCTCTTCCAACAAAACGCTCCTCCATTAAGGCAGAATATGTAGCCCGACTGCGACTTGTAGTCGTCTCTGTTAGTCTAGAAGCTCGCGTCAGTATAACCTTCAACAACCAACTCATTACAACCACCATAGACCAGGAATTTAACCTCGTTCCTTTTCAGGTACTTTAGGATATTCTTGGCCGTAGTCTAATGCGCCTCTCCTAGGGCTAATTGGTATCGGCTCGTAGCACTCAAGGCATACGATACATCCGGCCTAGTACATATCATGGCATACATGATCGATCTAGTAAGCGAAGCATATGAAATCTGACTCATTCTCTCTCGCTCATCAAGTGTTTGTGGACACTGTTTCTTGCTGAGAGTTATGCCATGGGTTGGTGCCCTGTCTTGGCTCCTTCCATGTTGAATCATGCCAGTACCTTATCTACATAAGTACCTTGGCTCAATCTAATCATCCTCTTAGATCTATCCCAATAGACCTTGATGCCCAATATATATTGTGCCTCTCCCAAGTCTTTTATTGAAAAACACTTTCCTAGCCAGCCCTTTACGGATTCTAACAGTTTAGTGTTGTTTCCAATGAGTAATATGTCATCGACATATAAGACTAGGAATGCGATGACACTCCCACTGACCTTCTTGTAGACACAAGACTTATCTAGAGTCTTGATATAACCAAACTTACTAATAGCTTCATCGAATCGCAGATTCCAACTTCTACTTGCCTACTTTAGTCCATAAATGGACTTCTTAAGCTTGCATAACTTCCTAGCATTGCTTGGATCAATTAAACCTTCTGGTTGTGTCAAATACATAGTATCTTCCAAAATCCCATTAAGGAAGGCGGTTTTGACATCCATTTGCCATATTTCATAATCGTAATATGCAGCAATCGCTAGGACAATCCAGACGGACTTCAGCATTGCAACTGGTGAAAAGGTTTCATCATAATCAACTTTGTGAATTTTCCTATAACCTTTTTCCACCAGTCTAGCTTTGTATATAGATACATTTCCATCTTTGTCTGTTTTCAATTTGAAAATCCATTTGCAACCGGTAGGTGTATAACCTTAAGGCAAATTAACCAAGTCCTAGACATGATTTCAGACATGGAGTCCATCTCGGATTTTATGGTTTCTTGCCATTTAGCAGAGTCGGGGCTCGTCATAGTTTGTTTATATGTCGCTGGCTCATCTCCATCTATAACTAGGATGTCTTGATCTTCAGTTAAGATAATACCAAGGTATGTGTCTGCTTGAGATCTTGGTCGTTGCGACCTACGCAGGGTAATAGGTTGAGCATTTGCATTGTTGGTTTAACTCTGACCAATGTCAACAGCTGCTTCTAAACTACTTTGATTGTCAGTTTTGTCATGTTGACTTTGTTGCTCTACCACTCGAACTTCGTCAAGTTTGATTTTCCTCCCACTTGTCATTTTGGAAAGGTATTCCTTCTCCATAAAGACACCATCACGAGTAACAAACACTTTGTTCTCGAATTTATTGTAGAAGTAATACCCCTCGGTTTTTTTTGGGTAACCCACAAAGAAACACTTGTCTGATTTTGGGGTGAAGTTTGTCAGAAATTAATCTATTGACATATGCTTCGCTTCGCAACCCCAAATTTTAAGAAAAGACAACCTCAGAGGTTTCTTCGTCCATAATTCATATGGAGTCTTTTCGACAGCTTTTGCTGGAGCACGGTTTAGTGTTAGTGCCGCAATTAAAAGTGTGTGTCCCCAAAAGAGATAGGAAGTTCACTAAGACCCATCATTGATCGAACCATGTCTAACAAGGTTCGATTCCTCCGTTTGGATATTCTGTTCCATTGTGGAGTACCGGGAGGCGTCAACTCTGAAAGAATACCATTTTCTTGACAAGTTGAATTTCAACTTCACTCTGAAATTCTAGGAATATCTCAAAAGATTCAGATTTATTCGACATAAGGTAGACATAACCATATCTACTATAGTCGTCGGTGAAGGTAATGAAATATCGATAACCTTACCTTGCGGGTGTACTCATTGGTCCACATACATCCGTATGTATTAGACCCAATAAGTCACTTGCCCTTTCTCCCAACTTGGAGAATGGCTGCTTTATCATCTTGCCTAATAGACATCCTTCGCAATTTTCAAACGACTCCAAGTCGAATGAGTCAAGAACACCTTCTTGAAGAAGTTTCTTGATGCGTTTCACGTTAATGTGGTCAAGACGACAATGCCACAACTAGGTTTGATTCGACTCGATAGTCTTAGCCCTTTTGGCGGTATCATTAATGTTATAAACTTGTTTGTCTAGAGAAAGCACATAAAGACCATAATTAGAATATGCTTTACCATATAAAACATTATCAAAACAAAATGAACAACTATTGTTCTTAATTCGTAATTCAAAACCTTTGGCGTCCAACGCCGAAATTGAAATAATGTTTTTGGTAACTGTAGGAACATGATACCAATTTTGAAGTTCTAAAACAAGCCTTGAGGGCAAAGATAAACTGAGAGTTCCAACGGATACGGTAGACATCCTTGCTCCATTTCCGACCCGAAGCTCGACCTCTCCCTTCTCTAGCTTCCTATTTATCCTTAGTCCCTAAGCATTGGAACAAAGGTGTGAGCCACATTCGGTATCTAATACCCATGATGTTTTTCTAGCGATGTTTAAGTCTATAACAAAAATACCTAATGAAGAAGCAACGGTGCCGTTCTTCTTATCTTCCTTGAATTGTGGCAATCGCGCTTCCAATGTCCCTTCTTCTTGCAATAGAAACATTCGGAATCGGATTTAGAAGAGGCTACCTTCTTGTCCTTGCCACTCTTAGCAGCACT
This sequence comes from Chenopodium quinoa, assembly GCF_001683475.1. Lineage (NCBI taxonomy): Eukaryota > Viridiplantae > Streptophyta > Magnoliopsida > Caryophyllales > Amaranthaceae > Chenopodium > Chenopodium quinoa. The sequence goes on from NW_018744825.1 coordinate 398,154, forward strand.
TGACTTAGGCAGAAAGTTCTTCTTCCTTTTCCCTTTAAAGCTTCTCTTCTTGCCCGAGCGCTTAAATGGCTTGCCCTTTCTCACCATGAGCATGTCATGCTTTCCCTCATCTTTGAGGGTTTGCTCGGCCTGCTTTAACATACCATGAAGCTCGGTGAGAGGTTACTCCATGATGTGCATATTATAGTTCATCTTGAACTGATCATAGCCTTTGTGCAGCGAGTGGAGAATGATGCCAATTGCCATCTCGGTCGAATACCCAGCATCGAGCCTTTCCATGTTCTCAAACAATCCAATCATTTTAAGAACATGCGAGCTAACTGGATCTCCTTTTTTGAGCTTTCTCTCAAGGATCTGCCTGTGGGTTTCAAACCTTTCAGTTCAGGGCCTGCTCTTGAAACATATTCTGAAGTTCAGAAATGATCTCAAAAGCCGTCTCCTTTTCAAAGAAAGTCTCTTGAAGGTCCGGAGACATAGTGGCCAACATGATGCACTTGACATCCCGATTGGCACTTTGCCATCGGTTAAGGGCAGCCTGGGTGACCTCCTCATTGGGAGTGTCGGGCATTTCCTCATCAAGGACGTATTCCTTTTGTTCTTGCATGAGAACAATACGTAAATTCCTTTGCCAATCAAGAAAATATGGCCCACTCAACTTCTCCTTGTCGAGAATTGAGCGTAATGAAAATTGGTTGTTTGAGTGACTTGTAGACATGTTTCTACAATTGAAAGAATTTGAAATGAAAAACCATTCATAAACCAATAAGTTTGAAATTTAAAGCGTTCATGCAAATTTTCAATCTTATTGAGCATTTTATCCACGCATTAACATTAGTCCCTTTTAGGCAAGAATAAAATGATTCCAAGATCCCAAAAATCAAAAAATGATTAATCATGCTTTGGCTTGTCTTAACACTTAATATTTTAGGGTAAACAATCCAATTTCTAATAGCTCCAAGCTACTCTTGGTTCGATAAAACGTCGCATCTAATGCTTCCTTGAAATTTTATCTCCATTGCCACGACATCTAAGGACTCCTTACTGATATCGTTGAACTTAACCAAGACAACTTGTATACCTAGTATACCTTACGTTCCTAGGGAAGTAGTTCGGTAAGTGTTGTTCTTGGAATGGCATATGATGTACGTGTTTTTTACCATGATTTATCCCGATTTTACAATGTATTCTTGCATGGTTTTAGGCTCTTTGGAGTCAATTCTCGCTAACAATCACTTCTCTAGTGTGTTCGATGTATTTTTGTGAGTTTTATAGGAATGTGAAGTTTCTTGGATGAATCGGGCATGTTTTGGATGTTGATAGAAGAATTTAGTGCACGAAGAAGGTTTCCCCCATGCCCTGTTGACCCTAGATTGCCCGGTTAAACGGGGCAAAGAAGGATGAGCAGAATACGAAGTATATGTTGCAGCTTCTACGTGCCCGGTTGGGCATGTCTCGCCCGGTTGGACCGGGCACTGAAGAATAGGAGTAGCGTTTGAATATCAAAAGGCAGCAATCAATTTAGAATATGAGCCTCGCGCCCGATCGGGCACCATCCGCCCGGTGGGACTAGGCGCAAGGGAGAAGAAGATCAGTGAAGCAAGGCAATGTCATATCCCAGCCACCCGATCGGGCACCTCTTGCCCGGTTGGACCGGGCACTGTATGCGGAGCTAGTTTTACTTATTTTCAAATTTTTATCTTCTTGAGGGTATAAATATCCTTTGTAATCACAATTAGAAAACACAAAGTTAATTCCTTAAGCTTTATTTTTCCCTCTCTAGAACCCTAGTTACCTTCTTTCAAGCATTTTAATTACTCATTAGATTTAATTATTGTTCATCAACAATTTGAGTTATTTCAATTGAAGCATCATTCGTATTCATTTATTTTCTCCTCTCTTTCAATTGTTGTTGTCTTTAATTATGTTTTCTCCATTGATTATTGTTTTAGGGGTTGCTAATATGTGTGAGTAGTTTTTATATTCCAAGATCTAGGGTAGCCCAATTGTGATTGATGCATGAATTGATTCTTTAAATTCTCTAATGACAATTACGATTATTTATGCTAATTTGATTGTGATTATTCCAATACTAGATTAGAGATAATTAGTATTGTTATTATTCTATAGTTTTAATTACAACGACAGTTAGGTTTTAACGGATTTGAGTAAATCAATTTAGGGTTTGAGATTCATCACGAGAGTAGTTGAATTAATAATTGGGAAGCGAAGTAAAGTGTTTAATGTCTCTAATTTGCATGATTCCATGAGAATAGGCTTGATTGTGGTTAGAGAAGCCATTGATACTCGAGAGAGGTCCTTGGTATTGATTAGGGTTTTCTTTTCCTCATGTTAATTGAATTTGTATGCAAGGGGTAGATAGATAATTTCATCGATCGTAATTGTGGTGATACTTGATCTTGGATGTTTTAGTTCATTGATTTATCACATTATTTAGATTTATTGAGTTCTTTATATATTAATTGTTAGAATATTTCACCATTGATTTTTACTTGCTTAGTGATAATTTGAGTCTATTTAATTCGGTGAACCTTAGTCTCTTGGGATTCGATCCTTACTTGCCGTCTACATAGTAGTGGTCTAGTTAGGTTATTTTTGTTAGGTACGCGACACGCCTATCAAATTTTGGCGTCGTTGCCAGGGACTTACAATTTCATTTGATTATTTGTGATTCGTTTTTGCTAAGCTTTATTCGTTGCTTCGGCTATTTTCTCTTGTGTTTTTGATATTCACTCTCTAGTTTTCTTGTGGCTTGCAAACACGACGTTCAGGGTTAGACGATCTTGAACTATTTGACTCTAAAATCGAGGCAACTATAAGGAGAAGGAGAATAAGAAATCGACATAATAGAAACATGAACGACGCCACGAAATCCCTTTTGGAGTACTGTATTCCTGATACGACAATCGGACTCCTCTCTAGCATTGTCAAGCCACCTGTCACTACTCAGCACTTTGAATTGAAACCACAGTTCATTCAATTCATCTCCAATGACTCTTTTGCAGGCACACCCCATGATTGCCCGGTAAGTCATATTGATTGTTTCCTGGAGAAATGTGATACTATGAAAATGAATGGTGTTACAGATGATGCTATCGGACTTCGCCTTTTCCCTTTCTCACTACGGGATAAGGCAAATGAATGGTTGAGAGATGAAGGCACTGGCTTGTTTGATACATGGGAAAAGCTAGTGAAAGCTTTTCTAGTAAAGTTTTTGGGACTGGAAAAGACTGCTAGGTTAAGGAAGGAGCTAGCTACTTTTCGTCAATCTGATGATGTGTCTTTATATGAGGCATGGAGAACATTCAAGCGCTTACAGAGACAATGCCCTCATCATGGTATCTTAGAGTGGCTATTGATCCAAACATTCTTCAATGGTCTGACCCATGAGTTTAGCATATACATTGATGCTGCATCCTGGGGTTCTCTCATGACTAAGAACCCAACTGAAGCCAAGGAGCTAATTGAGAAGATGGTAGCCAATGATAATTATCACCCAGGGGGCAGAAATACCGTGAAGACTAGAGAAAAATTTGATGTTGATGCTTTAACTCTCTTGACAAGTTCTGTACAAGCATTAACAAGCAAGTTTGATAAAATCCATGTTGGATCCTCTTCCACTCCATTCGAAACATGTAAATTATGTGGTATTCAAGGCCATATTGCACCACAATGTCAACCTCCCTCTGATGAAATGTCGATCGCAAAAGCAAATGCCCTCTATACTACGGCACCTAAAAGGCCGTATGATGCTCATTCAAACACATACAATGAAGGGTGAAGAAATCATAAGGACTCCTCCTATAAGAGCACTCAAGCTCAAGTGTATTCTCCGCCACCACCACCTAGTTTTCAAGCAAGGGAAACTTTTAATCACCAACCCATGAATCAACAACTACCACCGCAAACTTCAAAATAAAATCCTAATTCCATCATGGAAACTTTCACTACCTCCCTACTTCGACAGCAAGAGCTTATGACAAAGCAATTTGAGCTACAAGCAAAGCAAATGAACACTTTGAAAGCTCGATTCAATTGCTTATTGCTCAAAATAAGAGGACATAAACTCACCTTTCTCAACTTTCACAACAAGTGAGTCATTTATCAACTCTTCATGATCAAGCAAAATTCCAAAAAGAACAATGCAATGTAGTTTTCTTGAGAAGAGATGAATCATTTTCGAGGAAAATAGATGAGAAAGTGAGCAGTGTGGAGTCAAGAAAAGATGAAAAGTATGAGGATGTAAAAAGTCCCAAATATGTTGCTCCACCGGCCTATGAGGAACCAATGCCCTTCCCGCAAAGGTTGTCAAAAGTCGTGCTCGAAAAACATTTTGAGAAATACTGCGACACTGTTAAGAAGGTATATGCTTCTATTCCTTTTTCCGATCATTTAATTCAAATATCTCAATTTGCAAATTTTGTGAAGAATATTAAAGATCAACATGATGATAAGGAAGTAGTAAATGAGAAGTGCTCTACTCTTTTAAGTGATAGCCTACCACCTAAGCTGCATGATCCTGGTAGTTTTACCATTCCCTGTATGATAAACGAAATATTTTTTGATAGGGTTTTGTGTGATTTAGGTGCTAGTGTTAATTTAATGCCTTATTCATTATATGAAAAATTAGGTTTGCAAAAACTTAAACCTTCCCCTATTTCTCTTCAAATGGCTAATAGGACTTCTAGACTCCCTAAGGGTGTGGTTGAAGATGTATTAGTTAAAGTTGGTGAACTGGTTTTTCCTATTGATTTTGTTGTTATGGATATTAAAGAACACCATAAGATCCCGATTGTATTTGGTCGTCCATTCCTTGCCACAAGTCAAGCTCTAATAGATGTTCCTAGCAGATAAGTGACCATTAGGGCCCAGGATAAACAAGTAATGTTTAAGATCTTTAATGAACAGAATTTTATATTTGATGGTGGTACTTGTTTAAGAATTGGAACTAATAACCCTTGGGTTGATAAGTGTGTAATTAATAGAAATCTTTTGAGAAACGAGGACAATATTCCACCAAATGATGTGTTTAGCCACATGAAGGTAAGTTCGGATACAAAGCATGTCAAATATAAAATGAAGGAGTCACTTGGAGGCAGATATTTTCATGGGCAACATCGTGGAGTTTCTTCTTCATGTGGTGATCCAGGTTGAGCTTATAAAGAGGGTCAAGCTTAAGACCTTGATAAACCAGCGCTTTGCGGGAGGCAACCCGTATTTTATTGTTTTTATTTTAGTCTTTTCTAATTTTTGTGTGTTTCTATTTTTCTTTGGCTCTTAGAGAAGTAAGGAGAGTGTAACTTATACTTGTGGGAGTTTGTTTTTGTGCAGATTTTGAGCTAAAGAAGAATTGAATTCGCTGAAACTTTCACTCCCCTTCGCGCCCGATCGGGCAGCCCATGCCCGGTCTGACCGGGCAGTGAAGGTTGAGATTTAGCTCTAATTCTTCTTTCTTTCATGCTTCTCGTGCCCGATCGGGCAGCCCATGCCCGGTCAAACCGGGCGCGCGTTTGATTCAACAGAACTGCTCAAGTTTGACAGGACATAACTTTTGCGTTACTGAACGGATTTTTGCGTGTACCTATCATCGAAAAGCTCTTCAAGTCTACTTTCTTACCTAATTGGAATCACTGCATTATCAATTATACATCAAAAGTTGTGATCAGAATAGTGCACATGACTCAATTTTTATCTTTTTTTTCCCACTAACACTCTGTTTCATTCTTGCTCAAATTTGTTCCAAAGAGATGCATTGCAATACTCGAGGATTTGGTGACATTATTTTGGGTGATGATGATGAGGAGTACTCACCTTGACAACTAGCTTCCCTTTAATACAATGAGGACATTGTTTGATTTAGCTTGGGGGGAAGTTCTTGTGTACACAAGGTATATCTTTCACTCTCTCTTTTTATTTTGGTGTGATTAGACTAGTTTTTATTTAATTTTTTTTATTGCTTTCTTAGGTTAGTTTTTATTGCCTTCAAAAAAATTCCAAAAATATGTTCCAATGAACTACTTCCCTGTGCCCCTATCCTTAATGCCAAAAAGGTTTTTGATTTAATTTCGATTGAAGGACTTGCATTGCGGATTAAAAGATCATGATTTGACCTCAAATTGGTTTATCCCTAGTAGAAGTCAATGTTGTTAACCATGTATGAGTTTAGAGCTTGACTGTGTTAACCGTGAGGCTTGAGCCTTATTTATTCATTCATGTGTGTTTAGTTCCTAGTGTGATGTTGATCTTAGTTTTGACTCTAGACTTTTAGTAATGTGTCATAATGCATTGCACCTGCATGTTGAGAATGACGAAGGCCATGTTCATTAGGTGACCTCCAGATGAATTTAGAACGTTTGTTCCCTTCTTGCTCACCCATGTTGTAGCTTGTCCATATTTTTCGTGAAACTCATAAATTTAACCCTTGGCCCCGAATTGGTTACTTTTCCCAAATCTAGCTTGGGCGAGCTTCATTTGTGGTATTTTGTGTAAATTTTGTTATGAGCACTACTAGAAATAGGCTTATTTCCGAGGGAATTGTACCGACGGAATATAATTCCCTAGGAATATTCAAAAATTCCGGCGGAAATTGCATCTGTAGGAAAAATCCGTCGGAAATGTTCCATACCGACGGAATATTCCTTCGGAAACGTTCCGACGGATTGTATTTCCCTCGGAATATTATGATTCCGACGAAATATTCCCACAAAAACCCTTCCGACGGAAATTTGTCCCTCGGAAATTCCGACGGAAATTTGTCCCTCGAAAATTCCGTCGGAACCTGAATTTTCCGAGGGAAATATTTCCATCGGAAGCTTAGAAAAATTATAAAAAAAAACCCACGATATTTACAGAACACAACGACAAAAAAAAAACATAGAGAGAGAAAGGGAGAGAGAGACGGAAATGGAGAAGGAGAAAGAGGAAGAGAAAGAGCAAGAGAAAGAAAGGGAGAAGGAGAAAGAGGAAGAGAGAGAGGGCCACGCACACCGCCGCCTGCCGCCGCCGGTAAGTAGTTTAATTTTTTATTATTTTTTTCTTTTTTTCCAGAAAACCCTAACCACCACCATGTCCTAGTGCTTACCGGAGTTGTTATTAACAACCACCAACCCCAAAGCCTTACTCGCCGGCCGGTCTGCAACTACAACCGCCACCAGCCGCCGCCACCAGCCGCCGCCACCAGCCAGTAGTGTCCGGTTTTCCTATTTATTTTTTTATTTTTTTTTTTGTTTATTTTTTAATAAAATTTTACATCTATCAATATTAATTTTTTTATACAAAATGCAAGCATAAATTTAAAAGCTAAAATTATAAAAAAAAAAGTTTATACTTTTATTTTTTGTTTATTTTTTATTTGTAATTTGAATATTTGTAGGATTTGTAGATTGAATTGGTTCTTTGGCAATAACATCTTCAGATCTACAGGTTAGAGAGTATTTTAAAGCTAAATGTATGAATTTAGTTTATACTTGGCATGTTAGATCCTAATGGTGTCTAGATATATGTTAGTTTATTATTGTTTTTAGTTTTTGTATTTACAATTTGTTGTATTTATATTTTAATTTGTTGAAATATCTGAATTGAATGTGTTAATGTTATGATATGTTAGATTGGTTTAGTTTATTTAAGTTTAGTTTTTAATTATTGTATTATAACATGTTAGTTTAGTTTAGTTTAGTTTAGGGTAATTTAATATGTTAGTTTAGTCTATTTTAGTTTAGTTTAGTTTAGTTTAGTTTAGTTTATTTTAATTTAGTTTAGTTTAGTTTAGTTAAACTTGGTTTAGTTTTGTTTAATAAAGTGTATGCTAGTGTATTTAGTTTAATATTTTTGTTTGATATAATGTTTGATATAATATTTAATAAGTGTTCTTATTTATTTGCTTAGTTTAGTTTAATTATGATATATCTCTGTTTAGTAAAATGCATGTGTCCTTCACTTTATATATATATATATATATATAATAAATGAATCATTTGCATAACCATATGCCTTCATACCCGTTAAAGGCATACACATTAGGAGTATGTCTTGAATAGTCCCCGGTTGGGATTGTCCTTGTACGCTTATTCTCACTTAGGTGGTGAATGTAAGCCTTGTTTTTTATTCTAGGGAAAATCCTGCCTTTTCATGCATTTCTCTACCGTGTTCTCTGGGTACATATGTATGTGTGTTTAATCACCTACATCGTGTACTTGGAGAACTGTAGGGAAATGCTAGCGGATTTTCCATAAAATTGAAAACCTGGGTTACATTCGCTAGTGAGAATAAACGTACAAGGATGGGTTAGGTTGGAGTGATAAGGACCCTTTGGAATCATTTCAAATCTCATTTGCTTTTTCATAACGCTTTGGTGGATAATGACTGCGAAATACGGTTTATGACTAATGTGATTGTACATATGCGTGAGCTGTGTAGAAGCTGTAATCATGAAACGAAGAGAACGTAGGTGGATGTATGAAAGGATGGTTGGGAAAAGTATTAATCCTAAGTTAGTGAAAGGGGTTGATGAATTCATTTAGTACGTCGCAGATCATCCCGAGAGTAGTAACCCGAATGAAGTTAGGTGTCCATGTGTTAAATGTAAGAACAAACGCCTCTGGGATGCGGATACGGTTAAAATTCATCTATATCGCAAGGGTTTCACACCTAACTACTATGAGTGGATGTGTCACGGGGAAGGGTATCTAGGAGTTTCCGAACGGCGGTCCAATGAATATTGTGACATGGTTTTTGATGCTTTTGGTCATAGTCAAGACCAGGGGCACTCCGAGGAGGCTAGTGTTTCATCAGAGGAGGAGCCTAATGCAACTGCTAAGCATTTTCTGGATTTGTTGAAGGCTTCTGAAAGGCCATTATACGAAGGGTTTTCTTTGTCTGTGTTAGAGATAGCTGCTAGAATCACTAGTCTAAAATGTGAGTATAATTTGCCTCACAGATGTGTCGATGGGTTTGCTTCTTTGCTAAGTGAGGCGATTCCGAACAACAGCCATATGGCCGACATTTTCTACGAGGTGAAGAATATTGTGAAGGGGTTGGAACTGTCCCATCAAAAGATTCACGCATGCCCGAAAGGGTGTATGTTGTTATGGAAGGATGATGCTCAGTTGTCTGCATGCAGGGTGTGTGGCAGCGACCGATACAAGCAAACTTCCAAAGGTAGCCTAGTGCCTTTGAATGTTTTGTTTTATTTCCCGATCACACCCAAGTTGCAAAGACTGTTTGCAATAAAGAACATTTCGGAGGAAATGACATGGCATTCGAAAAATCCCCGAGTTCAAGGCACAATGGCACACCCTAACGACAGTGCAGCTTGGAAACACCTCGATTGTTGGTTTCTAGAGTTTGCTCTCAAGCCTTGTAATGTGAGACTTGGCTTGTGTACAGATGGTTTTACTCCTCTTGGTAAGTTTGGGGGACAATATTCTTGTTGGCCTGTCATTTTGACCCCTTATAACTTGCCTCCCTCAATGTGCGTGAAAAGACAATTCATGTTCCTTTCGTTACCCGTTCCCGGTCCTAAAAACCCTAAGGGCAACTTGGATGTTTACATGCAACCGTTGATAGAGTAGTTAAAACTGTTGTGGGAAGTTGGCGCGACAACTTATGATATTTCAAAGAAACAGAATTTGAATCTTCGAGCAGCCATCCTATGGACCGTTAGTGACTTCTCGGCTTATGGCATGTTGTCTGGTTGGGCCACAGCTGGTAAGAAAGCTTGTCCACATTTCCTGGAGAAGAGCAAAGCATTTTGGCTCGAACATGGTGGTAAAGTTACTTGGTTTGGTTGCCACCGATAATTCCTTCCGACAGATCACCCTTTTCGGAACAGTAAAACTGCATTTTGTAAAAACAAAGTAGAGAAAGGTGCCCCTCCACACATCATGTCAGGAGAGGAGCTGTGGGAATGTGTGAAGGACCTCCCGAAGGCTACAGATGCACCCGATTTAATTAAGAGGCTGAAAAAATGAAAATAAGGGGTGGTTCAAGCAAAGCACCTTGTAGGAGCTCCCATATTGGAAGCATCTCCTCATTCGTCACAACTTAGATGTCATGCAAATTGAGAAGAACTTCTTCGATCAGTTAATTCACACTGTAATGGATGTAAAAAAGCATACCTGTGACACGCCATCTGCTCGGAATGACATTGCTAGATATTGTAAACGTCCCCAGCTTCATCTTCAAGAGGATGATAGAGGAAAAGAGGTCATGCCAAAGGCTCCATTCGCTCTTGACAAGGCTCAGAGAAAAGTTTTGTGTGAGTGGGTTAAGCAGCTGCGGTTCCCTGATGGTTACGCCTCCAATTTGAGAAGATGCGTAGATTTTTAAGCGTATAAGCTCCATGGAATGAAAAGCCATAATTGTCACGTGTTCATGGAGAGGATGTTGCCCACAGCTTTGAGGGAATTGCTCCGCGGCCATATTTGGAATGCAATTACAGAGATCAGCCAATTCTTCCGCGACTTGTGTTGCTATACAACATCAGTTAGTGACATGGAGCGATTAGAGAAAAACATACCTGAGATCCTCTGCAAGCTTGAATAGATCTTCCCTCCTGCATTCCTTAACTCCATGGAGCATTTGCCAATACATTTTCCATACGAGGGGAAGTTATGTGGTCCTGTACAATACAGATGGATGTATCCCTTCGAAAGGTAAATCAAATACCCTTATTTCACATCCTTTGTTTTACATCCTAAGCACTTGTTCATACAATTACATAACAACTGTAATTGCAGGTTCCTCAATCATTTGAAACAGAAAATTGGGAACAAGGCTCGAGTTGAAGGGTCCATATGGAATGCTTATCTCACTGAAGAGATAGCAAACTTCTGCTCCAATTACTTTCAGTCGACAGTTGACACTAAAACTCGAGATCTTGGTCGAAATGTGAATGCCGACGTTGAGTCCACATTGGACGACGCTGAAATACCAAAGTTGTTTAAAGAGGACAGTGGTCGTGTGTCAAACGAGGGTAGAACTTGGTTCTTAGATGACAAAGAACTCGAGTGTGCACATTTGTTCGTGTTACAAAACACAAGCATTCTTGGCGAATACGAAAGGTATATTAGGCCCAGGTATTCAATGTATTCGTATTTACTATCATTTACAATGATGACTTTGTAGATTTACATTGTGTGTTTGGCCTTGTAGGAAGTTTGAGGACTACATTCTTAGTACTCGACTTTTCCTACGTAGAGAAGAAGTCATGGAGAACTTCGAAGCTGAATTTTCTAATTGGTTTCATCACAAGGTGATATACGCGGTGTAACCGTGAAATAATTCTGTATTTTACATCTTGCATTTCAATTCATTGAATTAAGGAACCGTGATATTGATATTCAACCACTTTATAGGTGGTCGAAGAGAAGTGAAACTCGGATATCCTGCGAGCGTTGTGCATGCGTCCCTTCAGGCGAGTTCGTACTTGGGGCCAGATTTTTGTAGGTGGATTTAATTTCCATACACATGCCCATGGCAAGCACAAATCCACCATGAATTATGGTGTTTGTGTATCAAGTGAGGATGGCGGAGAGTAATTCGGCATTTTAGACGACATAATTGAACTTGTCTACACGGGACCCAAGAGACAGTACAAGAATTTTTTGTTTAAGTGCAATTGGATGGATTGTGGTAGGGGAATGAACATACATGAACAATACAGGCTAATTGAAGTAAATCATACTAAGAAATACCCCAAATATGATCCATTTTTCTTATCTTACCAAGTGGCTCAAGTGTACTACGCATCATACCCTAGCCTGAAACGGGACCGTGTTCAATGGTGGTCTGTGTTTAAAACACAATCACGGTCAGTGGTTGATGCACCGGTGGACTTAGAGTTTCTGCAATCACCATCACCAACAGTACTTGCAACGCTTTCCCCACCGAATAACATTCCGGACTACGCCAGGGATGATGATGATGAAGACGATGACGATGGCTTTGTGATCTCAAGCGATGAAGGCGATGAATCTAGTATCGGCTCTAGTGATAGTGACGATGATGATGACATCGATGTAGTATTAGATGATAGTAGTGATGACTCTAGTAGTGAAAGTATTGATGAGAGTACTGAGTAGGAGAATATGTTAATCTCCTTTAAAAGTATGCTTCTTATTGTAAAATCAAAATATTAATTAGGCTTATGTAAAGTGTTTGTATAAAAGCCATATTACGTTGCACTGCACTTGTTATTTATAATATCTTGTCATTTTACTAACATCTGATTCAGGTAGTCATGGCGGGTGGAAAAAGTGGGCAATCGTCGAAGAAAGTAAAGGGGAAAGAGAAAATGACCGCTCGCGCCCTTTTCAACGACAACCAGGATGAGGAGATGTTCGATGCACAGGCAGCCAATTTGGGTGAGGATCAGACGTCCCCATCCACTCCTCTAGAAGATGGGCCACGAGATGAGTCACAGCTCCCGTGTTTAGACCCTACTACGCTGTGGTACGTACATATCATGATATGGATGATGAGATACAAGGCTTATATTACTATTACCGAGGCTCTTGGAGGAACTTTGGAGAAGTTCCAGCAGCTATGAAGGAACACTGGTGGAACTTGTTCAGCGTATGATATTTTAGGGTCTTGATTAATACATGTTTTAGATATTATATTGATTTAGTTTTGTGTATAACTTCTGTATTTTATCATTTGCAGGCACAATTCAGATGGGCACCCCAGATGAACGAGCTAGTGAAGCTCACATTTCGGAGGAGGGTAGCAACACGCCTGCGTGACATGTTCCACACCATCACGCACAAGATGAATGGCGCCAAGCCAAGTTGGCTGAGTGAGGAGATCCACAAGGAGATGATGAACATTGTTGCATCGGATCCAACTTACAAGGAGAGGTCGGCGCAAAATAAGAAGAACAGAAGGGACGGTTCTATGGAAAATCCCGTCCGAGGGACCCACTTTCAGGGTTCGTTGTCAGCGACCCAACATGAAAAAAGGATGGTAAGTTTATTTAAAAAGATCTGATATTAGAAGGAATTTTTGTGTATTTCAATGTAACAAGGGTGTGACTTGTTTAACGTTTATTCCTATTATTTTGTATCAAAGGTGGCAAACAACAAGGGCCAGTTGCCAACAGCTCCTGAGCTGTTTCTGAAGACAGACTTCAATGAGCTACCTGGGAAAGGCACAGTGGTAGTAAACCCCACAGCTCAGGAAATTGCGGTAACAAATTCCCAAAACTTAGTTCACTAGTTCATTTTTCATGAATATGGTAGTGAAACCATAGGGAATTATTTTTTTTTTGTGATTTCAAGGCATGTACTCCTTAGAATACCCATAATTGACGTGTTTAGAGAAAGAAATAGTTCATTTGGTCGAAAATGAAAAAAATGGGCAAAGAATAGGTCATACAGGCCATAGTTGGTTCATTTTCGCTCCAAATGCGTCCCAAAACTTAATGTGCTGTTTTTTTTGGCATTTCAAGGCATGTACTACTTAGAATAACCATAACTAACATGTTTAGAGAAAGAAATAGTTCATTTGGTCGAAAATGAAGACAATGGGCAAAGAATAGGTCATATAGGCCATAGTTGGTTCATTTTCGCTCCAAATGCATCCCAAAACTTAATGTGTTGTTTTTTTCTGGAATTTCAAGGCATTTACTCCTTAGAATAACCATAATTGACATGTTTAGAGAAAGAAATAGTTCATTTGGTCGAAAATCAAGGAAATGGGCAAAGAATAGGTCATATAGGCCATAGTCGGTTCATTTTCGCTCCAAATGCGTCCCAAAACATAATGACTAGTTTTTTTTTGTGATTTCAAGGCATGTACTCCTTAAAATAACCATAATTGACATGTTTAGAGAAACAAATTTTTCATTTGGTCAAAAATGAAAAAAATAGGCAAAGAATAGGTCATATAGGACATATTTGGTTCATTTTCGCTCCAAATGCGTCCCAAAACTTAATGTGCTGTTTTTTATTGGCATTTCAAGGGATTAACTCCTTAAAAAAACCATCATTGACTTTTTTAGAGAATTAAATAGTTCATTTGGTCAAAAATAAAGAAAATGGGCGAAGAATAGGTCATATAGGCCATAGTTGGTTCATTTTCGCTCCAAATGCGTCCCAAAACTTAATGTATTGTTTTTTTTGGCATTTAAAGGCATGTCCTCCATAGAATAACAATAATTGACATTTTTAGAGAAAGAAATAGTTCATTTGGTAGAAAATGAAAAAAATGGGCAAAGAATAGGTCATATAGGCCATAGTTGGTTCATTTTCGCTCCAAATGCGTTCCAAAACTTAATGACTTGTTTTTTTTTCTGATTTTAAGGCATGTACTCCTTAGAATAACCATAATTGAAATTTTTAGAGAAAGAAATAGTTGATTTGGTCGAAAATGAAAAAAATGGGCAGAGAATAGGTCATATAGGCCATAGTTGGTTCATTTTCGCTCCAAATGTGTTCCAAAACTTAATGACTTGTGTTTTTTTCTGATTTCAAGGCATGTACTCCTTAGAATAACCATAATTTACATTTTTAGGGAAATAAGTAGTTCATTTGGTCGAAAATGAAGACAATGGGCAAATAATAGGTCATATAGGCCACGGTTGGTTCATTTTCGCTGCAAATGCGTCCCAAAACGTAATGACTTGATTTTTTTGTGATTTCAAGGCATGTACTCCTTAGAATAACCATAATTGACATGTTTAGATAAATTAATATTTCATTAAGTCGAAAATGAAGAAAATGGGCAAAAAATAGGTCATATAAGCCATAGTTGGTTCATTTTCGCTCGAAATATGTCCCGAACCTTTGGGACTTGTTTTTTTTTTTGGAATTTCAAGTCATTTACTCTCAAGAATAAACATAATTGACGTTTTTAGAGAAGGAAATTTTTCATTTGGTCGAAAAAGAAGGAAATGGGCAAAGAATAGGTCATATAGGCCATAGTTGGTTCATTTTCGCTCCAAATGCATCCTAAAACTTGATGTGTTTGTTTTTTTTAGAATTCCAAGGCATATAATCCTTAGAATAACCATAATTGACTTTTTTAGAGAAATAAATAGTTCATTTGGTCGAAAATGAAGGAAATGGGCAAAGAATTGGTCATAGAGGCCATAGGATGTTCGTTTTTGCTTCAAATGCGTCCCAAAACTTAATGACTTGTTTTTTTTTTATGATTTCAAGTAATTTACTCCTTATAATAACCATAATTGACATTTTTAGAGAAAGAAATTGTTCATTTGGTCGAAAATGAAGACAATGGGCAAAGAATAGGTCATATAGGCCATAGTTGGTTCATTTTCGCTCCAAATGCAGCCCGAAACTTAATGTGTTGTTTTTTTCGCATTTCAAGGCATGTACTCCTTAGAATAACCATAATTGACATGTTTAGAGAAATAAATAGTTCATTTGGTCAAAAATGAAGAAAATGGGCAAAGAATAGATTATATAGACCATACTTGGTTCATTTTCGCTCTAAATGCGTCCCGAACCTTAAGGACTTGTTTTTTTTGGCATTGAAAAAACGACTATCTAACCAAGACAACCACGTGGTCGTTTCCCGGACAAGGATATCTCTCACTTAACTGACTAATCACGTCAAGCAAGTGTTCGCAGTAACCATCCGGGTCAACCGACCGACTGAACTACTTGGGATAAGAACAGTTGGTATTTTATGAGTTAATAGCCAACAAACATTGGCGAATAAAGGGGAACAACCGGTACCCACCGCTTGATACCTCTACTACTCAGTTACTTGGCGACTAGGTAACAATCATGTTTACTTGGTCACTCCTTAAAAATTTAGTATGAAACTAAAAAGGTGTTCATACAACACCTGTTCACACTAGATTAAATATGGCGGGGAACAGTCGGCCTAGACGGCCTAAAGTCTCTAGCCTAAAAACATGACAAGTAGGAAACCACTTTCCTACTTGGTTAATTTTACAAATGACAGGACCGCCAGCCTAAAGGGGATCCAGTCTTTAAAATGGTTCGAATACCGATTGGATAAATGGCCGACTGATCGTCTAGCCTGGTAACAGACAACCAGTCATCCAGGGGCATAGGCGGCGTGACTAACTATCCGTACCTGTCTGCAACTATCGGCCATGTAAAACAGTCGGTATAGTGTACAATTGGATATCAGAATATTCAATACTTAAACAATTTTGAAGCAAAACAAAAATATTCATTAAAAGAAAGCCGGTCATTAAAGACCGGCAAAATATTTAGAGCTCCGGCCCCATGGCCGGGTAAATACAAACAAACGGCACGCAGGCCGGGGAAAGAAGACATAAAGCTTATGAAGGGGGCAGATCTTCAATATTAGCAGCTGCCGCCTGGTCAGCACTCTTTTTGCTGGACTCGGCTTCAGCTTCATCCTTCTTCGATGCATTACCCCCAAGCGGCACAAGCGCTACTACCGGCTGCTCCTCCTCCTCCAACGCCTCTTCCTCATCAGCCGCCAGGATCTCTTAATTATATCTATCAGAACACTGGCGGTACGTTTTTTCCCAGGAGGCAAAGTCGGCATTGGGGAAGAGGCGGCCCCAAGTCATGCGCTGGATTTGAGCAGAGTCTTCCATCATCTCCCGGACCAGCTCTTTCTTTTCTTGCTCGGCCTTTTCCAAGAGCTCCTGAGTAAGACTCTTCTCCTGGGTCACCAGGCGTTCCTTTACGCTCGCCAAGGATTTCTCCAAGGTTTCGTATGAGGACATCTTTTGGCGAAGAGGTCTCAGCTCGGTCTTGAGGTTGTTGATGGTCGCCTCCAGCTCGCTATTCCTCTTCTGGGCCGCCTCTAACTGAGCCTGGATAGCGGCGGTAGCCTGTGCCTGATAATAAAGAATATCAATTGTCAGAACTTCATTTTGGGCAATTTGAAACATTGCCTTATCACAGTCAGAGGCGGCCATAGCTTTTGCAGCCTTTACCTCTTTGTTCTTACGGTCAAGCGGCTTGCGAAGGTCGTTCACTCGGAGCAGGGCCTAAGTAAAAAGGGGAACAGGCGTCAGTTTCCAAACAAAAAATAAAACAGGCGTCCTGGAATTCAAATACTCAAAAATATGCTAAGTATACCTCAGCAAGGACCCCTGCAATCCCGTCTAGGTCAAGGGTGCCGACACCCCTGACCGCCTCCCTTTCAGCTGGAGGTACGGCCTTGATCATAGACTTGGCCACTTCGACCAAGTCAGGCTCCTAAGGGCCGGCTGCATCAAGCATAAACAAACGGATTAGACCTAGTAAAGGAGGGAGCAAGTCTAAAATTTACAAGGACAATTTCATACTTCTAGGTGGCCCAGCTGGAGTTTTAGAAGAAGTGGCCGGCTGTTTCTCAGCCGCCGCATGTTTCCTGGCACAACCAGGAGAACTCGCAACAGTCGTCCTCCGGGCCATGGGGTCCGGCTGTTGGGAAGAAGAAGCTCTTGGAGCGCCCGTCAAAAAAAGAAGAAAAGAGTCAGTATATGTATAAACACAACTCCAAAAAGAGGGTGAAAGGTTCGAAGCCCACCAAGGGTGCCCCCTTGTTAGGGGAGTCGGCTGAAGACCGTTGCATGATGGAGGCCCGCAACATGGCCGCCTCAGTCTTGGAGGCGGTAATTTTGCTCATGACGTCCGCTGCAAAAACAAATAGCAAAGTTAGTAAAAGTCATAACAAGAAATGCACGGAACAACAGAGTATTTGACAGGCCGGCTACCTCTTGAGCACCGACTGCTGAGGCCACAGGCGGCCAAAAAGTACTCGTCGTAGAGCCATTTGAAGCTCGGGACGCAGTGCAGGGGTACTTGCTCTCGTACCCCTGAAGTAGAGTTCACCTTCGACTCTACTTTGAAGAGTCCTTTATCTAGGATCTCTTTCTTAGCCTTGGGGGGAACAGGCGGCATGCTGCGGCCGCCTGCAAGAAGGGGTGGATTCCTGTTCCACCTGTCGAAGCGCTTGTTCAGCTCTGTGTCTGAACTCTCAATGATAAGGAAGGTGCTCCGCCAGTCCTTCCATTTGTTTGCTTTACCTCTCGTCATGAGGTAGCCCCTGTGGCTCGTCAATTGATACCAGCCGGTACCGCCTGCCTTAGGGGTCCGGCTGAGGTAGTTCATGTGGGCGAAAGCCTCGAAGTTCGGCTCCACCCCGTGCAGTTCGCACCCGGCCACATAGCCGAGTACGTTGACCCAGGAGTTCGGGGCTAACTGCCATAACCCCAACTCATAACCATCCAAGATCCGCTGAACAGCCGGATGTAGTGGGAAGCGCAGCCCAGCCTTGATGGCCGCCTCGTAGCAGCCAAAGCAGGCGCCATCATAACTGGTACCAGCCGGCCAGACGACTGTGTCTTCTGGATCCGACACGAACACTAAAAATCCGGGGCCTATTGTGTGTTTTGCGATAAAGCTCCCCACTTTCTCTTGCATGGCCGTGATCCGGCCCCGAGGTACTGTGCAGTAGTAGGGGATATTTTGCTCTCGGTGAGAGCCGGATGGCTCTGCCCTATCGTCCCCCTTCTCAACTGCTTGAGAAAGCCTCGCCTCTTGTAGGCGACTGTTTTTCTCTTCTGTGTCCAGAGAAGCATGGCCAGAAGAGCTAGACTCGGATTCGTCCTCTGACGAGTCCGAAGAGGACGACTCCTCCCCTCTCCCGGAGGGGCCCGCCTCCTCTCCTTTAAAAGGAGCAGGAGAGAATGTAGAATTGTCAACTGTAAAATGGGAAGGGGTCACTTTCACTCCTCCTTCAGAACTGCCGGCTTTCAAGCCGCTTTGTTTCACTTCCACATCTGGCGCCTGGTTAGATATTTCATTAATCGGCACCCTGTGGGAGGAGCCGTCTGAGTTTGAGATCCTGGCAGTCTTTTTTGTTCTGGCCATCATGCTCTGCATAGACACAGATACAGTCGGACTTTGTATAAAGGGCAAAGATGGGTCCAGAAAAGGGCAGGCGGCACTCCTAGTCCTAGATTCAGCCGTCCCCGGTGACCGTCTGATCACTAACCTAGGTCGTATCGTGTGCTTCCGTGGTGCCATTTCAAAAAAGAATAAAGTAAAGAGAAAATTAAGAGTAAGAGAATCGACGGTTACCTGAACGAATGACGATTGATGAAGTTTTGAAAATCCTTTGCAGTCGGCTTGTCAGAGCAGGCGGTAGGCAGAAAGGGTCCAAAATGTCAGAGCAAGTTCAGGGGTCCGAATGTTCTCTCACAAAGTTTTCAAGTGTGAAAATGACCGAAGTCAACACTCCTTTATATAGGCAAAGTGAGAAGGCGAAGGGTCACTTCTAGAATTCAAAATTTTGGCGGGAGAATCTCTCGGCCTCTCGCCGAGTGACACCTGTAGCAGGTCGTCGCCTGTTACAGGGCGACACCTGTCACAGGTAACACGTGACCAGTCACGTGCCACCTGTGAGGGGCAAATGATTAGGGGATTTTGCTCCCACCAATCAGAATGCGCCACGTGGGAAAATCAAGTCCTGCCAAGTGTCCCCCAGTTGGACCTCTCAGGGCTTGCCACGTGGCACACGCTTATTCGTCCACCCTGGACTTATTATGTCATGACACGTGGCATACTCCATGCCTAATGGAGAAGCCGGTCACCTAGGCCTAACTTCCGAGGGAAGCCCAATCAGCCCAAGGTTAACCTAAACCTAGATTGGCACATTTCCCGAGGTTATAAATACCTCCCTTAATCCTCATTAAGGGAGATTACGCAGATTACACACATTAAACAATCTCACCTAGAGAGACCCAATCACTTTAATTTCCGCATTAATTACTCCTTAATCAAGTACTAACTTGACCGTCGGAGGCGGATCTCCAATCATCCGGAGCATCCGTTTGTTTTGCAGGTACAGGCGTCCGGTTCCATTCTCGAAATTGTAACTCTCCCGCAGGACATCAGAAAACCCCAAAACAGAAATAGTTCATTTGGTCGAAAATGAAGGACATTGGCAAAGAATAGGTCATAGAGGCCATAGGATGTTCGTTTGCGCTCCAAATGCGTCCCTAAACTTAATGACTTGTTTTTTTTTTTTGTGATTTAAAGGAATTTACTCCTTAGAGTAAGCATAATTGACATTTTTAGAGAAAGAAATTGTTCATTTGGTCGAAAATGAAGACAATGGGCAATGAATAGGTCATATAGGCCATAGTTGGTTCATTTTCGCTCCAAATGCATCCCGAAACTTAATGTGTTGGTTTTTTTCGTATTTGAAGGCATGTACTCCTTAGAATAACCATAATTGACATTTTTAGAGAAAGAAATAGTTCATTTGGTCAAAAATGAAGAAAATGGGCAAAGAATAGGTTATATAGACCATACTTGGTTCATTTTCGCTCTAAATGCGTCCCGAACCTTAAGGACTTGTTTTTTTTTTTGGAATTTGAAGAAATATTCTCCATAGATTAACCATAATTGACATTTTAAAAAAAATTACTTCATTTGCTCAAAAATAAAGAAAATGGGCAAAGAATAGGTCACATAGGCCGTAGTTGGTTCATTTTCGCTCCAAATGCGTCCCAAAACTTAATGACTTGATTTTTTTTGTGATTTCAAGGCATGTACTCCTTAGAACAACCATAATTTACATTTTTAGATAAATAAATATTTCATTTATTCGAAAATGAAGAAAATGGGCAAAAAATAGGTCAAATAGGCCATAGTTGGCTTATATTCGCTCCAAATGCGTCCCGAAACTTTGGGACTTGTTTTTTTCGGATTTTCAAGGCATTTAATCCTAAGAATAAACATAATTGACTCTTTTAGAGAAAGAAATTTTTCATTTGGTCGAAAAAGAAGGAAATGGGCAAAGAATAAGTCATATAGGCCATAGTTGGTTCATTTTCGCTCCAAATGCATCCTAAAACTTGATGTGTTTGTTTTTTTAGAATTCCAAGGAATTTACTCCTTAGAATAACCATAATTGACTTTTTTAGGGAAAGAAATAGTTCATTTGGTCGAAAATAAAGGAAATGGGCAAAGAATAGGTCATAGAGGCCATAGGATGTTCGTTTTCGCTCCAAATGCGTCCCAAAACGTAATGACTTGATTTTTTTTGTGATTTCAAGGAATTTACTCCTTATAATAACCATAATTGACTTTTTTTGAGAAATAAATAGTTCACTTGGTCGAAAATGAAGGAAATGGGCAAAGAATAGGTCATAGAGGCCATAGGATGTTCGTTTGCGCTCCAAATGCGTCCCTAAACTTAATGAATTGTTTTTTTTTTGTGATTTAAAGGAATTTAATCCTTAGAGTAACCATAATTTACATTTTTAGAGAAAGAAATTGTTCATTTGGTCGAAAATGAAGACAATGGGCAAAGAATAGGTCATATATGCCATAGTTGGTTCATTTTCGCTCCAACTGCATCCTGAAACTTAATGTGTTGTTTTTTTTCGCATTTCAAGTCATGTACTCCTTAGAATAACAATAATTGACATTTTTAGAGAAAGAAATAGTTCATTTGGTAGAAAATAAAAAAAATAGGCAAAGAATAGGTCATATAGGCCATAGTTGGTTCATTTTCGCTCCAAATGCGTTCCAAAACTTAATGACTTGTTTTTTTTTTCTGATTTCAAGGCATGTATTCCTTAGCATAACCATAATTGACATTTTTAGAGAAATAAATAGTTGATTTGGTCGAAAATGAAAAAAATGGGCAAAGAATAGGTCATATAGGCCATAGTTGGTTCATTTTCGCTCCAAATGCGTTCCAAAACTTAATGACTTGTTTTTTTTCTTATTTCAAGGCATGTACTCCTTAGAATAACCATAATTGACATGTTTAGATAAATAAATATTTCATTTAGTCGAAAATGAAGAAAATGGGCAAAAAATAGTTCATATAAGCCATAGTTGGTTCATTTTCGCTCCAAATATGTCCCGAACCTTTGGGACTTGTTTTTTTTTGGAATTTCAAGGCATTTACTCCTAATAATAAACATAATTGACGTTTTTAGAGAAGGAAGTTTTTCATTTGGTCGAAAAAGAAGGAAATGGGCAAAGAATAGGTCATATAGGCCATAGTTGGTTCATTTTCACTCCAAATGCATCCTAAAACTTGATGTGTTTGTTTTTTTAGAATTCCAAGGAATTTACTCCTTAGAATAACCATAATTGACTTTATTAGATAAATAAATAGTTCATTTGGTCGAAAATAAAGGAAATAGGCAAAGAATAGGTCATAGAGGCCACAGGATGTTCGTTTTTGCTCCAAATGCGTTCCAAAACTTAATGACTTGTGTTTTTTTTATGATTTCAAGGAATTTAATCCTTAGAATAACCATAATTGACATTTTTAGAGAAAGAAATTATTCATGTGATCGAAAATGAAGACAATGGGCAAAGAATAGGTCATATAGGCCATAGTTGGTTCATTTTCGCTCCAAATGCATCCCGAAACTTAATGTGTTGTTTTTTTTTTCTCATTTCAAGGAATATACTCCTTAGAATAACCATAATTGACATGTTTAGAGAAAGAAATAGTTCATTTGGTCAAAAATGAAGAAAATGGGCAAAGACTAGATTATATAGACCATACTTGGTTCATTTTCGCTCTAAATGCGTCCCGAACCTTAAGGACTTGTTTTTTTTTGGCATTTCATGGAATATTCTCCTTAGAATAACCATAATTGAATTTTTTTTAAAAAAAATACTTCATTTGGTCAAAAACAAAGAAAATGGGCAACGAATAGGTCATATAGGCCATAGTTGTTTCATTTTCGCTCCAAATGCGTCCCAAAACTTAATGTATTGTTTTTTTTGGCATTTTAAGGCATGTACTCCTTAGAATAACCATAATTGAAATTTTTAGAGAAATAAATAGTTGATTTGGTCGAAAATGAAGTAAATGGGCAAAGAATAAGTCATATAGGCCATAGTTGGTTCATTTTCGCTCCAAATGCAATCCAAAACTTAATGACTTGTTTTTTTTTTGTGGTTTCAAGGCATTTACTCTTTTGAATAACCATAATTTACATGTTTAGATAAATAAATAGTTCATTTGGTCGAAAATGAAGACAATGGGCAAATAATAGGTCATATAGGCCATAGTTTGTTCATTTTCGCTGGAAATACGTCCCAAAACGTAATGACTTGATTTTTTTTGTGATTTCAAGGAATTTAATCCTTATAATAACCATAATTGACATGTTTAGAGAAATAAATATTTCATTTGGTCGAAAATGAAGAAAATGGGCATAAAATAGGTCATATAGGCCATAGTTGGTTCATTTTCGCTCCAAATGCGTCCTAAAACTTGATGTGTTTGTTTTTTTTAGATTTCAAGGAATTTACTCCTTATAATAACTATAATTGACTTTTTTTGAGAAATAAATAGTTCACTTGGTCGAAAATGAAGGAAATGGGCAAAGAATAGGTCATAGAGGCCATAGGATGTTCGTTTGCGCTCCAAATGCGTCCCTAAACTTAATGACTTGTTTTTTTTTTTTGTGATTTACAGGAATTGAATCCTTATAGTAACCATAATTGACATTTTTAGAGAAAGAAATTGTTCATTTGGTTGAAAATGAAGACAATGGGCAAAGAATAGGTCATATAGGCCATAGTTGGTTCATTTTCGCTCCAAATGCATCCCGAAACTTAATGTGTTGTTTTTTTCTCATTTCAAGGCATGTACTCCTTAGAATAACAATAATTGACATTTTTAGAGAAAGAAATAGTTCATTTGGTCGAAAATAAAAAAATAGGCAAAGAATAGGTCATATAAGCCATAGTTAGTTCATTTTCGCTCCAAATGCGTTCCAAAACTTAATGACTTGTTTTTTTTTTCTGATTTCAAGGCATGTATTCCTCAGCATAACCATAATTGACATTTTTAGATAAATAAATAGTTGATTTGGTCGAAAATGAAAAAAATGGGCAAAGAATAGGTCATATAGGCCATAGTTGGTTCATTTTCGCTCCAAATGCGTTCCAAAACTTAATGACTTGTTTTTTTTTTTATTTCAAGGCATGTACTCCTTAGAATAACCATAATTGACATGTTTAGATAAATAAATATTTCATTTAGTCGAAAATGAAGAAAATGGGCAAAAAATAGGTCATATAAGCCATAGTTGGTTCATTTTCGCTCCAAATATGTCCCGAACCTTTGGGACTTGTTTTTTTTTTGGAATTTCAAGGCATTTACTCCTAATAATAAACATAATTGACGTTTTTAGAGAAGGAAATTTTTCATTTGGTCGAAAAAGAAGGAAATGGGCAAAGAATAGGTCATATAGGCCATAGTTGGTTCATTTTCGCTCCAAATGCATCCTAAAACTTGATGTGTTTGTGTTTTTAGAATTCCAAGGAATTTACTCCTTAGAATAACCATAATTGACTTTATTAGAGAAATAAATAGTTCATTTGGTCGAAAATAAAGGAAATAGGCAAAGAATAGGTCATAGAGGCCACAGGATGTTCGTTTTTGCTCCAAATGCGTTCCAAACTTAATGACTTGTTTTTTTTTTATGATTTCAAGGAATTTACTCCTTAGAATAACCATAATTGACATTTTTAGAGAAAGAAATTGTTCATGTGGTCGAAAATGAAGACAATGGGCAAAGAATAGGTCATATAGGCCATAGTTGGTTCATTTTCGCTCCAAATGCATCCCGAAACTTAATGTGTTGTTTTTTTTTTCTCATTTCAAGGAATATACTCCTTAGAATAACCATAATTGACATGTTTAGAGAAAGAAATAGTTCATTTGCTCAAAAATGAAGAAAATGGGCAAAGAATAGATTATATAGACCATAATTGGTTCATTTTCGCTCTAAATGCGTCCCGAACCTTAAGGACTTGTTTTTTTTGGCATTTCATGGAATATTCTCCTTAGAATAACCATAATTGAATTTTTTTTAAAAAATACTTCATTTGGTCAAAAATAAAGAAAATGGGCAACGAATAGGTCATATAGGCCATAGTTGTTTCATTTTCGCTCCAAATGCGTCCCAAAACTTAATGTATTTTTTTTTTGGCATTTTAAGGCATGTACTCCTTAGAATAACCATAATTGAAATTTTTAGAGAAATAAATAGTTGATTTGGTCGAAAATGAAGAAAATGGGCAAAGAATAGGTCATACAGGCCATAGTTGGTTCATTTTCGCTCCAAATGCAATCCAAAACTTAATGACTTGTTTTTTTTTGTGGTTTCAAGGCATGTACTCTTTTGAATAACCATAATTTACATGCTTAGATAAATAAATAGTTCATTTGGTCGAAAATGAAGACAATGGGCAAATAATAGGTCATATAGGCCATAGTTTGTTCATTTTTGCTGCAAATGCGTCCCAAAACGTAATGACTTGATTTTTTTTGTGATTTCAAGGAATTTAATCCTTATAATAACCATAATTGACATTTTTAGAGAAATAAATATTTCATTTGGTCGAAAATGAAGAAAATGGGCATAAAATAGGTCAAATAGGCCATAGTTGGTTCATTTTCGCTCCAAATGCGTCCTAAAACTTGATGTGTTTGTTTTTTTATAGACTTTAAAGGAATTTACTCCTTATAATAACAATAATTGACTTTTTTGAGAAATAAATAGTTCACTTGGTCGAAAATGAAGGAAATGGGCAAAGAATAGGTCATAGAGGCCATGGGATGTTCGTTTGCGCTCCAAATGCGTCCCTAAACTTAATGACTAGTTTTTTTTTGTGATTTAAAGGAATTTACTCCTTAGAGTAACCATAATTGACATTTTTAGAGAAATAAATTGTTCATTTGGTCGAAAATGAAGACAATGGGCAAAGAATAGGTCATATAGGCCATAGTTGGTTCATTTTCGCTCCAAATGCATCCCGAAACTTAATGTGTTGTTTTATTTTCGCATTTCAAGGCATTTAATCCTTAGAATAACCATAATTGACATGTTTAGAGAAAGAAATAGTTCATTTGGTCAAAAATGAAGAAAATGGGCAAAGAATAGGTTATATAGACCATACTTGGTTCATTTTCGCTCTAAATGCGTCCCAACCTTAAGGACTTGTTTTTTTTGGCATTTCAATTAATATTCTCCTTAGAATAACCATAATTGACATTTTTAAAAAAAAATACTTCATTTGGGCAAAATAAAGAAAATGGGCAAAGAATAGGTCATAAAGGCCGTAGTTGGTTCATTTTCGCTCCAAATGCGTCCCAAAACTTAATGACTTGATTTTTTTTGTGATTTCAAGGCATTACTACTTATAATAACCATAATTGACATTTTTAGATAAATAAATATTTCATTTAGGCGAAAATGAAGAAAATGGGCAAAAAATAGGTCATATAGGCCATAGTTGGTTCATATTCGCTCCAAATGCGTCCCGAACCTTTGGGACTTGTTTTTTTTGGAATTTCAAGGCATTTACTCCTAAGAATAAACATAATTGACGTTTTCAGAGAAAGAAATTTTTCATTTGGTCGAAAAAGAAGGAAATGGGCAAAGAATAGGTCATATTGGCCATAGTTGGTTCATTTTCACTCCAAATGCGTCCTAAAACTTGATGTGTTTGTTTTTTTTAGAATTTCAAGGCATTTACTCCTTAGAATAACCATAATTGATTTTGTCAGAGAAAGAAATAGTTCATTTGGTCGAAAATAAAGGAAATGGGCAAATAATAGGTCATAAAGGCCATAGGATGTTCGTTTACGCTCCAAATGCGACCCTAAACTTAATGACTTGTTTTTTTTTTGTGATTTAAAGGAATTTACTCCTTAGAGTAACCATAATTGACATTTTTAGTGAAATAAATTGTTCATTTGGTCGAAAATGAAGACAATGGGCAAAGAATAGGTCATATAGGCCATAGTTGGTTCATTTTCGCTCCAAATGCATCCCGAAACTTAATGTGTTGTTTTTTTTTTCGCATTTCAAGGCATGTACTCCTTAGAATAACCATAACTGACATGTTTAGAGAAAGAAATAGTTCATTTGGTCAAAAATGAAGAAAATGGGCAAAGAATAGGTCATATAGACCATACTTGGTTCATTTTCGCTCTAAATGCGTCCCAACCTTAAGGACTTGTTTTTTTTGGAATTTCAATGAATATTCTCCTTAGAATAACCATAATTTACATTTTTTTTTTAAAAAATACTTCATTTGGTCAAAATAAAGAAAATGGGCAAAGAATAGGTCATAAAGGCCGTAGTTGGTTCATTTTCGCTCCAAATGCGTCCCAAAACTTAATGACTTGATTTTTTTTATGATTTCAAGGCATTTACTCCTTATAATAACCATAATTGACATTCTTAGATAAATAAATATTTCATTTAGGCGAAAATGAAGAAAATGGGCAAAAAATAGGTCATATAGGCCATAGTTGGTTCATTTTCGCTCCAAATGCTTCCCAAACCTTTGGGACTTGTTTTTTTTTGGAATTTCAAGTCATTTAATCCTAATAATAAACATAATTGACGTTTTTAGAGAAAGAAATTGTTCATTTGGTCGAAAATGAAGACAATGGGCAAAGAATAGGTCATATAGCCATAGTTGGTTCATTTTCGCTCCAAATGCATCCCAAAACTTAATGTGTTGTTTTTTTTCGCATTTCAAGGCATGTACTCCTTAGAATAACAATAATTGACATTTTTAGAGAAAGAAATAGTTCATTTGGTCGAAAATAAAAAAATAGGCAAAGAATAAGTCATATAGGCCATAGTTGGTTCATTTTCGCTCCAAATGCATCCCAAAACGTAATGTGTTATTTTTTTCTTGATTTTCAAGGCATTTACTCCTTAGAATAACCGTAATTGACATGTTTAGAGAAAGAAATAGTTCATTTGGTTGAAAATGAAGAAAATGGTCAAATAATAGGTCATACAGGCCATTGTTTATTCATTTTCGCTCCAAATGCGTCCCAAAACGTAATGACTTGATCTTTTTTTGTGATTTCAAGGCATTTACTCCTTAGAATAACAATAATTAACTTTTTTAGAGATAGAAATAGTTTATTTGGTCGAAAAAGAAGGAAATAGGCAAAAATAGGTCATATAGGCCATAGTTCGTTCATTTTCGCTCCAAATGCTTCCTAAAACTTGTTGTGTTTGTTTTTTTGGCATTTCAAGGCATTTAACCCTTAGAATAACCATAATTGACATGTTTAGATAAAGAAATAGTTCATTTGGTCGAAAATGAAGGAAATGGGCAAAGAATAGGTCATAGAGGCCATAAATGGTTCATTTTCGCTCCAAATGCATCCCAAAACTTAATGTGTTGTGTTTTTGTAGAATTCCAAGGAATGTATTCCTTAGAAAAACCATAATTCACATGTTTAGAAAAAGAAATAGTTCATTTGGTCGGAAATGATGAAAATGAGCAAATAATAAATCATATAGGCTATAGGTGGTTCATTTTCGCACCAAATGCGTCCCTAAACTTAATGACTTGATTTTTTTTTGTGATTTCAAATCATGTACTCCTTAGAATAACCATAATTGTTATGTTTAGAGAAATAAATATTTCATTTGGTCGAAAATGAAGAAAATGGGCAAAGAAAAGGTCGTATTGGCCATAATTAGTTAATTTTAGCTCCAAATGCGTCCCAAAACTTAATGTGTTGTTTTTCTTGGAATTTCGAGGCTGGTACTCCTTAGAATAACCATAATTGACATTTTTAAATAAATAAATAGATCATTTGGTCGAAAAAGAAGGAAATGGGCAAAAACAGGTCATATAGGCTATAGTTCGTTCATTTTCGCTCCAAAGGCGTCCTAAAACTTGATGTGTTTGTTTTTTTTGGCATTTCAAGGCATTTACTCCTTAGAATAGCCATAATTGACATTTTTAGAGAAAGAAATAGTTCATTTGGTCGAAAATGAAAAAAATGGGCAAATAATAGGTCATATATGCCATAGTTGGTTCATTTTCGCTCCAAATGTATCCCTAAACTTAATGTGTTGTTTTTTTCTGGAATTTCAAGGCATTTACTCCTTATAATAACCATAATTGACATGTTTAGAGAAATAAGTAGTTCATTTGGTCGAAAATGAAGGAAATGAGCAAAGAATAGGTCATTGAGGCCATAAATGGTTCATTTTCGCTCCAAATGCTTCCCGAACCATAGGGACTTGTAATTTTTGGAATTTCAAGGCATGTTCTCCTTAGAATAACCATAATTGACATTTTTAGAAAAAGAAATACTTCATTTGGTCAAATAAAAAAAATAGGCAAAGAATAGGTCATATAGGCCATAGTTGGTTCATTTTCGCTCTAAATGCATCCCAAAACTTAATGTGTTGTTTTTTTGTAGAATTTCAAGGAATGTATTCCTTAGAATAACCATAATTGACATGTTTAGATAAATAAATAGCTCATTTGGTCGAAAATGAAGGAAATGGGTAAAGAATAGGTCATAGAGGCCATAGTTGGTTCATTTTCGCTCCAAATGCATCCCAAAACTTAATGTGTTGTGTTTTTTTAGAATTTCAAGGAATTTATTCCTTAGTATAACCATAATTTACATGTTTAGAGAAAGAAATAGTTCATTTGGTCGGAAATGATGAAAATGGGCAAATAATAAATCATATAGGCTATAGTTGGTTCATTTTCGCTCCAAATGCGTCCCAAAACTTAATGACTTGATTTTTTTTGTGATTTCAAGGCAAGTAATCCTTAGAATAACCATAATTTACATGTTTCGAGAAATAAATATTTCATTTGGTCGAAAATGAAGAAAATGGGCAAAGAAAAGGTCATATTGGCCATAGTTAGTTCATTTTAGCTCCAAATGCGTCCCAAAACTTAATGTGTTGTTTTTTCTGGAATTTCAAGGCAGATACTCCTTAGAATCACCATAATTGACATTTTTAAATAAAGAACTAGTTCATTTGGTCGAAAAAGAAGGAAATGGGCAAAAACGGGTCATAAAGGCCATATTTCGTTCATTTTCGCTCCAAATGCGTCCCAAAACTTGTTGTGTTTGTTTTTTTGGCATTTCAAGGAATCTACTCCTTAGAATAACCATAATTGAAATTTTTAGAGAAAGAAATAGTTCATTTGGTCGAAAATGAAAAAAATGGGCAAAGAATAGGTCATATAGGCCATAGTTGGTTCATTTTCGCTCCAAATGCATCCCAAAACTTAATGTGTTGTTTTTTTTCTGGAATTTCAAGGCATGTACTCCTTATAATAACCATAATTGAAATGTTTAGAAAAATAAGTAGTTCATTTGGTCGAAAATGAAGGAAATGGGCAAAGAATAGGTCATTGAGGCCATAAATGGTTCATTTTCGCTCCAAATGTGTCCCGAACCTTAGGGACATGTAATTTTTTGGAATTTCAAGGCATGTTCTCCTTATAATAACCATAATTGACATTTTTAAAAAAATAAATACTTCATTTGGCGAAATGAAAAAAAATGGGCAAACAATAGGTCATACATGCCATAGTTGGTTCATTTTCGCTCCAAATGCGTCCCAAAACTTAATGTGTTGTTTTTTTTGGAATTTCAAGGCAGGTACTCCTTAGAATAACCATAATTGAAATTTTTAAATAAAGAAATAGTTCATTTGGTCGAAAATGAAGAAAATGGACATAGAATAGGTCATATAGGCCATAGTTGGTTCATTTTCGCTCCAAATACGACCCGAACCTTTGAGACTTTTTTTTTTGGAATTTCCAGGCATTTACTCCTTATAATAACCATAATTAACGTTTTTAGAGAGAGAAATAGTTCGTTTGGTCGAAAAAGAAGGAAATGGGCAAAAATAGGTCATATAGGCCATAATTTGTTCATTTTCACTCCAAATGCGTCCTAAAACTTGATGTGTTTGTTTTTTTGGAATTAAAAGGCATGTACTCCTTAGAATAACCATAATTGACATGTTTAGATAAAGAAATAGTTCATTTGGTCGAAATAGAAGGAAATGGGCAAAGAATAGGTCATAGAGGCCATAAATGGTTCATTTTCGCTCCAAATGCATCCCAAAACTTAATGTGTTTTTTTTGTAGAATTTCAAGGAATTTATTCCTTAGAATAACCATAATTTACATCTTTAGAGAAAGAAATAGTTCATTTGGTCGAAATGAAGAAAATGGGCAAATAATAAATCATATAGGCTATAGTTGGTTCATTTTTGCTCCAAATGTGTCCCAAAACTTAATGACTTGATTTTTTTTGTGATTTCAAGGAATTTACTCCTTATAATAACAATAATTGACATGTTCAGAGAAATAAATATTGCATTTGGTCGAAAATGAAGAAAATGGGCAAAGAAAAGGTCATATAGGCCATAGTTAGTTCATTTTAGCTCCAAATGCGTCCCGAACCTTTGGGAGTTGTTTTTTTTTCGAATTTCAGGGCATGTACTCCTTAGAATAACAATAATTGACGTTTTTAGAGAAACAAATAGTTCATTTGGTCGAAAAAGAAGGAAATGGGCAAAGAATAGGTCATATAGGTCATAGTTCGTTCATTTTCGCACCAAATGTGTCCTAAAACTTGATGTATTTTTTTTTTTTGGCATTTTAAGGCATTTACTCCTTATAATAACCATAATTGACATTTTTAGAAAAAGAAAAAGTTCATTTGGTCGAAAATGAAGAAAATGGGCAAATAATAAATCACATAGGTCATAATTGGTTCATTTTCGCTCCAAATGCGTCCCAAAACTTAATGACTTGATTTATTTTTGTGATTTCAAGTCATGTACTCCTTAGAATAACCATAATTTACATTTTTAGAGAAATAAATAGTTCATTTGGTCGAAAATGAAGAAAATGGGCAAATAATAGGTCATATAGGCCATAGTTGGTTCATTTTCGCTCCAAATGCGTCCCGAACCTATGGGACTTGTTTTTTTTTTTTTGGAATTTCAAGGCTTTTACTCCTTATAATAACCATAATTAACGTTTTTAGAGAGAGAAATAGTTCGTTTGGTCGAAAAAGAAGGAAATGGGCAAAAATAGGTCATATAGGCCATAATTCGTTCATTTTCGCTCCAAATGCGTCCTAAAACTTGATGTGTTTGTTTTTTTTGGAATTCCAAGGCATTTACTCCTTAGAATAACCATTATTGACATGTTTAGATAAAGAAATAGTTCATTTGGTCGAAATAGAAGGAAATGGGCAAAGAATAGGTCATAGAGGCATAAATGGTTCATATTCGCTCCAAATGCATCCCAAAACTTAATGTGTTGTTTTTTTTTTAGAATTTCAAGGAATATATTCTTTAGAATAACCATAATTTACATGTTTAGAGAAAGAAATAGTTCATTTGGTCGAAAATGAAGAAAATGGGCAAATAATAAATCATATAGGATATAGTTGGTTCATTTTCGCTCCAAATGCATCCCAAAACTTAATGTGTTGTTTTTTCTTAGAATTTCAAGGAATATATTCTTTAGAATAACCATAATTTACATGTTTAGAGAAATAAATAGTTCATTTGGTCGAAAATGAAGAAAATGGGCAAAAAATAGGTCATATAGGCCATAGTTGGTTCATATTCGCTCCAAATGCGTCCCGAACCTTTGGGACTTGTTTTTTTTGGAATTTCAAGGCATTTAATCCTAAGAATAAACATAATTTAAGTTTTTAGAGAAAGAAATTTTTCAATTGGTCGAAAAGGAAGGAAATGGGCAAAGAATAAGTCATATAGGCCATAATTGGTTCATTTTCGCTCCAAATGCATCCTAAAACTTGATGTGTTTTTTTTTTTAGAATTCCAAGGAATTTACTCCTTAGAATAACCATAATTGACTTTTTTAGAGAAATAAATAGTTCATTTGGTCGAAAATAAAGGAAATGGGCAAAGAATAGGTCATAGAGGCCATAGGATGTTCGTTTTCGCTCCAAATGCGTCCCAAAACTTAATGACTTGTTTCTTTTTTTTTGTGATTTCAAGGAATTTACTCCTTAGAATAACCACAATTGACATTTTTAGTGAAATAAATTGTTCATTTGGTCGAAAATGCACACAATGGGCAAAGAATAGGTCATATAGGCCATAGTTGGTTCATTTTCGCTCCAATGCGTTCCAAAACTTAATGACTTGTTTTTTTTTTCTGATTTCAAGGCATTTACTCCTTAGAATAACCATAATTGACATGTTTAGATAAATAAATATTTCATTTAGTCGAAAATGAAGAAAATGGGCAAAAAATAGGTCATATAGGCCATAGTTGGTTCATTTTCGCTCCAAATGCGTCCCAAACCTTTGGGACTTGTTTTTTTTTTTTTTGGAATTTCAAGGCATTTACTCATAAGAATAAACATAATTGACGTTTTTAGAGAAAGAAATTTTTCATTTGGTCGAAAAAGAAGGAAATGGGCAAAGAATAGGTCATATAGGCCATAGTTGGTTCATTTTCACTCCAAATGCGTCCTAAAACTTGATGTGTTTGTTTTTTTAGAATTTCAAGGCATTTACTCCTTATAATAACCATAATTGACTTTTCAGAGAAAGAAATAGTTCATTTGGTCGAAAATAAAGGAAATGGGCAAAGAATAGGTCATAGAGGCCATATGATGTTCGTTTGCGCTCCAAATGCGACTCTAAACTTAATGACTTGTTTTTTTTTTGTGATTTAAAGGAATTAATCCTTAGAGTAACCATAATTGACATTTTTAGAGAAAGAAATTGGTCATTTGGTCGAAAATGAAGACAATGGGCAAAGAATAGGTCATATAGGCCACAGTTGGTTCATTTTCGCTCCAAATGCATCCCGAAACTTAATCTGTTGTTTTTTTTTCGCATTTCAAGGCATGTACTCCTTAGAATTACCATAACTGACATGTTTAGAGAAAGAAATAGTTCATTTGGTCAAAAATGAAGAAAATGGGCAATGAATAGGTTATATAGACCATACTTGGTTCATTTTCGCTCTAAATGCGTCCCAACCTTAAGGACTTGTTTTTTTTGGCATTTCAATGAATATTCTCCTTAGAATAACCATAATTGTAATTTTTTAATAAAAAAAATACTTCATTTGGTCAAAAATAAAGAAAATGGGCAAAGAATAGGTCATGAAGGCTGTAGTTGGTTCATTTTCGCTCCAAATGCGTCCCAAAACTTAATGACTTGATTTTTTTTGTGATTTCAAGGCATTTAATGCTTAGAATAACCATAATTGACATGTTTAGATAAATAAATATTTCATTTAGTCGAAAATGAAGAAAATGGGCAAAAAATAGGTCATATAGGCCATAGTTGGTTCATTTTCGCTCTAAATGCGTCCCAAACCTTTGGGACTTGTTCAGTTTTTGGAATTTCAAGGCATTTACTCCTAAGAATAAACATAATTGACGTTTTTAGAGAAAGAAATTTTTCATTTGGTCGAAAAAGAAGGAAATGGGCAAAGAATAGGTCATATAAGCCATAGTTGGTTCATTTTCGCTCCAAATGCATCCCGAAACTTAATGTGTTGTTTTTTTTTTTCGCATTTCAAGGCATGTACTCCTTAGAATAACCATAATTGACATGTTTAGAGAAAGAAATTGTTTATTTCATCGTAAATTATGACAATGGGAAAAGAATAGGTCATATAGGCCATAGTTGGTTCATTTTCGCTCCAAATGCATCCCAAAACGTAATGTGTTATTTTTTTCTTGATTTTCAAGGCATTTACTCCTTAGAATAACCGTAATTAACATAGTTAGAGAAATAAATAGTTTATTTGGTTGAAAATGAAGAAAATGGTCAAATAATAGGTCATATAGGCCATTATTTGTTCATTTTCGCTCCAAATGCGCCCCAAAACGTAATGACTTGATCTTTTTTTGTGATTTCAAGGAATTTACTCCTTAGAATAACCATAATTAACGTTTTTAGAGATAGAAATAGTTCATTTGGTCGAAAAAGAAGGAAATAGGCAAAAATAGGTCATATAGGCAATAATTCGTTCATTTTCGCTCCAAATGCGTCCTAAAACATGATGTGTTTGTTTTTTTTGGCATTTCAAGGAACTTAGTCCTTAGAATAACCATAATTGACATGTTTAGATAAAGAAATAGTTCATTTGGTCGAAAATGAAGGAAATGGGCAAAGAATAGGTCATAGAGGCCATAAATGGTTCATTTTCGCTCCAAATGCATCCCAAAACTTAATGTGTTGTGTTTTTGTAGTATTTCAAGGAATTTATTCCTTATAATAACCATAATTCACATGTTTAGAGAAAGAAATAGTTCATTTGGTCGGAAATGATGAAAATGGGCAAATAATAAATCATATAGGCTATAGTTGGTTCATTTTCGCTCTAAACGCGTCCCTAAACTTAATGACTTGATTTTTTTTTGTGATTTCAAGGCATTTACTACTTAGAATAACCATTATTGACATGTTTAGAGAAATAAATATTTCATTTGGTGGAAAATGATGAAAATGGGCAAAGAAAAGGTCGTATTGGCCATAATTAGTTCATTTTAGCTCCAAATGCGTCCCAAAACTTAGTGTGTTGTTTTTTTTGGAATTTCAAGGCAGGTACTCCTTAGAATAACCATAATTGACATTTTTAAATAAATAAATAGATCATTTGGTCGAAAAGAAGGAAATGGGCAAAAACAGGTCATATAGGCCATAGTTCGTTAATTTTTGCTCCAAATGCGTCCTAAAACTTGATGTGTTTGTTTTTTTTAGAATTCCAAGGCATGTACTCCTTGTAATAACCATAATTGACATGTTTAGATAAATAAATAGTTCATTTGGTCGAAATAGAAGGAAATGGGCAAAGAATAGGTCATAGAGGCCATAAATGGTTCATTTTCGCTCCAAATGCATCCCAAATCTTAATGTGTTGTTTTTTCTTAGAATTTCAAGAAATATATTCTTTAGAATAACCATAATTTACATGTTAAGAGAAAGAAATAGTTCATTTGGTCGAAAATGAAGAAAATGGGCAAATAATAAATCATATAGGTTATAGTTGGTTCATTTTCACTCCAAATGCGTCCCAAAAATTAATGACTTGATTTTTTTTGTGATTTCAAGGCATGTACTCCTTAGAATAACCATAATTGACATGTTTAGAGAAATAAATATTTTATTTTGTCGAAAATGAAGAAAATGGGCAAAGAAAAGGTCATATTGCCCATAGTTAGTTCATTTTAGCTCCAAATGCGTCCCAAATCTTAATGTGTTGTTTTTTTTTAATTTCAAGGCAGGTACTCCTTAGAATAACCATAATTGACATTTTTAAAATAAAGAAATATTTCATTTGGTCGAAAAAGAAGGAAATGGGAAAAAACGCGTCATATAGGCCATAGTTCGTTCATTTTCGCTCCAAATGCGTCCTAAAACTTTTTGTGTTTTTTTTTTTTTCATTTCAAGGCATCTACTCCTTAGAATAACCATAATTGAAATTTTTAGAGAAAGAAATAGTTCATTTGGTCGAAAATGAAAAAAATGGGCAAAGAATAGGTCATATAGGCCATAGTTGGTTCATTTTCGCTCCAAATGCATCCCAAAACTTAATGTGTTGTTTTTTCTTAGAATTTCAAGGAATATATTCTTTAGAATAACCATAATTTACATGTTTAGAGAAAGAAATAGTTCATTTTGTCGAAAATGAAGAAAATGGGCAAATAATAATTCATATAGGCTATGGTTGGTTCATTTTCACTCCAAATGCGTCCCAAAAATTAATGACTTGATTTTTTTTTGTGATTTCAAGGCATGTACTCCTTAGAATAACCATAAGTGACATTTTTAGAGAAATAAATATTTCATTTTGTCGAAAATGAAGAAAATGGGCAAAGAAAAGGTCATATTGCCCATAGTTAGTTCATTTTAGCTCCAAATGCGTCCCAAATCTTAATGTGTTGTTTTTTTTGAATTTAAAGGCAGGTACTCCTTAGAATAACCATAATTGAAAATTTTAAATAAAGAAATATTTCATTTGGTCGAAAAAGAAGGAAATGGGCAAAAACGGGTCATATAGGCCATAGTTCGTTCATTTTCGCTCCAAATGCGTCCTAAAACTTGTTGTGTTTGTTTTTTTTGTCATTTCAAGGAATATACTCCTTAGAATAACCATAATTGACATT
Organism: Chenopodium quinoa; assembly: GCF_001683475.1. NCBI lineage: Eukaryota > Viridiplantae > Streptophyta > Magnoliopsida > Caryophyllales > Amaranthaceae > Chenopodium > Chenopodium quinoa. Next base: position 435,102 of record NW_018744825.1, read on the forward strand.
TTTAGAGAAAGAAATAGTTCATTTGGTCGAAAATGAAAAAAATGGGCAAAGAATAGGTCATATAGGCCATAGTTGGTTCATTTTCGCTCCAAATGCATCCCAAAACTTAATGTGTTGTTTTTTTTCTGGAATTTTAATTCATTTACTCCTTATAATAACCATAAATGATATGTTTAGAAAAATAAGTAGTTCATTTGGTCGAAAATGAAGGAAATGGGCAAAGAATAGGTCATTGAGGCCATCAATGGTTCATTTTCGCTCCAAATGTGTCCCGAACCTTAGGGACTGGTAATTTTTGGAATTTCAAGGCATTTTCTCCTTAGAATAACCATAATTGAAATTTTTAGAAAAAGAAATACTTCAGTTGGTCAAATAATAAAAATGGGCAAACAATAGGTCATACAGGCCATAGTTGGTTCATTTTCGCTCCAAATGCGTCCCAAAACTTAATGTGTTGTTTTTTTTGGAATTTCAAGGCAGGTACTCCTTAGAATAACCATAATTGACATTTTTAAATAAAGAAATAGTTTATTTGGTCGAAAATGAAGAAAATGGGCAAAGAATAGGTCATATAGGCCATAGTTGGTTCATTTTCGCTCCAAATGCATCCCAAAACTTAATGTGTTGTTTTTTTTGTAGAATTTCAAGGAATTTATTTCTTAGAATAACCATAATTTACATTTTTAGAGAAAGAAATAGTTCATTTGGTCGAAATGAAGAAAATGGGCAAATAATAAATCATATGGGCTATAGTTGGTTCATTTTCGCTCCAAATGCGTCCCAAAACTTAATGACTTGATTTTTTTTTGTGATTTCAAGGCATGTACTCCTTATAATAACCATAATTGACATGTTTAGAGAAATAAATATTTCATTTGGTCGAAAATGAAGAAAATGGGCAAAGAAAAGGTCATATAGGCCATAGTTAGTTCATTTTAGCTCCAAATGCATTCCGAACCTTTGGGAGTTATTTTTTTTGGAATTTCAAGGCATTTACTCCTTAGAATAACCATAATTGACGTTTTTAGAGAAAGAAATAGTTCATTTGGTCGAAAAAGAAGGAAATGGGCAAATAATAGGTTATATAGGCCATAGTTCGATCATTTTCGCACCAAATGCGTCCTAAAACTTGATGTGTTTTTTTTTTTGGCATTTTAAGGCATTTACTCCTTAGAATAACCATAATTGACATTTTTAGATAATGAAATAGTTCATTTGGTCGAAAATGAATAAAATGGGCAAAGAATAGGTCATATAGGCCATAGTTGGTTTATTTTCGCTCCAAATGCATCCCAAAACTTAATGAGTTGTTCTTTTCTGGAATTTGAAGGCATGTACTCCTTATAATAACCATAATTGATATGTTTAGAAAAATAAGTAGTTCATTTGGTCGAAAATGAAGGAAATGGGCAAAGAATAGGTCATTGAGGCCACAAATGGTTCATTTTCGCTCCAAATGTGTCCCGAACCTTTGGGACTTGTAATTTTTGGAATTTCAAGGCATTTTCTCCTTAAAATAACCATAATTGACATTTTTAGAAAAAAAAATACTTCATTTGGTCAAATAAAAAAAATGGGCAAACAATAGGTCATACAGGCCATAGTTGGTTCATTTTCGCTCCAAATGCGTCCCAAAACTTAATGTGTTGTTTTTTTTGGAATTTCAAGGCAGGTACTCCTTAGAATAACCATAATTGACATTTTTAAATAAAGAAATAGTTCATTTGGTCGAAAATGAAGAAAATGGGCAAAGAATAGGTCATATAGGCCATAGTTGGTTCATTTTCGCTCCAAATGCATCCCAAAACTTAATGTGTTGTTTTTTGTGTAGAATTTCAAGGAATTTATTTCTTAGAATAACCATAATTTATATGTTTAGAGAAAGAAATAGTTCATTAGGTCGAAATGAAGAAAATGGGCAAATAATAAATCAAATGGGCTATAGTTGGTTCATTTTCGCTCCAAATGCGTCCCAAAACTTAATGACTTGATTGTTTTTGTGATTTAAAGGCATGTACTCCTTATAATAACCATAATTGACATGTTTAGAGAAATAAATATTTCATTTGGTCGAAAATGAAGAAAATGGGCAAAGAAAAGGTCATATAGGCCATAGTTGGTTCATTTTAGCTCCAAATGCGTTCTGAACCTTTGGGAGTTGTTTTTTTTTTCGAATTTCAAGGCATATACTCCTTCGAATAACCATAATTGACGTTTTTAGAGAAAGAAATAGTTCATTTGGTCGAAAAAGAAGGAAATGGGCAAAGAATAGGTTATATAGGCCATAGTTCGTTCATTTTCGCACCAAATGCGTCCTAAAACTTGATGTGTTTGTTTTTTTGGAATTTTAAGGCATTTACTCCTTAGAATAACCATAATTGACATTTTTAGAGAAAGAAATAGTTCATTTGGTCGAGAATGAAGAAAATGGGCAAATAATAAATCACACAGGTCATAGTTGGTTCATTTTCGCTCCAAATGCGTCCCAAAAATTAATGACTTGATTTATTTTTGTGATTTCAAGGAATTTACTCCTTAGAATAACCATAATTTACATTTTTAGAGAAATAAATAGTTCATTTGGTCGAAAATGATGAAAATGGGCAAAGAATAGGTCATAAAGGCCATAGTTGGTTCATTTTCGCTCCAAATGCGTCCCGAACCTTTGGGACTTGTTTTTTTTTTTTTTTGGAATTTCAAGGCATTTACTCCTTATAATAACCATAATTAACGTTTTTAGAGAGAGAAATAGTTCGTTTGGTGGAAAAAGAAGGAAATGGGCAAAAATAGGTCATATAGGCCATAGTTCGTTCATTTTCGCTCCAAATGCGTCCTAAAACTTGATGTGTTTGTTTTTTTTGGAATTCAAAGGCATGTACTCCTTAGAATAACAATATTTGACATGTTTAGATAAAGAAATAGTTCATTTCGTCGAAATAGAAGGAAATGGGCAAAGAATAGGTCATAGAGGCCATAAATGGTTCATTTTCGCTCCAAATGCATCCCAAAACTTAATGTGTTGTTTTTTTTAGAATTTCAAGGAATATATTCTTTAGAATAACCATAATTTACATGTTTAGAGAAAGAAATAGTTCATTTGGTCAAAAATGATGAAAATGGGCAAATAATAAATCATATAGGCTATAGTTGGTTCATTTTCACTCCAAATGCGTCCCAAAAATGAATGACTTGAATTTTTTTGTGATTTCAAGTCATGTAATCCTTATAATAACCGTAATTGACATGTTTAGAGAAATAAATATTTCATTTTGTTGAAAATGAAGAAAATGGGCAAAGAAAAGGTCATATTGCCCATAGTTAGTTCATTTTAGCTCCAAATGCGTCCCAAATCTTAATGTGTTGTTTTTTTTTGAATTTCAAGGAAGGTACTCCTTAGAATAACCATAATTGACATTTTAAAATAAAGAAATAGTTCATTTGGTCGAAAAAGAAGGAAATGGGCAAAAACAGGTCATATAGGCCATAATTCGTTCATTTTCGCCCCAAATGCGTCCTAAAACTTGTTGTGTTTGTTTTTTTTTGGAATTTCAAGGCATTTACTCCTTAAAATAACCATAATTGACATTTTTAGAGAAAGAAATAGATAATTTGGTCGAAAATGAAAAAAATGGGCAAATAATAGGTCATATAGGCCATATTTGGTTCATTTTCGCTCCAAATGCATCCCAAAACTTAATGTGTTGTTTTTTTCTGGAATTTCAAGGAATTTACTCCTTATAATAACGATAATTGACATTTTTAGAGAAATAAGTAGTTTATTTGGTCGAAAATGAAGGAAATGGGCAAATAATAGGTCATTGAGGCCATATATGGTTCATTTTCGCTCCAAATGCCTGCCGAACCTTAGGGACTTGTAATTTTTGGAATTTCAAGGCATGTTCTCCTTAGAATAACCATAATTGACATTTTAAGAAAAAGAAATACCTCATTTGGTCAAATAAAAAATGGGCAAAGAATAGGTCATACAGGCCATAATTGGTTCATTTTCGCTCCAAATGCGTCCCAAAACTTAATGTGTTGTTTTTTTTTTTTGGAATTTCAAGGCAGGCACTCCTTAGAATAACCATAATTGACATTGTTAAATAAAGAAATAGTTCATTTGGTCGAAAATGGAAAAAATGGGCAAAGAATAGGTCAGATAGGCCATAGTTGGTTCATTTTCACTCCAAATGCATCCCAAAACTTAATGTGTCGTTTTTTTCTAGAATTTCAAGGAATTTACTCCTTAAAATAACCTTAATTGACAATTTTAGAGAAAGAAATAGTTCATTTGGTCGAAAATGAAGAAAATGGGCTAATAATAAATCATATAGTCCATAGTTGGTTCATTTTCGCTCCAACTGCGTCCCAAAACTTAATTACTTGATTTTTTTTTTGTGATTTCAAGGCATATAATCCTTATAATAACCATAATTAACATGTTTAGAGAATTAAATATTTCATTTGGTCGAAAATGAAGGAAATGGGCAAAGAATAGGTCATAGAGGCCATAAATGGTTCATTTTCGCTCCAAACGCGTCCCAAAACTTAATGACTTGCTTTTTTTTTGGTGATTTCAAGGCATGTACTCCTTAGAATAACCATAATTGACATGTTTAGAGAATTAAATTGTTCATTTGGTCGTAAATGAAGACAATGGGTAAAGAATAGGTCATATAGGCCATAGTTGGTTCATTTTCGCTCCAAATGCATCCCAAAACCTAATGTGTTTTGTTTTTTTTGGCATTTCAAGGCATGTACTCCTTAGAATAACCATAATAAACATGTTAAGAGAAATAAATAGTTCATTCGGTTGAAAATGAAGGAAATGGGCAAAGAATAGGTTATAGAGGCCATAGTTGGTTCATTTTCACGCCAAATGCGTCCCAAAACATAATGACTTGTTTTTTTGTGTGATTTCAAGGCATTTTCTCCTTTGAATAACCATAATTGACATGTGTAGAGAAAGAAATTGTTCATTTGATCTAAAATGAAGACAATGGGCTAAAAATAGGTCATATAGGCCATAGTTGGTTCATTTTCTCTCCAAATGCGTCCTAAAACTTAATGTGTTTGTTTTTTTGGCATTTCAAGGCATGTACTCCGTCGAATAACCATAATTGACATGTTTAGAGAAAGAAATAGTTCATTTGGTCAAAAAAGAAGGAAATGGGCAAAGAATAGGTCATATAGGCCATAGTCGTTTCATTTTTGCTCCAAATGCGTCCCAAAATATAATGACTTGTTTTTTTTTTTTGTGATTACAAGGAATGTACTCCTTAAAATAACCATAATTGACATTTTTAGAGAAATAAATTGTTCATTTGGTCGTAAAAGAAGACAATGGGCAAAGAATAGATCATATAGGCCATAGTTGGTTCATTTTCGATCCAAATGAGTCCTGAACATTTGGGACTTGTTTTGTTTTTTTTTTGGAATTTCAGGGCATGTACTCCTTAGAATTTTTTTTTTGGAATTTCAGGGCATGTATTCCTTATAATAACCATAATTAAAGTTTTAAGAGAAATAAATAGTTCATTTGGTCGAAAAAGAAGGAAATGGGCAACGAATAGGTCAAATAGGCCATAGTTCGTTTATTTTCGCTCCAAATGCGTCCCAAAACTTGATGTGTTTGTTTTATTGAAATTTCAAGGCATTTACTCCTTAGAATAACCATAATTGACATGTTTAGAGAAAGAAATAGTTCATTTGGTCAAAAATGAAGGAAATGGGCAAAGAATAGGTCATACAGGCCATAAATGGTTCATTTTTGCTCTAAATGCGTCCCAAAACTTAATGACTTGCTTTTTTTTTTTGGTGATTTCAAGGCATGTACTCCTTAGAATAACCATAATTGACATGTTTAGAGAAAGAAACTATTCATTTCATCGTAAATGAAGACAATGGGCAACGAATAGGTCATATAGGCCATAGTTGGTTCATTTTTGCTCCAAATGCATCCCGAAACTTAATGTGTTTTTTTTTTGGCATTTCAAGACATGTACTCCTTAGAATAACCATAAATGACATGTTTAGAGAAAGAAATAGTTCATTTGGTCGAAAATGAAGAAAAAGGGCAAAGAATAGTTTATATAGGCCATATTTGGTTCATTTTCGCTCCAAATGCGTCCTGAACTTTATGGATTTGTAATTTTTGGAATTTCAAGGCATTTTATCCTTACAATAACCATAATTGACATTTATAGAAAAATAAATACTTCATTTGGTCAAAAATAAAGAAAATGGGCAAAGAATAGGTCATATAGGCCATAGTTGGTTCATTTTCGCTCCAAATGCGTCCCAAAACATAATGTGTTGTTTTTTTTGGAATTTCTAGGCATGTACTCCTTAGAATAACCATATTTGACATTTTTAAATAAAGAAATAGTTCATTTGGTCGAAAATGAAGAAAATGGGCAAATAATAAATCATATGGTCCATAGTTGGTTCATTTTCGCTCCAAATGCGTCCCAAAACTTAATTACTTGATTTTTTTTTTGTGATTTCAAGGCATATAATCCTTATAATAACCATAATTAACATTTTTAGAGAAATAAATATTTCATTTGGTCGAAAATGAAGGAAATGGGCAAAGAATAGGTCATAGAGGCCATAAATGGTTCATTTTCGCTCCAAACGCGTCCCAAAACTTAATGACTTGCTTTTTTTTTTGGTGATTTCAAGGCATGTACTCCTTAGGATAACCATATTTGACATGTTTAAGGAAATAAATTGTTCTTTTCGTCGTAAATGAAGACAATGGGTAAAGAATAGGGCATATAGGCCATAGTTGGTTCATTTTCGCTCCAAATGCATCCCGAAACCTAATTTGTTTTGTTTGTTTTTTTTTGGCATTTCAAGGCATTTAATCCTTAGAATAACCATAATAAACATGTTTAGAGAAATAAATAGTTTATTCGGTCGAAAATGAAGGAAATGGGCAAAGAATAGGTTATAGAGGCCATAGTTGTTTCATTTTCACTCCAAATGCGTCCCAAAACTTAATGACTTGTTTTTTTTGTGATTTCAAGGCATATTATCCTTTGAATAACCATAATTGACATGTTTAGAGAAAGAAATTGTTCATTTGGTCGAAAATGAAGACAATGGGCTAAAAATAGGTCATATAGGCCATAGTTGGTTCATTTTCTCTCCAAATGCGTCCTAAAACTTAATGTGTTTGTTTTTTTAGCATTTCAAGGCATGTACTCCGTAGAATAACCATAATTGACATGTTTAGAGAAAGAAATATTTCATTTGGTCAAAAATGAAGGAAATGGGCAAAGAATAGGTCATATAGGCCATAGTCGGTTCATTTTTGCTCCAAATGCGTCCCAAAACATAATGACTTGTTTTTTTTTTATTGCAAGGCATGTACTCCTTAAAATAACCATAATTGACATGTTTAGAGAAATAAATTGTTCATTTGGTCGTAAATGAAGACAATGGGCAAAGAATAGGTCATATAGGCCATAGTTGGTTCATTTTCGATCCAAATGCGTCCTGAACCTTTGGGACTAGTTTTTTTTTTGGAATTTCAGGGCATGTACTCCTTAGAATAACCATAATTAACGTTTTAAGAGAAAGAAATAGTTCATTTGGTCGAAAAAGAAGGAAATAGGCCATAGTTCGTTTATTTTCGCTTCAAATGCGTCCCAAAACTTGATGTGTTTGTTTTTTTAGAATTTCAAGGCATTTACTCCTTAGAATAACCATAATTGGCATGTTTAGCGAAAGAAATAGTTTATTTGGTCAAAAATGAAGGAAATGGGCAAAGAATAGGTCATAGAGGCCATAAATGGTTCATTTTCGCTCCAAACGCGTCCCAAAACTTAATGACTTGCTTTTTTTTTTGGTGATTTCAAGGCATGTACTCCTTAGAATAACCATAATTGACATGTTTAGAGAAAGAAACTATTCATTTCATCGTAAATGAAGACAATGGGCAAAGAATAGGTCATATAGGCCATAGTTGGTTCATTTTCGCTCCAAATGCATCCCGAAACTTAATGTGTTTTTTTTTTTTTGGAATTTCAAGACATGTACTCCTCAGAATAAACATAATTGACATGTTTAGAGAAAGAAATAGTTCATGTGGTCGAAAATGAAGAAAAAGGGCAAAGAATAGGTTATATAGGCCATATTTGGTTCATTTTCGCTCCAAATGCATCCCGAACTTTATGGACTTGTAATTTTTGGAATTTCAAGGCATTTTATCCTTACAATAACCATAATTGACATTTTTAGAAAAATAAATACTTCATTTGGTCAAAAATAAAGAAAATGGGCAAAAAATAGGTCATATAGGCCATAGTTGGTTCATTTTCGCTCCCAATGCGTCCCAAAACATAATGTGCTGTTTTTTTTGGAATTTCAAGGCATGTACTCCTTAGAATAACCATAATTGACATACTTAGAGAAATAAATAGTTCATTTGGTCGAAAATGAAGAAAATGGTCAAAGAATAGGTCATATAGGCCACGGTTGGTTCATTTTTGCTCCAAATGCATCCCAAAACTTAATGACTTGATTTTTTTTTTTGTGATTTCAAGGCATGTATTCCTTAGAATAACCATAATTGAAATGTTTAGAGAAATAAATATTTTATTTGGTCGAACATGATGAAAAATGGGCAAAGAATTGGTCATATAGCCCATAGTTGGTTCATTTTCGCTCCAAATGCGTCCCAAAACATTATGACTTGCTTTTTTTTTTGTTATTTTAAGGCATGTACTCCTTAGAATAACCATAATTGACATTTTAAGAGAAAGAAATTGTTCATTTGGTCGGAAATGAAGACAATGGGCAAAGAATAGGTTATATAGGCCATAGTTGGTTCATTTTCTCTCTAAATGCATCCCGAAACTTAATGTGTTATTTTTTTTTTGGCATTTCAAGGCATGTAATCATTAGAATAACCATAATTGACGTTTTTAGAGAAATAAATAGTTCATTTGGTCGAAAATGAAGAAAATGGGCAAGGAATAGGTTATATAGGCCATAGTTGGTCCATTTTCGCTCCAAATGCGTCCCGAACATTAGGGACTTGTAATATTTTGTATTTCAAGGCATTTTATCCTTATGATAACCATAATTGAAATTTTTAGAAAAAGAAATACTTCATTTGGTCAAAAATAAAGAAAATGGGAAAAGAATAGGTTATATAGGCCACACTTGGTTCATTTCCGCTCCAAATGCTTCCCAAATATTAATGTGTTTTTTTTTGGAATTTTAAGGCATTTACTCCTTAGAATAACCATAATTGACATTTATAGAGAAAGAAATAGTTCATTTGGTCGAATATGAAGAAAATGGGCAAAGATTAGGTCATATAGGCCATAGTTGGTTCATTTTCGCTCCAAATGCATCCCAAATCTTAATATGTTGTTTTTTTCTGGAGTTTCAAGGTATGTACTCATTATATTAACCAAAATTGACATTTTTAGAGAAAGAAATAGTTCATTTGGTCGAAAATGAAGAAAATGGGCAAATAATAAATCATATAGGCCGTAGTTGGTTCATTTTCGTTCCAAATGCGTCCTAAAACGTAATGTGTTGTTTTTTTTGGAATTACAAGGCATGTACTCCTTAGAATAACCATAATTGACATTTTTAGAGAAATAAATAGTTCATTTGGTCGAAAATGAAGAAAATGGTCAAAGAATAGGTCATATAGGCCATAGTTGGTTCATTTTTGCTCCAAATGCATCCCAAAACTTAATGACTTGATTTTTTTTTTGTGATTTCAAGGCATGTACTCTTTAAAATAACCATAATTGACATGTTTAGAGAAATAAATATTTCATTTGGTTGAAAATGAAGAAAATGGGCAAAGAATAGGTCATATAGGCCATAGTTGGTTCATATTCGCTCCAAATGCGTCTTGAACCTTTTGCACTTGGTTTTTTTTTTGGAATTTCATGGCATTTATTCCTTAGAAAAAAAACCATTATTAACGGTTTTAGAGAAAGAAATAGTTCATTTGGTCGAAAAAGAAGGAAATGGGCAAAGAATGGGTCATATAGGCCATAGTTCGTTCATTTTCGCTCCAAATGCGTCCTAAAACTCTATGTGTTTTTTTTTATTGGCATTTCTAGGCCTTTAATCTTTAGAAGAACCATAATTGACATGTTTTGAGAAAGAAATAGTTCATTTGGTCGAAAATGAAGGAAATGGGCAATGAGTAGGTCATAGAGGCCATAAATGGTTGATTTTCGCTTCAAATGCGTCCCAAAACATAACGAATTGGTTTTTTTTTTGTGATTTTAAGGAATTTACTCCTTATAATAACCATAAATGACATTTTAAGAGAACGAAATTTTTCATGTGGTTGAAAATGAAGACAATGGGCAAAGAATAGGTCATATAGGCCATAGTTGGTTCATTTTCGCTCCAAATGCATCCCGAAACTTATTGTGTTGTTTTCTTTTTGGAATTTCAAGGCATGTAATCCTTAGAATAACCATAATTGACATTTTTAGTGATATAAATAGTTCATTTGGTCGAAAATGAAGAAAATGGCCAAGGAATAGGTTATATAGGCTATAGTTGGTCCATTTTCGCACCAAATGCATCCTAAAACTTGATGTGTTTGTTTTTTTTTGGCATTTTAAGGCATGTACTCCTTGGAATAACCATAATTGACATTTTTAGATAAATAAATAGTTCATTTGGTCGAAAATGAAGAAAATGGTCAAAGAATAGGTCATATAGGCCACAGTTGGTTCATTTTTGCTCCGAATGCATCCCAAAACTTAATGACTTGAGTTTTTTTTTTTTTTTGTGATTTAAAGGCATTTATTCCTTAGAATAACCATAATTGACATGTTTAGAGAAATAAATATTTCATTTGGTCGAAAATGATGAAAAATGGGCAAAAAATAGGTCATATAAGCCATAGTTTGTTCATTTTCGCTCCAAATGCGTCCCAAAACAAAAAATAGGTTATATAAGGCATGTACTCCTTAGAATAACCATAATTGACATTTTTAGAGAAATAAATAGAAAATTTGGTCGAAAATGAAGAAAATGGTCAAAGAATAGGTCATATAGGCCACAGTTGGTTCATTTTTACTCCAAATGCATCCCAAAACTTAATGACTTGATTTGTTTTTTGTGATTTCAAGGAATTTACTCCTTAGAATATCCATAATTGAAATATTTAGAGAAATAAATATTTCATTTGGTCAAAAATGAAGAAAATGGGCAAAGAATAGGTCATATAGGCCATAGTTGGTTCATTTTCGCTCCAAATGCGTCCTAAACCTTTTGCACTTGGTTTGTTTTTGGAATTTCAAGGAATTTATTACTTAGAATAACCATAATTAACGTTTTTAGAGAAATAAATATTTCATTTGGTCGAAAAAGAAGGAAATGGGCAAAGAATAGGTCATATAGGCCATAGTTCGTTCATTTTCGCTCCTAATGCGTCCTAAAACTTGATGTGTTTGTTTTTATTGGCATTTCTAGGCCTTTAATCTTTAGAAGAACCATAATTGACATTTTTAGAGAAATAAATAGTTCATTTGGTCGAAAATGAAGGAAATATGCAAAGAATAGGTCATAGAGGCTATAAATGGTTTATTTTCGCTCCAAATGTGTCCCAAAACATAATGACTTGCTTTTTTTTTGTGATTTTAAGGCATGTAATCCTTAGAATAACCATAATTGACATGTTAAGAGAAATAAATTGTTCATTTGGTCGGAAATGAAGACAATGGGCAAAGAATAGGTCATATAGGCCATAGTTGGTTCATTTTCTCTCTAAATGCATCCCGAAACTTAATGTGTTGTTTTTTTTTTGGCATTTCAAGGCATGTAATCATTAGAATAACAATAATTGACGTTTTTAGAGAAATAAATAGTTCATTTGGTCGAAAATGAAGAAAATGGGCAAGGAATAGGTTATATAGGCCATATTTGGTCCATTTTCGCTCCAAATGCGTCCCGAACATTGGGGACTTGTAATATTTTGTATTTCAAGGCATTTTATCCTTATAATAACCATAATCGAAATTTTTAGAAAAAGAAATACTTCATTTGGTCAAAAATAAAGAAAATGGGAAAAGAATAGGTTATATAGGCCACACTTGGTTCATTTTCGCTCCAAATGCTTCCCAAATATTAATGTGTTTTTTTTTGGAATTTTAAGGCATTTACTCCTTAGAATAACCATAATTGACATTTATAGAGAAAGAAATAGTTCATTTGGTCGAATATGAAGAAAATGGGCAAAGATTAGGTCATATAGGCCATAGTTGGTTCATTTTCGCTCCAAATGCATCCCAAATCTTAATATGTTGTTTTTTTCTGGAGTTTCAAGGTATGTACTCCTTATATTAACCAAAATTGACATTTTTAGAGAAAGAAATAGTTCATTTGGTCGAAAATGAAGAAAATGGGCAAATAATAAATCATATAGGCCGTAGTTGGTTCATTTTCGTTCCAAATGCGTCCTAAAACGTAATGTGTTGTTTTTTTTGGAATTACAAGGCATGTACTCCTTAGAATAACCATAATTGACATTTTTAGAGAAATAAATAGTTCATTTGGTCGAAAATGAAGAAAATGGTCAAAGAATAGGTCATATAGGCCATAGTTGGTTCATTTTTGCTCCAAATGCATCCCAAAACTTAATGACTTGATTTTTTTTTTGTGATTTCAAGGCATGTACTCTTTAAAATAACCATAATTGACATGTTTAGAGAAATAAATAATTCATTTGGTTGAAAATGAAGAAAATGGGCAAAGAATAGGTCATATAGGCCATAGTTGGTTCATATTCGCTCCAAATGCGTCCTGAACCTTTTGCACTTGGTTTTTTTTTTGGAATTTCATGGCATTTATTCCTTAGAAAAACCATTATTAACGTTTTTAGAGAAAGAAATAGTTCATTTGGTCGAAAAAGAAGGAAATAGGCAAAGAATGGGTCATATAGGCCATAGTTCGTTCATTTTCGCTCCAAATGCGTCCTAAAACTCTATGTGTTTGTTTTTATTGGCATTTCTAGGCCTTTAATATTTAGAAGAACCATAATTGACATGTTTTGAGAAAGAAATAGTTCATTTGGTTTAAAATGAAGGAAATGGGCAATGAGTAGGTCATAGAGGCCATAAATGGTTGATTTTCGCTCCAAATGCGTCCCAAAACATAATGACTTGGTTTTTTTTTTTTGTGATTTTAAGGAATTTACTCCTTATAATAACCATAAATGACATTTTAAGAGAACGAAATTTTTTATTTCGTCGAAAATGAAGACAATGGGCAAAGAATAGGTCATATAGGCCATAGTTGGTTCATTTTCGCTCCAAATGCATCCCGAAACTTAATGTGTTGTTTTTTTTTTTTGGCATTTCAAGGCATGTAATCCTTAGAATAACCATAATTGACATTTTTAGTGATATAAATAGTTCATTTGGTCGAAAATGAAGAAAATGGCCAAGGAATAGGTTATATAGGCCGTAGTTGGTCCATTTTCGCTCCAAATGCGTCCCGAACATTAGTGACTTGTAATATTTTGAATTTCAAGGCATTTTCTCCTTAGAATAACCATAATTGACATTTTTAGAAAAAGAAATACTTCATTTGGTAAAAAATAAAGAAAATGGCAAAGAAAAGGTCATATAGGCCATAGTTGTTTCATTTTCGCTCCAAATGCGTCCCAAATATTAATGTGTTGTTTTTCATCGGAATTTCAAGGCATTTACTCCTTAAAATAACCATAATTGACATTTATAGGGAAAGAAATAGTTCATTTGGTCGAATATAAAGAAAATGGGCAAAGAATAAGTCATATAGGCCATAGTTGGTTCATTTTCGCTCCAAATGCATCTCAAATCTTAAAATGTTGTTTTTCTCAGGAGTTTCAAGGCATGTACTCCTTATAATAACCAAAATTGACATTTTTAGAGAAAGAAATAGTTCATTTGGTCGAAAATGAAGAAAATGGGCAAATAATAAATCATATAGGCCGTAGTTGGTTCATTTTCGTTCCAAATGCGTCCTAAAACGTAATGTGTTGTTTTGTTTGGAATTACAAGGCATTTACTCCTTAGAATAACCATAATTGACATTTTTAGAGAAATAAATAGTTCATTTGGTCGAAAATGAAGAAAATGGTCAAAGAATAGGTTATATAGGCCATAGTTCGTTCATTTTCGCACCAAATGCGTCCTAAAACTTGATGTGTTTGTTTTTTTTTGGCATTTTAAAGCATGTACTCCTTAGAATAACCATAATTGACATTTTTAGAGAAATAAATAGTTCATTTGGTCGAAAATGAAGAAAATGGTCAAAGAATAGGTCATATAGGCCACAGTTGGTTCATTTTTGCTCCGAATGCATCCCAAAACTTAATGACTTGAGTTTTTTTTTTTTTTGTGATTTAAAGGCATGTATTCCTTAGAATAACCATAATTGACATGTTTAGAGAAATAAATATTTCATTTGGTCGAAAATGATGAAAAATGGGCAAAAAATAGGTCATATAAGCCATAGTTTGTTCATTTTCGCTCCAAATGCGTCCCAAAACAAAAAATAGGTTATATAAGGCATGTACTCCTTAGAATAACCATAATTGACATTTTTAGAGAAATAAATAGAAAATTTGGTCGAAAATGAAGAAAATGGTCAAAGAATAGGTCATATAGGCCACAGTTGGTTCATTTTTACTCCAAATGCATCCCAAAACTTAATGACTTGATTTGTTTTTTGTGATTTCAAGGCATTTACTCCTTAGAATATCCATAATTGAAATATTTAGAGAAATAAATATTTCATTTGGTCAAAAATGAAGAAAATGGGCAAAGAATAGGTCATATAGGCCATAGTTGGTTCATTTTCGCTCCAAATGCGTCCTAAACCTTTTGCACTTGGTTTGTTTTTGGAATTTCAAGGAATTTATTACTTAGAATAACCATAATTAACGTTTTTTAGAGAAATAAATATTTCATTTGGTCGAAAAAGAAGGAAATGGGCAAAGAATAGGTCATATAGGCCATAGTTCGTTCATTTTCGCTCCTAATGCGTCCTAAAACTTGATGTGTTTGTTTTTATTGGCATTTCTAGGCCTTTAATCTTTAGAAGAACCATAATTGACATTTTTAGAGAAATAAATAGTTCATTTGGTCGAAAATGAAGGAAATATGCAAAGAATAGGTCATAGAGGCTATAAATGGTTTATTTTCGCTCCAAATGTGTCCCAAAACATAATGACTTGCTTTTTTTTTTTTGTGATTTTAAGGCATGTACTCCTTAGAATAACCATAATTGACATGTTAAGAGAAAGAAATTGTTCATTTGGTCGGAAATGAAGACAATGGGCAAAGAATAGGTCATATAGGCCATAGTTGGTTCATTTTCTCTCTAAATGCATCCCGAAACTTAATGTGTTGTTTTTTTTTTGGCATTTCAAGGCATGTAATCATTAGAATAACAATAATTGACGTTTTTAGAGAAATAAATAGTTCATTTGGTCGAAAATGAAGAAAATGGGCAAGGAATAGGTTATATAGGCCATATTTGGTCCATTTTCGCTCCAAATGCGTCCCGAACATTAGGGACTTGTAATATTTTGTATTTCAAGGCATTTTATCCTTATAATAACCATAATTGAAATTTTTAGAAAAAGAAATACTTCATTTGGTCAAAAATAAAGAAAATGGGAAAAGAATAGGTTATATAGGCCACACTTGGTTCATTTCCGCTCCAAATGCTTCCCAAATATTAATGTGTTTTTTTTTTGGAATTTTAAGGCATTTACTCCTTAGAATAACCATAATTGACATTTATAGAGAAAGAAATAGTTCGTTTGGTCGAATATGAAGACAATGGGCAAAGATTAGGTCATATAGGCCATAGTTGGTTCATTTTCGCTCCAAATGCATCCCAAATCTTAATATGTTGTTTTTTTCTAGAGTTTCAAGGTATGTACTCCTTATATTAACCAAAATTGACATTTTTAGAGAAAGAAACAGTTCATTTAATCGAAAATGAAGAAAATGGGCAAATAATAAATCATATAGGCCGTACTTGGTTCATTTTCGTTCCAAATGCGTCCTAAAACGTAATGTGTTGTTTTTTTTTGGAATTACAAGGCATGTACTCCTTAGAATAACCATAATTGAAATTTTTAGAGAAATAAATAGTTCATTTGGTCAAAAATGAAGAAAATGGTCAAAGAATAGGTCATATAGGCCATAGTTGGTTCATTTTTGCTCCAAATACATCCCAAAACTTAATGACTTGATTTTTTTTTTTGTGATTTCAAGGCATGTACTCTTTAAAATAACCATAATTGACATGTTTAGAGAAATAAATATTTCATTTGGTTGAAAATGAAGAAAATGGGCAAAGAATAGGTCATATAGGCCATAGTTGGTTCATATTCGCTCCAAATGCGTCCTGAACCTTTTGCACTTGGTTTTTTTTGGAATTTCATGGCATTTATTCCTTAGAAAAACCATTATTAACGTTTTTAGAGAAAGAAATAGTTCATTTGGTCGAAAAAGAAGGAAATGGGCAAAGAATGGGTCATATAGGCCATAGTTCGTTCATTTTCGCTCCAAATGCGTCCTAAAACTCTATGTGTTTGTTTTTATTGGCATTTCTAGGCCTTTAATATTTAGAAGAACCATATTTGACATGTTTTGAGAAAGAAATAGTTCATTTGGTTTAAAATGAAGGAAATGGGCAATGAGTAGGTCATAGAGGCCATAAATGGTTGATTTTCGCTCCAAATGCGTCCCAAAACATAATGACTTGGTTTTTTTTTTTGTGATTTTAAGGAATTTACTCCTTATAATAACCATAAATGACATTTTAAGAGAACGAAATTTTTTATTTGGTCGAAAATGAAGACAATGGGCAAAGAATAGGTCATATAGGCCATAGTTGGTTCATTTTCGCTCCAAATGCATCCCGAAACTTAATGTGTTGTTTTTTTTTTTTGGCATTTCAAGGCATGTAATCCTTAGAATAACCATAATTGACATTTTTAGTGATATAAATAGTTCATTTGGTCGAAAATGAAGAAAATTGCCAAGGAATAGGTTATATAGGCCATAGTTGGTCCATTTTCACTCCAAATGCGTCCTGAACATTAGTGACTTGTAATATTTTGCATTTCAAGGCATTTTCTCCTTAGAATAACCATAATTGACATTTTTAGAAAAAGAAATACTTCATTTGGTAAAAAATAAAGAAAATGGGCAAAGAAAAGGTCATATAGGCCATAGTTGTTTCATTTTCGCTCCAAATGCGTCCCAAATATTAATGTGTTGTTTTTCATCGGAATTTCAAGGCATTTACTCCTTAGAATAACCATAATTGACATTTATAGGGAAAGAAATAGTTCATTTGGTCGAATATAAAGAAAATGGGCAAAGAATAAGTCATATAGGCCATAGTTGGTTCATTTTCGCTCCAAATGCATCTCAAATCTTAAAATGTTGTTTTTTTCTGGAGTTTCAAGGCATGTACTCCTTATAATAACCAAAATTGACATTTTTAGAGAAAGAAATAGTTCATTTGGTCGAAAATGAAGAAAATGGGCAAATAATAAATCATATAGGCCGTAGTTGGTTCATTTTCGTTCCAAATGCGTCCTAAAACGTAATGTGTTGTTTTGTTTGGAATTACAAGGCATGTACTCCTTAGAATAACCATAATTGACATTTTTAGAGAAATAAATAGTTCATTTGGTCGAAAATGAAGAAAATGGTCAAAGAATAGGTCATATAGGCCATAGTTGGTTCATATTCGCTCCAAATGCGTCCTAAACCTTTTGCACTTGGTTTGTTTTTGGAATTTCAAGGAATTTATTACTTAGAATAACCATAATTAACGTTTTTAGAGAAATAAATATTTCATTTGGTCGAAAAAGAAGGAAATGGGCAAAGAATAGGTCATATAGGCCATAGTTCGTTCATTTTCGCTCCTAATGCGTCCTAAAACTTGATGTGTTTGTTTTTATTGGCATTTCTAGGCCTTTAATCTTTAGAAGAACCATAATTGACATTTTTAGAGAAATAAATAGTTCATTTGGTCGAAAATGAAGGAAATATGCAAAGAATAGGTCATAGAGGCTATAAATGGTTTATTTTCGCTCCAAATGTGTCCCAAAACATAATGACTTGCTTTTTTTTTGTGATTTTAAGGCATGTACTCCTTAGAATAACCATAATTGACATGTAAAGAGAAAGAAATTGTTCATTTGGTCGGAAATGAAGACAATGGGCAAAGAATAGGTCATATAGGCCATAGTTGGTTCATTTTCTCTCTAAATGCATCCCGAAACTTAATGTGTTGTTTTTTTTTTGGCATTTCAAGGCATGTAATCATTAGAATAACAATAATTGACGTTTTTAGAGAAATAAATAGTTCATTTGGTTGAAAATGAAGAAAATGGGCAAGGAATAGGTTATATAGGCCATATTTGGTCCATTTTCGCTCCAAATGCGTCCCGAACATTAGGGACTTGTAATATTTTGTATTTCAAGGCATTTTATCCTTATAATAACCATAATCGAAATTTTTAGAAAAAGAAATACTTCATTTGGTCAAAAATAAAGAAAATGGGAAAAGAATAGGTTATATAGGCCACACTTGGTTCATTTTCGCTCCAAATGCTTCCCAAATATTAATGTGTTTTTTTTTGGGAATTTTAAGGCATTTACTCCTTAGAATAACCATAATTGACATTTATAGAGAAAGAAATAGTTCATTTGGTCGAATATGAAGAAAATGGGCAAAGATTAGGTCATATAGGCCATAGTTGGTTCATTTTCGCTCCAAATGCATCCCAAATCTTAATATGTTGTTTTTTTCTGGAGTTTCAAGGTATGTACTCCTTATATTAACCAAAATTGACATTTTTAGAGAAAGAAATAGTTCATTTGGTCGAAAATGAAGAAAATGGGCAAATAATAAATCATATAGGCCGTACTTGGTTCATTTTCGTTCCAAATGCGTCCTAAAACGTAATGTGTTGTTTTTTTTGGAATTACAAGGCATGTACTCCTTAGAATAACCATAATTGACATTTTTAGAGAAATAAATAGTTCATTTGGTCGAAAATGAAGAAAATGGTCAAAGAATAGGTCATATAGGCCATAGTTGGTTCATTTTTGCTCCAAATGCATCCCAAAACTTAATGACTTGATTTTTTTTTTTTGTGATTTCAAGGCATGTACTCTTTAAAATAACCATAATTGACATTTTTAGAGAAATAAATATTTCATTTGGTTGAAAATGAAGAAAATGGGCAAAGAATAGGTCATATAGGCCATAGTTGGTTCATATTCGCTCCAAATGCGTCCTGAACCTTTTGCACTTGGTTTTTTTTTGGAATTTCATGGCATTTATTCCTTAGAAAAACCATTATTAACGTTTTTAGAGAAAGAAATAGTTCATTTGGTCGAAAAAGAAGGAAATGGGCAAAGAATGGGTCATATAGGCCATAGTTCGTTCATTTTCGCTCCAAATGCGTCCTAAAACTCTATGTGTTTGTTTTTATTGGCATTTCTAGGCCTTTAATATTTAGAAGAACCATATTTGACATGTTTTGAGAAAGAAATAGTTCATTTGGTTTAAAATGAAGGAAATGGGCAATGAGTAGGTCATAGAGGCCATAAATGGTTGATTTTCGCTCCAAATGCGTCCCAAAACATAATGAATTGGTTTTTTTTTTGTGATTTTAAGGAATTTACTCCTTATAATAACCATAAATGACATTTTAAGAGAACGAAATTTTTCATTTGGTCGAAAATGAAGACAATGGGCAAAGAATAGGTCATATAGGCCATAGTTGGTTCATTTTCGCTCCAAATGCATCCCGAAACTTAATGTGTTGTTTTTTTTTTTGGCATTTCAAGGCATGTAATCCTTAGAATAACCATAATTGACATTTTTAGTGATATAAATAGTTCATTTGGTCGAAAATGAAGAAAATTGCCAAGGAATAGGTTATATAGGCCATAGTTGGTCCATTTTCGCTCCAAATGCGTCCCGAACATTAGTGACTTGTAATATTTTGCATTTCAAGGCATTTTCTCCTTAGAATAACCATAATTGACATTTTTAGAAAAAGAAATACTTCATTTGGTAAAAAATAAAGAAAATGGGCAAAGAAAAGGTCATATAGGCCATAGTTGTTTCATTTTCGCTCCAAATGCGTCCCAAATATTAATGTGTTGTTTTTCATCGGAATTTCAAGGCATTTACTCCTTAGAATAACCATAATTGACATTTATAGGGAAAGAAATAGTTCATTTGGTCGAATATAAAGAAAATGGGCAAAGAATAAGTCATATAGGCCATAGTTGGTTCATTTTCGCTCCAAATGCATCTCAAATCTTAAAATGTTGTTTTTTTCTGGAGTTTCAAGGCATGTACTCCTTATAATAACCAAAATTGACATTTTTAGAGAAAGAAATAGTTCATTTGGTCGAAAATGAAGAAAATGGGCAAATAATAAATCATATAGGCCGTAGTTGGTTCATTTTCGTTCCAAATGCGTCCTAAAACGTAATGTGTTGTTTTGTTTGGAATTACAAGGCATTTACTCCTTAGAATAACCATAATTGACATTTTTAGAGAAATAAATAGTTCATTTGGTCGAAAATGAAGAAAATGGTCAAAGAATAGGTCATATAGGCCATAGTTGGTTCATTTTTGCTCCAAATGCATCCCAAAACTTAATGACTTGATTTTTTTTTTTGTGATTTCAAGGCATGTACTCTTTAAAATAACCATAATTGACATGTTTAGAGAAATAAATATTTCATTTGGTTGAAAATGAAGAAAATGGGCAAAGAATAGGTCATATAGGCCATAGTTGGTTCATATTCGCTCCAAATGCGTCATGAACCTTTTGCACTTGGTTTTTTTTTGGAATTTCATGGAATTTATTCCTTAGAAAAACCATTATTAACTTTTTTAGAGAAAGAAATAGTTCATTTGGTCGAAAAAGAAGGAAATGGACAAAGAATGGGTCATATAGGCCATAGTTCGTTCATTTTCGCTCCAAATGCGTCCTAAAACTCTATGTGTTTGTTTTTATTGGCATTTCTAGGCCTTTAATCTTTAGAAGAACCATAATTGACATGTTTTGAGAAAGAAATAGTTCATTTGGTTTAAAATGAAGGAAATGGGCAATGAGTAGGTCATAGAGGCCATAAATGGTTGATTTTCGCTCCAAATGCGTCCCAAAACATAATGACTTGGTTTTTTTTTTGGTGATTTTAAGGAATTTACTCCTTATAATAACCATAAATGACATTTTAAGAGAACGAAATTTTTCATTTGGTCGAAAATGAAGACAATGGGCAAAGAATAGGTCATATAGGCCATAGTTGGTTCATTTTCGCTCCAAATGCATCCCGAAACTTAATGTGTTGTTTTTTTTTTGGCATTTCAAGGCATGTAATCCTTAGAATAACCATAATTGACATTTTTAGTGATATAAATAGTTCATTTGGTCGAAAATGAAGAAAATGGCCAAGGAATAGGTTATATAGGCCATAGTTGGTCCATTTTCGCTCCAAATGCGTCCCGAACATTAGTGACTTGTAATATTTTTCATTTGAAGGCATTTTCTCCTTAGAATAACCATAATTGACATTTTTAGAAAAAGAAATACTTCATTTGGTAAAAAATAAAGAAAATGGGCAAAGAAAAGGTCATATAGGCCATAGTTGTTTCATTTTCGCTCCAAATGCGTCCCAAATATTAATGTGTTGTTTTTCATCGGAATTTCAAGGCATTTACTCCTTAGAATAACCATAATTGACATTTATAGGGAAAGAAATAGTTCATTTGGTCTAATATAAAGAAAATGGGCAAAGAATAAGTCATATAGGCCATAGTTGGTTCATTTTCGCTCCAAATGCATCTCAAATCTTAAAATGTTGTTTTTTTCTGGAGTTTCAAGGCATGTACTCCTTATAATAACCAAAATTGACATTTTTAGAGAAAGAAATAGTTCATTTGGTCGAAAATGAAGAAAATGGGCAAATAATAAATCATATAGGCCGTAGTTGGTTCATTTTCGTTCCAAATGCGTCCTAAAACGTAATGTGTTGTTTTGTTTGGAATTACAAGGCATGTACTCCTTAGAATAACCATAATTGACATTTTTAGAGAAATAAATAGTTCATTTGGTCGAAAATGAAGAAAATGGTCAAAGAATAGGTTATATAGGCCATAGTTCGTTCATTTTCGCACCAAATGCGTCCTAAAACTTGATGTGTTTGTTTTTTTTTGGCATTTTAAGGCATGTACTCCTTAGAATAACCATAATTGACATTTTTAGAGAAATAAATAGTTCATTTGGTCGAAAATGAAGAAAATGGTCAAAGAATAGGTCATATAGGCCACAGTTGGTTCATTTTTGCTCCGAATGCATCCCAAAACTTAATGACTTGATTTTTTTTTTTTTTTTGTGATTTAAAGGCATGCATTCCTTAGAATAACCATAATTGACATGTTTAGAGAAATAAATATTTCATTTGGTCGAAAATGATGAAAAATGGGCAAAAAATAGGTCATATAAGCCATAGTTTGTTCATTTTCGCTCCAAATGCGTCCCAAAACATAATGTGTTTTTTTTTTGGAATTTCAAGGCATGTACTCCTTAGAATAACCATAATTGACATTTTTAGAGAAATAAATAGAAAATTTGGTCGAAAATGAAGAAAATGGTCAAAGAATAGGTCATATAGGCCACAGTTGGTTCATTTTTACTCCAAATGCATCCCAAAACTTAATGACTTGATTTTTTTTTTGTGATTTCAAGGCATGTACTCCTTAGAATATCCATAATTGACATATTTAGAGAAATAAATATTTCATTTGGTCAAAAATGAAGAAAATGGGCAAAGAATAGGTCATATAGGCCATAGTTGGTTCATTTTCACTCCAAATGCGTCCTAAACCTTTTGCACTTGGTTTGTTTTTGGAATTTCAAGGAATTTATTACTTAGAATAACCATAATTAACGTTTTTAGAGAAATAAATAGTTCATTTGGTCGAAAAAGAAGGAAATGGGCAAAGAATAGGTCATATAGGCCATAGTTCGTTCATTTTCGCTCCTAATGCGTCCTAAAACTTGATGTGTTTGTTTTTATTGGCATTTCTAGGCCTTTAATCTTTAGAAGAACCATAATTGACATTTTTAGAGAAATAAATAGTTCATTTGGTCGAAAATGAAGGAAATATGCAAAGAATAGGTCATAGAGGCCATAAATGGTTTATTTTCGCTCCAAATGTGTCCCAAAACATAATGACTTGCTTTTTTTTTGTGATTTTAAGGCATGTACTCCTTAGAATAACCATAATTGACATGATATGGTTCATTTTATCTCTAAATGCATCCCGAAACTTAATGTGTTGTATTTTTTTTGGCATTTCAAGGCATGTAATCATTAGAATAACCATAATTGACGTTTTTAGAGAAATAAATAGTTCATCTGGTCGAAAATAAAGAAAATGGGCAATGAATAGGTTATATAGGCCATAGTTGGTCCATTTTCGCTCCAAATGCGTCCCGAACATTAGGGACTTGTAATATTTTGTACTTCAAGGAATTTTATCCTTATAATAACCATAATTGAAATTTTTAGAAAAAGAAATACTTCATTTGGTCAAAAATAAAGAAAATGGGAAAAGAATAGGTTATATAGGCCACACTTGGTTGATTTTCGCTCCAAATGCTTCCCAAATATTAATGTGTTGTTTTTCTTTGGAATTTTAAGGCATTTACTCCTTAGAATAACCATAATTGACATTTATAGAGAAAGAAATAGTATATTTGGTCGAATGTGAAGAAAATGGGCAAAGATTAGGTCATATAGGCCATAGTTGGTTCATTTTCGTTCCAAATGCATCTCAAATCTTAATATGTCGTTTTTTTCTGGAGTTTCAAGGTATTTACTCCTTATAATAACCAACATTGACATTTTTAGAGAAAGAAATAGTTCATTTGGTCGAAAATGAAGAAAATGGGCAAATAATAAATCATATAGGCCGTAGTTGGTTCATTTTCGTTCCAAATGCGTCCCAAAACGTAATGTGTTGTTTTTTTTGGAATTTCAAGTCATGTACTCCTTATAATAACCATAATTAACATTTTTAGAGAAATAAATCATTTGGTCGAAAATGAAGAAAATAGGCAAAAAATAGGTCATATAGGCCATAGTTGGTTCAATTTCGCTCCAAATGCGTCCCGAACCTTTGGGCCTTTTTTTTTTTGGAATTTCAAGGCATGTACTCCTTAGAATAACCATAATTAATGTTTTTAGAGAAAGAAATAGTTCATTTAGTCGAAAAAGAAGGAAATGGGCAAAGAATAGGTCATATAGGCCATAGTTCGTTCATTTTCGCTCTAAATGCGTCCTAAAACTTGATGTGTTTGTTTTTTATGGTATTTCAAGTCATTTACTCCTTAGAATAACCATATTTGACATGTTTAGAGAAATAAATAGTTCATTTGGTCGAAAATGAAGGAAATGGGCAAAGAATAGGTCATAGAGGCCATATAGGGTTCATTTTCGCTCCAAATGCGTCCCAAAACTTAATGACTTGCTTTTTTTTTTTTATTTGGAATTTCAAGGCATGTACTCCTTAGAATAACCATAATTGACATGTTTAGAGAAATAAATAGTTCATTTGGTTGAAAATGAAGAAAATGGGCAAAGAATAGGTTATAGAGGCCAAAGTTGGTTCATTTTCGCTCCAAATGCGTCTCAAAACTTAACGAGTTTTTTTTTTTTTTTTTTTTTTTTTTTTTTTTTGTGATTTCAAGGCTTGTACTCCTTAGAATAACCATAATTGACGTGTTTAGAGAAAGAAATTGTTCATTTGGTCGAAAATGAAGAAAATGGGCAAATAATAGGTCATATAGGCTATGGTTGGTTCATTTTCGCTCCAAATGCGTCCCGATCCTTAGTGACTTGTTTTTTTTGGCATATTAAGGAATTTTCTCCTTAGAATAACCATAATTGACGTGTTTATAAAACTAAATAGTTCATTTGGTCAAAAATGAAGAAAATGGGCAAAGAATAGGTCATATAGGACATAGTTGGTTCATTTTCGCTCCTAATGCGTCCCAAAACTTAATGTGTTGTATTTTTTTGGCATTTCAAGGCATGTACTCCTAAAACTATGTACATTTTAAATGTTTGGATGAGAAATGGGAAGATTAGCTACGAAATAGAGAAAATGGACAACATTGAAGTCACTTAGGCCATACTTGGTGCGTTTTTCATGAATATTTTACGTAAAACTTTGTTACTTTGTTTTTTTTTTTGTCAATTCAAGCACTTTAGACCTAAAACTATGTTTATTTGATATTGAATGAGAAATGTTACTTGGTTAATATATATATATATATATATATATATATATATATATATATATATATATATATATATATATATAATTGTTTTTGCACAAAAACCATTAATTTTATTCTGTCGTTAATATAAGAAGCAGGAGTGCAGGTATCAAAGGGTACCAATGTGCCGTAGGAAAATAGTCAAACTCGAAAAAGTTTCGTCGTTATTTCCGTCGCAAAGTTCCTACAGATTTAAAATCCGTCACAATGGGTATAAGTTTCCGACGGACTTTTCCGTCGGTAAGTTGCGACGGAAATATATCCGTAGGAAGTTTGTGACGGAAAATTCTGTAGGAACGTTGCCTGCTTCCTACGGAAATATCCGTCGGAACGAGCTTAGCTTCCAACGAAATATTCCATCTGTTTAGGGTAAAATTACCCTAGACACGTGGCCAAATAAAAGCTTGCCACGTGTCAACCTAT
Source organism: Chenopodium quinoa (assembly GCF_001683475.1). Lineage (NCBI taxonomy): Eukaryota > Viridiplantae > Streptophyta > Magnoliopsida > Caryophyllales > Amaranthaceae > Chenopodium > Chenopodium quinoa. Next base: position 460,915 of record NW_018744825.1, read on the forward strand.
CAATGGTTAGTAAACAGGCTAATCAGCCTGTGACACGTGTCCTTGTACCCTAATTGAGGTACAGTTCTCCCCTTATATAAATAGCAGGGGTAGACCTCATTTATGGGGGGATTCATTTTTTCCAACCACCAACCAAACACAAATCCCCTTGCAAATGCTCTCAAATAGAGAATAATTTATCGCTTATTTCCTCATTAAGAAAGATTCTAACTTAATCTTCGGAGGCAGAACACCCTAGCCCCAGCCAGAGTTTTTCATTACTTGTGCAGGTACAGGCAAAGGAAGGAGCATACTAGGAAATTGTAACTCTCCCGTAGGACACATAAAAAACCCCCAAACATTTGGCGCCGTCTGTGGGGAGAGTACTTTCTAGATGACTTCAGAACCTGTACTGCTGGGTAAAGGTAGTCAACCTGCTGGTGAGGCTGAGGTCCACTCGGACCAAGATACAGCCGATAACAATGAGGTTGAAACTTACACCGCCGCCGATGGTTCTTTTAGAACCAAGCATACTCGTTCCAAAGACAAAAGGGAACGGGCAAAGCAGCAGGCAGGCCCAAGCCATCCCGTTAGGGGACCGCTTGGGTTAACTCCTGCTTCAGGAGGAGCCACCCCAGTCTCCAGGGACGAACTCATAAGCATGATTATGAGTTTCAAAGGAGAAATCAAAGGCCTTCTAGATAACACAGCCGGCCCCCGTAGGGGTCAGGCGGAAGAAAGACGTCTTGGAAAAAAGACGGCCTAGACAGTGAAAGGTAGAGCGTCTACCCTACACCCGAAGTCAAAGGTGCCGGCTAGGCCCATTGATTTCTCAAAGATTCACACTCCCATGGATGGAGCCAGAAAACCCGTCCGACACATACAGTCGGATGGAACAAAGAAAGTCTATTCTGATGCTCGGAAGCTCATTCAGGGTAAAAAGACTCAGCAGCGCTCCGAGTCGGCATCAACATCGACCTTTCGAGACAGCTTCAATGTCACATCTGGGAGGCACTCGAGAACAAACAACGACAACCGAACGAGCGAGGTTTCCGCTCGATCCGGCCCTCATATCATCCAACCGGCATTGCATGGGACACCATACATGCCTTTTGGATATCCATATTCACAGCCGGGTCTTTTCGGGGGGCAGCAGTAGCCGCCTGTCCAGCCTATGGACTAGCAGCTCCGGCTGCTCAACCTTGGGGAACAGCGAACGGCGTTTTCCAAGGAAATCATCGAGATGGCCCAGCCGCCAAAAATTAAAAACGTGTTGGTGGGTGCCTATGATGGTACCACCAACCCGGAAGATCACCTCATGGCATACACCAACCTGATGTATTTGCAGGGTTTGGATGATGCCTCATGGTGTAGGTGCTTCCCGGCAACGTTGAAAGGGATTGCTCAACGTTGGTTTGGCAACCTCCCAGCCTGATGCATCAATAATTTTAGGACGTTGGCCTACTAGTTTACGTCCAACTTTTCTATGAATATTCCTGCCAAGAAAACAAGCCTTGATCTAGGGGCATTTCAGCAGGGAGATAAGGAAGGGCTCCGGTCATATGTCAGGCGGTTTAACCTGATGAGGATCCAAATCCATGGATTGTCTGATGATGTTGCCTACACTAATTTCTTTAAAGGCCTAAAAGATGGGTCAACTTTTAAGTTTGACTTGGTTAGGAAGAGGGTCTCTACTCTTCACGAGGCGCTTATGAAGGCGGAGGCTTACATTCAAGCAATGGAACTCTGTGCTGTGAAACTTCCAACGGACTACAAAAGATCCGACAAAAAAGAGAATCGGCCTACCCAGCCGACCAAAAAGGTAGAAAATAAGAGAAAGGGGGTATGGGCAGCAGACCCATTCGGACAACCTTTCCAGAAAAGAAAGAGGTCGGATCTATATGTGCCAAAGTATGAATTCAACAAGGATTGTGCCTCCATTCTCAAAGAAGTAAGGGACTGGTTGAATCTTGAAAAACTGGCTCCCATGAAGAGTCCCATGAGCGCCCGGGGTAAGAGCAAATATTGCCTTTTTCATGAAGAAATTAGCCATGATACTGAGGGTTGTTTTAGCCTCAGGCGGCTCTTTGACTGGCTCGTTGATGAAGGGGATCTCAATTCCTATTTATCCAAGTCAAAGGGTGCTCCCAAGCAAGTAAAAGGACCACCCCCAAAGACATCGGCTAATCAATCCGATACGGATGAGGATGCCATCCTAACCATAGCCGGTGGATTTGCGGGAGGTGGGCCTATCATTCGGGGCACGAAGGATAACATTAGGAAACTGGCCAACTCAGTGGATGAGGGCCAGTTGTCTAAATATTCATTTCCGGAAGTTAATATCTCCGAGAAAGATAGAGGAGAGGTCAGGCGGCCTCATGATGACCCCATAGTCATCGAGTGCAAAATCGCCAATCAACGAGTTAGTCAGATCTTAATTGATACTGGGAGCTCATCTGACCTCATAAGCTACCGGTGCTTGGAAAAACTCAAGTACAAGCCTAGTAGCATGCATCCGGCCTCATACCCTCTTGTTGGCTTTGGGGGAGGAGTAGTACATCCGGTGGGCATGATTGATCTACCCATCCGGTTCGGAGAAAAGGGAAAGGGCTGGCACATGGTTGTCAAGTTTCTTGTTGTAGGAGAGCTGACTGCCTACAACTTGATTATTGGCCGCCCAACCCTTAACATCTCAAAGCAGTCATCATCCCATCTCTAATGTTGATTAAGTTTGAAAGGGATGATGGCACAGTCGGTTCCTTGAGTGGGGACCAAAAGATGGCGAGAGAATGTTACCTCTCGGACATCAAACCAACGCTTGACACAGACGGTCAAGAGAAAGAAATAGTTGAACTTGACGACTGTGATCAAAGCTCATCGGCTATTAAGCCAGCCGGTAAAAAGAGAAAGGCGGACCAAATGGCGCCAGTAAAGGAGAAACAATAGCAATCATTGTCAGGGGAGATGCCAGACGACCTTCCCCCCTAGCCGGCTGGAGAAATAATTGACATTGTCCTTGAAGACAGCCGGCTAGACAGAACCGTCAAAATTGGGACGGTTGCTTTTGAAAACTTGGGACCTGACTTGCTCCTTTTGCTGAAGGAGTTCAAAGATGTGTTTGCCTTTGAAGTAGAAGAGATGCCGGGTGTAAGTCCGGATCTTTCTGTTCATAAACTCACTGTGGATCCTAAGAAGAAGCCGGTCAGGAAAAAGAAAAGGAACCATGGCGAGGAAAGGTCACAGGCGGCAGCAACTGAGGTCAAGAAACTCTTAGATGCTGGGTTCATACGGCAATTCTTCTACCCGGATTGGGTAGCCAATGTTGTCCTTGTGAAAAAGCCGAATGGAACCTGACAGATGTGCGTAGATTACACGGACTTAAACAGAGCTTGTCCGAAAGATAGCTACCCGCTTCCAAAGATCGACCATTTGGTAGACTCTACAGCCAGTCATGCTCTGATGAGTTTTATGGATGCCTATTCCGGCTTCCATCAGATACCCTTGTGGAAGAAAGACCAAGAAAAGACGACTTTCGTCACAGATCAAGGGCTACACTGCTACACGGTGATGCCGTTTGGGTTGAAGAATGCGCCTGCCACTTTCCAACGAATGATGAACTCAGTCTTTTATGATCAGATTGGAAGGAATGTGGAGGCGTACATCGATGACATGATAGTTAAATCGAAACTACAGGCGGATCATCTAGCTGACCTCCGAGAAACCTTCACCACCCTCAGGCGGCATAAAGTCATGTTAAACCCGAAAAAATGCGTCTTTGGAGTTGAGTTTGGGAAGTTTCTCGGATTTTTGATTGATCAGATAGGCATAGAGGCCAATTTGGACAAAGTACAGGCGGTGATTGACATGCAGTCGCCTCGTACCGTCAGGGAGGCTCAAAAGCTTACCGGTTGTCTGGCGGCATTGGGAAGATTCCTCAGCCGTTCAGGTGACAAGTGCCTGTATTTTTTTCAAGCAATCAAAAAGAGGTCAAGGTTTGAATGGGGTGAAGAGGCTAAGGTGGCATTTCAAAGGCTGAAGCAACACTTTCATTCTTTGCCAAGATTAGTGAGTCCCCTACCCCAGGAGGCTCTCTACATGTACTTAGCCGTCTCAGATCATTCCTTAAGTGCCGTTCTCCTTGCTGAGAGAGACGGCAACCAGCTCCCGGTCTACTTTATAAGCCATGTCCTCCGGAATGCTGAACTTCGCTATCCCATGATCGAAAAATTCGGTCTGGCTTTGTTCAAAGCAGTCAAGCGGTTGAAACCTTATTTCATGGCTCATCCGGTTACCGTCTATACTGACCAACCGCTCAAAAGTCCTATGACCACTTTAGAGTCATCTGGAAAAATGATTAAATGGACGGTGGAAATTCAAAGTCTAGAAATCACTTTCGAACCTAGGCGGCAGTGAAGGGTCAGGCGTTTTCCGACTTCATTGTTGAAATGAAAAGACCGATACAGCCGGATAATACTGATCAACTTTGGAAAGTATATGTAGACGGGAGCTCTAATGTGAATGGTTGTGGGGCAGGCGTAATTTGTCATTCTCCAGAGGGGGACAAATACGAATATTCTCTACGATTCAAATTTCAAGCTTCAAATTATGAAGCTGAATACGAGGCCCTGCTAGCCATTGATGTGTAAGGCAGCCGGGGCAAGAAAAGTTGACGCCTATTCTGATTCTCAACTCATCGTTAGCCAGTACAACGGTGATTATGAGGCCACCCATCTGGTGATGGTTAAGTATCCTCAGGCGGTCAAGGAGGAGGCTGGGGCATTTGATGAATTCAATCTAAGTCAAGTACCCATGTCTTAGAATAATCAGGCGGATGCACTATCAAAATTGGCATCATCCGCCACATGTGATACGCCTAGGTCATTCTTCTAGGAAGTCATGGAAAAGAAAAGCATTGAACATGATCCCATTAGAGTTCTAGATCGAAGCTCCACTTGGATGGACCCCATCTGGGATTACTTAGTAGATGACACTCTACCGGGTGTCTCATCAGAAGCGGCCGCTCTTAAAAGACGAGCATTGAGCTTCGTAATGCACAAAGGTGAACTCTTCCGGAAGGGTTACCTGCAGCCGCTATTCAAATGTGTTACCCAGAAAGGGGAAAGGAAATACTAGAAGATCTGCATGCCGGCTTCTGTGGATCACACATTGGCGGTAAGACTCTTGCCAAAAGAGCCAGGCGGCAGGGATACTTTTGGCCCACTCTCGAGGCAGACGGATTAAATTTGGTAAAAAGACAAGTGCCAGAAGTTTGGTCGGCTGATCCGACAGCCGACCACTGATTTAACGGCTAGTCATCTCCTTCATCTGGAGAAATGTCATCACCCAGTTCGGTGTACCTATGTCAATGGTCTTTGACAATGGCCCCCAGTTCGAAACGCCTGTCCTAAAGACTTGGTTGCAAGATCAAGGGATTTCCCATTACTTTGCATTCGTTGGCCGTCCTCAAGCAAACGGTCAGATTGAAACTTTTAACAAGCTCATCTCAGGCGGCATAAAGAAGAAGATTGAAAAAGTAGGAGGTCTTTGGGCAGAGGAACTGACTCATGTTCTTTGGTCTATCAGAACTATTGAGAAGGGATCAACCGGAGAAACTCCATTTCTTATGGCATATGGCACAAAGGCGGTGCTTCCCATTGAATTATATGAGCCAACACTTCGAATCATGTTATATGATGAAGAGGCAAATTGGGAAGCCATGCGCCTGGCTTTGGATACTCTTCCTTAAAGAAGGGGCAATGCCGCCTTACGTCATGAAATCTACCGTCTGCGAATGATGAGGGCCTACAACAAAAGGGTGCGCAAACACCCCCTCAAAATTGGAGATTTTGTTTTACGAAAGCTTGAGGCAACCGCTAGAGCGAACAAACAAGGGAAACTGACCCCAAACTGGGAAGGACCCTACCGGATTCTTGAAGAAGTTAGAAACAGCACATACCGCCTGGAAACCCCGGACGGAATGCGGCTGCCTCGTACCTGGAATGTAGATAACTTGAAAAAGTACTACTTCTAAGGAATTTGTAATTTTTTGTAAATAGTATTGAAATGTGAAAGCATATAATTTCCATTCATACAATTGTATTAGCACCTGTCTAGTGCAAAAACACAGACAGAAGAACACTTATTAAAAACCACTGCTCCAAAAAGAGCAGTCATCTGGCGACACCCATCCGGGTTAAATCGTTGAAGAGAACAGCTCCCTTTTGGGAGGTACATTGTTCTAGCGATCAAATGACTCAAACGACATTTACTTAAAAGAAACTCACAGCCGTTAGAAATGATCCTTTGCATCTAGGATTCATCCGGCAAGGACCCAAAAGTGGTCTATCCGGCAAAGTAAAAAACCGGGTTTTATCTAAAAGCCACCCAAACGGTTTTTATAACCCATCCGGCTGCCAATGAAACGGCTACCTGTTTACCGTTGGAATAAACAGTTAGCCAATTCAGGGGCATTTTCTTGTACCAGCCGGAGTAAGAGTAGATCAACTATTGATCACCTATCCGGCTACCAATGAAACGACTGCCTTTTTACCGACGGAGTAAACAGTTAGCCATTTCAGGGGCATATCATGGTATCATCACTTCATCCGGCGAAAAATAGAACGGCTGCTCATTTACCGTTGGATCAAATAAATAGCCATTCTACTATTGGAAGAATATTAACCGGATGAGTAGTAGAAACTTGTAATACTTGTAGAAATTGCATAAATAAAAAATGCAAATAATAGAGAGAATATAAAATAGCAAAACCGACTGCGTCGGCTAGTAGATTAAAAAGAATTTTTTCAAATGTTAACCGGACCCCCGTCCGGGAAAGTTACATGAAAACTACTCGGCTCATAGGCCGGAAAGGAAAAAAGATAGAAAGAAAATGTTTATGGTTGTTATTGCTGTTGAGGTTGTTGTTGTTGTTGAGTTTGCTGCTGCTGATGCTCCGGCTGCTAAGTTGGATCGACTAGAACTTCGGCCGACTGCTCCACCACTTCTTGCTCATCCTTTACTGGCGCTTCTTAATTAGCCCCATCCGGTTGAATCTCTGTGTTGCGTTCAACCCACTCGTCAAAAGCGGTAGGGGGGTCAGCGCCGAGTACCTTTGCCTCATAAACCTCAGAGGCATAATGGTATCGAAGATTCCAGTATTCATACTCGAAGTCCGAATGGATGAGGTTCCAAGCCAGCTTCATGCGCTCTTCACAGTCGGCCTCATTTTCTTCAATCAGGCGGAGTTGTTCCTTTTCCAGCTCTTTCTTATGAGCCGCCTGATTGTTTGCAAGTTAAGTTACCAGCCGACTGTTGTCCTTCCGGAGATCAGCATTCTCCTTGTCAGCATTCCCCATAGCTTTAAGGTCAGTTTGAAGATTTTTTACTTGCAACTCAAGCTCATCAACTCTCTTCACAGCTGCCTCTCCAGCCTCAGCCGCCTTCCTCAGCAGTTCCTCCTGTTGCAACTTCCTTTGTTTAGTGTCCAAGTCATATGAAAGGGCATTGAATTGGCAAATGTCAATAAGTTCAGCTGCGCGCTTCTGAGCGTCTCTTACCTCCTCCTGCTTCTTACGCAGAGGGACGCTAAGCCCATCAACTCTCAGCAGCGTCTGCGATATCAGTTGGGAAAAGTGTTAGGAAAGATTAAAGACAAAATACTTGCATCCGGTAAAAAAGATTATTGCTTAAACATAGGTCATCCAATTTTATGTACCTCAGCAAGAAGAGAAGTGATCCAGTCAAGATTGACTGTGTGCACAGTCGGCACAGCTTCCCTCTCAGACCGAGTAATGGTCTTAACCATCCTCTTAGCATATTACTGATAGTTTGGACGGCTAGAGGTTGTATCTGCAAGCATAAAATCATCTGTAAGGTATTGGGCATATGCCTCGCCAATATTCAGGCGTTGTCCAGAAGAATGCCTGGATTGGCTTGCTTGGGTTTTTACTATCATATGCTCAAGCGGCCAGGGGGAATCAAAGGCTGAAGTTTTACCTTTTTCAGACTGTGGGGTCAAAGCCCCCCTAACCACTAATGAACCGGAGCCCGTCTGAGTAAGAGCATCCGGTCTTGCTGACTCCACCACCATTTCAAAGTGGGGAGAGAATTGCAGGCTTTTTCCTGCTGTTGTTGGCCTGTCCTTGTCAGGCGTCTTCTTTGTATGACCAGCAGCTAGGGCAGGAGTCGCCACCCTAGGCACTTTGGCGGGTGGCTTGGGAATAATCCCAGCCGGTCGTTTCTGCATACTCGCTACAGAGCGAGGTACGACTTGGCTCCCGGCCTAAAAACGGTCAGAGAAGATGCATCCGATTAAAACCATGTACCGAGAAAAAGGGTACATCCGGCAAAAGAAGAATAAACTGTAAACAGAAATATGGTAAAGAAAAGACTACCCCGGCATTTTTGGCGGCCAGCGCCGCCTTCTTCTCTTCCAATTTCTTCTTCCTCAAAAGAATGGAAGAAGTAGCCGGTGTCTTCTCTGGTGGCACCATTCTTTTTGCTTCTTCTACAAAAAAAAAAAAGAAAGAAGGAAACATGGTTAGAGATCACACAAAGTATACCCATCCGGGAAAGATTTGATGAATCAGTGAACCTACCCTTCTTAAACATGGTACTTAAATTACAAAGGGACAAAAAGCCCTCATCCCTAAACCAATCCGGATGGGGCACCCAAAATTTGGGAACTATGATCTCGCTCCCGTCATCTAGTGGAGCGGTTGTCTTTAGAAAGAGACCTCTCTCCATTATTTGGTCCCAAGCCTCAGTCGGTACTCTAGGGAGAGCGCATTTTCTTCCCAGCAATGCCGGATGCTTATTGTATCTGCGCAGCCGGTGGTTAAGTTGGGGAGATGGGGAAGAGACGACATAAAATTTACTCTTCCAATTACTCCATTTGGACGGCTTGTCCAAAGTCATCATATACTCCGGAAGCGTGGTGAGAGTGTACCACGCATTCCACCCACCCGGCGCTCTGCTTAAATAATGCATATGCACAAATGCTTCCCAGCTTGGCTTGACTTTTTGCAGCTCACAGGCGGCAATATATCCAAGTATGTTGACCCATGAGTTGGGGGTCAACTGCCATACGCCCAAGTCATACCCCCTTAGTATGGCTTTAATGCAGTGGTGAAGGGGGAAACGGAGGCCAGCTGTGAATGCCGCCTCATAGCAGCCAAAGTAGTTGTCGGCATTGTCCACGTCGTCGGTCCAAACGACGCTTGCCTCTACAGGCGGGACAACCACTTCCCATTCCTTCCCAACCAGCTTCTTCTTTAAGAAAGCAGGGAGTGTGGCGTTTAAAGTGACCACATCCCTGGCGGACATGGTCATATTAGTCGGGTCGCCCTTAGCCGGCCATTTGTAGGCCTTCTCGTCAATACGAGCCGCCTCCTCAGAAGACCCTTCATCAGAGCCAGAGTCGGACTCCTCATTATCGGTTGATCTCTCGCTAGATCCCTCCTCGGATTCTTCACCGGATCCCTCTCGGGATTCCTCAGTGTTGGAACCAGAGTTATCTAAGATACTGTCACCCGGTGTGCTAGGTGTATTCGGGGAATTTTGCGGAACCTCTTCATTAGGACCCATCTCAGTCGGTTCCTCGGCTTGTTCTTGATTTATAGGGTTAGCCGGATCAACGGCTGCATCATCGGACTTGTAATCGGGATCCCTTGCCGTCTGTTTAACCCGGGCCATTATGTCCTGCACATGAACAAAGACGGTCGGACTCAATGTAGGTGAAGGTTGTTCCAAGCACCCCAGACGGCAATCCCAGTCCTAGACTCAGCCGTTCCTGGTGACCGGCTGACCACAGTCGTAGGCTGTGTCGTGTGTGCATTGGTGTAGTCCATATCCTAATACTATGCAACCGGAAATAAAAGAAAGTGGCAAATATGGGATGTAGGCGGTACCTTTCAAATGAGAAATTTGAAAGAGTTGGCTTGAAGTCACCTCAGGCGGGGAACTCCACAAAGTGTTTAAAGCTGAAAAAGACAAAGAAAAATTCTTAGCCGGTTATTCACTATCTCACCCAAAAACACCCCAAACGGTGTAAGGCCGGATGGGGGTTCTTTAAAAACATCTGTAAAGGCTAGCTAGATTATTGTAAAGCTCTTTATGATACCCTAGGCGGTATTCAGCGAGATAGGTCAGAAGTACCCCAGACGGTATAAGAACGGATGGGGGGTTATGATTTGCATTTGTAAAGGCTAGCTAGATTATTGTAAAGCTCTCTATGATACCCTAGGCGGTATTCAACGAGCTAGGTCAGAAGTACCCCAGACGGTATAAGACCGGATGAGGGGTTATGACCTACATTTTTGTAAACTTAGCTAGATAAATTAAAAAGTTCACTGAATAATACCCCAGGCGGTATTCAGTGAGGTAGGATAGAAGTACCCCAAACGGTATAAAACCGGATGGGGGGTTGTGATGGCTCACTCCCTGATACCCCAGACGGTATTTAGGAAGTTGGGTTAGAGATACCCCATCCGGTAAAAATGCCGGATGTAGGTGCTGCAAGCAACATTTAAAGTCAACCATACCCCAAACGGTAAAATACCGGATGAGGGTATAGTAAGACCTGTTTCAAAAAGGCATGTTCAAACAATACCCAGATGGTGAGTCACCGGATGGGGGTGCATTGAACGCATCTTAAAATTTGAAAAGGTCATGAAAATACAAGAATGATGACCCAACCGGCTTTAAAACCGGTTGGGGTTTTTCAAATCATTTCTTGACAAAACAAAAACCCAGGCGGTGTAATACCGGATGGGGGTGCTTTGAATCCTTGTTATTTGAAAGAAGAAGAAAGGATATTGTAGTCTAAACTTGGAAATGGGTCTAGGACCCCCCAGGTGGCTTACCACTCGGATGGGGAAAACATTAAAAAAATCCTCAAAACGAAAGAAGTAAAAGAGAATGAAGAAAGGGATCCGGCACCTTAGAAATTGCAGAGAAACTACTCATCCGATAGCCGGATGTACTTGATGTCAAATTGCCGGATGCAACAAAGCTTGAAAGAAATTAGCAGCCGGTATCAGAGCTCTCTTAGAAATTTTTTGAAAAATATGTAAAGTGTGGAGGAGAGAGGAGGGCATGCCTCCTATTTATAGGAGAGGGGCAGAAGGCGAAACGGTTACTTTCACAGGTGACACGTGGACATGCCACGTCACACCTGTGAGGGGTAGATGTTTAGGGTAAAATTACCCTAGACACGTGGCCAAATAAAAGCTTGCCACGTGTCAACCTATCAACGGTTAGTAAACAGGCTAATCAGCCTGTGATACGTGTCCTTGTACCCTAATTGAGGTACATTTCTCCCCTACTATAAATAGCAGGGGTAGACCTCATTTATGGGGGGATTCATTTTTTCCAACCACTAACCAAACACAAATCCCCTTGCAAACGCTCTCAAATCGAGAATCATTTATTGTCTTATTTCCTCATTAAGAAAGATTCTAACTTAATCTTCGGAGGCGGAACACCCCAGCCCCAGCCGGAGTTTTCCGTTACTTGTGCAGGTACAGGCAAAGGAAGGAGCATACTAGGAAATTGTAACTCTCCCGTAGGACACATAAAAAACCCCCATACACCGTCGAACTTATAAACAGTTCCGACGGAATATTTCGTCGGAATATGAGAAACGTTCCGTCGGAATACAGTCCGTCAGAAGCTTGCGACGGACTTCCCATTCTGGTCAAACAAAGGCTCTGACAAATAAAAATCCGTCGGAAAATCCGTCGGCATGGTCATTTCCGACAGAAAATCCCTCGGTATTGGCCAAAATTCCTACGAAGTGAATTCTGACAACGGTTTCCGACGGAATTCCGTCGGAAACTGCCTTTTCCGACAGATTAAGAGGGTTTTCCGACGGATTTTTTTCCGTCGTAAATGAGGTGTTTTCAAGTAGTGGAGTTTGGCGTGAATGTGAAATTGTAAGAAAGAAAAGAAAAGGAGAAAAGAAGGAATCATAAGCATGGAGGTTTATTGCTTGAAAAAAAAAGAAAAAAAAAAGAGAAGAACAACAAAGAAAAATTTTGATAGAAAAGAAAGTATGTTTGTTCTCAAAAATAATATAAGAAAAAAGTTGATATGAAAAGAAAAAAAAAAGAGTTTGAAGTTGAAAAAAATGTAAAAAGTAGTAGTGGATGTTTCTTGAATAATTTGGGCATGTGCTCCTGTTAATGAGAATAATGGATCGAGGATGTTTATTGATTGCATTTTATAGCTCCCTGTTTAGACTACAATCACCCATATTTCCCAAATTTATTTCTTGCCCACTTCTATCCCGGCCTACATTACAAGCTTGAAAAAAGTCCTTCCGATCTTCGTGCATGGTATTGTGTTCATGTGAAACGAGTCTTTTGTCAAAATGCTGGAGTATATGTCACATTTCGAGTCGACATTTGACTAGGTTGAGCGATAATATAACCCTTTAAACACGCGAGTGTTGTGAGACAGGGGGTTTGCATTATTGGTGGGGATGGTGAGAGATCGAGCTCATTTTTAGCTTGCCACATAAATAGTGTGTTGAGTGACCACCAAGGTGAGATATTCTAGTCATCGATTCTTGAGTTGTACATGGTTGATTTCTCTTGAAAACTATTTAGGTTGATTGATGGTTTGAGTGATTTGATTGGTTGGCTATGATGCTTGTTTGTTTGATTTCGATTTTGAGTCCTTTGTTTAAAATTGCATTATGGGGTGAAGTATGTTTATTTGGTTGTTTGTTATTTTTTATTGCCTTGCTTGAGGACAAGCAAAAGGTTAGCTTGGGGGAATTTGATGTACGTGTTTTATACCATGATTTATCCCGATTTTACAATGTATTCTTGCATAGTTTTAGGCTCTTTGGAGCCAATTCTCGCTAACAATCTCTTCTCTACTGTGTTCGATGAATTTTTGTGAATTTTATAGGAGTGTGAAGTTTCTTGGATGAATCAGGCATGTTTTGGATGTTTATAGAAGAAGTTAGTGCACGAAGAAGAAGGTTTCCCCCATGCCCTGTTGACCCGAGCTTGCCTGGTCAAACAGGGCAAAGAAGGATGAGCAGAATACGAAGTATATGTTGCAGCTTCTAAGTGCCTGGTTGGGCATGTCTCGCCCGGTTGGACCGGGCACTAAAGAATAGGAGTAGCGTTTGAATATCAAAAGGCAGCAATCAATTTAGGAGATGAGCCTCGCGCTCGATCAGGCACCATCGGCCAGTGGGACCGGGCGGAAGGGAGAAGAAGATCAGGGAAGCAGTGCAATGCCGTATCCCTGCTGCCCGATCGGGCACCTCTTGCCCGGTTAGACCATGCACTGTTTCGCGGAGCCGGTTTTACTTATTTTCGAATTTTTATCTTTTTAAGGGTATAAATACCCTTTGTAATCACAATTAGAAAACACGGAGTTAATTCCTTAAGCTTTATTTTTCCCTCTCTAGAACCCTAGTTACCTTCTTTCAAGCATTTTAATTACTCGTTAGATTTAATTATTGTTCATCAACAATTTGAGTTATTTCAATTGAAGCATCATTGGTATTCATCTATTTTCTCTTCTCTTTCAATTATTGTTGTTTTTAATTATGTTTTCTCCATTGATTATTGTTTTAGGGGTTGCTAATATGTGTGAGTAGTTTTTATATTCCAAGATCTAGGGTAGCCCAATTGTGATTGATGCATGAATTGATTCTTTAAATTCTCTAATAACAATTGCGATTATTTATGCTAATTTGATTGTGATTATGCCAATATTAGATTAGAGATAATTAGTATTGTTATTATTCCATAGTTTTAATTATAATGAGAGTTGGGTTTTAACGGATTTGATTAAATCAGTTTAGGGTTTAAGATTCATCACGAGGGTAGTTGAATTGATAATTGGGAAGCGAAGTAAAGCATCTAATGTCTCTAATTTGCATGATTCCATGAGAATAGGCTTGATTGTGGTTAGAGAAGCCATTAATACTCGAGAGAGGTCCTTGGTATTGATTAGGGTTTGCTTTTCCCCATGTTAATTGGATTTGTATGCTAGGGGTAGATAGATAATTGCATTGATCGTAATTGTGGTGATACTTGATCTTGGATGTTTTAGTTCAATGATTTATCACATTCTTTCGATTTATTGAGTTCTTTATATATTAGTTCTTAGAATATTTCACCATTGATTGTTACTTGCATAGTGATAATTTGAGTCTATTTAATTCGGTGAACCTTAATCTCTTGGGATTCGATCCTTACTTAGTTAGGTTATTTTTGTTAGGTATGCGACACGCCTATCAGAATATTTTAGCTCCATATTTTAGGGACCTAGGGTTTCTATGTTGTTTGATTTAAGTGAACTCAATTAATCATCGCAACATTTGAAATCCTAAACATGCACCTAACATATCATTCACATATATAAGAACAATTATATATAGAAAACATGAAATAAGATGCATTTGGCAACTTGCATGACCCCTTGAAATCTTCAAATCTTCAAGAGTTTTCATCTTGGCTCGTCTTCATAGAAACGCCATCTTGAGACATCTTTGCCAAAATAAAATTACTAGCAACTACGACTAGGATTAATCACTACTACAAAAATGGTCAAAGAGACCTATGATAAAAGACCTGTTAGCTAATACAAAAGGTCTCTTTGACATAAGAGATATGATATTAGCGATAACAGGTCTCTAATGTGTCAAAGGGCCCACGTAGAAGATTGAGGGAGTGGCAAAAGAGACCCCATATTGATTTTAACAGGTCTCTTATGTGCGTATATATTATAAGGCAATCACTATTTCTTTTCTAAAAGCAAACCAACCCTCGCCTAATCGTAACTTGTTTACCTTCCTTTTCTCTCTCCTCTTCCTCACCTTAATTAAATAGGTCTTCGGTCTTCCCCTTCCTTTCTCTCTTTCACTTTCTTCCTCCATTGAAGCTATCCAAGGAAGAAATTGCCACCAACCATCGATCGTCCAATTTTTAGGGTCGCCACAACCGACGTTCGTCGTTCGATACATATAATTTGGGAATACGACTGTCGTTTAGTTGACAGCGTTCGTGGTCGCGCCGTACAACAAACACGCAAAGGCAAAACAAGGTCGTCTGTTGATCGGTGCGACTCACCACCCTCCATTCTCGTTGTTCTATTATGGATTATCTTTGGCTCTTAGTTGTTAATCTATGAACTATCTCTTTAAAAGGTTTCCCCACTTTCTTTCTCCTAGGATTTCATTTTTTTCGTCAAATATTCATTGAAATGTTCTTAATTCTGGTTTTGGTAGAAAGTTCATGATCGTAAAGTAGGATCGGAGATCTATTTAGTGGTGATATGAAGAGGTTTATTGCAATTGTAGTTGTGATTATGCAGATTTTTTAATGAAGCAATCGTAATCATTTGAAGTTGAAATCAATGGAGAAATTAATACAAGCAATTCAAGTTTAAGAGAGATGCAGGTTCGGTAACATTTACATTGATCAGTTTATTAGATTAATTAGCATAATTTCTACAATTGAAACAATTGCTAATCTTTTACAGGAATTTCTCTTTTAAGTTGCTGGAATATTTTTTTTTTATTTTAGATTTTGTTAAAAGTTTTGATTTAGTGGTGATTAGTGAATATTGCATTATGGGTTTGATGTAATTGGTTATCGAGTAGTAAATTATTGGTGAACTTGAATTGATGGATTTAAAGAATTTTGATATTTGAATGTTAATTGGTAAAATTTGAAAAAAGAGTGAGATTAGATTTTGAGAGGTAAATTGGTGAACATCGAATAAAAGATTTGATTTAGAAATGTTTACAATTTAATTACAAGTTTAAGAACTGTACACAATTTACATTACTCTGAATACATAATTTCAATAAAAATTTTATGTACATTTGTCTTCTTTGTTAAATTTATAAGCTCATTTCTTTTACCATATTTTTCAAGGAGTACTTCTATAATAGTCAATCCACTCTTAATCCTGCGAAATGGCACATATATACATCAAGCTTATCGGTAGCAAATACATATTCAAATTAGTTTGCTTTGAAGTTTATGTTACTATTAATTTTTTTAGAAATTCTATTAATGTTTTGAGTCTCATTTGTGCATCTTTTTTTTACTGTTCTTTATTAGGTGATGAGGAGGGGAGAAGAGGGGCAACTGTTAATATCAAATATCTGACCAGTAGTAAACTGATTGGTTTGGAGGTAAGTGTCTTCACCAAGTAAACTGATGAGTTTAGCTGTGTAGATATCTTGTATACTTTACATAATTGGTTGGAGCCTTTTCTGTTTTTTGGTGAACATCGTATAAAAGGTTTACTTTTGAGTGGTAGATTGGTGAACATCGAATAAAAGGTTTGATTTTGAGTGGTAAATTGGTGAACATCATATAAAGTTTCTGTCATGTTTAACAGCTGAAAGATAAATTCGATCGAAGGAAATACAAATTTGTTGAGGGATTAGTAAGTCAAATGCAAGTAATAGGCTATTGAGAAAAAGGAAGAGAGGTGTTGCTAAATCAGTAAAATCACTACTTACTAAGGTTTTTTGTTCTTGATATTAAGTTTTTTACCAGAATTAATTATGAGCCTTGGAGTTTTTTTTTTTTTAATGATTTTCTAAATGGTGTACAGGCTGATGAGCATTTTAAGAAGCCAGATCAAGGAAGTTGATGTATGGAGGGCTAAAGAAATTACCAAGCAAGGATATGTTGGGTTCACTTTTGAATAAAATGAGAGTTGTTGGTTATGGTGTACTCGTAAATTATTCCAATAAGTTCTTATATAAGTACTTGTAAATTATTTCAACAATTTTTTTTATATACATGTAAATTTTTTTTTGAAAGATATATACATGTAAATTTTAATAATAAGTTTATCTGATTGTTTCATTTTTTAATTTACAATTTCTCGCCTTTTTAGTACAATAATTACAAATTAATAAATAAATTATCAAAATTTATTTATTTATTTTAAAATTAATGTTAAAAGAGAATTGTTATGTTCAATAATAGGTCTCTTAGCCTTCATAGATATATGACACAATTACATCGAAAGAGACCTGTTTCGCTACGTAACAAGTCTCTTTGATTGTATTGAATAGGTCTCCTTATCTAAGAGACCTGTGAGCTAGAGACCTCCTCTAAACAGGTCTTTTATGGCATTTATGACAGGTCACTTTGGCCTTTTTTGTAGTAGTGAATCTAAATATTAAGGTACAAAAATACGCAACGGTACGCAGACCGTATTTAGATTTACAAAAATACATAACGGATCGCAATCCGTATTTACTATCCTAATCAGACCCCACTAGTTGCCATTTTTCACGAAACCTGTGAAACAATATATCTTCCATTCATCCATTCACTATATGTGAATGTCCCATGCATTTTAGAACGAAAAACAAGTAACAATGCATAACGCGCGCGAACTAGTAACTAACTTAGGTGGTTAATCCAATTAACGCGCCTAATTAAAACTAATCAAAGTTGTTTAACATTTTATGTAATTAAGACGCAATTATTTCATGCAATTAACGAAGCTCCCACTAAATTCCGCATCCAACTTAATTAATCCAATTAATTAAGCAGGTTAACCCAAATTTTGTCAAAATTAAAATTTTGCAAAAGCCGGAAAAACCGAGGCCTAGCCTCGTAAAATAATTAAATAAATTAAAACGGAAAAATTTTGCAAAAAACGATAGCACAATTCAAGCAAGAAATAGACCCACCCAAAAAAACGTGGGATCGCACCATGGCTGCCTAACAGCACTTGGGAGATGCGGTTGTCTGTGCTAGGTGCTGGCATGCATGCCTAGCAACGCATGCCACGCTTGCTGGCACCAGCAGCTTGTTGCGGATGCTACGCATGCTGGCTACCCAACAGCACGCACAAGCATGGCCAGCAGCCATCCGCCACGCACCACGCACACAGCAGCACACACATGAGCCCAACCACATAACAACAACAACAATTTGAGGTGGAGCACCCTTGTGTGCACCTAAGGCAGCCACATGTGGGCTGTGAGAGCAGCCCGACTAGCCTTGGTGGCGCTTGGGTGTTTTGCCTCGATTTGAGTGCTTTTTCTCGGGATTTTAATCCCGTTATACGTGTGACATTAAATTAATTCTAAATTTATTTTAAAATCAATTTAGGCGAAAAATGATATTAAAACAAGTCAAACTTAATTAAATTCAATTTTTAATGGTGCACAAGCCTAAATTATTAAAGAACCATTCTTAAAATAATTTAGGTCTTTCTTATGCTATAAAAAATTGATGGGCTACACTCATAATTAATTTAATCAAAATTAATGATGAGATTTGACAAAATTAAAGGGGTTGGAAAAATAAACCCTTTCATCCAATGAAAATTTTTCCAACAATAACTTGTGTAAAATTGAAAAATTGCATCTTCTAATATGAAGATTAATCAAAATTCAATCACAAGTTTTGAACTTTAAGGACTTTAATCAACACAAAAAAGGATTAAATCCAAAAATTAGTTCAACATGAAATTTAGCAATCAAAGTTCCAACCAAATAAACAATTAAAGATTGAATCTTTGAAATTTTTAGGGGCTTCAAAATTGCAAATTCACCATAAACATTCACACTTGAAGCAATTTATTTGCAACAATGTGAAAAATTCAAGTTTATGTGAAAAATGAACACACCAAATTAAGCACCAATTATGACTTCATAAACATGCTTAATGAGGTTTATAATTGCAATAGATTAGGGATGCAACCATACATTTAATCTACCTTCAACATGCAATAATTAATCAAGGTTAAGACATTTAAAATTTTTCGTTAAAAAACGAAAAAACCCTCAATAAACATATTTCTAAGTGGATTTTGGCTTCTAGACAATCCTAAAAGGGTCAGAAACGATTTAGAACATCGATTCTACCCAAAATTCATTACTTTAAAGTCGAAATCTGGGTTCATCAGCCAAATTAGTAAAAAATACGAGATTAAAATAATTAAAACGAGCTTCTAATCCAATTAGAAAGCATAATCAGAAATTTAAATCCATTTTAAATCACCTTAATTAATTATAAGTCACAATAATTAAAGTGAGCGCGGCTCTGATACCACTGTTAGGTTTCGTTAGAGTCCGACTTTACGCGGAAGAAGAAACCCACCCAAGACCCACACACTAATTAAAGCGACTAAGCATGCAATCATAAATTAAACAACAATTAAGATAGAGAAGGAAAAGACATTCTTACCCTCGACGCATGCTTCTCTCGAATCCCGAGCTCTTACTTCAAAACTTCAACCCCGCAAATGTGAAGGTCTCCGTCGGCTCGTACCCACGAAACCGACCCGAACGGTCCAAGTCCCGAAGGTTAGTCGGGACCCGACCAAAAAAACTAGAGGTTTACGAACTTAAAGTTTTCTCACTTTTCTAAGGAGATGCCTTTTTAGTTCCACTCAAGTGTTCTTCCCAAATCCCAAAATCTTGGTATTTATAGGGAAATGAACCTTGAATTCCCATTCTCAATCAATGTGGGTGATCTGCAATTATCCCATTTTATTTAATTAAAATAAAAATAAAATTGCAATTCAATTAATAAGTTACAAGTGGCACAAGGAGGATGAGAGATTAGGTGAGGACCATTTCCAAGGGGGACAATAGCCTTGCTCCCCAATGCAAAGCTCACACCCTTGTTCCCCATAAGAAAACCGGCTTTCCTCATCCAAGTGGCTGGCTGGCAGCCTGCCTTAGCTACCAAGGCTGCCAGCTGGCGCCTAGCACCAAGGCTGGGTAGCCTGGCCAGCCAGCTAGCACACACGCACACAGCCCGTATGAATGCGCAGCCAACCAGCACAAGGCTAGCCAGCACGCATTGCTTCGCTGCTGCTTGGTGCATGGTGCTGGGCGCTGCTATGTGAGACACACGCACACACACGCATATAGCCAACATGCATGCGCACCCAGCCAGCACGCAATGCCTCGCTGCTGCTTGGTGCGTGGTGTTGTGCCATGCTGTTGCTGCCAGCGCCTAGCATGCTAGCAAGGCCTAACCTTGCGATGGCTGGGCGCATGGCATGCTAGCACACACGCAAGGTTGCGATGCTTGCGGTGGCTAGCTAGCATGCAAGGGCTTAGCACGCCTAACATGCTAGGCTTGCGACTAGCATTGCCATGCACATGCTAGCTCGAGATAGCCTAGCCCTCTGATGGCTAGGCTAATGGGAGGCTATGGCCTAACTCGAACTTGTAACTTGATTGATTTCACGCCTCGTTCAAAATCAAGTCTGTGACTTGGTTGATTTGCCCGAAGGTTACACACCTATAGGTTGTAAATGAATTTTCAAGTTGAATACCGACAAAGATGGAAATGTATATGTTTACAAAGCTAGATTGGTGGCAAAAGGTTACAGAAAAATTCATGGTGTTGATTATGATGAAACCTTTTTGCTAGTCGCCATGTTTAAGTCAAATTCATGGTCCGGATTATCTTAGCAATTTCCGCATATAATGATTATGAGATATGACAAATGAATGTCAAAACCGCCTTCCTTAATGGGATTTGGGAAGTTTGTACATGCCACAGCCGGAAGGTTTTGTAGATCCAAACATTGTTGGGAAGGTATGCAAGCTTAAGAAGTCCATTTACGAACTAAAGTAGGCAAGCAAAAGTTGGAATCTGCGATTCAATGAAGCCATTAGTGAGTTTAGTTTTATCAAGAATCTAGATGAGTCTTGTATACAAGAAACTCAGTGGGAGTGACATTGCATTCCTTGTCTTATATGTCAATGACATATTGCTCATTGGAAATAGCATTCTAATGTTTGAGTCTGTAAAGGCTTGGCATGGAAAGTGTTTTTCAATGAAAGACTTGGGAGAGGCACAATACATATTGGGCATCAAGATCTATCGGGATTGATCTAAATAAATAATTAGATTGAGCCAAAGTACTTATATCTATATGGTAATGGCACGATTCAATATGGAGGAAGCCAAAAGAAGCCACCTATCCATGTCACATCACATAACTCTCAGCAAGACATAGTGTCTGAAGACACCGGATGAGCGAGAGAGGATGAGTC
Organism: Chenopodium quinoa; assembly: GCF_001683475.1. Classification (NCBI taxonomy): domain Eukaryota; kingdom Viridiplantae; phylum Streptophyta; class Magnoliopsida; order Caryophyllales; family Amaranthaceae; genus Chenopodium; species Chenopodium quinoa. The sequence goes on from NW_018744825.1 coordinate 481,919, forward strand.
AGTTTCCATATGCTTCGCTTATTGGATCGATCATGTATGCCATGATATGTACTAGGCCGGATGTATCGTATGCCTTGAGTGCTACGAGTTGATACTAATCAACCTAAGAAAGGGGCATTGGAATGTGGCCAAGAATATCCTAAAGTACCTGAAAAGGAACAAGGATAAATTTCGGTCTATGGTGGGAGTAAGGATTTGGTCCAATGCTCCTCTCTTAGGTTTGATTGGTATCGGCTCGTAGCGCTTAAAGCATACGATACATCTGGCCTAGTACATATCATGGCATACATGATCGACCCAATTAACGAAGCATATGGAATCTGATCCATTCTCTCTCGCTCAACAGGTGTCTGTGGACACTGTTTCTTGCTGAGAGTCACGCCATGGGACATGGGTGGGTGCCCTCTTTTGGAATTCTCCATGTTGAATCATGCCAGTACTTTATCAATGTAAGTACTGATTAGGGGATTTTGCTCCCACCAATCGGAATGCGCCACGTAGGCCAATCAGGTCTTGCCAAGTGTCCCCCAGTTGGAACTGTCAGGGCTTGCCACGTGGCACGCGCTTATTCGTCCACCTTGGACCTATTATGTCATGACATGTGGCATACTCCATGCCTAATGGAGAAACCGGCCACCCAGGCCCAACTTCCGAGGGAAGCCCAATCAGCCCTAGGTTAACCTAAACCTAGGATGGGCACGTTTCCCAAGGTTATAAATACCCCCCTTAATCCTCATTAAGGGGGATTACGAAAAAACACCTTAATTACACACAGTAATAACCGGCTGATCTCGCTAACAAAGCAGATTACCTACATTAAACACTCTCACCTAGAGAGACCCAATTACTTTTATTTCTGCATTAATTACTCCTTAATCAAGTACTAACTTGACCGTTGGAGGCGGAGCTCCCACCACCAGGAGTCTCCGTTATTTTGCAGGTACAGGCGTCCGGTTCCAGTCTCGGAATTGTAACTCTCCCGCAGGACATCAGAAAACCCCGAAACATTTGGCGCCAGCTGTGGGGAGAGTACTTCTGAGATGGCATCCAAGTCTGTACCGACTCCTGTAGAGAGGCGTCCCCTAGACGACCCTCAAGTTTAGTCGGACCATGATACCGAGAGTGAATTTGAAGTTGAAGCTCACACAGCTTCAGACGGGACCCTAAGGGCCCGACGTACCCGTCATACCGAAAGGAGGGAACGGTAACATCTTCAAACTGGAAGTGAGCCAGCAGGCGCACCGCCTGTTCGGCAACAGCCGACTGATGGGTCTGCTCCCATCACAAGGAACGAACTCATGACCTTCATGAGGAACTTCAAGGGAGAGATTCAAGAGTTGATCAACAAGAAGCCGCCTGCTCCAGTCAAGGAGCAGTCGGCTAAGAAACCCTCCACTTCACTAAAGAGGAAGCCAGTTCAAGGGCGAGAGGCGACTCCTCATCCTAAATCTAGGAAGCGGGAGCCACCTGCCCTTGATTTCAAAAAATTACGTTTTCCTACAGGAAATAGGAAACCTGTTCGTCATATTCAGGCGGACGGGTCGAAGCAAACATTCACAGACGCTCGGCTACTGCTAGAGCAGAAGAAGAGTGACTGATTGTCAGAGTCGGCCTCTACTTCAAACTTTCAAGACAGTCTGCGAAATGCCTCGATGAGGCATACTCAGTCGTATCATGAGAGTCAGTCAGGCGGCACCTCCCGTCAGTCCAACTTTCATAGCGACCAGGCAGTACCAAACTTACCATTTGTGCCGCAACAACAATATTTTTTGCAGCCACCTCCGTTTGGTGGACCTGCAGCAAAAAACGTCCAACCTATGGACTGGCAGCTACGGTTGCTTAGACTTGGTGAACAGCCGTCGGCCTTCTCCAAGGAAATTACTGAAGCCGCTCAGCCGGCCAAAGTGAAAAATGTACTAGTAGGCGCCTATGACGGCACTACTAACCCAGAAGACCATCTGATGGCATTCACCAACCTGATGTACCTTCAAGGGTTGGATGATCCCACTTGGTGCAAGTGTTTCCCAGCGACTCTCAAAGGAATCGCACAATAATGGTTCGGCAACCTGCCGACTGGTTGTGTAAATAGCTTCAGGACGCTTGCTTACTTATTCACCTCCAACTTCGCCATGAACATCCCTGCGAAGAAAACGACCCTTGATTTAGGAACAATTCAGCAGGGCGAGAAGGAGGGGCTTCGTTCTTACATCAGGCGGTTTAACCTGATGAGAATACAGATTCAAGGGTTACCGGATGAGGTAGCCTATACTGACTTTTTCAAAGGTCTCAAAGACGGGTCTACCTTCAAATTTGATTTGGTTCGAAAGAGGGTGGCGACTCTTCAAGAGGCCTTGATTGAAGCAGAAGCCTATATACAGGCGACTGATCTTTGTACGGTAAAACAGTCGGACGGGAAAAGGTTCGACAAAAGAGAAGGACGACAGAAACAGTCGTCAAACAAAGATGAGAAGAGAAAAGAGGTCTGGGCGGCTGATTCCTCTAAACAGCCGGCCCAGAAAAAGAAAAAAGAATTCAAACCATACTCCCCAAAGTATGCGTTTAACAAAGATAACCAGTTTATCCTAAAAGAAATCAAGGGACGGATCTCAATTGAGAAGCCGGTCCCCATGAAGGGTTCTGCAAACAACCGGAACCTAGATAAATTCTGTGCTTATCATGATGATGTTGGTCATCACACCAATGACTGCATCAGTCTCATGCGGTATCTGGACCGCCTGGCTGAGCAAGGTGATCTTGACACTTATGTCAAGAAATCTACGGGGAACACTTCCTCAAAAAAGCAGTCGGCCAAAAAGAATCAACAGGCCGACAGCTCCGATACAGATGATGCAGTCGTCTACACCGTTGCAGGCGGCTTCTCAGGAGGCGGCCCCACTATTAGGGGCAACAAAGACAATATCAGGCGGTTAGATGTAAATTCCGTTCACCAAGAACGACCGTCCAAATATTCATTTCCTGGGATTGTCATCACTGAAGAAGATCTAGGAGGGGTAAGAGGGCCGCATGACGACCCTATCGTTATTGAATGTAAAGTGGCCAACCAGAGAGTTGGCCGAATCCTCATAGATACCGGAAGCTCCTCAGATCTCATCAGTAGCAAATGTCTGTCAAAACTAAAATATCAGACTGATTGCATACATCCGGCCTCCCACCCATTAGTAGGGTTTGGAGGAGGAGTCGTCCACCCACTGGGACGAGTGGATTTACCCATCCGCCTGGGCGAAAAAGGGGAAGGACGACACATGGTAGTCCGGTTCCTGGTAGTAGAAGAACTCTCGGCCTACAACATGATTCTGGGTCGACCAACCCTGAATAATTCCAAGGCTGTTATAATCCCATCTCTTATGTTGCTCAAGTTTGAGAGGGATAATGGAACAGTCGGCTCCCTAAGGGGAGATCAGAGGATGGCCCGAGAGTGCTATCTCTCGGATGTCAAGCCCACTGTTATGGCCACTGGGTCAAGCGGTGAAAAAACAGACCTTGACAATGTCAAGGAGAGTGCGCCTGTTCAAGAAGCAGGCGGCAAGAAGAGAAAGGCATCCCAGACAGGGGCCGGAAGAAAAGAAAGAAAATAGCAATCATTGGCAGAGGAGCGGTCGGATGAGTTCCGCCCTCAGCCGACTGGTGAGCATGCGAACCTGATCTTAGACGACTCACGTCCTGACCGAACAGTCAAAGTTGGGACGACTGCTCTGAGAGACCTTGGTGACGACTTTCACAAACTATTGAAAGAATACAAGGACATCTTTGCATTCAAAGTCCATGAAATGCCAGGCATTAGTCCTGATCTGGCGGTACATAAACTGGCCGTGGATCCGAAAAAGAAGCCGGTACGGCAAAAGAAGCGGAACCATGGCGAAGAAAGAAGTCAGGCGGCAGCCGCCGAAGTTAAAAAATTACTTGATGCAGGGTTCATTCGGCAATGTTACTTCCCAGACTGGGTTGCAAATGTGGTGCTTGTTAAAAAGCCGAATGGCACCTGGCGAATGTGTGTAGACTACACAGACTTAAACAAGGCGTGCCCCAAAAACAGTTACCCTCTGCCTAAAATTGATAACCTGGTCGACTCAACAGCCGGCCATGCTTTGATGAGCTTTATGGACGCCTATTCTGGTTTCCATCAAATTCCTTTATGGAAGAAAGATCAGGAGAAGACGGCCTTCGTCACTGATCAGGGGTTATACTGTTACACGGTCATGCCGTTTGGTCTTAAGAATGCCCCGGCTACCTTCCAGCGAATGATAAACACTGTGTTCTTTGATCAGATTGGGAGAAACGTCGAGGCATACATTGATGATATGATTGTCAAGACTAAACTTCAGAAAGATCATCTGTCGGACCTCCGAGAAACTTTCGCCACACTCAGGCGGCACCATGTCATGCTCAATCCCAAGAAATGTGTATTTGGAGTTGAGTCTGGGAAATTTCTCGGATTCCTTATCAATCAGAGAGGAATAGAGGCGAACCCTGAGAAGGTGCAGGCGGTCATTGACATGCAGTCGCCTCGTACCATCCGAGAGGTTCAGAAGTTAACAGGTTGTCTGGCGGCCTTGGGAAGATTTCTAAGCCGATCAGGCGACAAATGCCTATACTTTTTCCAGGCAATTAAGAAGAAGGCAAGGTTTGAATGGGGGCCGGATGCTGAGGCCGCCTTTCAGAAATTGAAAGTTCACTTGCATTCCTTGCCGAGGCTGGTCAGCCCTTTGCCCAAAGAAGTACTCTACATGTACCTGGCCGTCTCTGATCATGCGTTAAGCGCTGTTCTCCTTGCTGAAAGAGACGGCTGTCAGCTCCCGGTCTACTTTGTCAGTCACGTACTGAAAAATGCCGAGTTGAGGTATCCCCTAGTGGAGAAATTTGGTCTTGCACTCTTCATGGCTGTTAAAAAATTGAAGCCCTACTTTTTGGCACATGCAGTCGTCGTGTATACAGACCAACCTATCAAGCGGCCACTTACCATCATGGAGTCGTCAGGCCGAATGATCAAATGGGCCATAGAAATACAGAGCCTCGAAGTTACTTACGAGCCTAGAAAAGCAGTGAAGGGGCAAGCCTTTGCTGACTTTATTGTAGAGATGACTCGTCCTCCTGACTCTCAAGTTCCAGACCAAGTATGGAAGGTATATGTGGACGGAAGCTCTACTTCAAATGGTTGTGGAGCAGGCGTCATATGTCAGTCGCCAGAGGGCGACATGTACGAGTATGCTTTACGCTTCAGTTTTCAGGCTTCAAACAATGAGGCAGAATATGAAGCTTTACTAGCCGGGATCCGCATGTGCAAGGCGGCAGGGGCAAGAAAAATAGACGCCTGTTCCGATTCACAATTGATAGTGAGTCAGTACAATGGCGAATACGAAGCAACCCATCCGGCCATGATCAAGTATTTACAGGCGGTCCGACAAGCAGTCGGCTCCCTTGAGGATTTCCATCTGATCCAAGTGCCGAGATCAGAAAACAACCAGGCGGATGCACTGTCAAAATTAGCATCATCCGCCTCCTCTGATACTCCTCGAACTGTTTTTTGGGAAGTAATGGAGAAGAGAAGCATCGAGGAAAACCCTATTGGAATCCTAGACAAAAGCTCAACCTGGATGGATTCAATCAGGGCATATCTGACAAACGGTACACTGCCGGATGATCCTCAACAGGCGGCAGCACTGAAAAAACGAGCCACCTGTTTTGAAATGATAAAGGGAGAACTTCACAAAAGGGGGTACCTTCAACCCTTCTTAAAGTGTGTTACTCCAAAAAAGGGACGAGAGATACTAGACGATCTTCACTCTGGTTACTGTGCTTCTCATATAGGCGGTAGGACGCTTGCTCAAAGGGCAAGGCGGCAGGGCTACTTTTGGCCTACTTTGGAAGCAGATGCAATGGAGATGGTGAAAAAATGTGACAAGTGCCAAAGGTTTGGCAAACTAATTCACCATCCGGCTACTGACCTCACTACCATTCATAGCCCACTACCGTTTGCTAAGTGGGGCATGGACATTCTGGGTCCATATACGCCTGCTACAGGCGGAAGGAGGTACATACTTGTTGCCGTTGACTACTTCACTAAATGGGTAGAGGCGGAGGCTGTAAAGGGAATCAAGACGAAAGATGTAATTTCATTCATTTGGAAAAATGTCATCACTCGGTTCGGGGTTCCCATATCTATGGTTTTTGATAATGGTCCCCAATTTGAGACGCCTGTTCTCAAAAGCTGGTTGGGTGACCAAGGAATTGCAAACTACTTTGCATCTGTCGGTCGTCCACAAGCAAACGGCCAGGTAGAAGCCTTTAATAAAATCATCTCGGACGGTCTCAAGAAAAAGATTGAACGAGCAGGCGGCCTATGGGCGGATGAACTACCACATGTTCTCTGGGCCATTAGGACGACTGAAAAAGGGGCGACTGGAGAAACTCCATTCCTCCTAACTTACGGTGCGGAAGCTGTTCTTCCAATAGAACACTACGAAGAGGCAAACTGGGAAGCCATGCGCCTGGCATTAGACTCCCTTCCTGAAAAGAGGGGCAATGCTGTCTTGCGCCATGAAATCTATCGCCTGAGAATGACTAGATCGTACAACAAAAAAGTACACAGGCGTCCACTCAAAGTAGGGGACTTTGTACTTAGAAAAATGGAAGCAGTTGGTAGGGCTAATGAGTCTGGCAAACTAACTCCCAACTGGGAAGGACCCTACCGAATCTGTGAGGAAGTCAGGGACGGTACCTACCGTCTGGAAACACCAGACGGACATCCGTTGCCTCGAACTTGGAATGTAGATAATCTTAAGAAATATTTCTTTTGAATGATGTAAATAGTCAAGAGCTACTTAATAAAAGTTTGCATTCTTACTATTCAATTTTGTACTAAGAGGGGCACGCCTACTAACAAATAGTCGGCTACTCTCCATGTTTAATTTTTATTCTTACTTAAGAGGGGCATGCCGTCTGTACCTTTTACAGTCGGCTACTCTCCATTGAGTGTTTTACTCTCTTCAGAGGGGCATGCCATCTGTACCTTTACAGTCGGCTACTCTCCATTGAGTTTTTCACTCTATCTTCAGAGGGGCATGCCGTATGTACCTTTACAGTCGGCTACTCTCCATTGAGTATTTTACTCAAAATAGGGGCATGTCGTCTGGACATATAGTCGGCTACTCTCCATAAGAAGATGGCCGACTGGTTCCAAACACTCAGCCACCCCCCTTATACTTAGCTAAAAAGATTAGGGCATGGCCGACCCTGTTCCTAACAGGCGGCTACCCTCTTCTTACTTAGCACCTACGTTCACCAAGAACTAACCAAGGCCACAAGCCGAATGATCAGACCAGGCGCCAAGCCAACTGATCAAACCTTCAAGACTAATACGACCTGTCCCAACATCATAGCAGGCGTCCGGCGGCATCCCTCCGGATGAAATTCGTCGCAGAGAGCAGCTCCCTTTTGGGTGGAACATTGCTCTATAAACTAATTACACGGCACCTATACGACTGTCCCCAAGGGCAACCACGTAGCCGTTTTTGAGACAAGGATAACTCTATCACTAACCAAACCAGTGGTAGCAGTTGACATCTGAGTCAGATGACCGCCTGTATTACTTGGGATAAATGCAGGGGGTACCTCTTGAGTTAATAGCCAACAAACTTTGGCAAATCAAGGGGTCTAGCCAGCCTCCGCCGCCTGGTACCTCTACTTCTCAAGCAAGAGTGACGGCGACTGAGTAACTCCAACGTTAACTCATAGTCACTCCCTCAAATTTGGTATGGATTCTAAAAGGTTTGAGTAGACCGCCTGTTTTTTGGCAAACAGGGGCACTCAAACCCCTATTCCTACTAGGTAACCTATTGAGTTAATAGCCAACAAACATTGGCGAATCAAGGGGATCAGCCGGCCTTCGCCGCCTGGTACCTCTACTACTCAATCTAGAGTGTGACGGAGACTAAGTAACTCCTATGTTAACTTATAGTCACTCCCTCAAACTTAGTATGGAGCCTAAAAGGTATGAGTCGTCCGCCTGTTTTTAGCAAACAGGGGCTCTCAACCACTACTCCTGCTAGGTTAACAAATTATGAGTTAAAAGCCAACAAACATTGGCGAATAAAGGGAAACAACCGGTACCCGCCGCTTGTTATCTCTACTACTCAGTTCCTTGGCGACTAGGTAACACTCATGTTTACTTGGTCAGACCACATTCCTACTTGGTTAAATTTACAAATGACAGGACCGCCTGCCTAAAAAGGATCCAGACCTTAAAATAGTTCAAATACCGATTGGATAAATTGCCCACTGATCGTCTATCCTGGAAACAGACAACCAGTCGTCCAGGGGCATAGGCGGCGTGACTAACTATCCGTACCTGTCTACAACTATCGGCCATGTAAAACAGTCGGTCTAGTGAAAAATTGGATATTAGAATATGGAATACTTAGACAAATTTGAGGCAAAACAAAAATTCATTAAAAAGAAGCCGGTCATTAAAGACCGGCAAAATATTCAAAGCCCCGGCCCCCTAGCCGGGTAAATACAAAACAAACGGCACGCAGGCCGTGGAAAGAATACATAAAGCTTAAGAAGGGGGCAGATCTTCAATATTAGCAGCTGCCGCCTGGTCAGCACTCTTCTTGCTGGACTCGGCTTCAGCTACATCCTTTTTTGATGCATTACCCCCAAGCGCCACAAGCGCCACTACCGGCTCCTCCTCCTCCAACGCTTCCTCCAACGCTTCCTCCAACGCCTCTTCCTCAGCAGCCGCCAGGATCTCTTGATTATATGTATCAGAACACTAGCGGTACGTTTTTTCCCATGAGGCAAAGTCGGCATTAGGGAAGAGGCGGCCCCAAGTCATGCGCTGGATTTGAGCGGAGTCTTCCATCATCTCCCGGACCAGCTCTTTCTTCTCTTGCTCGGCCTTTTCCGAGAGCTCCTGGGTAAGACTCTTCTCTTGGGTCACCAGGCGTTCCTTTACGTTGGCCAAGGATTTCTCCAAGGCTTCGTATGAGTACATCTTTAGGCGAAGAGGTTTCAGCTCGGCCTTGAGATTGGTGATGGTCGCCTCCAGCTCGCCATTCCTCTTCTGGGTCGCTTCTAACTGAGCCCGAACAGCGGCGGTAGCCTACGCCTGATAATAAAGAATATTGGTGTGCCTCAGTCGTATGCAACCAAAAATATCACAACTAAGCTAACTGCAAATAAACGTAGTTAGGGAAGTCGAGTTCGAATCCACAGGGAAAAAGGGACTAATAACTGGAAACCTAAGTGGAAATACTCTAGGACGGTAGTAACCTAAGTAACGAGGGGGGTTTTCACGAGCAATGATGATAAATGAACTAAGTAAGAACAACGAACGTAATGAATAGGTAATCAATGAGAAGAACGGTCTTGGTTATGCGAAATCCACTAATGAACATACAAATTGATCATAGAAGTCTCCTCAATCAAGCTCTATTGAACACCTTGTTGTAGAATTCCTAGATTCTAAATTCTCATAAATAGTTAGAAATAGCAAAGCGCTCCTTTCTAACCCTTTCCAATGCACAATTCAAGACAAGCGCTCTAAATTATCCACAAGAAGAAAATAAACGGAGAAATCAACAAGGATTGAATAAATTAACACAAGCGGTCTAATTTCTTCAATAATATTATTCCCTCTTCAAGTTATCAACCAAAAGCATGCATCAATAACCTAAAGTTGCTACTTTGGAAAGATTAATTAGATGCAAGCGAATCCAATAATTCTAACCTAGCAATTGATTAAAGCAAATCATGAAATTAATTCAAGGAACAATATATATTCAATAGATATTAAGAGAAGAAAGATCTCACAATTCGTAGCTAAAAGCTTCAATCTTTAACCAAGAATCCGGAAGATTAAGCTTCCATGGATTCTAATTCCAAAACAAAGAATTCTGAAAATTCCAAGAAAACCCTAGAAAGCTTTTTTTTTCTCCCAAACTTAATTCTCTTTTTTTCCCTCCTCTCTAAACTTAATTAAAACTAAGCTATTTATATGTTTCTATATTTTAATAACATAACACAATAATAATAATAAAATAATATCCAAACACGTGCCAAAACAAAGCCAAAATTGCTGAAAAAGAAGCCAAAAATTGCGCAAAAACTGAGATTGCCGCTGCCAGCTGCTCTGGACCCGCTGGCAGCGGCTCTGGCAGCCTTGGAAGCCTTCGTATGCTGGAATAGCAGCTGCCAGCGGCTCTGGCCAGCTGCCAGCTGCCCTGGCAGCAATTCACTACTGTTTTTTCCTTCTTCCTTGCTTTGAACCTTCTTCTAGCTTCTTCAAACTTGCTTTCTTGCCTCCTTGTGAATCAACAAGCCATGCTTCATACACTCTCAAATCATCATCCAAGGTCCGCCTACTCATAGTACTCTTCACTTCATTCCCGAGCTCAAATCACTCACTTTCACTCATAATTTCCCTCTTTTGCACATAAATGGGACGATGAGTCAAAACTCACAAAAGCTAACAAAAGTACATATAAAGCATCAAAACACACCCTAAAATGCTTCTCTCAACCCATGATAAGAAGGCTTATCAAATTCCCCCATGCTTGAACCTTTACTCGCCCTCGAGTAAACTTAGAGAATAAAAAACATCCTCCTCACTAAGGTTCAAAACAGAAGATGGTGGAATCAAACTAGCTCTATGCACTCAAACTCAACAAAACATCCTAGTACTTATCAACCAATCACAATCACACTCCCCCATACTTCACACTTTGAATCTCCCTTTTTTCTTATTTAGCAATTCATCCCCAAAATCAACTTGGAACGATAAACGCATAGCCATGAGTATGAATATTCTCAACCGCCTAAAGAAATGAAATTTTTGATAAAATTGGGCAAACAAAAACTCAACTTAACCAAAAATCTCATAAAAACACTTCCACATTCAAGAGTGAAAACAAACAACTCATGCTCTCAAATTCCTAAGATGATCAACAAATTCCCCCAAAATCTCAACTATCTCCCAAAATCACCAAGATGAAACCTACCCCGACACCTCCTTATATCTCCTCCCCTTATGACACCGACTCCGGCAAATAGATGCGAAATTTCCTTGAAAAATCAAATTCATGAACATTTCTCTCTTTTTTCTCTCATTTTGCCTAGGAGCCCTTTCGGGTTTTCATCCTAGCCTCTCATCTTTTTCCAAATCTCACTTTCTCACCCACTCATTAGCCACTTTTTTGCTTAGGTCGCCCTTTCGGGTTTTCAACCTAACCGGGCCCCCATTTTTGCCTAAGCCGCCTTTTCAGGTTTTCGGCTTAGCGGGTTTCTTTTTTTTTTTTTTTTTCTTTTTTTTTCTTTTTTTTTCTTTTCATTTTTCTGTTTTTTTTTTTCAAGCTTTCTTCATTGAACCACAATTAAGATAGTTATACAAAACATGAAATCAAAATAACTATACAAAATTCAAAGAATATATGCAAGAATTTCTTCCCCCCCTACTTGAATGAAGCATTGTCCTCGATGCAAGAACAACTACAATGAAACCAAAAATAAGGGAAAAGGAAGAGAATCGTTACCATCTCAATGAGAGGGACCTCCAGAGCCAGAAGAGCCGGCATCGCCCCGAGAAGCACGCCTCTCGGAACGACGCAAAGCACGGGATGCCAAATGATCCATGAACGCCTCAGTTGGAGGCTCATACTGCGGATACTGAGTGGTGTAAAACCGACTCATGCTTCTTTGATATGCAAGCAGCTCCTGCATCCCATCGCACACCTCCTCTAGTCTATCATCCACATCAGCCCTCCATCGAGGCCAATCATCGTGCTGCACTCCAGCAGCATCCTCACCCCCTTCCTCATCAACAAACTCTCCGCCCATATGAACATCGGGATTCTCCTCTCCCATGTTCTCAACTATGATTTCAGCATCTCCCAAATAAGGAGCAACATCCGGGTCGGGCGGAAGGAAAAAGTCTGCAGCAGTAGGGCCAAAAGGTAATGCTCGTCCCTCGGGACGAGGAAGTCTCAAATAGTTCAAACCCTGCGGTCCATATCGCCAGAAATAACTACCGGCGACGGGGGAACGCGATAATAAACCGATCTTGACCAGAGTCATGATGTTATATGTCAAGTATGTCGAGTCTACTGGCACAAGATCCTCAGGGGGTGGAACATTCAAATAACAGGCTAGCAAAGAGACCATGCCACCCATACTAATATGGCCACTGGAGTTGGACTTCACCTTTACACAACTATCAACAAAAATCTCCACCCAATTGGGCGTACCGACACCTTCAGGGGTCATCGCCCACAAATACGACAATGTGACTTTGGGGACCTTAGTGGCCTCCCCTTGGCATAGAATAGTGGACGATATAAACCTATGCACCAGTCTAAGGCATGGGTGGGTGATTTTGAAGCTATGATCACCATGAGGGTCAACTTCACAACCAGTTATAGCCCTCCAAAATGTTCGGGACGAGTACGTGCTATAATCACCCCAACGGTTCACCAATGGGGGTGCATCCCAACCAAATGCCATACGCAAATCATCATAAGACATCACATAATTCCTATTGTTCAAATTAAAGGATATTTGTTCACGTCCTTTAGTAAGCGTTGAAAGGAATTCATATGTATACCTGACATAGGTGGGAGCGCATTTGGTCATGAAATTCTCGAGACCCACGTTCCTTAGCAAGAGCCGCACTCCTTCCTCCATCTCTAGCTCTTGTAGAGCTTCTAAGTCAAAGAACTTGGTGCATTGCACCGTTCGTCGGGGTTGTTGAAGCTTAGTCCATACGCCCTTCTCCTTGGAATGCAACCGAACACCCATGAAACCATCCCCTTGAGGCAATGGAGGTGCCTCCCCTTGACTTGAAGAAGCCCCTTGCCTCTTGCCCCTTGAGGGTCTTGATGGAGATGATTCTTTAGACCTCTTGTTGTCTCTACCCATGGCTATAAAAAGGAATATGTTCACTTGCACCTTCACCTTCACCTTCAATGAAAATAAATTAAGCTTGCAATTCCACACAACCAACTCAATTTCACAATTGAAATCAAGAAAAATGGTAAACCTTAGGTGAAATTGTGATGGGAATTGAGAATTTGATGAAAGATGAAGATTTGGGAAAGGGAAATTGGTAGGAATTTGGTATAATTGGAGTAGGGGAATGAATGAGTAGAGAGAAGGAGAAGAAAAGGAGTAAGGGTTTATGTGAATTGGGGGATAATGAAGTTGGAGTTTGGAAAAGGGGAAATAAGGGGAAAAAAAAAAAAATCGGGGAGAGCTGTAGGAGCCGCTGGTAGCGGCTTGAGGCCCGCTGCCAGCGGCTCTGGCAGATTTTGGTGAATTTTTTTTTTTTTTTTTTTTTTTTTTTTTTTTTTTTTTTTTTTTTTTGTTTTTATTTTTTTTTTTTTTTTTTTTTTTTTTTTTTTTTTTTTTTTTTATTTTTTTTTTTTAACGTAGAGGGGGGCCCGCTGGCAGCGGCTCAGGAGCAGCTACCAGCGGCTGGGACAGAAACAAAGGGGTTGGGCTGCAAGAAGACCCGCTGGTAGCGGCTGCAGAGCAGCTGCCAGCGGCTTCTGCAGGGAAGGCCCCTTTGTTTCTGTTTTGCTCTGTTTTTGCTGCGTTTCGCGCATAAAAATTGCTCCCAAGGCCTCCACCTACACAAAAACAATAAAAACACTCTTCACATCACACGAAAAAAATAAAACTAAACTACGAAAAGTAATGGGGAAGAGTTTTCGATCGGGTTGCCTCCCGATTAGCGCCTTTGTTTTACGTCGTTGGCTCGACGCGGCTCATCCCACTTCGCTACTCCATTGATGGCTCGTAGAGATCGATGCACTCCACGTTCTCGGTTTTGAAACCCTCGAAGTAGGGTTTGAGCCTTTGGCCATTGACTTTGAAAATCTTATCGGTCTCGAGGCTTTGAATTTCAACTGCTCCATGCGGATATACATTCACCACTTGAAAAGGGCCCTCCCAACGGGACCGAAGTTTTCCCGGAAATAATCTAAGTCGGGATTGATATAGGAGTACTTTGTCACCGACTTTAAACTCCTTCCGCGTGATCATTCGATCATGCCATAGCTTGGTCTTTGCTTTATAAATATCTGCATTCTCATAGGACTCAAGCCGGATCTCCTCTAGTTCTTGGAGTTGCAATTTCCGATGTTCACCTGCTTCATCCATTTGCATGTTGAATGACTTAACCGCCCAATATGCTTTATGCTCAAGCTCAACCGGTAGATGGCACGGTTTTCCGAAGACAAGGCGGTAAGGGGACATCCCGATAGGTGTTTTGTATGCGGTGCGGTACGCCCATAGAGCATCCTCCAACCTCAAACTCCAATCCTTCCTATCCGGATTCACCGTTTTCTGCAGAATTGACTTCACCTCTCTATTGGACACCTCGGCTTGCCCATTGGTTTGTGGGTGATAAGCCGTGGAGATTTTGTGGTGAACAGAGTACTTCCTCAACAAAGCACTCACTGTACGGTTGCAAAAGTGTGTTCCACGGTCACTTATCAACGCCCTTGGGATTCCAAACCTAGAAAATATGTAAGCTTTGATAAAACCTGAAACCACTTTAGAGTCATCAGTCCTAGTGGGTATTGCTTCCACCCACTTCGACACATAATCACAAGCAAGAAGTATATAAGTAAAACCGTAAGAAATAGGGAATGGTCCCATGAAATCTATACCCCAAACATCGAATATTTCACAATATAGAAGAGAGGATTGGGGCATTTCACTTTTCTGGGAAATGTTACCTACTCTCTGGCAATTATCACAGGATTTACAAAATCCATAGGAATCTCGAAACAAACTTGGCCAGTAAAAACCACAGTCGAGAACCTTCCTTGCTGTGCGTTTGGCTCCAAAGTGTCCTCCACAAGCATGAGAATGACAGAAGGTGAGAATGGGGATCACCTCATTTTCGGGAATGCATCTGCGAATGATTTGATCGGAGCAGAACTTCCATAAGTATGGATCATCCCATGCATAGTACTTCGCATCAGTTCGAAGCTTGTCCTTTTGAGACTTTGTGAAACCTGGAGGAAACTGTTGAGAAACCAGAAAATTCACAATGTTAGCAAACCAAGGGCGCAAAACCTTAAGAGCAAATAGAGATTCATCCGGAAATTCTCCTAGGATTTGATATTGGAATGATGGTTGATCAACAATATGGGTCAAACGACTCAAATGATCAGCAACTAGATTTTCCGCGCCTATCTTGTCCTTGATTTCTAACTCAAACTCACATAAGAGCAGAATCCATCTTATTAGTCTTGGTTTGGCCTCTTTCTTCGTCATCAAGTGGCGAAGAGCTGCATGATCAGTGAAAACAATTACTTTAGTACCAAGCAAATAAGATCGAAACTTTTCTAGAGCAAATACTACAGCTAACAACTCTTTTTCTGTGGTAGTGTAGTTTCGTTGGGCTGAATTGAGGGTCATTGAGGCATAATAGATCACATGCGATGCCCTCCCTACTTTCTGGCCTAAAACAGCTCCAACTGCATAATCACTCGCATCACACATTATCTCAAATGGTCGAGACCAATCTGGGGCTTGAATGATAGGGGCAGAAATGAGCTTAGCCTTCAATTCGTCGAAAGCCTTCTTGCAATCATCATCAAAGTGGAATTTCACATCTTTCTGCAGCAATTTGCACATAGCATTTGCAAGCTTTGAGAATCCCTCAATGAACCTACGATAGAAACCTGCATGGCCAAGAAAAGAACGCACTTCACGCACATTAGTAGGATAAGGGAGAGACTGAATAGTGTCAATCTTAGCCTTATCAACCTCAATACCTCTAGAAGAAACTACATGACCTAACACAATGCCCTGTTGGACCATAAAATGACATTTCTCAGAATTCAAGACAAGGTTAGAGTCAATACATCTTTTGAGGACCATAGATAAGTGATGCAAGCATTTATCAAAAGAATCACCATACACAGTGAAATCATCCATAAATACCTCCATGAAATGCTCAACAAACTCAGAAAAGATGCTCATCATGCATCTCTGAAAGGTTGCAGGTGCATTACATAGGCCAAAAGGCATACGGCGATAAGCAAATGTGCCAAAAGGACATGTAAAAGTTGTCTTTTCCTGATCTTCAGGTGCAATGGGCACTTGAAAGTACCCAGAATACCCATCAAGGAAACAGTAATAGGATTTCCCTGCAAGTCTTTCAATCATTTGGTCAATAAAAGGTAAAGGGAAATGGTCTTTCCTAGTTACTGCATTCAACCTACGATAATCAATGCAAACTCGCCAACCATTTTGAACTCTAGTAGGAACCATTTCACCCTGTTGATTTTCTACCACAGTCACCCCACTTTTCTTAGGAACCACCTGCGTAGGACTGACCCATTTACTATCAGATATAGGAAATATCATTCCTACTTGCAATAATTTTATGATCTCCTTCTTTACCACGTCCATCATGGGGGGATTTAGGCGACGCTGAGGTTGCCTCACAGGTTTGGCATCATCTTCTAACAGAATACGATGCATGCAAGTGGATGGACTTATTCCCTTAATGTCTGCAATGGTCCATCCAATAGCTAACTTGTGCTCTTTCAGCACTGTCACCAACTTGTCCTCTTGCTCCTTGGTCAATTTGCTTGAAATTATAACAGGTAAAGTATCGTTCTGACCAAGGAACACATATTTCAAATGATCAGGCAGTGGTTTTAGCTCCACCTGGGGTGCCTGCAAAACAGAAGGTAAGAGTTTATCAGTAGGCACTGTCAATGGGGTAGGTGTCGAACCTGGTGGTCTAAGTGGAAGCTTGGAATGACCATTCAACTCTGCTACCATCATCTGCACACTATTAGGCAAAGGAATATCCAAACAATCAGCAGATAAATCATTAGAAATGGAAGTGAGGAGCGCATCCTCGCCCTCAACATTGAAGACATCCTGCACTATAGGATCAATGATATCAATGGAACACAAAGAATGAGTGTCAACAGGGTATTTCATGGAATCATAGATGTTATACACAATTTCTTGTCCATCAAACTCCATAGTCAAAGAACCAGTAAAAACATCAATTTTAGTCCTAGCAGTTTTCAAGAAAGGTCTTCCTAACAAGATGGGTACTGCTTGTCTATCATGTTCCATATCAAGCACATAAAAATCAGCAGGAAAAATTAGTTCATCAACTTTCACAAGCACATCTTCCACTACTCCCTTAGGATAAACATTTGATCTATCAGCTAATTGAATCACTACCCCGGTGTCATGTAAGGGTCCAAGTTCCAAAGATTTGAACAGTGAATATGGAATAACATTAATTGATGCACCCAAATCCAACATTGCTCTATGAAAAGTGGTGTCCCCTATTGTAACTGGAACAGTAAACATACCAGGGTCACTGCATTTTTCAGGAAGTTTCTTTTGGAAAACTGCAGAAATATGAGCACTGACTTTCACTTTTTCCTTCCCTCCTAACCTGTGCTTCCTCTTAATAGTACAAAGTTCTTTCAAAAATTTAGCGAATCGAGGAACACTCTTTATTAAATTCAAAAGGGGAATGTTTACCTCACACTTGCTGAAAGTTTCATAGATATCTTTGTCCTTCTCATACCTCTTCGTTTCTTTCAAAGCTTCAGGAAAAGGTGGTGTGGGTTCATAAGATGGAAAAGTGGGAGGATTTGCTACAGCTTCATGTTCCTCTTCCTTCTCCTCAGCTCCAATCAACTCTTCAGCCCTCTTAGTTGCAATTTCAGTCTCTTTCAGCTCCTTGCCATTTCTCAATGTAATAGCGTTGGCTTGTTGCTTAGGATTCAACTCCGTTTGAGATGGAAGTTTTCCCGAATCCTTAGCTTCAAGTCTGCTCACTGCACTTGAAATTTGACTCACTTGACTTTCCAAATTCTGAATACTGGATTTGGTCTCTTGCTGGAATTGCACCATGTTTTGCTGCATAGTAGAAACATTAGAAGTTAGTGATCTAATCATTTCATCAGTTGACATATTACTCGAATTTGAGCTTTGGCCCTGAGGTTTGGCTAATGGTGCCCTATATTGCTGATATTGCTGCTGGCCTTGAGCATTTTGCTGTTGTTGTTGGTTCCCCTGGGAATTCCCATATCTCAAATTTGGATGATCCCTCCATCCTGGATTGTATGTATTCGAATATGGATCATATCTTCTCTGAGGACCTTGCCCTTGGAAACCCATTGCATTGGCCTGCTCATTCTGTTCCTCTTGTAATTGAGGACATGCATCAGTGGGATGTCCTGTGGAGGTGCATAAACCACAAGCATTCAGTTGCTGTGGATTCCTTGAGTTCACCATGAACTCACGCATCATAGAAGTCAAATCAGCTACTTGACTCTCTAACTCAGTTGTATTTGAATTTGCTGCATTCACCCGGCGCGTGGGGGTTCTCTGACTGAACTGCCTAGAATTCTCTGCTAGCTCTGCAATCAGCCTAGTTGCATCTCCTGGAGTCTTATTCACTAGCCCTCCACCACTTGCTGCATTCACCATCCTCAAATCATCATCTGTTAGACCTCCATAGAAGTATAGGATGAGGTCTTGATCGGAATACCCATGGTACGGACAACTAGCACACAATCTCTTGAATCTCTCCCAATACTCATACAAGGACTCATCTTCCTTCTGATCCACATTGCTGATAGCTTTCTTAAGGCTTGCAGAAATAGTGGCTGGGTAATACTTCTCTAAGAAACACTTCTTCAAACCTGCCCAATTTGTTATGCTCCCTGGGGGAAGATAGTAAAACCAATCCTTCGCTGCATCTTTGAGAGAAAAAGGAAATGCTCTCAACTGAATTTGCTCATCAGTCATCCCAATCGGTTTCATGCTAGTACATACCACATGAAATTCTGCCAGATGTTTATTTGGATCTTCACCCTTCATGCCATGGAATGCCGGCAATAGATGAATTAGACCAGATTTGATCTCAACATTAGCACCTTCCTCCAACTGCTGATATGCGATGCACAACGGCTGTTGGTTCAAGTTAGGAGCTGTTAGCTCTCTCAGTGTTCGATTTTCTGCCATCACTTCCTCTTCTTGAATGTTGAAGATGTATGTTGATTCACTGGGGTTTGTTCTTGCCTCTCTTCGCGACCTGGAAATATTTCTTTCAATTTCTGGATCAAACTGCAAAACTTCTTTGTTAGCAGAACGGGTACTTATCATACCCTAGCGAACAAACAAAGAAAAAAATAGCTAAGAACAATCCTAAAATAAATTCTACTAAGATAAACAATTAAACGGTAACGCCTAGTTCCCCGGCAACGGCGCCAAAATTTGGTGTGCCTCAGTCGTATGCAACCAAAAATATCACAACTAAGCTAACTGCAAATAAACGTAGTTAGGGAAGTCGAGTTCGAATCCACAGGGAAAAAGGGACTAATAACTGGAAACCTAAGTGGAAATACTCTAGGACGGTAGTAACCTAAGTAACGAGGGGGGTTTTCACGAGCAATGATGATAAATGAACTAAGTAAGAACAACGAACGTAATGAATAGGTAATCAATGAGAAGAACGGTCTTGGTTATGCGAAATCCACTAATGAACATACAAATTGATCATAGAAGTCTCCTCAATCAAGCTCTATTGAACACCTTGTTGTAGAATTCCTAGATTCTAAATTCTCATAAATAGTTAGAAATAGCAAAGCGCTCCTTTCTAACCCTTTCCAATGCACAATTCAAGACAAGCGCTCTAAATTATCCACAAGAAGAAAATAAACGGAGAAATCAACAAGGATTGAATAAATTAACACAAGCGGTCTAATTTCTTCAATAATATTATTCCCTCTTCAAGTTATCAACCAAAAGCATGCATCAATAACCTAAAGTTGCTACTTTGGAAAGATTAATTAGATGCAAGCGAATCCAATAATTCTAACCTAGCAATTGATTAAAGCAAATCATGAAATTAATTCAAGGAACAATATATATTCAATAGATATTAAGAGAAGAAAGATCTCACAATTCGTAGCTAAAAGCTTCAATCTTTAACCAAGAATCCAGAAGATTAAGCTTCCATGGATTCTAATTCCAAAACAAAGAATTCTGAAAATTCCAAGAAAACCCTAGAAAGCTTTTTTTTTCTCCCAAACTTAATTCTCTTTTTTTCCCTCCTCTCTAAACTTAATTAAAACTAAGCTATTTATATGTTTCTATATTTTAATAACATAACACAATAATAATAATAAAATAATATCCAAACACGTGCCAAAACAAAGCCAAAATTGCTGAAAAAGAAGCCAAAAATTGCGCAAAAACTGAGATTGCCGCTGCCAGCTGCTCTGGACCCGCTGGCAGCGGCTCTGGCAGCCTTGGAAGCCTTCGTATGCTGGAATAGCAGCTGCCAGCGGCTCTGGCCAGCTGCCAGCTGCCCTGGCAGCAATTCACTACTGTTTTTTCCTTCTTCCTTGCTTTGAACCTTCTTCTAGCTTCTTCAAACTTGCTTTCTTGCCTCCTTGTGAATCAACAAGCCATGCTTCATACACTCTCAAATCATCATCCAAGGTCCGCCTACTCATAGTACTCTTCACTTCATTCCCGAGCTCAACTCACTCACTTTCACTCATAATTTCCCTCTTTTGCACATAAATGGGACGATGAGTCAAAACTCACAAAAGCTAACAAAAGTACATATAAAGCATCAAAACACACCCTAAAATGCTTCTCTCAACCCATGATAAGAAGGCTTATCAAATATCAATGGTCAGAACTTCATTTTGGGCAATTTGAAACATTGCCTTATCACAGTTGTAGGCGGCCATAGCTTTTGCTGCCTTTACCTCTTTGTTCTTCCGGTCAAGCGGCTTGCGAAGGCCGTTCACTCGGAGCAGGGCCTAAGTAAAAAGAAACATGCGTCAGTTTCCAAACAAAAAAGAAAACAGGCGTCCAGAAATTCAAATGCTCAAAAATATGCTAAGTATACCTCAGCAAGGACCCCTGCAATCCCGTCTAGGTCAAGGGTGCCGACACCCCTGACCGCCTCCCTTTCAGCTGGAGGAACTGCCCTGATCATAGACTTGGCCATCTCTACCAAGTCAGGCTCCTGAGGGCCGGCTGCATCAAGCATAAACAAACGGATTAGACCTAGTAAAAAAGGGAGCGAGTCTAAAATTTACAAGGACAACTTCATACTTCTAGGCGGCCCAGTTGGAGTTTTAGAAGAAGTGGCCGGCTGTTTCTCAGCCGCCACATGTTTCCTGGCAGAACCAGGAGAGCTCGCAACAGTCGTCCTCCGGGCCTTGGGGTCCGACTGTTGGGAAGATGAAGCTCTTGGAGCACCCGTCTAAAAAAGAAGACAAAAAAAAAAAAAAAAAGTCAGTATATGCATAAACACAACTCCAAAAGAGGGTGAAAGGTTCGGAGCTCACCAAGGGTGCCCCCTTCTTGGGGGAGTCGGTTGAAGCTTGTTGCATGATGGAGGCCCGCAACATGGCCGCCGCAGTCTTGGAGGCGGTGATTTTGCTCATGGCGTCAGCTGCAAAAACAAACAGCAAAGTTAATAAAAGTCATAACGAGAAATGTATGGAACAACAGAGTATTCGACAAGCCGACTACCTCTTGAGCACCGACTGCTGAGGCCATAGGCGGCCAAAAGGTACTCGTCGTAGAGCCATTTGAAGCTCGGGACGCAGTGCAGGGGTACTTGCTCTCGTACCCCTGAAGTAGAGTCGACCCTCGACTCTACTTTAAAGAGTCCTTTATCAAGGATCTCTTTCTTAGCCTTGGGGGGAACAGGCGGCATGCTACGACCGCCTGCAAGAAGGGGCGGATTCCTGTTCCACCTATTGAAGCGCTTCTTCAGCTCAGTGTCTGAACTCTCAATGATGAGGAAGGTGCTCCGCCAGTCCTTCCACTTGTTTGCTTTACCTCTCGTCATGAGGTAGCCCCTGTGGCTTGTCAATTGATACCAGCCGGTACCGCCTGCCTTAGGGGTCCGGCTGAGATAGTTCATATGGGCGAAAGCCTCGAAGCTTGGCTCCACCCCGTGCAGTTCGCACCCGGCCACATAGCCGAGTACGTTGACCCAGGAGTTTGGGGCTAACTGCCATAACCCCAACTCATACCCATCCAAGATCCGCTGAACAGCCGGATGTAATGGGAAGCGCAACCCTGCCTTGATGGCTGCCTCGTAGCAGCTAAAGCAGGCGCTATCTTAACTGGTACCAGCCGGCCAGACGACTGTGTCTTCAAGATCCGGCACAAACACTAGAAAGTCGGGGCCCATGGTGTGGTTTGCAATAAAGCTCTCCACTTTCTCTTGCATGGCTGTGATCCGGCCCCGAGGTACCGTGCAGTAGTAGGGGGTATTAGCTCTCGGTAAGAGGCGGATGGCTCCGCCCAATTGTCCCCCTTCTCAACTGCGTGAGAAAGTCTCGCCTCTTGCAGGCGGCTATTTTTCTCTTCTGTGTCCAAAGAAGCATGGCCAGAAGAGCTTGACTCGGAATCGTCCTCTGACGAGTCCGAAGAGGACGACTCCTCCCCTCTCCCGGAGGGGCCCGCCTCCTCTCTTTGAAAAGGAACAGAATTGTTAACTGTTAAATGGGAAGGGGTCACTATGACTCCTCCCTCAGAATTGCCGGCTTTCAGGCCGCCTTGTTTCACTTCCACATCTGGCGCCTGGTCAGATGTTTCACTAAGCGGCACCTTGTGGGAGGAGCCGTCTGAATTTGAGATCCTAGCAGTCTTTTTCGTTCTGGCCATCCTGCTCTGCATAGACACAGATATAGTCGGACTTTGTATAAAGGGCAAAGATGGGTCCGGAAAAGGGCAGGCGGCACTCCTAGTCCTAGATTCAGCCATCCCCAGTGACCGGCTGATCACTAACCTAGGTCGTGTCGTGTGCTTCCGTGGTGCCATTTCAAAAAAATAAAAAGAAAATTAAGAGTAAGAGAACCGACAGTTACCTGAACGAGTGACGATTGATGAAGTGCTGAAAATCCTGTGCAGTCGGCTTGTCAGAACAAGCGGTAGGCAGAAAAGGTCCAAAATGTCAGAGCAAGTTCAGGGGTCTGAATGTTCTCTCTCAAAGTTCTCAAGTGTGAAAATGACTCAAGACAATCCTCCCTTATATAGGCGAAGTGAGAAGGCGAAGGGTCACTTTCAGAATTCAAAATTTGGGCGGGAAAATCTCTCGGCCTTTCGCCGAGTGACACCTGTAGAAGGTCGTTGCCTGTTACAGTGCGACACCTGTCACAGGTAACACGTGACCAGTCACGTGCCACCTGTGAGGGGCAAATGATTAGGGGATTTTGCTCCCACCAATCGGAATGCGCCACGTGGGCCAATCAGGTCATGCCAAGTGTCACCCAGTTGGAACTGTCAGGGCTTGCCACGTGGCACGCGCTTATTCGTCCACCTTGGACCTATTATGTCATGACATGTGGCATACTCCATGCCTAATGGAGAAACCGGCCACCCAGGCCCAACTTCCGAGGGAAGCCTAATCAGCCTTAGGTTAACCTAAACCTAGGATGGGCATGTTTCCCAAGGTTATAAATACCTCCCTTAATCCTCATTAAGGGGGATTACGAAAAAACACATTAATTACACACAGTAATAACCGGCTGATCTCGCTAACAAAGCAAATTACCTACATTAAACACTCTCACCTAGAGAGACCCAATTACTTTAATTTCCGCATTAATTACTCCTTAATCAAGTACTAACTTGACCGTTGGAGGCGGAGCTCCCACCACCAGGAGTCTCCGTTATTTTGCAGGTACAGGCGTCCGGTTCCAGTCTCGGAATTGTAACTCTCCCGCAGGACATCAGAAAACCCCGAAACAAGTACTATGGCCAATATGTACTGTGCCTCTCCTAAGTCCTTCATTGAAAAGCACTTTCCCAACCAGCCCTTTACGGACTCTAGTAATTTTGTGCTGTTTCCAATGAGCAGTATGTCATCGACATATAGGACTAGAATTGCGATGTCACTCCCACTGAACTTCTTGTAGACTCAAGACTCATCTGGACTCTTTATAAAACAAAACTTGCTGAGGGCTTCATTAAATCGCAGATTCCAACTTTTGCTTGCCTGCTTCAGTCCATATATGGACTTCTTAAGCTTGCATACCTTTCTAGCGTTGCTTGGATCAACAAAACCTTCTGGCTGTGTCATATACACATTTTCTTCAAAAATCCCATTCAGGAAGGTGGTTTTGACATCCATCTGCCATATTTCATAATCGTAATATGCAACAATCGCTAGGATAATCCGGATAGACTTTAGCATTGCAACTGGTGAAAAAAGTATCATCATAGTTAATCCCGTGGATTTGTCTATAACCTTTCGCCACCAGTCTTTCTTTGTATATTGATACATTTCCATCTTTGTTTGTCTTCAATTTGAAGATCCATTTGCAACCGATTGGTGTGTAACCCTCGGGCAAATTTACCAAGTCCCAGACTTGATTTTCAGTCATGGAGTCCATCTCAGATTTCATGGCCTGTTGCCATTTAGCAGAGTCGGGGCTCGTCATAGCTTGTTTGTATGTCGCTGGCTCATCACCATCCATAACTAGGATGTTCTGATCATCGGTTAAGATAATACAAAGGTATCTATCTAGTTGAGATCTTAGCCGTTGCGACCTAAGAAGGGTAATGGGTTGAGCATTCACATTGTCTGTTTGATTCTGACCAAGCTTATCAGCTTCTTCTAAAGCACTTAGATTGTCATTTTTATCAGGTGGACATTGTTGCTCGTCCTCTCAAACTTCGTCGACTTCGATTTTCCTCCCACTTGTCATATTGGAAAGGTGTTCCTTCTCCAAAGAGACACCATCACAAGCAATAAACACTTTGTTCTCGGATTTAATGTAGAAGTAATACCCTTTGGTTTCTTTTGGGTAACCCACAAAGAAACACTTGTCTGATTTGGGGTGAAGTTTGTCTGAAATTAATCGTTTGACATACGCTTCGCATCCTCAAATCTTGAGAAAAGACAACATAGGAGGTTTCTTAGTCCATAATTCATATGGAGTCTTTTCAGCAGCTTTTGACGAAGCTCGGTTCAATGTTAGTGCCGGGGTTTGTAGCGCATGTCCCCAGAAAGAGATAGGAAGTTCACTAAGACCCATCATTGATCGAACCATGTCTAACAAGGTTCGAATCCTCCGTTCGGACACTCTGTACCGTTGAGGAGTTCTGGGAGGAGTTAGCTCTGAAAGAATACCATTTTCTTTCAGGTGATCATCGAATTCATGGCTCAAATATTCGCCACCTCGATCCGATCGAAGTGCTTTGATTTTCTTGCTAAGTTGATTCTCAACTTCTCTCTGAAATTCTTTGAATTTCTCAAAAGATTCACATTTATTCGACATTAGGTAGACATAGCCATATCTACTAATGTTTGAAGGTGAATTCTTAGGGGTCTTAGTTTAAGTAGTGGTATCAACTTTTGTCTAATCATATGTAAAAATCATGCAATTTTCATTGAACATATTTTTGCAAGACAATTTTGAAACAACCATTGTCAAAGTCTTACATTCAAAATAACTAGGTGTCCAACACCATAGATCATAGTATGTTCAAAAGCATGGTGAAACTAAGATTAGTTTAATTACATGTCATAGTCAAAATAGTGCATTCAAGCACGACCGAAAAACCATCTTCGTCGTCTACTTGTCCTTGCACGTACACTTGATAAGCTTCTCACTTGGTCCCTGAAAAGGCAACATAAAGTGAGTCATACATGGTATCTAATACCTATGATAAGCTAAATTCACAAGTGTTTAAGGAAGATAACTGAGGCAGATGCTACATTCCTCTTCTCCTCCTCCCTGAATAGCTTGCATTCTCTCTTGTTGTGGCCTTGCCCATCACAATAGAAGCATCGCATCTTTGCCTTGTTCTTGAAATCCCTCCTTCTTGATGGTCTTTTGGTTGCCCAAATGAATTGGCTCGGTGAAGTAGCTCCACCACACTCTTCAAAGAATGTGTCTCCTTTCCTTTAGAAATATATGCCCTTAGTGCATCATATCCTAAGTGGAGTGAAGTGAGCCTAATATGACCAGCCATTCCGTCCTCTAATGGAATTCCGAGGAGTTCCATGTGCTTGAAGAGCCTAGTCATTCTCGCCACATGGGGTCGGAGGGGCATACCCGGTCTCAACTTGGTGTTACAGACTATAGACCAAAGATGGTACCTCTCTTTAGCAAGACAACCTTGTTCTGATGGCTTCACATTCATGTATGTGAGTGACCTAGTCACCTCATACAAAAGTCCATCATTGTTGTCGTTGAAACTCTTAGAGAATCTCACACCGACAACATCCCTTTGTCCTCCAAGGAATAAGTCCGGAAAAGAGAATGAAAGCTTTTCTTTCCATTCTTCTAGGATGGAGTTAGCCATGAGTTGTGACACTATTTTGTAATTGTTAGACCATGCACAATAAGTTTCGTCACTCAAGTGTTTCTTGGTGAAGAGGGTTGGGAGGGAAGTATCCAGAACATACTCCTTGGAACAACTCCGGAGAGTTTTCCTGAGTTCCTCTTCCCATTCTTCAAAGTTTGTTAAGTTAAGCTTGATAGCCAATTTATCGGGGAGATCCGGGCACATAGGGTTGTTGTTTGAGTTACTTGAAGACATTGTTCTACAATTGAAAGAATTTGAAATGAAAAACCATTCATATAATCAATAAGTTTGAATTTTAAAAGCGTTCATGCAAATTTTCAATCTTATTGAGCATTTTATCCACGCATTAATAATTTATCCCTTTTAAGCGGGAATAAAATGATTCCGAGATTCCAAAAATCAAAAAGTGATTAAGCATGCTTTGGCTTGTCTTAACACTAGATATTTAGGGTAAGCTATCCAATTGCTAATAGCTCTAAGCTACTCTCGGTTTGATAAAACGTCGCATCTAATGCTTTCTTGACATTTTATCTCTTTTGCCACAACATTTAAGGACTTCTTACTGCTATCGTTGAGCTTAATCCAGATCAACTCGTATGCCTAGTATACCTTACGTTCCTAGGGAAGTAGTGATGCCTCGCTTTGGCGTAGCCAATCACGTACGCGCATTATTTCGGTAAGTGTTGTTCTTGGAATGGCAAATTTTAGCTCAATATTTAAAGGGACCTAGGGTTTCTATGTAGGTTGATTTAAGTGAACTTAACTAATCATCACAACATATCGAAATCCTAAACATGCATATATCATTCACAATATATATATATGAACATAACAACAATATATATATATAAGGTATAAATTTGATGCATTTGGAAACTAGCATGACCCCTTGAAATCTTCAAATCTTCAAGGGTCTTCATCTTGGCTCGTCTTCATTGAAACAATCTTTCATTCACTCATTCACTATTTGTGAATGGCCCATGCATTTTACGAGATAAAACAAGTAAACACGCAAAACTTATAACTAACTTAGGTGGTTAATCCGATTAACGCGCCTAATTAAAACTAGTCAAAATTGTTTAATAAATTATGTATTATTAAGGTGCAATTTGTACACGTAATTAGCTAAGCTCCCACTAAATTATGCATTCAACTTAATCAATCCAATTAGTTAAGCCGGTTAACCCAAATTTGTTAAAACATAAAAATTTTTGCAAGATTCGAAAAAATCGAGGTCCAACCTCGTTAAAATAATTACATAAAAATTTTAAAACGGCAAAATTTTCGCAAAACACATAGCCCAAAATTAAGCAAAAACAGCCGACACGTATCTTTGTGGGTTGCGTACCATGGCTGCTAGGTAGCCCATGGGGTGTGCTTGGTGCGTGGTGCTAGCATGCAGCGCCTACTGTAGCATGCTATGCTGCTAGCACCAGCAGCCTGCCTTGCAAGCTGCGCAGCCATGGTACGCAAGCTTAATAAAAAATAATCACAAGCATTTGAACTTTAAGGATTTTAATCAACCAAATATGAAAAAATCAAAAATTAGTTTAACATGGAATATAGAGTCAAGATTCTAACCATTTAAACATTTAAAGATTGGATCTTTAACATGCTAGGAAATTTAACATTACACATTCACAATAAACATTCACTTATTAATGCAATTTATTTGCATAATTGTGAAAAACAAGTTTATGTGAAAAAGAACATATCAACTTAAGCACAAATTATAACTCCATGATCATGCTTAAAAGATATTTAAATATCAGTAGATTAGGGATGCAATAATGCATTTAATCTACCCTTGTCATGCTTGCATTAATAAACTCATAAAAGATTTAAAATTTTCGTTGAAAACGAAAAAAACCTAAAAAAAAATGGGTTTCTGGTTCGAATTTGGCTTCTAGATAGTCCTTGAAAGGGTTGAAACTGATTTAGAACGTCGATTTCACCCAAAAATCACTATTTTTGAGCCAAAATCTGAGTTCCCAGACCAAACCGAAAAATACGAGATTAAAACTATTTTAAAAACGTACTTCTAATCTAATTAGAAAAACAAAACCAGAACTTAAATCCACTTTAAAACACCTTAATTAATAAATAAGTGCAATAATTAAAAGGAGCGCAGCTGCGATACCGCTGTAGGGTTTCGTAGAGACCCTCTCTATGCAGAAGGAAACCCACCAAGACCCGCCCCGATAACTAAAACAATTAAAACATGCAAAATATATTTAATACATAATTAAGAGAAAAGGGGGGAAAGACTTATACCCTAGACGCGTGCTTCGCTCACCAAAAGAGCTCTTACTTGAACCCCGCAATCGCAAGGTCTCCGACGGCTCGTACCCACAAACCCTGGCCTGACCCGAGTGATCCAAGTCCCGAAGGTTAGTCGGGACCCGATAAAATAAAAAGGGAGTTTTACGAACTTAAGGCTTTCTCAACAATGGAGATACCTTTGAGTTCTACTCAAGTTGTGTATTCTCAAAATCCAAACCAAGGGGTATTTATAGAGAATGGGGACTTGAATCCCATTTCATGATCAATGTGGGATCATGTGCAAATGCATTAATTTATTTAATTCTAAAATAAATTATTAAGCAAATGCAATCACATAGAAACAAGTGGCAAGAGGTGAGAATGGATTAGGTGAGGACCATACCCCATAGGGGGGACCATTGCCTTGTCCCCAAGGCAATCCTTGAGGCCTTGGTCCCCACCTCTCCTAAATAACCACCCACAAAGGCAGCTGGGCTGGCAGCATGCTAGCACGCCAGCACGCCAGCCAACTCAAAGTGCCAGCACGCACTGGCCCTAGCAGGCCTATCATGTGCGTGCTGCGTGCTGCAAGGTCGCTGGGCGCTGCTAGGGTAGTGCTGCTGCCTAGCCAACGCACACACACACGCACAGCCTTGCTGGCTGGTGCGTAGTGTTGCTGCCTAACCTCTCGCACACACATTGCATAGCCAGCATGGGTGCTGCTAGCGAGCTACGCATGCTGGGAATTGCCTCGCCAGCCATACGCACAAGCATGCTATTGCTTGGTACTGTACTAGCGATGCACACGCACATGGCTACGCTGCCTAGTGTTGTGCTGTGTGCTGCGATGGTGTGATGAGCTGTGCAAAGGCACACACGCACGCACATACGCCAGTGCCTAGCACTGTGATGGTGTTGTGCTGTCCGAAGGCACACACGCTAGTGCCTAGCACTGCAATGGTACTTCTATGTGTGTGTAGCACGCAAGGTGTGCCTAGCCATGCATTGTGCATGTTAGCTCGAGCTAGCCTAGCGTCTACATGGTTAGGCCATAGTGATGCTACGGCTACGCTCGAACTTGTTGCTTGTGATTTTGCAACGCTCGGTTTCGACGCCCTAGGCTCGATATCCGACGTCTGTGTTCGTAAAACTCTAACGACTCATTGAATCCTTTGGATTGATTTGTCGTCTCGGATCGGTTGTTCGATTAGGTTCGACCCAAAGGGTTCAGTTAAGATTAAGCTGTAATATTAATTGTACCTTAATATTACTGATCGGAAGCGGCCTCCACCTACGCATTCCAACTACTTGAACTTATTGAAGCATTAGCTCTGTAATAATTCTGAACCCTCTATCAGAATAATACACTTGTTGGAAGGACACCATTCCTTTCGAAGTCGCCCTGCATATACTCCAACATAAGTAAGAATTAGGCGGGAAAGAGTATATCAACACTTAGTCATATTAAATAAAAGGCTCACCTTAGGTGTTTGAGTAGCAAGTGTCTCCTCGCCCTTTCGCTTGCCCAAAAAGGAGCGGTAGTAGGGGGCTGGTTTCTTGGTGGCCGAGAGTGACAGGGGTTAAATCGGTCGCTACAATCTAACTCTCAATCAAACAATACTTATACGAACACCCTATAACCAAGTACAATGGCAAATAAAGGTTCGGTCCACGAGGAACGAGAGTAATTGCAAATCAATCTTAAACCTAAGCTAGTTCGAAATCAATGGAAAATGGTGTTCTAAAATAATACTAATAAGATGGAATAAATCAATAAACTAAGACACTAGGGAGAACGGGAATCCGCCTAACCATTGGTAACTAAGCAACAAGGAGTCACAGAGACAAACGGGATATGCAAAGACTATAAGTCTGATCAAAATCATGTGATAGGAAGACAACGGGCAATACTAAGCTTGGATTTCTCATGCACTTAACATTACTCGATACATAATCAAACCACATTCAATAATGAAATACTCTATTCACAATCTCTTGTTCAAATCAAGAATATCATGCAATCAAATTCAAGATTCTAGGTTAGCTACTCCTATTCTAATGAATTAACATGCAATCACATATAATCAATTTAATCACAATCCGTTTATCAAAATCAATCCTCAATTACATAGATTACCTAGGCCGGGTTTCATCCCGAAACCCTAGCTAGGAGACTACTCACACATATTCATAATCAAAGCAATAATGAATTCCAAAAGCATAATAGATATAAACATGAATTCTGATTAAGGAATAATAAAGCTTGATTAATAAACAAGAATGAATAATACCAATTGTATTGATGCAAATCAATGGAAAAGTTCAGAACTTTGATATCCGTCGTCAATGAATAATACAAAGAACCTTCGCAAATCTTGCTTCAAATCAATCCAAGAAAGCTAAAATCTCTAGGAAATTCTCTAAGAAAACTAATGAATCTCTAATACTAAGAACGTTCTCCAATAACTCTCTACAAAGGCTCTCAAAACTATCTCTAAAAACTGTCTCTAGAATCCTCTTAAAATTGGGCCTTATATAAGTCTTCTAATGCGGAGAAGTCAAGCGCGCAGTTAACCCTGGATCAGCACGGCCGTGCTGTATTTGGCACGGCCGTGCTAGCTTGTCAGTAAGTAAACCGGATTTCTTCTTCAAATTGGCACGGCCGTGCTATATATGGCACGGCCGTGCTAAGGCCTGGCACGGCCGTGCTAAGGCCTGGCACGGCCGTGCTAAGGCCTGGCACGGCCGTGCTAAGGCCTGGCACGGCCGTGCTGAATCTGGCACGGCCGTGCTAATGCCTGGCACGGCCGTGCTGAATCTGGCACGGCCGTGCTGAATCTGGCACGGCCGTGCTGAATCTGGCACTGGCACGGGCATGGAAATTGGCTTGGCACGGCCGTGCTAATGCTTGGCACGGCCGTGCTGAATCTGGCACGGCCGTGCTAATGCCTGGCACGGCCGTGCTGAATCTGGCACGGCCGTGCTAATGCCTGGCACGGCCGTGCTGAATCTGGCACGGCCGTGCAGCATAGGCAGGAAGGTTGCAGGCACTTTGGTCTTCTTAAAACAGTCACAACTTCTTATCCAGAGCTTCGTTTGAGGCGTGCAATATATCGTTAGAAAGCTCTTCAAGTCTACTTTCCAATGCAATTGGAATCACTCCATTATCATTTGTATACCGAAAGTTGTGAGCAAAATAGTGAACAGGTGTCATATTTGTGATCTGTTCTGCCTTGCCTGCTACTTAACTTGCCTTTCAAGGCCTTGAGAACCGCAGCAAAGCCTTAGCTTGGTGGACTAGGATCGATAATAGCCTGATTACACACCAATGGTTCGGGACTCGACATAACTTGGTCAACTATACCTGTTAACACACCAAAAACAGACCGAAACCCGTGAAGCACGTAATATGAAGGAAACGAGTGTAACAAGGCAATAAACGACCAAAACGGGCCTAAATACATCCAAAATCACCCATTTATATGCCTTAAAGCGCGCCCTAATGTGCGCTTGTCAAAATCCCCCAAGATACACTTTTGCTAGTCCTCGAGCAAAACTAAGGGATACACACACACACACATGATCAAATAAACTATTGCCATTACATATAAATCCAGTTTAGCACGGAATGAAGTCAATGGATCCTACTTAGAACAACCATGCACGGAATGAAAACTCACTCAAATAAGCAACGAGACACACAATCCAAGGTATCGTTGATCAAAATGCAAACAAAACCTAAACCAAGCATAGAGAAAAAAGAAGTCATGCTTCCCTCTAAACCCAACCAAACCGGCCACGTCCTCCCCTTTTGCTTCAAATCACCACCCTAATTGGCCCCTCGTGATTCCTCGAAGGAACCGAAAAAAATGATATTTTGAGGAAATAACAAAGGTATCCCGACATCTCGATTACGCATAATCTTTCCATAGGGTTGAAAGGTATCTCCCTCCACCGTTTGAGAACCGAACACCTCTAAAGTCTAAGGGTCTTAAAATGGTTGTAATGTATTGGCAATGGGTAACGTAGGTGAAAACAATTTAAAAAAAGTGGTGTTAATTCCTAAATGAAGCGCAAGAATCACAATTCTCAAAAACAATAGTTCAAAAGATGTAATTCACTTTCCACAATCTCATTGATTCACATTCTTACACATCCCGAATTATCCATATAATACACACTCAAATGACCTCTTTCAAACTTCAAAACTTTATTTATGCGTCCTTGCCTTTTTTCACAAGTCGGACGGCTTTTCTCCTTTTTTTTTTATTTTGATTTTCTTTTCCTTTTTTTTCAAAAACAAATTTTCATATTACATATTTACAATTAAGCTCACTTTCAAACTTTCTCAAACCAACTATCGATCATTATTCTTGATTTATACACAATAAGCTCAAACAAACCTTGCGAGGTAAACGCTTCACAACTAAGGGTTGGTAAAACATCGGCCATCGGGTTTGTAACATGGGTAACCAAGAATGGAATTAAAGGCTCAACATGGTTAGCAAGTAAGATGATGTAAAAAGAAAATTAATTTGTAACAAAACAAAAGGAACAAGAATAAGAAAAATGAAAAAGGTGCCCTCTTCCTCCCTTAAAAGTGTCAAGTCGGTCTTGGGAGCTACAAGTCAACACAAAGATCGAAACATGCGTAATCAAGGATCCAAATATGCCACTCAAGAAGAATGATGAAGGCTAGAACAATAAAACCTCACGGGATTCAAAAACAAAGCAACTACCAATCAAGGGGGTCAAATCCACAATCGGGAAGCGACTCCATCTTACCACAGCCCAAAGGCATAAAGTTTCACATGACAAAAGTGTTCTATCCCTACCCTTCGCCTAGACTCGTCTACATTGATCAACAATAGACTCGAACTGTGTATTCATCATTGGCTTAAGTGGAAATAGACATTCCATACACATTCATTCACATTTGGAATCCAAATATGAGCATTATTCCAAAAGTTTATGCAATTAGACAAGTTTATCACGATCCAAAAATATAGGAAAAGACTATAAGGCAAATCATATAAACTAGACTACACATCCTCATAACAGAAGCTTTTCCTATATTGCACACATATATAAACAACTAAGTAATCTAAACAAGCTAAATGGCTCATATAGAGGCATGAAAATCACATAATAATCCCAATCGACAAACAAGCGATCAATTGATATCAACATCAATGATCCCAGGTTCTTTAGAACCGATCAAACATCCTTGAACCATTCAACTTCTTCCTAAACTAAACTATCCTAAGCACACAAAAACAAAAAACTAAAGGAAAAAGGGAAAGATTTCACCAAATGCTTCTTGAAAACACACTAAGACAACATGAGATGCGGCGAAGCTCCTAATGCTACCTCCATGAGTCTTCATATTTGCACAGGTTAGATAGAAACAAACCAAAACGAAACCAAAAGAAACTCGTTTTTTTTTATTTTTTATAGGAATATGAAGAAAAACAAGGGAAAATCAACAAGGAAACCATTCACCCCCCCCCCCCAAGCTAGTATAGACATTGTCCTCAATGTCAGGCATCGAGAGACTACCTAGAAGGCAAAAAGGGAAAGAGAAAAGTACCTCATTGACTGGGTCTCGGGTTGCCTCCCGGGAGCGCTTCTTTAACGTCATTAGCTTGACGCAACAAATGGATTACAGGTTACCCATAATCAATACTTGCCATTGTAGTAGAGATAAGCTCACCATTCTTATTCTTGACAATAGTCACCGCCCCTTTCTTAGGTACTACAAACACAGGGGAAACCCTTCCTTGATGTGTTGGAAGGGGTTTAAGCTTTACCTTTGGTGCTTCATTAGCCTCCTTTGCAGTGGCCACATCTAATGCATCTAGAAATTGCTCCTCCATGTCCCTGTTTTCCTTGTTCTCATTCAACTCAAAATCATGATTAGTATAGAATAATTCGTTACACATATCAGAGACAATGGAATCAACAGTGTCAACCATCATGCAATTATCAGAATTAGAACAAGGATATTTCATAGTTTTATTTAAATCAAAATCTAAAACCTCTTTTCCTACTTTCAATGAAATCTTGGCACCCTTTACATCAATAAGGGCCCCCGAAGTAGCTAGGAAAGGACGTCCTAGAATTATAGGTATATGAACATCCTCATCCATATCTAGGACCACAAAGTAAACAGGTATGACAAACTTCCCCACCCTTAGGGGAACATCTTCCACTTTACCCTTTGGAAATTTGATCGATCGATCGGCTAATTGAAGGGATATGTTAGTGGGAAGAAGTTCTCCTATATTTAATCGTTGATAAACAGAATATGGCATGAGACTAACACTAGCTCCAAGATCACAGAAAGCATTATCAATATTCATTTTGTTTATAGCACAAGGGATTGAAAAACTACCCGGATCTCCTAACTTAGGAGGCATTTTGTTCATTATTATAGCACTACAGTGTTCAGTGAGGTTAACAGTTTCTACCCCTTCACAGTTTCTTCTACCACTCAATATATCTTTTAAAAACCTAGCATAGTTAGGCATTTGCTTGATAGCATCAGTGAATGGTATAGAAAGGTGGACTTCTCTCAAGGTCTCTAAAAACTTCCCGAATTGGGCATCTAGCTTATGTCTCACATATATTTGGGGGTAGGGGAGTCTATGTAATAGGTCGGGTTCATTGGTTTGTGCTCCCACCTGTTCCTTTGGGACCTCATTAATTTTATCTTTTTCTCTGGTCCTCTCATCCTCACTTCCTACAACATTATCAGTGATAGGTGGAGTCACAGGTTGACTCCTAGGGGGTACTACTTCATCGCTCCCCCTCAATGTCTTTCCACTCCTAGTGGTGATAGCATTTACAGAGTTTTTAGGGTCAATACCTTGAGGCGGTAGTTTTGAAACTCCAACCCCATCTTTTATAGCACTAGCCAACTGAGAAATCTGGGTTTCAAGCATCTTATTATGTGTCATCTGGTTAACTCATCTGGTTTTTGCTGATGATCTTATGCTATTTTGTCATGGGGAGAAAAAGTCTTTTTCTTTTCTTGTAAGGGCTCTTAAGACTTTTGAGAAAGTTTCGGGTTTAGTAGCCAACTCAGAAAAAACAGCTGTGTATTGTGGTAGTATGGATTCTACGAAGAAAGAGGAGACACTGGGTAGCTATGACTTTATTATGGGTGATTTTCCGTTTAAATATCTCGGGATTCCTCTCAATGCTAAGTATATGCTAAGCTCTGATTTTGATAGCGTTGTTGATAAAATGTTGGCTCGCATTACTTGTTGGTCGAGTAGGAATTTGTCTTATGCTGCAAGGGCTACCCTCATAAATTTTGTTCTCATGAGTCTTCACTTGTACTGGGCTCAGTGTATTCTCCTTCCTAAGGGGGTTATGCATCGAATTACTCAACTGTGTAGATCTTTCCTATGGGATGGAGCTGTTGTCCTAGGTGGAGCCCCCCCTATCTCTTGGGATTGGGTGTGTAAGCCAAAGAAGTATGGAGGGATAGGAGTGAGGGATTGTAGTAGATGGAACAAGGCTGCCTTGGGGAAGTATGTTTGGAAAATTGCAAAGAAGGAGGATACGTTGTGGGTAAAATGGCTGCATAGTATATACTTGAAAGATCAAGATTGGTGGTCTTATAGTCCTAAGAAGAGTGATGGTTGGTTTTGGAGGGAACTGTGTGCTGTGAAGGATGAACTCCGACAGGGGTTTGAGATAGGTAACTGGATTAGCAAAAATTACAAAATTTCAGATTGTTATGATTGGTTACAGGGGCCTCAAGAGAAGGTTGGTTGGGATGCTTTAGTGTGGAATTGATATAATGTACCAAAGCACTCCTATATTGCCTGATTGGCAGCTCAGAACAGATTAAAGACCAAAGATAGGCTGATTTCCTTTGGCTGCAGTTATGATCCCTAATGTCTTCTTTGTGGTGTTTGCTCTGAGTCTCATGAGCACTTGTTTTTTTATTGCACATACAGTAGATTCTGCTTGAAGACTATT
Organism: Chenopodium quinoa; assembly: GCF_001683475.1. NCBI lineage: Eukaryota > Viridiplantae > Streptophyta > Magnoliopsida > Caryophyllales > Amaranthaceae > Chenopodium > Chenopodium quinoa. The sequence continues at coordinate 518,537 of NW_018744825.1, forward strand.
GCAAACTGGCTCGGAATTGCTGAAAGGAATTTCAGATTGAATGTATCTTGGAAACATTGGAAGAGACAAGGTATGGATATGATTCATAAGAGAGTATACCTAGCTGCTTTTTCTGCATGTGGATACTATATTTGGTTTGCTAGGAATCATGCCTTTTGGGAAAAAGCTGTAATTATTCCTTTGAAGCTGTGTAATTCCATATGTTTTGAAATTCTGAGTAGATTGCAGCAATTGATTGACATCTCCTGGTCCGGAAATCATTTTAAATGGTTACAAATACTAAGATGCAACGTGCCAACTTGATGTGCACTCATTCGGGACCTTGGGTTCTGATTCTGCTCTGGCTGCAGTTCTCGTTTGGTGGCTTCTGTCCTATTACCTGCCACTGTTCTCCCTGTGTCTTGCTGGTTCTTGTGCTGCTGTTAGGATTTCTTTTTTCTACTGGGGGCCTGCTTAGCCTTTCTACGTTGCAGGGTACTGCTGCTGGCTGCCTGTTACACTATTCTGTGATGCTGTTTGTTTATCTTATGGGCTGCAGTCTGTTTCTTGGATCCGCTGGTGTAGACTGCTAGTTTCAGTTGCAGTGCAGCTTGTTTTGGTTTTTTGTTTATCTTTGTCTAGTCCTAGCTTGAAGTACCCTTCCTAGAAGGTGCCTTCGTGCTTGAGTCTAGGTAGTTGTGGCCTCTCCCTTGTTTTTAGCACCCTTCCTAGAAGGTGGTTAATGATAATGAAGAGTGGTCGGGTTTTTGTGTTTGTTCTTGTTTTTTGTACAGCTTGGTATTTCAAAACTTATGTTTCGTAAGTTGTATTTTTTCATTCTTGGGTAATAAAATTTTTCTTATTTACCAAAAAAAAAAAAACAAAAAAGTGTACCAGCCGAATCCGCTTGTTTTTGGGGTTCGGCTGAGGTTATGCATGTGAGCGAATGCCTCGAAGCTGGGATCTACTTCCAGCATTTCGCAGGTTGCAACATATCCCAGGATATTAAACCAAGAATTTGGGGCAAGTTGCCAGACATCCAGTTGTATCCATCTAAGATTCCCTCCATGGCCGGATGGAGGGGAAATCTATGTACAGCCTGAATGGCCACCTCATAACAGCCAAAGCATTTGTCCCCGTAGCTGGACACCTCTGGCCAGACTACGGTGTCCTCGGCATCCGGCACAACTAAGATGATGCCATGTCCCATCACATGTTCAGCTCAAAAAGTCCCCACCTTCTCAAACATCATTTTGCGCCTGCCTACAGGAATGTGATGATAGTATGCAACATATAGCTCTCGGCAGGTAGCATACGGCTCAGCCCAATTCTCCCCCTTTTCCACAAATAGGGATTATCTCGCTGTCTCCAACCAAGAGTGCATTACTTCAGAGTCATCAGAGACTTTGCCGGATGTACAGGATTCAGATTCACTGTTCGAGCTGTCGGACCTAGCGTCCACCTAGGGGACCTAGCCAACAGAGCCCGACACTTCACTCTCTAATTCTTCCCTTGATTCTTGTAATATTGAATCATTGGGGGGTACTTAAGGTGCCATGCGGCACCTCCGAGATTTCACTAAGAGGCACCCTAAAGGAGTCGTCCATGTATTGCTGCTTGACAGTTTGCTCAATTCTGGCCATGATGTCTTGCACAGACACACAAACAGTCGGACTTGGAGTAGTTCACAAAGGGTGGTCCAACAAGGGGCAGTCGGCACTCCTAGTTCTAGATTCAGCCGTCCCCAGGGACCGGCTAATCAACTAAGGCCGTGCCGTGTGTTTAGGGAAACCATTTTCAAATAAAAAAGAAACAAAGTAAATACGAGAGAAAAGGAGGCGGTTACGTCTGGTTTAAAGGTGCTGAAGACGCTTGAAAAGGTCTCGAACTGCTGTAAAAATAGGTGGTCATGTAGCCGGCGACAGGTGCTTTTCTCAGAAAAAGACAAGTTCTTTTCTAAAAAGTCCAGAGATTCTACGTCCGAAAATCATGAGAAGTTGCGAAAAATGATTGGGGCACCACCCTTATATAGAAGGGTAAGAATTACGAGGGGCCCCCCTGAAATTTAAAAAAAAAGAAAAAGAAAAAAGAGGGAAAAAGAATTACGAGGGACACCTATCATAGGCACCACGTGGCAAGCCACGTCACCCCTGTGAGGGGCAAATGATTAGGGGATTTTTACCGTGGACCAATCAAGACTATCTAAGTGTCATCCACGTGGACCAACCAGAGTCAGCCATGTGTCACTCAGTGATGAGTCCAAAGTGGACCGATCAGGGCACAACACGTGGCTGACAAATATCCAACTAGGAATGGCTGCCTTCAAGGGCCAAACTCCTAGGCAGCCCAATTAATCCTAGGTTTCTGTAGCCTAGGACTGGCACATACTTCGGGACCCTATAAAAGGGAGATGTTCCCGCCTGGGGAACATCATTCACAAACATTCAAAGAGAGCATTAATTGCAGAATAAAACACACTTGAGAGTTTACACTCGAATATTGAGACTGTTTGCTATAGCCGGATGACCATTCCTCTCCTAAGAGGAACTTGATCCCATTTATACTCCGCACTTTTTACATCTGAAAACATTCTAAATTGATCGTCGTCCACTCAACTGTTGGGTTTCAAAGCGTTTAACGCTATGCGGAAGAGAAACCCGCCCAAGACCCGCTCACTAATTAAAGCAACTAAATATTTAATAGCATAATTAACAACATAAACGAGAGAAAGAGAAAAGACATTCTTACCCTTAACGCGTGCTTCGCTCGATTCAGGAGCTCTTACTTCAAAGCCCGAGCCTCGCAAGTGCGACGGCCTCTTACGGCTCGCACCCTCGATCCGACCCGAATGGTCCTAGTCCTGAAGGTTAGTCGGGACTTGACCAATAAAAACTAGAGTATTACGAACTTAAGGTTTTCTCACTTTACTAAGGCGATGCCTTTTTAGTTCCAATAAAGTATTCTTCCCAAAACCCAAAACTTGGGTATTTATAGAGAAATGAACGTTGATTTGCCATTCTCAATCAATGTGGGAGATTTTTATTTTCCCCTATATTATTTTAATTAAAAACAAAATAAAATGCTAAATCAATCAGCAAACTACAAGTGGAAATGGAAGAGGAAGAATTAGATGAGGACCATTTCAAGGGGGGGGGGACCATAACCTTGCTCATCAAGCAAGGCCCTTAAAATCGGTCCCTACTCAAAACCGGACCACACCACCAATTAGCTGGCTGGCAGCCTGCCTTGGCTGTCAAGGCTGCTAGCTGGCGCCTAGCACCAAGGCTGGCAGCCCAGCCAGCTAGCCAGCTCGCAATGCATGCACATCAAGCCAGCAAGCACATCGCTAGCCAGCCCGCAGCACATGCGCAGCGATGCTGTTGCGAGATGTTCCTTGGTGCTACTTGCTAGAACACATGCATAGCCCATTATGCTACTACTTGGTGCGAAGCTGCGATAGGCTAGGCGCCAGGCCCTAGCACGCTAGCAAGCACGCAAGGCACCATGCCTGTGTTGCTTGCGATAGTAAGGCGTAGCAAGCCTAGCATGTTGTTGGCCTTGCGATGCTTGCGGGCTAGCGAAGGGCTTGGTGCTTGGCCTAGCATGATGCGATGGCTAGCGCTGCTATTCTAGCACGCCTAACCACGCATGCACAGCCACACCACACGCATGCACGCATCTTGCGATGCTTGTGCCATATGATGTGCGTGTGCTAGGGGATGCTAGGCACCCATGATGCGCATGGGTTGGTGACCTCGCCTAGCCTAGCACTTGCATGGCTAGGCCAATGCAAGGCTACGGCTAGGCTCGTACTTGTAGCTTGTTTGATTTCACGTCTCGTCGAATTCTAAATTCGACTCGACTTGCGACACTCGGTCTCGACGCTCTAAGCTCGATATCCGACGTCTTTGTTCGTAATTCTCTAATGACTCATTTAATCCTTCAGATTGATTCATCGATTCAGATCGGTTATTCGATTGGAGTGCAACCCAAAGGGTTCAATCAAGATTAAACCGCTCTCTGTAGAGTTTTGCGGTGTCCGATATCGCGCGAAAACGAAAACCCGATAACCGGATCGCATGCATAATAATTACAACATAAATAAAAGAATGCAAATAAACACAAAAATAAGAGAAGAGAGACAATAGAGAGAAAGAATACTTCGCTCAACCGATGAGCTTGGACTTGAAAGCTTCAAGTTCCGCAAGTGTGAGGACCTTCGACGGCTCACACCCTCGCTACTGGTCCTTACCCCGTAGTTTAGACGGGGCTAGACCAGAAATAACTTAGAGTTTACGAACAAAGGTTTTCTCCCTTTTGGAGATCCTTTAGAGTTCACCAACTCAAGTGAAATTCCCAATACCCAATGATGGGTATTTATAGGGAAATGTCCCAAAGATTTCCATCATCTTTCAATGTGGGATAGTTGGTAAAAATGCCAAAAGAAAGAATTAATTTAATTCTAAGTTAAATTAAAATGGCTAGGCAATCATCAAACAACAAGTGGCATTAGGTGAGGACCAAAAGGACAACCTAACAACTACAATAAGGCAAGACCGATCAATGTCCTTGGACAACAAGGGATTGCCGGTCAAGGCCCTTATGGCTTTGGCTAAGTCGGCCTGCACGCATTGCAAACCCACCGCTAGCTAGCTGGGCTGCTATGCGCTGCTGGCTGGCTTGCCACAAGCCCAACGGCCTTGCCCGCAAGCACCATCAAGCCTCGCTATCTAGCGGGCTACTGCGTGCTTCAAGCAGGCTATGCGGGCGCAAGCTTGCGATAGTATTATGCTACCTAGCACGCTACGCCTTTGCATGGCTGCTAGTGGCCTAGTGTTAGCGCCACACACTCGGCCAGCAATCCTAGCTTGTGCATGCGCACACCAAGCTCGGCTTGCGGCCAGTGATGGCCTTGCGATATGAACCTTGGCTAGCCATGCTAGCCTACCTAGCCCTTGTATGGCTAGGCCATTGCGAGGCTAGGATTTTCATGCACGTTGACTTGTTGTTTGACTGATTTTTCCGTCTACTCGATTACTAAATTCGACTCGACTTTCGACGATCGGCTTCGACGCTCTAAGCTCGGAATCCGACGTATTAGTTCGTAAAATCTCTATCGACAAATTTAATACTTCGAATTAATTTGTCGATTCGGTTCGGTTACACGATTGGGTGTGACCCGAAGGTTTCAGTCAAGATTAAGCTGCTATATTAATTATACATTAATATTATTGATCGGATGCGGCCTCCTACTAGGCATTCCGATCACTTGATCTCACTGAATAATTAGTCTTCCTAATTAATTCTAAAACCTCTATCGGAATAATACACTTGTTCAAAGGACACCATTCATTTCAATCTTCCACTTGTCCTTCCGGACAAGTGTACTGTTTGTGTATAGCCTTTTTCCTATGTCACTTAATGTCTCTTCGTGAACTATAAGGTAAGATTTTTTGTCTTCCTTATTACGTCCAGAAGTGTTTCTTGATTTTCAAGTTCGACTGTCAATAAGTAGATGATTTCTAAAACCCATCTAAGCACGGCCATGCATTCTCACAGTCTCGCTCTTCGAGAGGCCTTGTAAACAACAAAGACATGTTCTCTATTGTTAATATGGGGACATTCCTAGTCTTGTATTGTTACCTTGCCTTACTAAGAGGCCATAGCCGCCCTAGTGTTGCCTTTATAACCCCCTTGTTCGGCAGACATTTGACAATATCAAAGCGGACTAGTACTCAAATAAGAGAATTTACAATACTCATGGTTGAGGAATGAGGTTCCGATAGCCATAATGAGTAATATACTTATAACGATTGTTAAACTTCTTAAAGTATTCTCATAGGTCGATCCAGTATAGTTCCAAACCAATACCTATGCAAATGATTTATGACATTCTTATCCTTATAGCACAAGAAACGATGCTATAAGTCATACTACACACTAATCGCACGCGATCATTAGTCATCCGACTCTCAAATGACCTCGATCAGGGATAATTTCTATATGATATTCAATGTTTACTTAATAGGTGATTCTTTATCAAAGAGTTGTCTTGATACCCTACTTTGAATATCGTCGAATCGAATAGACTTATTATTTAATTCTAAACCACAATTAAATAGTTTGTGGAATAATTAGTAAATTTTATTCCACTATGAAAGTTTTCAACGTTTCATCATATGATAAATGGATTTCACCAAATGTTTTAAGAGTAATAATATTTACAAAAAATTTATAGAAATCACATCCATATGCAATTATGAATGTTGTGCTTCACTTATTGCATAGGTTTAGTTATGATTACTTTGCAAATCTTAGCATCTTCATTACCGAACACATTCATAATAAGACGATAAAATTCAAGTGTGTTTATGGATTATATGTGATTTAGGATTTATTGTCCAAGTGATGGCTCCCACTTATTTTCATGATTTGAGATCTTCAACTTGACAACCTACAATCATCAAAGTTCAACAACGAACTATCCATTTAACAACTGCTGGGTTTCGTAGAGTCTGAATCTACGCGGAAGAGAAACCCGCCCAAGACCCGCCACTAATTAAGGTAACTAAGATGTAATCACAAATTAAACAAGAATTAAGAGAGAGAAGGAAAATACATTCATACCCTTAGCGCGTTCTTTGCTCGAACCCAAGCTCTTACTTCAAAACTCAAACCCCGCAAATGCGAAGGTCTCTAACGGCTCCTACGCACGAACCCGAGCCGAACGGTCCTAGTCTTGAAGGTTAGTCGGGACTTGACCAATAAAAACTAGAGTTTTACAGACTTAAGGTATTCTCACTTTTCTAAGGAGATTCCTTTGTAGTTCCACTCAAGTGTTCTTCCCAAATCCCAAAACTAAGGTATTTATAGGGAAATGAACCTTGATTTCCCTTTCCCAATGTGGGAGATTTGAAATTTTCCCCATTTTAAATTAATCAAAACAAAATAAAATTGCAATTCAATCACCAAGTTACAAGTTGCATTAGGAGGAGAGGGAGAAGGTGAGGACCACCAAGGGAGGGGACCAACCCACCTTGTTCCCCAAGGCAAAGCTAAGCTTTGGTCCCCACAAGCCAAAACCTGACCACCAAGACAAGTGGCTGGCTAGCAGCCTGCCTCGGCTTCCAAGGCTGCCAGCAAGCGCCTAGCACCAAGGCTGGGCAGCTTGGCCAGCTAGCCAGCACACACGCACAGCTAGCCGCAATGCATGCGAAGCGAGCTAGTGCATGCGTGCTGCTAGCGAGCCACGCATGCTTGGCTGATGCCTATGCGCTGCTAACAAGGCTACTACTTGGTGCGTCTATGCTAAGCGTTACTGCTATGCGAGGCCTAGCATGCATAGCATGCTGCTGCCTGCTAGCACACACGCACAGCCCAGCATGCCTAGCACACTGTTTGCTTGTGCGTGGTGCTATGCGATGCTACTGCTAGCAATGCGCTAGCGCCTAGCATGCTAGCAAGGCCTAGACCTACGATGCTTACTTGGCCAGCTAGCACGCACAGCCTCGCACACACGCATTGCTTACGATGTTGTGTGTTGTGTTGTGCGATGCTCAAGCTTGGTGCGTGGATGTGATGGCTAGGCGCCTAACACGCTAGCAAGCACGCAAGGCATTATGCCAGCGATGCTTGCGTGCAGCGCTAGGCTATGCCTAGTAACATGTGTTGGCTAGCTAGCAAACCACTACACGAAAAACACAATTTGGCAACGATTCGAATCCCCCCAAAGGCAACGGTTTTGAACCGTTGGGGATTTGAGGGGTGCCAAATCCCCAAATAGTTGGCAACGGCTCAAAACGTTGCCAACTATAATGACGCCATTTTCTTTTTTAATTACATTTAATGCAGTTGGCAACGGTTAACCGGTGCCATTGACTTGTGTTTTTTATTTTTTTTGGCGGCAATAATATATAAATATATTATACCTATTGTTCAATAACAATTATTATTATTATAATATTAATATTAATATTAATAATAATAATTATTAATATTATAATAGTAATAATAATTATTATAATAATAGTAACAATAATTAGTATTATTAATAAAAAAACGTATATAAATAATAATAACAATCGCAAGATATGATATTAATTAGAAAAATGAGCCATGTTACCTACAAACAACATTAATTAGTAATAATAATGTATAGTACACTAGTAAGGCCAGAATTGATGAAGTAAAAGATATTTACAAATTAATTGTGATGTAGGTCGCCAACATGTCTCGAATTACATTGAGTTCCTCGCTCGTGTATGAATGTCCCGTTTTCCCCTTGCAAAACCTAGAATACACAAAACGTGAGTTAGTAGGAGTGAAATAATAATTGGGGTTAGTTAGTAGGAATGCCCCGAACAAACATGGAATAATACACAAAACGTAAGTGAAATCATACTTACTCATAATAACATGACATTATTACTTAATTACATGTGACTAAGGATTGAAATTACAAGAAAATAGCAATTTGAGGGATTTAGGTCGCATTTTCGATCAAAATAGCCCAAGTAAGTCCATTTTGACTACTAAGATAACTATTAACTATATTTCTTGTCTAGTGAACTAATAGTTAGTTGAAACATGTCATTATCACTTATTTATAGGTGACTAATGCCTGAGATTACAAGAAAAGAGCAAGCAAGTGGTTTTGGTATGCAATTTCAACCAAAATGGCTCAAGTAAGGCCATTTAGGCTTCAAGGGTACCTATTTTCTATATTTCTTATCTATTGAACTCATAATTAGTTAAAACATGTCATTATCACTTAGTTATAGGTGAATAATGCCTGAGATTACAAGAAAAGAGCAAGTAAGTGGTTTTGGTACGCAATTTCAACCAAAATGGCTAAAGTAAGGCCATTCTGGCTTCAAGGATGCCTATTTTCTGTATTTTTTGTCTATTGAACTCATAATTAGTTAATAAATGTCATTATCACTGACTTATAGGTGACTAATGCCTGAGATTACAAGAAAAGAGCAAGTAAGTGGTTTTGGAATGCAATTTCAACCAAAATGGCTAAAGTAAGGCCATTTTGGCTTCAAGGATGCCTATTTTCTATATTTCTTGTCTATTTAACTCATAATTAGTTAAAACATGTCATTATCACTTAGCTATAGGTGACTAATGCCTTAAATTACAAGAAAAGAGCAATTATGTGGTTTTAGGTCGCATTTTCTATCAAAATAGCCCAAGTAAGTCCATTTTGACTACTAAGATGCCTATTTCATATATTTCTAGTCTAGTTAACTAATAATTAGTTAAAACATGTCATTATCACTTAGTTATAGGTGACTAATTCCTGAGATTACAAGAAAAGAGCATGTAAGTGGCTTTGGAATGCAATTTCAACCAAAATGGCTCAAATAAGGCCATTTTGGCTTCAAGGATGCCTATTTTATATATTTCTTGTCTATTGAACTCATAATTAGTTTAAAAATGTCATTATCACTTAGTTATAGGTGAATAATTCCTGAGATTACAAGATAAGAGCAAGTAATTGGTTTTGGTACGCAATTTCAACCAAAATGGCTCAAGTAAGGCCATTTTGGCTTCAAGGATGCCTATTTTCTATATTTCTTGTCTATTGAACTCTTAATTAGTTAAAACATGTCATTATCACTTATTTATAGGTGAATAATGCCTAAGATTACAAGAAATAGCAATTAAGTGGTTTTGGAACGCAATTTCAACCAAAATGGCTCAAGTAAGGTCATTTTGGCTTCTAGGATGCCTATTTTCTATATTTCTTGTCTATTGAACTCATAATTAGTTAAAACATGTCATTATCACTTAATTATAGGTGACTAATGCCTAAGATTACAAGAAAAGAGCAAGTAAGAGGTTTTGGTACACAATTTCAACCAAAATGGCTCAAGTAAGGCCATTTTGGCTTCTACGATGCCTATTTTCTATATTTCTTGTCTATTTAACTCATAATTAGTTAAAACATGTCATTATCACTTAGCTATAGGTGACTAATGCCTGAGATTACAAAAAAAGAGAAATTATGTGGTTTTAGGTCGCATTTTCGATCAAAATAGCTCAAGTAAGTCCATTTTGACTACTAAGATGCCTATTTCCTATATTTCTACTCTAGTTCAACTAATAAATAGTAAAACATTTCACTATTACTTAGTTATAGGTGACTAATTACTGAGATTACAAGAAAAGAGCAAGTAAGTGGTTTTGGAATGCAATTTCAACCAAAATGGCTCAAATAAGGCAATTTTGGCTTCAAGGATGCCTATTTTCTATATTTCTTGTTTATTGAACTCATAATTAGTTTAAACATGTCATTATCACTTAGTTATAGGTGACTAATGCCTGAGATTACCAGAAAAGCGCAATTATGTGGTTTTAGGTCGCATTTTCGATCAAAATAGCCCAAGTAAGTCCATTTTGACTACTAAGATGCCTATTTCCTATATTTCTAGTCTAGTTAACTTATAATTAGTTAAAACATGTCATTATCACTTAGTTATAGGTGACTAATTCCTGAGATTACAAGAAAAGAGCAAGTAAGTGGTTTTGGAATGCAATTTAAACCAAAATGGCTCAAGTAAGGCCATTTTGGTTTCGAGGATGCCTATTTTCTATATTTCTTATCAATTGAACTCATAATTAGTTAAAACATTTCATTTTCACTTAGTTATAGGTGAATAATGCCTTATATTACAACAAATAGAAATTAAGTGGTTTTGGTACGCAACTTCAACCAAAATGGCTCAAGTAAGTCCATTTTGGCTTCTAGAATGCCTATTTTCTATATTTATTGTCTATTGAACTAATAATTAGTTAAAAAATGTCATTATAAATTAGTTATAGGTGAATAATGCCTGAGATTACAAGAAAAGAGCAAGTAAGTTGTTTTAGTACGCAATTTCAACCAAAATGGCTCAAGTAAAGCCATTTTGGCTTCAAGGATGCCTATTTTCTATATTTCTTGTCTATTAAACTCATAATTAGTTAATACATGTCATTATTATGTAGTTATAGGTGAACAATATCTGAGATTACAAGCAAAGAGCAAGTAAGTGGTTTTGGAATGCAATTTCAACCAAAATGGCTAAAGTAAGGCCATTTTGTCTTTAAGGATGCCTATTTTCTATATTTTTTGTCTATTTAACTCATAATTAGTTAAAACGTGTCATTATCACTTAGCTATAGGTGACCAAGTTATGAGATTACAAGAAAAGAGCAATTATGTGGTTTTAGGTCGAATTTTTTATTAAAATAGTTCAAGTAAGTCCATTTTGACTACTAAGATGCCTATTTCTTATATTTCTAGTCTAGTTAACTAATAATTAGTTATAAAATGTCATTATCACTTAGTTATAGGTGACTAATGCTTTAGATTACATTAAAAGAGCAATTATGTTGTTTTGGTACGCAATTTCAACCAAAATGGCTCAAATAAGGCGATTTTGGCTTATAGGATGCCTATTTTCTATATTTCTTGTCTATTGAACTAATAATTAGTTAAAACATGTTATTATCACATAGTTATGGGTTAATAATGCTTGAGATTAAAAGAAAAGAGCAAGTAAGTGGTTTTGGTATGCAATTTCAACTAAAATGGCTCAAGTAAGGGCATTTTGGCTTCAAGGATACCTATTTTTTATTTTTCTTGTCTATTGAACTCATAATTAGTTAAAACATGTCATTATCACTTAGTTATAGGTGACTAATGCCTGAGATTACATGAAAAGAGTAATTATGTGGTTTTGGTACGCAATTTCAACCAAAATGGCTCAAATAAGGCCATTTTGGCTTCTGGGATGCCTATTTTCAATATTTCTTGTCTATTGAACTAATAATAAGTTAAAAAATGTCATTATCACTTATTCATAGGTGAATAATTCATGAGATTACAAGAAAAGAGCAAGTAAGTGGTTTTAGTACGCAATTTCAACCAAAATGGCTCAAGTAAGTCCATTTTTGCTTCAAGGATGCCTATTTTCTGTATTTCTTGTCTATTGAACTCATAATTAGTTAATACATGTCATTATCACTTATTTATAGGTGACTAATGCCTGAGATTACAAGAAAAGAGCAAGTAAGTGGTTTTGGTAAGCAATTTCAACTAAAATGGCTCAAGTAAAGCCATTTTGGCTTCAAGGATGCCTATTTTTTATTTTTCTTATCTATTTGATGAGTGATGTTTATTTCAATCCTAGGGTAGTTCTTTCTAGTAGTTTTAGCAATAATTCGGTTCATCCTAGTTTGCTTTTGTTATGTTTTGCCTAATTTCAGCAGTCTACCTATGTGTTGCGTAATGTGTTTTTATTTGGTTTAGGTAGGCTTTGCTCCCCTCCCTCTTCGTTGTATTACGCTTTGCCTTCTTATTTTGTAATTGCAGATTGATTGCGGTTCAAATTGACAAGGAGCCAGAGCAAGGATCGAAGCATTGAACCAGCAGTTTGGAGCGGGCGCGCAACTATAGGCGCGGGCGCGCCACCTTGGGCGCGGGCACGCGACTTCCTGGCCCGGACGCGCGCTGAGCAGGCTTAATCCTGTGACACCCATTTTTGAGCGGGCGCGCTTCTTGAGGAGCGGCCGCGTCACCATCTAGCGCGCGGGCGCGTCGTTGTGCAGCGCGGGCGCGCCTGTCTGCTGCGGTCCTTAACCTGAAATCAGATTTAAAAAGCAGAGAAGAGGAGAGAGAAGGCAGCATTCATTATTCACATATTGAAACTTTCAGCATACTCTTTAGAGGAACATTCTTAGCATAGATTTTAGCTTTCTTGTATTGGAAATTCTTCCATAGATCTTAGTGTAGATTTTCAATTTATCAATTTTAGCTACTTTGGGTATTTTGAGGAAGCATTTTGGAACTCTATTGGTGTTTGTCATCTCACTTGGTATTGAATGAAACTATTGGTATTCTTCTTTTTATTCTTTTCTTATATGCTTAAAGTTCCCATCTTTGTTGGTTTAATTGGTGAAATTATCATCTCTCTCATTAATTTCTTAATTACTTTGTTGATTAGTGTAATTGTAGTTAAGGTTATGGGTTGTGAGTAGTTTTCTTACTGCTAGGGGTTTGGTGGAGACATGCTTTGAATTTGATGTATGATAGGCTAGGCTAGTTTGGAATACTTGCAATTAAATCTTCCTTGCGCCTATACTTTTTGGCTACTCCATGTTTATGGCCATATGCATGTTGTGGTTGAGTGACTTGAATTAAATCATGACGATAGTGTGATTTAGGAATAGTCATTGGGTGATTGATTATTGTCTAACCTTAGTATTGCATGCCTTGTGACGATAGTGTAAGTGCATGTTAACTAGGAAAGCTCTTAATCCCGATAGGTGATTAGAGAGTACTCTTGACTTTGCCTTGTATGAGTTGCTTGGTTTGCATGTAAACCTACTTCCCTAAGCCTAGCTCCTTTGACTTCATAGCATGTTCGACCCCTACCCCTAGCATTTATTTTAACTAATTTTACATACTCTTTAGTCATTAATTCATTCACTATTTTCCTTGACCGAACTAGATTAAGTTTCCCTGTGTTCGACCCTTGACTTGCCTCTGTACTCGTTTAGTTGCATGTTTAGGACCACAAATATCATTTGATAGAGGTGTCTTAGTAACAACCTAAAATACCCTTTGTCAAATTGGCGTCGTTGCCGGGGAAACGGTTTCTATTGTGTGTATATTTTCTTGTTGAGACTAGTTCATTCGTTTCTTTCTGTTTTTTTTCCGTGTCTTGTCACTGCTCACTTTTTGCTTAGCTTTGTATATGCACATGAGGCTTAATAGCTCTAGGCCTTTGGTGTCCATAGACCACGAGCTAGAACGTACTCTAACCCAATTGAGGAGACAAGCAAGGGAGAGAGGTGAAGACCCATTTCAAGAGGAAGTGAGAAGTTCCCCTACCCCATCTTCACCCAATTCAAGCGAGGAGAGTGAATCACCCACAGGCTCAAATCCCAACCCATTTTCCAATAACCATAATCAACAAAGTATGGGTGATCAAGGAAACGTGGGTGATCAAAGGTCACTAAAGCAACCCATGGAGCACCCGAACCATATACCTCTCAAAGTGGGATCCTAGCTCCTACTACCCAAGCAAAAAAATTTGAAATCAAGCCTAACTTCATCTCCTTGATAGAAAAGAGGCAATTCACGGGTGGTAAGTTTGAGAACCCACATGAGCATCTCAAAGAATTTCTCAAGTATTGTGACACCATCAAGATCAACGGAGTAACCCAAGAGTACATTCGATTGAAGATGTTTCCATTCTCTCTTATGGGAGTAGCCGAGCATTGGTTGAAAAATGACGTGCCTCCCGGTTCTCTCACAACATGGAATGAGGTTACTACGGAATTTTTGGCAAGGTTCTATAATCATAAGAAGACTGCCGAGGCTCGTTCTAAAATTCAAAGCTTTCGCCAAAGGGGAGGTGAGTCTCTATGTGAGGCTTGGGAAAGGTACAAGGAACTCCAAAGACAATGCCCTCATCATGACATTCCCAACTACCAAATTCTTCAAACTTTCTATGGAGGCCTTTCACCCCAAAGAAAGACAAGTTTAGATGCCGGGGCCGGTGGCCCTATTATGAACAAGAGAGAGGACGAAGTTGAAAGCATAATAGAAGATGTGGTCCGGAATTATGAGGATTGGTATGAAGGTGAGAGGGAAGCCACTTCAAGCAAAGGAACGGTGCAATCCATCGAGCAAACCAATGCCATCACAAATCTTTCCAACCAAATGGCAAAGATGGCGAAACAAATGGAGGAGCTCATGAAATCAAGCACTCAAAATACTTCCTCTCCTTCTACCAAGAGAGGCCATGGTATGAATCCTTCTACTTCTTCTCCCTCTAATTACAATGTTATGCCTCCCGGTTGTATGTTTTGTGATATATGTGGAAACTATGACCATAATTCCGAACAATGCATGTCCATTAATGAATATCAAAGCCCTTCCCAAGAAAATGATGATGATAATGTTGAAGATGTTAATGCTATGAATTTTGTCCCTCGTGAGGGAAATGTTGGAATGCGGCCAAATTGGAATCAAAACCAAAACCGCGGTTGGAATCAAAATCAAGGTTGGAATCAAAATCAAGGTTGGAATCAAAATCAATGGAATCAAAGTGGTGGTAGTTATGATAACCATGGCCAAGGTAAGGGGAACTCTTCTAATTACAATGGAAGAAGTTACTCAAACCAAAGGCCCAATTGGAATCAAAACCAACAACACTATTCCAACAACCAACAACGTTTTAATTCCAATCATGGTTCCGGAAAGGGAAGGCCTCAAAATAGACCTCCCGGTTTTGAACAAATTAGGCCACAAGCCCAAATTTCTAACACACCTCCTCCTCAAGTTGAGGCCGCTCCGAATTCTATGATGGGCATGCTCCAAGCTTTCATCAAGAATCAAGAGAGCTACAACAAGAGTCAAGAGGAGGAAAAGAAACAAATTAAGGCACACATGAAAATGCTTGAGACCCAAATCTCCCAAATTGCCCAACCAAGTTATTCATCCTCCCCTTCTTCCTCTTCTTCTTTACCTAGCCAAGGTGTCAACCCCAAATCTATGTATGCCATTACCACTAGAAGTGGGAAGATCCTTGAGAGTGATTTAAATGTTGAGAAGAGTTCCGATAAAGGGATAGGACTTGAGGTTGAGGATGAGTCATCAAGAGAAGGTGAGGTTCTAGAAGGAAGTGCCGAAAAGCATGAGAGGGGTGAGAGAGAAAAAGAGAAGGAACCCGAAAAGGAGAGCACCAAAGAGAAAACACCTTTACCCATTAATCTCCAACCTAGGAATGAGAGGTTGCCTTTTCCCCAAAGATTTGATAGGTCTAAGCTTGATACCCAATTCGGAAAGTTTTTAGAAGTAGTTAAAGGCTTGCATGTTTCTATACCCTTTGTGGATGCTATGAAGGAGATGCCTCACTACTCTAAATTTCTAAAAGACCTTTTGAATGGAAAGAGAGGAGTTGAGACCGTTAATCTAACCGCAAATTGTAGTGCCATTCTCTCTAGTAAGCTACCAACCAAATTGCAAGACCCCGGTAGTTTTTCCATTCCTTGTTCTATGAATGAGATCCATTTGGGGAAGGCTTTGTGTGACCTAGGTGCTAGTGTGAGTTTAACGCCCTTCTCGGTCTACCAAAAGCTCAATATGGGAAGCCTTTCATCTACAAACATCACTCTCCAACTAGCGGATAGGTCCACAAAATTGCCTATAGGGAAAGTAGAGAACATCCCCCTTAGAGTTGGTAAGTTCACCTTTCCGGTGGATTTTTATGTCCTTGAGATGGATGAAGATGAAAGAATTCCTATAATTTTGGTTAGGCCATTCCTAGCTACTTCTAAAGCGATCATCAATGTCAAAGAAGGTAAGATGACCTTGAAGGTTGACAATGATTCTATTGAATTTGACTTGAATAAGGTAATGAGACAACCCTCCTCTAGTAATGAATGCTTTAGAATAGATACAATTGAAAATTTGATGAATGAGTTTAGATACCCTCATATGCATGCTTCTAATGATCTACTTGAGAATGTTTTGTTGAATGAGAATGAAGTAGGCGATCAAAAGGAGATGCAATTGTATGAAGAAATACTTGATGAGAAAGAGAAGACAATCACCGACCAAGAGATGCTCCAAACACATGAAATCTTCAAGGTAGAGAAGGATGAGATCTCCAATGGTAAGGGAGCTCCGAAGGTAGAATTGAAACCTCTACCTTCGGGCTTGAGGTATGTCTTTTTGGATGCTAATGATACTTCCCCGGTTATTGTCAATGCTAACCTCACAGAAGAGCAAACCTCCTCATTGCTAAATGTCTTGAAAAAGCATAGGAAGGCTTTGGGTTATACTCTTGATGATCTCAAGGGTATAAGCCCCTCCCTATGCATGCATAAAATCGATTTAGAGGAGGGTGCTAAGCCGTGTAGGCAACGGCAAAGGAAGCTTAATCCTTCCATGCAAGAGGTTGTGAGGAAAGAGGTTTCCAAGCTACTTGAAGCAGGGATCATCTATCCAATTGCTCATAGTGATTGGGTATCCCTTGTTCAAGTAGTGCCGAAAAAAGGAGGTATGACGGTAATGGTCAATGATAAGCAACAATTAGTCCCAACCCGGCTTGTTACGGGTTGGCGTATGTGTATTGATTACCGCCAATTGAATGCCAACACTTCCAAAGACCATTTTCCATTACCGTTTATTGATCAAATTCTTGAGAGGCTTACAAAGCATGCCTTCTATTGCTTTCTAGATGGATATTCGGGATTTTTCCAAATCTCGATTGATCCCAAGGATCAAGAGAAGACAACATTTACTTGTCCCTATGGTACCTTTGTGTACCGTAGGATGCCTTTTGGGCTTTGTAACGCTCCCGCTACATTTCAAAGATGTATGATGTCAATCTTTAGTGATATGATTGAGGATGAGATAGAAGTCTTCATGGATGATTTCTCCGTTGGAGGGACCACCTATGAAAATTGTCTATCTAACTTATCTCGTTGTTTGGAAAGATGTGAGATGGCTAATCTCGTGTTGAATTGGGAAAAATGCCATTTCATGGTAGAGAATGGGATTGTTCTTGGGCACAAAATTTCCCATGCCGGCATCGAGGTGGATAGAGCCAAGGTGGAGGTCATAGAGAAACTCCCACCCCCTACCAATATAAGGGAAGTGAGGTCATTTCTTGGCCACGCCGGGTTCTATCGTCGTTTTATAAAAGATTTTTCTTTAATTGCTAAGCCACTCACATCTCTCTTGCAGCAAGATAAAGATTTTGTATTTGATGAAGCTTGCCATGAGTCATTTTGTAGGTTGAAAAAGGCTCTTTGCACCGCCCCCATAGTCCAAGGACCGGATTGGTCTTTACCAATCGAGCTAATGTGTGATGCAAGCGACGTGGCCATTGGATCGGTTCTAGGACAAAGAAAGGATGGGAAACTTCATGTTATATACTATTTGTCCAAGACTCTCAACGATGCTCAACGGAATTATACAACTACCGAGAAAGAGTTCTTGGCGGTTATTCATTGATTTGAGAAGTTTAGAACCTACCTCATTGGTTCTAGGACAATAGTGTATACCGATCACTCGGCTCTCAAATATTTGATAAGCAAGAAGGAGGCTAAACCGAGGTTGTTGAGATGGGTCTTGGTCCTTCAAGACTTTGATTACGAAATGAGAGATAAGAAGGGGGCCGAGAACGTGGTGGCGGACCACCTTTCTAGGTTGGGAGGTGCAAGAATATATGAGGATGGTTTGCCAATTGAAGATGCCCTAATGAATGATGTCTTATATGCTCTTGAGGCAAAATCGGAGCCTTGGTATGCGGATATTGTGAACTACTTGGCTTGTAGTGCCGTACCCCCGGATTTCACTCCTCAACAACATCGAAGGCTCAAGCATGAATTAAAGAAGTATATATGGGATGACCCTATGTTGTTGAAGAGAGGGGTAGATGGACTTTTGACAATGTGTTCCTAATGAAGAGTTCCAAGATGTGCTCTCAATGTGCCACTCATCCCCTTGTGGTGGTCACATGAGTGCTCAAAAGACCGCTTCCAAGGTCTTGCAATGTATGCTCTTTTGGCCCTCTCTATTCAAAGATGCTTGGAAATTTGTTAAAACTTGTGATAGGTGTCAAAGAGTGGGGAACATCTCTAGGAGGGATGAAATGCCTCAAAACCCCATCCTTGAGCTTGAAGTTTTTGATGTATGGGCAGTAGACTTTATGGGGCCCTTCATTTCTTCTAATGGGAACAAATACATCTTGGTAGCCGTAGATTACGTCTCCAAATGGGAAGAAGCCGTGGCTTCTCCTACAAATGATTCTAAGGTGGTTGTGAACTTATTCAAAAGGGTGATCTTTCCGAGGTTTGGTGTCCCTAGGGCTATCATTAGTGATGGAGGGTTACATTTCAAGCATCACACTTTTGCTAGACTTCTTGATAAGTATGGTGTATCCCATAAGCGAGGCTCTCCTACCACCCTCAAACGAGTGGTCAAGCGGAGGTAACTAATAGGGAGCTTAAGATCATTTTGGAAAAGACGGTGGCAAGAACGAGAAAGGATTGGTCCTCCAAACTCATTGACTCTTTGTGGGCTTATAGGACCGCCTTCAAGACTCTTATAGGGACCACTCCCTATAAACTTGTTTATGGGAAGAATTCCATTTACCCGTAGAAATGGAACACCGAACGCATTGGGAAATCAAGCGAATCAACTTTGATCTCCATAGTGCGAGTGAACAAAGGCTTCTAGAGCTTCATGAGTTGGAAGAGTTGAGAATGAACGCATATGATAGTGCAAGCCTCTACAAAGAAAGAACCAAGGCGTGGCACGACGCTCAAATTTCCAAGAAGGAATTTGTGGAAGGACAAAAGGTCCTACTTTACAATTCAAGACTCAAGCTCTTCGCCGGGAAATTGAGGTCTAGATGGAGTGGGCCATTTCAAGTTTCCAAAGCCTTTCCTTATGGCTCGGTTGAGATATTCAATGACAAGTACCCTCCGTTCAAAGTGAATGGGCACCGTCTCAAGCCATACTATGAGGGTCAACTAATTGAGAAGCCAGAGCATTTATCTCTCACTGATGTTTTTAAGTCGCCGTGATTTGGTGTGAAGTACGTCAAGCTAGTGACGTTAAAGAAGCCTTTACAGCAGGCAACCCGGTTTCTAACCTTTTTTATTCTATTTTCTTTTAAACCGCTTAGTATAATCTCTCTAACTCTTTTCTTGTATAATGTGATGTAGGTGTTATGGGAAGTGTTTTAGAGAAAAGAGAAGATTTGAAGCAAAAGCGATATATTGAGAGGAGAAGTCGCGCTGCAAGGTGGCGCGGGCGTGCCTAACCAGGAGCGGGCGCGCCTAACTAGGAGCGGGCGCGCCTCATCTAGGGGCTCAAATTGAATGAGAAAAAAAAATAGAAGGGTCCGCGGTTTGAGCGCGGAGAGGAAAGGTCGCGCCTCAGTTTTTGGAGCGGGTGCGCCAAATCAAGAGCGGGCGCGTATCATCTAGGGGCTGAAATTGGAGGAAAAATTCATTAAGGTGCGCAGTTTGTGTTCGAATGAGGAGAGATCGCGCATCTTAGGCGCGGGCGCGTGTCGTTAAGGAGCGGGCGCGTCTCTATCCGGAGCGGGCGCGTCTCTATCGGGAGCGGGCGCGCCTGTTGCGATTTCAGAAAAAAAAAAACGAGTGAAGGACTCCTCAACACCGAAACCCCCTTACTTCTCCATTCACTCTCAAAAACAGAAAACACTCTTCTCACTCACTCTCTCTCTCTAAAACTCACAAACCCTAACTTTCCCATCCTTCAAATTTACTTACTCCATCTTCACGCAAGCTTCAAGGTCATTTTCCTCCATCATCACCACCGCGACGCTTCTCACCATCACACTCAAGTTCATCTTCTTCCCTTCAACAATTCGACACCAAACATCAATTCACTCGCATAAGGGTAAAGGTATTCAATTTCCTTTGTTAATTATTCTCCTTTGATTGATTTTTAAGCAAGGAATTTGATTATCTTAGATTAATTTTGAGATTCAATTGATTATTGTTGAAATTATTGCTGGATATTCTTGTTGATTCAGTGAAAATTGGTGTCAAAATTGTGGACATACTTGGTTGTTGTTGAATTACTATTGTTATAGTACAGGTACATTGTAGTTTGTGGGGGTGTGGTTGGAATTAGCCGGAGTTGGCTTGTGTTTGAAAAAAAAAAAAGAAAGAGTAGTCATGAGTTCGTTAAGGATTGGGAAAAAGAGGAAAACTGCTAACTCGGGACAATCGTTCCAAAACCCTAACCCCAATACAACAAACACTCTTCCTAATTTGAAATTCATTAACAAAAACCATGCCTCCGTCTATAATGATATGAAAAAAAGAAAATTCAGACCCTCAAGGAATTACCATAGAGAGGACATGGAGAAATTGGGAATAAATGACGACTTGTGGTTTCTGTTTGAGAATTTGAGGATGGGATCTTTTGTTAACTCCTCATTCACGACTTACCTAGAACCTTGCTTGGAATTCTTCTCCTCCTTCTCTGTGGACACCTTGGATCTTGATAATGATGTATATAAGATCAAATTCCAACTCTTTAACACCCAGCATGAGCTAACCTTAGGGCAATTCAACCAAGCCTTAGACTTCCTCCCAGAAGCAGATATCTACTGCCCTCTTTACGAAAACTTTAGAGAATACAACGAGACTAGTTGGTGGCGTCACATTTCTGGCAGAGATGAATTCACCACGAGGAAATCTATAGCTAGTGAGATGTTCCACCCAGCCCTTAGGGTCCTGCACCGTTTGTTAGGATATTATGTTATTAGCAAGCAAGACCTAGGGAAGTTGACTAAAGAGGAAGTGTGTATTCTGTGGGTCGCTTCTAGGAGAGAGCAGCCTCGTAAGCTTAACTTAGGTTTTCTCTTCATGACCACCTGTGTAGCTATCGCAAAGGGTAAGAGGTCTGGAGACATACACTGCGGAGCAATGGTCATTAGGTTGGCAATTCAGTTAGGGCACACTGATATGTTACCTCTCTACACACCCGTGGGGAGTAAAGGTGACATTTACCTTGACCTAGAACAGCTTCGTAGGTCTGACTTTACCTTGCTGACCGCTAACCCTGCCTACTACAGCTGGCTTATGAGAGGGAGACACCATTGCTTTCTTCCCAAACCCCACCTTAACTCCATCACCCGTGCCACCAATTATGTATGGAGAGTTTTGAGAGATAACGGGCAAGTGCCCGAGCTTGATGGGGATGATGAGGGAGGGGTAGGTGATGAGGAGGAGGTAGAGGAGAAGGTTCAGCAGCAGCAGCAGCAGGCGGGCGCATAGCAGCCCACAGGTACATTCCAGCTATCTGACATAGCTAGGCAATTGCAGGCAATCTATGAGTCACAACAGGGCCACCATCTGCAGCAGCAGGCCCTCTATGACTCAGCTGTGGACAGAGGAGAGATTGCTCCCCCCGTGAACTACCCTAATTGGCCGCCTCAGCACGGCCCTGTTCCTTCTTGGGGGGGGGGGAACAATCTCCCCACTTACCCCTACTGGCAAGGTCCTTCCGAGCCTAGTAGGGAGCTCCGCAGCTTCCCAGAGGACGGGCAGTACGATTATCGTGTGCCCGGCGGGTGTGACTTTAGAGGGGACCCTTCTTACCCCTGTGTGCATCCTGATCACCCCGCCCCTCTGTATTCCCAGTCTGAGGACACTCCCTCCGGTCCTTTGCCCAGCTGGCAAGAGGATCTTTTCAGGGGTCACTACGGTTGGCCACCGGGCTTTGACGGTGGCTGGGGCCTTTTCGGCCCACCTAGTGGCTTCAGCTATGACGAGCCGCCACCTCAGCATGACTCACCTAGTGAGCCCAGCTCTAGTGGCCAGTAGGCTACGTCCCTAGAGTATATCTCTCCCCTGTTTTGCATGTTTATTTTGATGAGAAGG
Source organism: Chenopodium quinoa (assembly GCF_001683475.1). Taxonomy (NCBI): domain Eukaryota; kingdom Viridiplantae; phylum Streptophyta; class Magnoliopsida; order Caryophyllales; family Amaranthaceae; genus Chenopodium; species Chenopodium quinoa. The sequence continues at coordinate 540,953 of NW_018744825.1, forward strand.
AGATATACTCTTGGTAGGGAGTGACTTGGCTGAGATTCTTACCTGCGTGCCTGTCGGTCTTTCACTGTTTTACTCGTACCTTGATGCTGCTGATTCTGCTGGATTGCATGACTGTTTGTTTGGTTGTTTTTGCCTCTGTTCACTGCTATGGTTATTGATTTTTTGATGTGTCTATGATGATGACGATGATTACTGATATTCGCCGACATGGCGATTGACCGGTGTGTGTATATATGGTTCGATGATTGATAAGGTAATGTTGAATTGGGAGTAGTGAAGCAAAAATAAAACTATATTCTACCCCAAAAAAAATAAAAAAAAATAAAAAATAAAAAAAAATAAAGCCAAATGGGAGTTGCATTTTATTTCTTTCTCGTCCATCCGGACTAACCCTTTTGTGTATATAGTTTGTTTTCCTTCTATTTGGATTCTCACCACTTTTAGGGCGCATGCTTTCCCTTTGGATATGCTCACTTGGGCGTTATTTCGGTGAGATCTTTCTAACTTTTCTTTCTTTTCTTTCATTTTATTTTTCTTTGGTGTGCTTTAGGATAGCTTTAGTTTAGATTGGAGTTGAATGGTTCGAGGGTGTATGCTCTTGATTCTTCGGAATCTGGTGATCGTTGGTATTGATGCCGAACGATCTTTGTTTGACGATTGGGATTTATTTGCTTGCATGCCTTTTACCTTTATGCTCTTTTGTTTTGTTTAGGATTTTTCTTTTGCTCAAAATAAACCATGTGGTTGTTGTATATTTTGTCTATTGTTGAGCAATAATTGATGGATTTGCATTCTTGAATGTCTTTCTTCCTAAGGTTTAAGAGTTTCCGCGCTCTTGGATTGCCATTGGTTGACTCTAGGATATTTCTATGCTAAGGTAGTTGTGCTAGAACTCGTAAGGCCCATCGAACCCAAATTCACTTGTTTGTGGTAAGAAGGTGTTGCCCTCATTAGGGGATTTGAAACCCTAAAGGTCGTTTTTGTAACCCGATGTGAGTTTTATTGTTCAGGCCTCCAGCACTTCTTGTATGAGCGGCAAAGGATCCCTACCAAGGTATGCTTAAATCGAGAACTTGATTTCTAGCTACCCGAGATCGCGACCTAACTAATCTAGGGAGGACAAAGGCATTTTCTTCGGTGACTATTTTTCTTTTCTAGGTTTCTCTCTTCTTTTGTTGCTTTCTTGTAATTTTATTTGCATTTGCCCCTTGCTAGCAATGTTGAGCCCCATCTTCCTTGTTTATAGCACATTAAAACCCCATGGTCCATATATTTCTTTTCTTAACCTTAGACTTGTGAAGTTTGAGCCATGAGAGTTTATTGTGCTTTTGGTTTGAAAAGATGGAAGGTAATGGTTAAAAATGGAAAGCACGTGTGTATTCAAGAAAAAAAACCGTAAATAGTAAAAAAAATAAATAAATATATAAAAAAAATAAAAATAAAAAGTGATGTCATTTACCCCACTCGTCTAAGCATTGAGGACAATGCTCCACTTAAGCTTGGGGGAGAGGCTCTACGCGTCTTGTATATAGTATGGTGAGTTTGTGTTGAATAAGCTTGGGGGAGATGTAATTTTGTTTGGAAATTTGGAGATATTCTACGTTGTTTTGAGAATTGGCCTCATTCTTTTCTTCACAATTAGGATTAACTACCAAATTTTTCAAATTTTCCCTCACCTTTACCTCCCAGCCTGCGTTACAACCCTTTTTGAGGTCCTTTTGACTTAGAATTGGTTGAGTCACTAGTCGGTGGAGGGAGCTAGATTTCAAGCATATGGAGAGAGCATGTCTTGGTAAGATGTCGGGTTCCCCTTGATTTCATTGTCTTATCTTTGTTCCGGCTCCTTCGTGGAGTCATGAGGTGCTACCTAGTAGGGTGAATTTGAACCTAGATGAGGGAACGCGGTAAGAATGTATGGAATGCGGGTGGAGCGGAGCATGTTAGAGTTCTCTATGCTTAGCATAACTTATCTTTCAATCAACCATTGGCATCCAAAAACGTGCTTACTCTTATTGCTTAGAAAGATTAACATCCATCTATGTTTTTTTTCTTTTCAATATGCTCTTCATCTCCATGTTTTGTTCCGTGTTTATAGTTGAGTTTCCTCTTTATTTGCTCCCTTGTTTAGTAATTGTTTTGAGCATGTTGCCAAGAGTTGCGGGTTAAACTCTTTGGAAACCCTCACGAGAGCATACTCGTCCTCATCGGCGACTTTGGGGTTTTTAAATGGCTTGTTGTTTATGCTAAAAACAACTGTGATTCCTACGAAAGTGAGTTAGTGTATTCCCCTTCCCCTTCTTTCCTACTTTCTCATGTTTGAATGATTGTGTCTTATTCTTCTTTGTCTTTAGCTTTGCTCGAGGACGAGCAAAGGTTTAGCTTGGGGGAATTTGATGAGTGATGTTTATGTCACTCCTAAGGTAGTTCTTTCTAGTAATTTTAGCAATAATTCGGTTCATCCTAGTGTGCTTTTGTTATGTTTTGTCTTGTGTTGCGTAATGTGTTTTTATTTGGTTTAGGTAGGCTTTGCTCCCCTCCCTCTTCGTTGTATTATGCTTCGCCTTCCTATTTTGTAATTGCAGATTGATTGTGGTTCGAATTGACAAGGAGCCAGAGCAAGGATCGAAGCATTGAACCAGCAGTTTGGAGCAGGCGCGCAACCTTGGGCGCGGGCGCGCGCTGAGCTGGCCCAATCCTGTGACACCCATTTTTTTTAGCTGGCGCGCTTCTTGAGGAGCGGCCGCGTCACCATCTAGCGCGCGGGCGCGTCGTTGTGCAGCGCGGGCGCGCCTGTCTGCTGCGGTCCTTAACCTGAAATCAGATTTAAAAAGCAGAGAAGAGGAGAGAGAAGGCAGCATTCATTATTCACATATTGAAACTTTCAGCATACTCTTTAGAGGAACATTCTTAGCATAGATTTTAGCTTTCTTGTATTGGAAATTCTTCCATAGATCTTAGTGTAGATTTTCAATTTATCAATTTTAGCTACTTTGGGTATTTTGAGGAAGCATTTTGGAACTCTATTGGTGTTTGTCATCTCACTTGGTATTGAATGAAACTATTGGTATTCTTCTTTTTATTCTTTTCTTATATGCTTAAAGTTCCCATCTTTGTTGGTTTAATTGGTGAAATTATCATCTCTCTCATTAATTTCTTAATTACTTTGTTGATTAGTGTAATTGTAGTTAAGGTTATGGGTTGTGAGTAGTTTTCTTACTGCTAGGGGTTTGGTGGAGACATGCTTTGAATTTGATGTATGATAGGCTAGGCTAGTTTGGAATACTTGCAATTAAATCTTCCTTGCGCCTATACTTTTTGGCTACTCCATGTTTATGGCCATATGCATGTTGTGGTTGAGTGACTTGAATTAAATCATGACGATAGTGTGATTTAGGAATAGTCATTGGGTGATTGATTATTGTCTAACCTTAGTATTGCATGCCTTGTGACGATAGTGTAAGTGCATGTTAACTAGGAAAGCTCTTAATCCCGATAGGTGATTAGAGAGTACTCTTGACTTTGCCTTGTATGAGTTGCTTGGTTTGCATGTAAACCTACTTCCCTAAGCCTAGCTCCTTTGACTTCATAGCATGTTCGACCCCTACCCCTAGCATTTATTTTAACTAATTTTACATACTCTTTAGTCGTTAATTCATCCACTATTTTCCTTGACCGAACTAGATTAACTTTAGGAGATAGATAGCAGTGCTTAATCGTTTCCCTGTGTTCGACCCTTGACTTGCCTCTATACTCGTTTAGTTGCATGTTTAGGACCACAAATATCATTTGATAGAGGTGTCTTAGTAACGACTTAAAATACCCTTTGTCACTATTGAACTCATAATTAGTTAAAACATGTCATTATAACTTAGTTATTGGTGGCTAATGCCTGAGATTACATGAAAAGAGCAATTATGTGGTCTTGCTACGCAATTTCAACCAAAATGGCTCAAATAAGGCCATTATGGATTTTAGGATGCCTATTTTCTATATTTCTTGTCTATTGAACTAATAATTAGTTAAAAAATGTAATTATCACTTAGTTGTAGGTGAATAATGCCTGATATTACAAGAAAATAGCAAGTAAGTTCTTTTGGTACGTAATTTCAACCAAAATGACTCAAGTAAGGCCATTTTGGCTTCAAGGATGCCTATTTTCTATATTTCTTGTATATTGAACTAATAATTAGTTAAAACATGTCATTATCACTTAATTATAGTTGACTAATGCTATAGATTACAAGAAAAGAGCAAGTAAGTGGTTTTGGTACGCAGTTTTAAAGTAAAGCCATTTTGGCTTCTAGGATGTCTATTTTCTATATTTATTGTCTATTGAACTCATAATTAGTTAAAACATGTCATTATCACTTAGTTATAGGTGAATACTTCATGTGATTACAAGAAAATAGCAAGTAAGTGGTTTTGGTACGCAATTTCAACCAAAATGACTCAAGTAAGGCCATTTTGGCTTCAAGGATGCCTATTTTCTATATTTCTTGTATATTGAACTAATAATTAGTTAAAAAATGTCATTATCACTTAATTATAGTTGACTAATGCTTTAGATTACAAGAAAAGAGCAAGTAAGTGGTTTTGGTACGCAATTTCAACCAAAATGGCTCAAGTAAGGCCATTTTGGCTTCAACGATGCCTATTTTCTATATTTCTTGTCTATTGAACTCATAATTAGTTAATACATGTCATTATTATGTATTTATAGGTGAATAATTCCTGAGATTACAAGAAAAGAGCAACTAAGTGGTTTTGGAATGCAATTTCAACCAAAATGGCTAAAGTAAGGCCATTTTGTCTTTAAGGATGCCTAGTTTCTATATTTTTTGTCTATTTAACTCATAATTTGTTAAAACATGTCATTATCACTTAGCTATAGGTGACCAAGTTATGATATTACAAGAAAAGAGAAATTATGTGGTTTTAGGTCGCATTTTTTATCAAAATAGTTCAAGTAAGTCCATTTTGACTACTAAGATGCCTATTTCTTATATTTCTAGTCTAGTTAACTAATAATTAGTTAAAACATGTCATTATCACTTAGTTATAGGTGACTAATGCTTTAGATTACATGAAAAGATCAATTATGTGGTTTTGGTACGCAATTTCAACCAAAATGGCTCAAATAAGGCGATTTTGGCTTATAGGATGCCTATTTTCTATATTTCTTGTCTATTGAACTAATAATTAGTTAAAACATGTTATTATCACTTAGTTATAGGTTAATAATGCTTGAGATTAAAAGAAAAGAGCAAGTAAGTGGTTTTGGTATGCAATTTCAACTAAAATGACTCAAGTAAGGGCATTTTGGATTCAATGATACCTATTTTTTATTTTTCTTGTCTATTGAACACATAATTAGCTAAAACATGTCATTATCACTTAGTTATAGGTGACTAATGCCTGATATTACATGAAAAGAGGAATTATGTGGTTTTGGTACGCAATTTCAACCAAAATGGCTCAAATAAGGCCATTTTGGCTTCTAGGATGCCTATTTTCAATATTTTTTGTCTATTGAACTAATTATAAGTTAAAACATGTCATTATCACTTTTTTATAGGTGAATAATGCGTGAGATTACAAGAAAAGAGCAAGTAAGTGGTTTTAGTACGCAATTTCAACCAAAATGGCTCAAGTAAGTCCATTTTGGCTTCAAGGATGCCTATTTTTAGTATTTCTTGTCTATTAAACTCATAATTAGTTAATACATATCATTATCACTTATTTATAGGTGACTAATTCCTGAGATTACAAGAAAAGAGCAAGTAAGTGGTTTTGGTAAGCAATTTCAACTAAAATGGCTCAAGTAAAGCCATTTTGGTTTCAAGGATGCTTATTTTTTATTTTTCTAGTCTATTGAACTCATAATTAGTTAAAACATGTCATTATAACTTAGTTATTGGTGGCTAATGCCTGAGATTACATGAAAAGGGCAATTATGTGGTTTTGCTACGCAATTTCAACCAAAATGGCTCAAATAAGGCCATTTTGGCTTTTAGGATGCCTATTTTCTATATTTCTTGTCTATTGAACTAATAATTAGTTAAAACATGTCATTATCACTTAGTTATAGGTGAATAATGCCTGATATGACAATAAAATAGTAAGTAAGTGGTTTTGGTACGCAATTTCAACCAAAATGACTCAAGTAAGGCCATTTTGGCTTCAAGGATTCCTATTTTCTATATTTCTTGTATATTGAACTAATAAATAGTTAAAACATGTCATTATCACTTAATTATAGTTGACTAATGCTTTAGATTACAAGAAAAGAGCAAGTGGTTTTGGTACGCAGTTTTAACCAAAATGGCTCAAGTAAAGCCATTTTGGTTTCTAAGATGTCTATTTTCTATATTTCTTGTCTATTGAACTCATAATTAGTTAAAACATGTCATTATCACTTATTTATAGGTGAATAATGCATGTTATTACAAGAAAAGAGCAAGTAAGTGGTTTTGGTACGTAATTTCAACCAAAATGGCTCAACTAAGGCCATTTTGGCTTCTAGGATGCCTATTTTCTATATTTCTTGTCTATTGAACTCATAATTAGTTAAAACATGTTATTATCACTTAGTTGTAGGTGAATAATGCATGAGATTACAAGAAAAGAGCAAGTAAGTGGTTTTGGTACGCAATTTCAACGAAATTGGCTCAAGTAAGGCCATTTTTGCTTCTAGGATGCCTATTTTCTATCTTTCTTGTCTATTGAACTCATAATTAGTTAAAACATGTCATTATCACTTATTTATAGGTGAATAATTCCTGAGATTATAAGAAAATAGCAAGTAAGTCGTTTTGGAACGCAATTTCAAGCAAAATGGCTCACGTAAGGCCATTTTGGCTGCTAGGATGCCTATTTTTTATTTTTCTTGTCTATTGAACTAATAACTAGTTCAAAAATGTCATTATCACTTAGTTATAGGTAAATAATGCCTGAGATTACAAGAAAAGAGCAAGTAAGTGGTTTTAGTACGCAATTTAAACTAAAATGGCTCAAGTAAGGCCGTTTTGGCTTCAAGGATGCCTATTTTTTATTTTTCTGGTCTATTGAACTCATAATTAGTTATAACATGATATTATCACTTAGTTATATGTGACTAATTCCTGAGATTACATGAAAAGAGCAATTATGTGGTTTTGGTACGCAATTTCAACCAAAATGGCTCAAATAAGGCCATTTTGGCCTCTAGGATGCCTATTTTCTATATTTCTTGTCTATTGAACTAATAATTAGTTAAAACACGTCATTATCACTTAGTTATAGGTGAATAATGACTGAGATTACTAGAAAATAGCAAGTAAGTGGTTTTAGTACGCAATTTCAACCAAAATGGCTCAAGTAAGTCCATTTTTGCTTCAAGGATGCCTATTTTCTGTATTTCTTGTCTATTAAACTCATAATTAGTTAATACATGTCATTCTTACTTAAATATAGGTGACTAATTCAGGAGATTACAAGAAAATAGCAAGTAAGTTGTTTTGGTAGGCAATTTCAACCAAAATGGATCAAGTAAGGCCATTTTCGCTTCAAGGATGCCTATTTTTTTATTTTTCTTGTCTATTGAACTCATAATTAGTTAAAAAATGTCATTATCACTTATTTATAGGTGAATAATGAAAGAGATTACAAGAAAAGACCAAGGAAGTGGTTTTGGTACGCAATTTCAACCAAAATGGCTCAAGTAAGGCCATTTTGGCTTCTAGGATGCCTATTTTCTATATTTCTTGCCTATTAAACTCATAATTAGTTAAAACATGCCATTATCACTTAGTTATAGGTGAATAATGCCTGAGATTATAAGAAAAGAGCAAGTAATTGGTTTTGGAACGCAATTTCAAGCAAAATGGCTCAAGTAAGGCCATTTTGGCTACAAGGATGCCTATTTTCTATATTTATTGTCTATTGAACTATTAATTAGTTAAACTATGTCATTATAACTTAGTTATAAGTTAATAAAATCTGAGATTACTAGAAAAGAGCAAGTAAGTGGTTTTAGTACGCAATTTCAACCAAAACGGCTCAAATAAGGCCACTTTGGCTTCAAGGATGCCTATTTTTTATTTTTCTTGTCTATTGAACTCATAATAAGGTAAAAAATGTCCTTATCACTTAGTTATAGGTGACTAATGCCTGAGATTACAGGAAAAGAGCAATTATGTGGTATTAGTACGCAGTTTCAACCAAAATGGCTCAAATAAAGCCATTTAGGCTTCTAGGATGCCTATTTTCTATATTTCTTGTCTATTGAACTAATAATTAGTTAAAACATGTCATTATCACTTAATTGTAGGTGAATAATGCCTGAGATTACTAGAAAAGAGCAAGTAAGTGGTTTTAATACGCAATTTCAACTAAAATGGCTCAAGTAAGTCCATTTTGACTTCAACGATGCCTATTTTCTGTATTTCATGTCTATTGAACTCATAATTAGTTAATACATGTCATTATCACTTATTTATAGGTGACTAATGCCTGAGATTACAAGAAAAGAGCAAGTAAGTGGCTTTGGTACGCAATTTCAACCAAAATGGATCAAGTAAGGCCAATTTGGCTTCAAGGATGCCTATTTTTTATTTTTCTTGTCTATTGAACTCATAATTAGTTAAAACATGTCATTATCACTTAGTTATAGGTGACTAATGCCTGATATTACATGAAAAGGATAAGTAAGTGGTTTTGGTACGCAATTTCAACCAAAATGGCTCCAGTAAGGCCATTTTGGCTTCAAGGATGCCTATTTTTTTTTCTTGTCTATTGAACTCATAATTAGTTAAAATATGTCATTATCACTTAGTTATAGTTTAATAATGCCTGAGATTACAAGAAAAGAGCAAGTAATTGGTTTTGGAACGCAATTTCAAGCAAAATGGCTCAAGAAGGCCATTTTGGCTTCAAGGATGCCTATTTTCTATATTTCTTGTCTATTGAACTAAAAATTATTTAAACCACGTCATTATAACTTAGTTATAGGTGAATAATGCCTGAGATTACTAGAAAAGAGCAAGTAAGTGGTTTTAGTACGCAATTTCAACTAAAATGGCTCAAGTAAGTCCATTTTGGCTTCAGCGATGCCTATTTTATGTATTTCTTGTTAATTGAACTCATAATTAGTTAATACATGTCATTATCACTTATTTATTGGTGGTTAATGCCTGATATTACATGAAAAGAGCTAGTAAGTGGTTTTGTTACGCAATTTCAACCAAAATGGATCAAGTAAGGCCATTTTGGCTTCAAGGATGCCTATTTTTTATTTTTCTTGTCTATTGAACTCATAATTAGTTAAAACATGTCATTATCACTTAGTTATAGGTGACTAATGCCTGAGATTACATGAAAAGGATAAGTAAGTGGTTTTGGTACGCAATTTCAACAAAAATGGCTCCAGTAAGGCCATTTTGGCTTCAAAGATGCCTATTTTTTATTTTTCTTGTCTATTGAACTCATAATTAGTTAAAACATGTCATTATCACTTAGTTATAGGTGAATAATGATTGAGATTAAAAGAAAAGAGGAAGTAAGTGGTTTTGAAACGCAATTTCAAGCAAAATGGCTCAAGAAAGGCCATTTTGGCTTCTAGGATGCCTATTTTCTATATTTCTTTTCTATTGAACTCATAATTAGTTAAAACATGTCATTATCACATAGTTATAGGTGAATAATGCCTTAGATTACAAGAAAAGAGCAAGTAAGTGGTTTTGGAACGCAATTTCAACCAAAATGACTCAAGTAAGGCCATTTTGGCTTCAAGGATGCCTATTTTCTATATTTCTTGTATATTGAACTAATAAATAGTTAAAACATGTCGTTATCACTTAATTATAGTTGACTAATGCTTTAGATTACAAGAAAAGAGCAAGTGGTTTTGGTACGCAGTTTTAACCAAAATGGCTCAAGTAAAGCTATTTTGGCTTCTAAGATGTCTATTTTTTATATTTCTTGTCTATTGAACTCATAGTTAGTTAAACCATGTCATTATCACTTATTTATAGGTGAATAATGCATGTGATTACAAGAAAAGAGCAAGAAAGTGGTTTTGGTACGTAATTTCAACCAAAATGGCTCAACTAAGGCCATTTTGGCTTCTAGGATGCCTATTTTCTATATTTCTTGTCTATTGAACTCATAATTAGTTAAAACATGTCATTATCACTTAGTTGTAGGTGAATAATGCATGAGATTACAAGAAAAGAGCAAGTAAGTGGTTTTGGTACGCAATTTCAACGAAATTGGCTCAAGTAAGGCCATTTTGGCTTCTAGGATGCCTATTTTCTATCTTTCTTGTCTATTGAACTCATAATTAGTTAAAACATGTCATTATCACTTATTTATAGGTGAATAATGCCTGAGATTATAAGAAAATAGCAAGTAAGTCGTTCTGGAACGCAATTTCAAGCAAAATGGCTCAAGTAAGGCCATTTTGGCTGCTAGGATGCCTATTTTTTATTTTTCTTGTCTGAACTAATAATTAGTTCAAAAATGTCATTATCACTTAGTTATAGGTAAATAATGCCTGAGATTACAAGAAAAGAGCAAGTAAGTGGTTTTAGTACGCAATTTAAACTAAAATGGCTCAAGTAAGGCCATTTTGGCTTCAAGGATGCCTATTTTTTATTTTTCTTGTCTATTGAACTCATAATTAGTTATAGCATGTTATTATCACTTAGTTATATGTGACTAATTCCTGAGATTACATGAAAAGAGCAATTATGTGGTTTTGGTACGCAATTTCAACCAAAATGGCTCAAATAAGGCCATTTTGGCTTCTAGGATGCCTATTTTCTATATTTCTTGTCTATTTAACTAATAATTAGTTAAAACATGTCATTATCACTTAGTTATAGGTGAATAATGACTGAGATTAGTAGAAAAGAGCAAGTAAGTGGTTTTAGTACGCAATTTCAACCAAAATGGCTCAAGTAAGTCCATTTTTGCTTCAAGGATGCCTATTTTCTGTATTTCTTGTCTATTGAACTCATAATTAGTTAATACATGTCATTCTCACTTAAATATAGGTGACTAATTCCGGAGATTACAAGAAAAAAGCAAGTAAGTGGTTGTGGTAGGCAATTTCAACCAAAATGGATCAAGTAAGGCCATTTTCGCTTCAAGGATGCCTATTTTTTATTTTTCTTGTCTATTGAACTCATAATTTGTTAAAAAATGTCATTATCACTTATTTATAGGTGAATAATGAAAGAGATTACAAGAAAAGAGCAAGGAAGTGGTTTTGGTACGCAATTTCAACCAAAATGGCTCAAGTAAGGCCATTTTGGCTTCTAGGATGCCTATTTTCTATATTTCTTGCCTATTAAACTCATAATTAGTTAAAACATGCCATTATCACTTAGTTATAGGTGAATAATGCCTGAGATTATAAGAAAAGAGCAAGTAATTGGTTTTGGAACGCAATTTCAAGCAAAATGGCTCAAGTAAGGCCATTTTGGCTTCAAGGATGCCTATTTTCTATATTTATTGTCTATTGAACTATTAATTAGTTAAACTATATCATTATAACTTAGTTATAGGTGAATAAAATCTGAGATTACAAGAAAAGAGCAAGTAAGTGGTTTTAGTACGCAATTTCAACCAAAATGGCTCAAATAAGGCCATTTTGGCTTCAAGGATGCCTAGTTTTTTATTTTTCTTGTCTATTGAACTCATAATAAGGTAAAAAATGTCCTTATCACTTAGTTATAGGTGACTAATGCCTGAGATTACATGAAAAGAGCAATTATGTGGTTTTAGTACGCAGTTTCAACCAAAATGGCTCAAATAAAGCCATTTAGGCTTCTAGGATACCTATTTTCTATATTTCTTGTCTATTGAACTAATAATTAGTTAAAACATGTCATTATCACTTAGTTGTAGGTGAATAATGCCTGAGATTACTAGAAAAGAGCAAGTAAGTGGTTTTAGTACGCAATTTCAACTAAAATGGCTCAAGTAAGTCCATTTTGACTTCAACGATGCCTATTTTCTGTATTTCATGACTATTGAACTCATAATTAGTTAATACATGTCATTATCACTTAGTTATAGGTGACTAATACCTGAGATTACAAGAAAAGAGCAAGTAAGTGGTTTTGGTACGCAATTTCAACCAAAATGGATCAAGTAAGGCCAATTTGGCTTCAAGGATGCCTATTTTTTATCTTTCTTGTCTATTGAACTCATAATTAGTTAAAACATGTCATTATCACTTAGTTATAGGTGACTAATGCCTGATATTACATGAAAAGGATAAGTAAGTGGTTTTGGTACGCAATTTCAACCAAAATGGCTCCAGTAAGGCCATTTTGGCTTCAAGGATGCCTATTTTTTTTTCTTGTCTATGGAACTCATAAATAGTTAAAATATGTCATTATCACTTATTTATAGGTGAATAATGCTTAAAATTACAAGAAAAGAGCAAGTAAGTGGTTTTGGAACGCAATTTCATGCAAAATGGCTTAATTAAGGCCATTTTGGCTTCTAGGATGCCTATTCTCTATATTTCTTGTCTATTGAACTCATAATTAGTTAAAACATGTCATTATCACATAGTTATAGGTGAATAATGCCTGAGATTACAAGAAAAGAGCAAGTAAGTGGTTTTGGAACGCAATTTCAAGCAAAATGGCTTAAGTAAGGCCATTTTGGCTTCAAGGATGCCTATTTTCTATATTTCTTGTCTATTGAACTAATAATTAGTTAAAACATGTCATTATCACATAGTTATAGGTGCATAAATCCTGAGATTACAAGAAAAGAGCAAGTAAGTGGTTTTAGTATGCAATTTCAACCAAAATGGCTCAAGTAAGGCCATTTTGGCTTCAAGGATGCTTATTTTTTATTTTTCTTGTCTATTGAACTCATAATTAGTTAAAACATGTCATTATCACTTAGTTATAGGTGAATAATGCATGAGATTATAAGAAAAGAGCAAGGAAGTGGTTTTGGTACGCAATTTCAACCAAAATGGCTCAAGTAAGGCCATTTTGGCTTCTAGGATGCCTATTTTCTATATTTCTTGTCTATTGAACTCATAATTAGTTAAAATATGTCATTATCACTTAGTTATAGGTGAATAATGCCTGAGATTACAAGAAAAGAGCAAGTTATTGGTTTTGGAACGCAATTTCAAGCAAAATGGCTCAAGAAGGCCATTTTGGCTTCAAGGATGCCTATTTTCTATATTTCTTGTCTATTAAACGAATAATTATTTAAAACACGTCATTATAACTTAGTTATAGGTGAATAATGCCTGAGATTACTAGAAAAAAGCAAGTAAGTGGTTTTACTACGCAATTTCAAGTAAAATGGCTCAAGTAAGTCCATTTTGGCTTCAGCGATGCCTATTTTATGTATTTCTTGTTTATTGAACTCATAATTAGTTAATACATGTCATTATCACTTAGTTATAGGTGTTTAATGCCTGATATTACAAGAAAAGAGCTAGTAAGTGGCTTTGTTACGCAATTTCAACCAAAATGGATCAAGTAAGGCCATTTTGGCTTCAAGGATGCCTATTTTTTATTTTTTCTTGTCTATTGAACTCATAATTAGTTATAAAATGTCATTATCACTTAGTTATAGGTGACTAATGCCTGAGATTACATGAAAAGGATAAGTAAGTGGTTTTGGTACGCAATTTCAACCAAAATGGCTCCAGTAAGGCCATTTTGGCTTCAAAGATGCCTATTTTTTATTTTTCTTGTCTATTGAACTCATAATTAGTTAAAACATGTCATTATCACTTATTTATAGGTGAATAATGCTTGAGATTAAAAGAAAAGAGCATGTAAGTGGTTTTGAAACGCAATTTCAAGCAAAATGGCTCAAGAAAGGCCATTTTGGCTTCTAGGATGCCTATTTTCTATATTTCTTTTCTATTGAACTCATAATTAGTTAAAACATGTCATTATCACATAGTCATAGGTGAATAATGCCTTAGATTACAAGAAAAGAGCAAGTAAGTGATTTTGGAACGCAATTTCAAGCAAAATGGCTCAAGTAAGGCCATTTTGGCTTCAAGGATGCCTATTTTCTATATTTCTTGTCTATTGAACTAATAATTAGTTAAAACATGTCATTATCACATAGTTATAGGTGAATAAATCCTGAGATTACAAGAAAAGAGCAAGTAAGTGGTTTTAGTATGCAATTTCAACCAAAATGGCTCAAGTAAAGCCATTTTGGCTTCAAGGATGGCTATTTTTTTTATTTTTCTTGTCTATTGAACTTATAATTTGTTAAAAAATGTCATTATCACTTAGTTAAAGGTGACAAATGCCTGAGATTACATGAAAAGAGCAATTATGTGGTTTTGGTACGCAATTTCAACAAAAATGGCTCAAATATGGTCATTTTGGCTTCAAGGATGCCTATTTTCTGTATTTCTTGTCTATTGAACTCATAATTAGTTAATACATGTCATTACCACTTAGTTATAGGTGACTAATTCCTGAGATTACAAGAAAAAAGCAAGTAAGTGGTTTTGGTACGCAATTTTAACCAAAATGGATCAAGGCCATTTTCGCTTCAAGGATGCCTATTTTTTATTTTTCTTGTCTATTGAACTCATAATTAGTTAAAAAATGTCATTATCAATTATTTATAGGTGAATAATGCATGATATTACAAGAAAAGAGCAAGGAAGTGGTTTTGGTACGCAATTTCAACCAAAATGGCTCAAGTAAGGCCATTATCGCTTCTAGGATGCCTATTTTCTATATTTCTTGTCTATTGAACTCATAATTAGTTAAAACATGTAATCATCACTTTTTTATAGGTGAATAATGCCTGAGATTACAAGAAAAGAGCAACTAATTGGTTTTGGAATGCAATTTCAAGCAAAATGGCTCAAGTAAGGCCATTTTGGCTTCAAGGATGCCTATTTTCTATATTTCTTGTCTATTGAACTAATAATTAGTTAAAATATGACATTATCACTTATTTATAGGTGAATAAAATCTGAGATTACAAGAAAACATCAAGTAAGTGGTTTTACTACACAATTTCAACAAAAATGGCTCAAGTAAGGCCATTCTGGCTTTAAGGATGCCTATTTTTTATTTTTCTTGTCTATTGAACTAATAATTAGTTAAAATATGTCATTATCACTTAGTTATAGGTGACTAATGCCTGAGATTACATGAAATGGATAAGTAAGTGGTTTCGGTACGCAATTTCAACCAAAATGGCTCTAGTAAGGCCATTTTGGCTTCAAGGATGCCTATTTTTTATTTTTCTTGTCTATTGAACTCATAATTAGTTAAAACATGTCCTTATCACTTAGTTATAGGTGACTAATGCCTGAGATTACATGAAAAGAGCAATTATGTGGTTTTGGTACGCAGTTTCAACCAAAATGGCTCAAATAAGGCCATTTAGTCTTCTAGGATGCCTATTTTCTATATTTTTTGTCTATTGAACTAATAATTAGTTAAAACATGTCATTATCACTTAATTATAGGTGAATAATGCCTGAGATTACTAGAATAGAGCAAGTAAGTGGTTTTAGTACGCAATTTCAACTAAAATGGCTCAAGTAAGTCCATTTTGGCTTCTACGATGCCTATTTTCTGTATTTCTTGTCTATTGAACTCATAATTAGTTAATACATGTCATTATCACTTAGTTAGAGGTGATTAATTCCTGAGATTACAAGAAAAGAGCTAGTAAGTGGTTTTGTTACGCAATTTCAACCAAAATGGATCAAGTAAGGCCATTTTTTCTTCAAGGATGCTTATTTTTTATTTTCCTAGTCTATTGAACTCATAATTAGTTAAAACATGTCATTATCACTTAGTTATAGGTGACTAATTCCTGAGATTACATGAAAAGGGCAAGTAAGTGGTTTAGGTTTGCAATTTCAACCAAAATGGCTCAAGTAAGGCCATTTTGGCTTCAAGGATGCCTATTTTCTATATTTCTTGTCTATTGAACTAATAATTAGTTAAAACATGTCAATATCACTTATTTATAGGTGACTTATGCCTGAGATTACATGAAAAGAGCTAGTAAGTGGTTTTGGTACGCAATTTCAACCAAAATGGCTCAAATAAGGCCATTTTGGCTTCAAGGATGCCTATTTTCTGTATTTCTTGTCTATTGAACTCATAATTAGTTAATACACATCATTCTCACTTAGTTATAGGTGACTAATTCCTGAGATTACAAGAAAAAAGCAAGTAAGTGGTTTTGGTACGCAATTTTAACCAAAATGGATCAAGTAAGGCCATTTTCGCTTCAAGGATGCCTATTTTCTATATTTCTTGTCTATTGAACTCATAATTAGTTAATACATGTCATTATCACTTATTTAGAGGTGACTAATTCCTGAGATTACATGAAAAGGGCAAGTAAGTGGTTTAGGTTTGCAATTTCAACCAAAATGGCTCAAGTAAGGCCATTTTGACTTCAAGGATGCCTATTTTCTATATTTCTTGTCTATTGAACTAATAATTAGTTAAAACATGTCAATATCACTTATTTATAGGTGACTTATGCCTGAGATTACATGAAAAGAGCTAGTAAGTGGTTTTGGTACGCAATTTCAACCAAAATGGCTCAAATAAGGCCATTTTGGCTTCAAGGATGCCTATTTTCTGTATTTCTTGTCTATTGAACTCATAATTATTTAATACACATCATTCTCACTTAGTTATAGGTGACTAATTCCTGAGATTACAAGAAAAAAGCAAGTAAGTGGTTTTGGTACGCAATTTTAATCAAAATGGATCAAGTAAGGCCATTTTCGCTTCAAGGATGCCTATTTTCTATATTTCTTGTCTATTGAACTCATAATTAGTTAATACATGTCATTATCACTTAGTTAGAGGTGACTAATTCCTGAGATTACATGAAAAGGGCAAGTAAGTGGTTTAGGTTTGCAATTTCAACCAAAATGGCTCAAGTAAGGCCATTTTGACTTCAAGGATGCCTATTTTCTATATTTCTTGTCTATTGAACTAATAATTAGTTAAAACATGTCAATATCACTTATTTATAGGTGACTTATGCCTGAGATTACATGAAAAGAGCTAGTAAGTGGTTTTGGTACGCAATTTCAACCAAAATGGCTCAAATAAGGCCATTTTGGCTTCAAGGATGCCTATTTTCTGTATTTCTTGTCTATTGAACTCATAATTAGTTAATACACATCATTCTCACTTAGTTATAGGTGACTAATTCCTGAGATTACAAGAAAAAAGCAAGTAAGTGGTTTTGGTACGCAATTTTAACCAAAATGGATCAAGTAAGGCCATTTTCGCTTCAAGGATGCCTATTTTTTATTTTTATTGTCTATTGAACTCATAATTAGTTAAAAAATGTCATTATCATTTATTTATAGGTGAATAATGCATGCGATTACAAGAAAAGAGCAAGGAAGTGGTTTTGGTACGCAATTTCAACCAAAATGGCTCAAGTAAGGCCATTTTGGCTTCTAGGATGCCTATTTTCTATATTTCTTTTTTATTGAACTCATAATTAGTTAAAACATGTCATTATCACTTAGTTATAGGTGAATAATGCCTGAGATTACAAGAAAAGAGCAAGTAATTGGTTTTGGAACGCAATTTCAAGCAAAATGGCTCAAGTAAGGCCATTTTTGCTTCAAGGATGCCTATTTTCTATATTTCTTGTCTATTGAACTAATAATTAGTTAAAATATGTCATTATCACTTAGTTATAGGTTACTTATGCCTGAGATTACATGAAAAGAGCTAGTAAGTGGTTTTGGAACGCAATTTCAAGCAAAATGGCTCAAGTAAGGCCATTTTTGCTTCAAGGATGCCTATTTTCTATATTTCTTGTCTATTGAACTAATAATTAGTTAAAATATGTCATTATCACTTAGTTATAGGTGAAAAAAATCTGATATTACAAGAAAAGAGCAAGTAAGTGGTTTTAGTACGCAATTTAAACCAAAATGGCTCAAGTAAGGCCATTCTGGCTTTTAGGATGCCTATTTTTTATTTTTCTTGTCTATTGAACTCATAATTAGTTAAAACATGTCCTTATCACTTAGTTATAGGTGACTAATGCCTGAGATTACATGAAAAGAGCAATTATGTGGTTTTGGTAGCATTTTCAACCAAAATGGCTCAAATAAGGCCATTTTGGCTTCAAGGATGCCTATTTTCTATATTTCTTGTCTATTGAACTAATAATTAGTTAAAACATGTCATTATCACTTAGTTATAGGTGAATAATGCCTGAGATTACTAGAATAGAGCAAGTAAGTGGTTTTAGTACGCAATTTCAACTAAAATGGCTCAAGTAAGTCCATTTTGTCTTCTACGATGCCTATTTTCTGTATTTCTTGTCTATTGAACTCATAATTAGTTAATACATGTCATTATCACTTAGTTGTAGGTGATTAATTCCTGAGATTACAAGAAAAGAGCTAGTTAGTGGTTTTGTTACGCAATTTCAACCAAAATGGATCAAGTAAAGCCATTTTGGCTTCAAGGATGCCTATTTTTTATTTTTCTTGTCTATTGAACTCATAATTAGTTAAAACATGTCATTATCACTTAGTTATAGGTGACTGATGCCTGAGATTACATGAAATGGATAAGTAAGTGGTTTTGGTACGCAATTTCAACCAAAATGGCTCTAGTAAGGCCATTTTGGCTTCAAGGATGCCTATTTTTTATTTTTCTTGTCTATTGAACTCATAATTAGTTAAAACATGTAATTATTACTTAGTTATAGGTGAATAAATCCTGAGATTACAAGAAAAGAGCAAGTAAGTGGTTTTAGTATGCAATATTAACCAAAATGGCTCAAGTAAGGCCATTTTGGCTTCAAGGATGCCTATTTTTTTTTATTATTTTACTTGTCTATTGAACTCATAATTTGTTAAAACATGTCATTATCACTTAGTTACAGGTGACTAATGCCTTAGATTACAAGAAAAGAGCAATTATGTGGTTTTGGTACGCTATTTCAACCAAAATGGCTCAAATAAGGCCATTTTGGCTTCAAGGATGCCTATTTTCTGTATTTCTTGTCTATTGAACTCATAATTAGCTAATACATATCATTATCACTTAGTTATAGGTGACTAATTCCTGAGATTACAAGAAAAAAGCAAGTAAGTTGTTTCGGTACGCAATTTTAACTAAAATGGATCAAGTAAGGCCATTTTCGCTTCAAGGATGCCTATTTTTTATTTTTCTTGTCTATTGAACTCATAATTAGTTAAAAAATGTCATTATCAATTATTTATAGGTGAATAATGCATGATATTACAAGAAAAGAGCAAGGAAGTGGTTTTGGTACGCAATTTCAACCAAAATGGCTCAAGTAAGGCCATTTTGGCTTCTAGGATGCCTATTTTCTATATTTCTTGTCTATTGAACTCATAATTAGTTGAAACATGTAATTATCACTTAGTTATAGGCGAATAATGCCTGAGATTACAAGAAAAGAGCAAGTAATTGGTTTTGGAATGCAATTTCAAGCAAAATGGCTCAAGTAAGGCCATTTTGGCTTCAAGGATGCCTATTTTCTATATTTCTTGTCTATTGAACTAATAATTAGTTAAAATATGACATTATCACTTAGTTATAGGTGAATAAAATCTGAGATTACAAGAAAACAGCAAGTAAGTGGTTTTACTACACAATTTCAACAAAAATGGCTCAGGTAAGGCCATTCTGGCTTTAAGGATGCCTATTTTTTATTTTTCTTGTATATTGAACTCATAATTAGTTAAAACATGTCATTATCACTTAGTTATAGGTGAATAATGCCTGAGATTAAAAGAAAACAGCAAGTAAGTGGTTTTGGTACGCAGTTTCAAGCAAAATGGCTCAAGTAAGGCCATTTTGGCTTCAAGGATGCCTATTTTCTATATTTCTTGTCTATTGAACAAATAATTAGTTATAATATGTCATTATCACTTAATTATAGGTGACTAATGCCTGAGATTACATGAAATGGATAAGTAAGTGGTTTCGGTACGCAATTTCAACCAGAATGGCTCTAGTAAGGCCATTTTGGCTTCAAGGATGCCTATTTTTTATTTTTCTTGTCTATTGAACTCATAATTAGTTAAAACATGTCCTTATCACTTAGTTATAGGTGACTAATGCCTGAGATTACATGAAAAGAGCAATTATGTGGTTTTGGTAGCATTTTCAACCAAAATGGCTCAAATAAGGCCATTTTGGCTTCAAGGATGCCTATTTTCTGTATTTCTTGTCTATTGAACTCATAATTAGTTAATACATGTCATTATCACTTAGTTATAGGTGACTAATTCCTGAGATTACAAGAAAAAAGCAAGTAAGTGGTTTTGGTACGCAATTTTAACCAAAATGGATCAAGTAAGGTCATTTTCACTTCAAGGATGCCTATTTTTTATTTTTATTGTCTATTGAACTCATAATTAGTTCAAAAATGTCATTATCATTTATTTATAGGTGAATAATACATGCGATTACAAGAAAAGAGCAAGTAAGTGGTTTTGGTACGCAATTTCAACCAAAATGGCTCAAGTAAGGCCATTTTGGCTTCTAGGATGCCTATTTTCTATATTTCTTGTCTATTGAACTCATAATTAGTTAAAACATGTCATTATCACTTAGTTATAGGTGAATAATGCTTGAGATTACAAGAAAAGAGCAAGTAATTGGTTTTGGAACGCAATTTCAAGCAAAATGGCTCAAGTAAGGCCATTTTTGCTTCAAGGATGCCTATTTTCTATATTTCTTGTCTATTGAACTAATAATTAGTTAAAATATGTCATTATCACTTAGTTATAGGTGAAAAAAATCTGAGATTACAAGAAAAGAGCAAGTAAGTGGTTTTAGTACGCAATTTCAACCAAAATGGCTCAAGTAAGGCCATTCTGGCTTTTAGGATGCCTATTTTTTATTTTTCTTGTCTATTGAACTCATAATTAGTTAAAACATGTCCTTATCACTTAGTTATTAGTTACTAATGCCTGAGATTTCATTAAAAGAGCAATTATGTGGTTTTGGTACGCATTTTCAACCAAAATGGCTTAAATAAGGCCATTTAGTTTTCTAGGATGCCTATTTTCTATATTTCTTGTCTATTGAACTAAAAATTAGTTAAAACATGTCATTATCACTTAGTTATAGGTGAATAATGCCTGAGAATACTAGAAAAGATCAAGTAAGTTGTTTTAGTACGCAATTTCAACTAAAATGGATCAAGTAAGGCCATTTTGGTTTCAAGGATGCCTATTTTTTATTTTTCTTGTCTATTGAACTCATAATTAGTTAAGACATGTCATTATAACTTAGTTATAGGTGACTAATGCCTGAGATTACATGAAAAGGATAAGTAAGTGGTTTTGGTACGCAATTTCAACCAAAATGGCTCCAGTAAGGCCATTTTGGCTTCAAGGATGCCTATTTTTTATTTTTCTTGTCTATTGAACTCATAATTAGTTAAAGCATGTCATTATCACTTTGTTATAGGTGAATAATGCTTGAGATTACAAGAAAAGAGCAAGTAAGTTGTTTTGGAACGCAATTTCAAGCAAAATGGCTCAAGTAAAACCATTTTGGCTTTTAGGATGTCTATTTTCTATATTTCTTGTCTATTGAACTCATAATTAGTTAAAAACATGTCATTATCACATAGTTATAGGTTAATAATGCCTGAGATTACATGAAAAGAGCAAGTAAGTTGTTTTGGAACGCAATTTCAAGCAAAATGGCTCAAGTAAGGCCATTTTGGCTTCTAGGATGCCTATTTTCTATATTTCTTGTCTATTGAACTAATAATTAGTTAAAACATGTCATTATCACTTAGTTATTGGTGACTAATGCCTGAGATTACAAGAAAAGAGCAAGTAAGTGGTTTTGGTACGCAATTTCAACCAAAATGGCTCCACTAAGGCCATTTTTGCTTCAAGGAAGCCTATTTTTTTATTTTTCTTGTCTATTGAACTCATAATTAGTTAAAATATATCATTATCACTTAGTTATAGGTGAATAATGCCTGAGATTACATGAAAAGGATAAGTAATTGGTTTTGGTACGCAATTTCAACCAAAATGGCTCCAGTAAGGCCATTTTGGCTTCAAGGATGCCTATTTTTTATTTTTCTTGTCTATTGAACTCATAATTAGTTAAAATATATCATTATCACTTAGTTATAGGTGAATAATGCCTGAGATTACATGAAAAGGATAAGTAATTGGTTTTGGTACGCAATTTCAACCAAAATGGCTCCAGTAAGGCCATTTTGGTTTCAAGGATGCCTATTTATTATTTTTCTTGTCTATTGAAATCATAATTAGTTAAAACATGTCATTATCACTTAGTTATAGGTGAATAATGCTTGAGATTACAAGAAAAGAGCAAGTAAGTGGTTTTGGAACGCAATTTCAAGCAAAATGGCTCAAGTAAGGCCATTTTGGCTTCAAGGATGCCTATTTTCTATATTTCTTGTCTATTGAACTAATAATTAGTTAAAACATGTCATTATCTCATAGTTATAGGTGAATAATGCTTGAGATTACAAGAAAAGAGGAAGTAAGTGGTTTTAGTACGCAATTTCAACCAAAATGGCTCAAGTAAGGCCGTTTTGGCTTCAAGGATGCCTATTTTTTATTTTTCTTGTCTATTGAACTCATAATTAGTTAAAACATGTCATTATCACTTTGTTATAGGTGATTAATTCCTGAGATTACATGGAAAGAACAATTATGTGGTTTTGGTACGCAATTTCAACCAAAATGGCTCAAATAAGGCCATTTTGGCTTCTTGGATGCCTATTTTCTATATTTCTTGTCTATTGAACTAATAATTAGTTAAAACATGTCATTATCACTTAGTTATAGGTGAAAAATGCCTGAGATTACATGAAAAGAGCAAGTAAGTGGTTTTAGTACGCAATTTCAACCAAAATGTCTCAAGTAAGTCCATTTTGGCTTCAAGGATGCCTATTTTCTGTATTTCTTTTCTATTGAACTCATAATTAGTTAATACATGTAATTATAACTTAGTTATAGGTGACTAATGCCCGAGATTACAAGAAAAGAGCAAGTAAGTGGTTTTGGTACGCAATTTCAACCAAAATGGCTCCACTAAGGCCATTTTTGCTTCAAGGAAGCCTATTTTTTTATTTTTCTTGTCTATTGAACTCATAATTAGTTAAAACACGTCATTATCACTTACTTATAGGTGACTAATACCTGAGATTACATGAAAAGAGCAATTATGTGGTTTTGGTACGCAATTTCAACCAAAATGGCTCAAATAAGGCCATTTTGGCATCTAGGATGCTTATTTTCTATATTTCTTGTCCATTGAACTAATAATTAGTTAAAAATTGTCATTATCACTTAGTTTTAGGTGAATAATGCCTGAGATTACAAGAAAAGAGCAAGTAATTGGTTCTGGAACGCAATTTCAACCAAAATGGCTCAAGTAAGGCCATTTTGGCTTCTAGGATGCCTATTTTCTATATTTCTTGTTTATTGAACTCATAATTAGTTAAAACATGTCATTATCACTTAGTTATAGGTGAATAATTCCTGAGATTACAAGAAAAGAGCAAGTAATTGGTTTTGGAACGCAATTTCAAGCAAAATGGCTCAAGTAAGGCCATTTTTGCTTCAAGGATGCCTATTTTCTATATTTCTTGTCTATTGTACTAATAATTAGTTAAAATATGTCATTATCACTTAGTTATAGGTGAAAAAAATCTGAGATTACAAGAAAAGAGCAAGTAAGTGGTTTTAGTACGCAATTTAAACCAAAATGGCTCAAGTAAGGCCATTCTGGCTTTTAGGATGGCTATTTTTTATTTTTCTTGTCTATTGAACTCATAATTAGTTAAAACATGTCCTTATCACTTAATTATAGGTGACTAATGCCTGAGATTACATGAAAAGAGCAATTATGTGGTTTTGGTAGCATTTTCAACCAAAATGGCTCAAATAAGGCCATTTTGGCTTCAAGGATGCCTATTTTCTATATTTCTTGTCTATTGAACTAATAATTAGTTAAAACATGTCATTATCACATAGTTATAGGTGAATAATGCCTGAGATTACTAGAATAGAGCAAGTAAGTTGTTTTAGTACGCAACTTAAATTAAAATGGCTCAAGTAAGTCCATTTTGTCTTCTACGATGCCTATTTTCTGTATTTCTTGTCTATTGAACTCATAATTAGTTAATACATGTAATTATCACTTAGTTATAGGTGATTAATTCTTGAGATTACAAGAAAAGAGCTAGTAAGTGGTTTTGTTACGCAATTTCAACCAAAATGGATCAAGTAAGGCCATTTTGGCTTCAAGGATGCCTATTTTTTATTTTTCTTGTCTATTGAACTCATAATTAGTTAAAACATGTATTTATCACTTAGTTATAGGTGACTAATGCCTGAGATTACATGAAAAGGATAAGTAAGTGGTTTTGGTACGCAATTTCAACCAAAATGGCTCTAGTAAGGCCATTTTGGCTTCAAGGATGCCTATTTTTTATTTTTCTTGTCTATTGAACTCATAATTAGTTAAAACATGTCATTATCACTTAGTTATAGGTGAATAAATCCTGAGATTACAAGAAAAGAGCAAGTAAGTGGTTTTAGTATGCAATTTCAACCAAAATGGCTCAAGTAAGGCCATTTTGGCTTCAAGGATGCCTATTTTTTTTTATTTTTCTTGTCTATTGAACTCATAATTTGTTAAAACATGTCATTATCACTTAGTTATAGGTGACTAATGCCTTAGATGACAAGAAAAGAGCAATTATGTGGTTTTGGTACGCAATTTCAACCAAAATGGCTCAAATAAGGCCATTTTGGCTTCAAGGATGCCTATTTTCTGTATTTCTTGTCTATTGAACTCATAATTAGTTAATACATGTCATTATAACTTAGTTATAGGTGACTAATTCCTGAGATTACAAGAAAAAAGCAAGTAAGTGGTTTTGGTACGCAATTTTAACCAAAATGGATCAAGTAAGGCCATTTTCGCTTCAAGGATGCCTATTTTTTATTTTTATTGTCTATTGAACTCATAATTAGTTAAAAAATGCCATTATCATTTATTTATAGGAGAATAATGCATGCGATTACAAGAAAAGAGCAAGGAAGTGGTTTTGGTACGCAATTTCAACCAAAATGGCTCAAGTAAGGCCATTTTGGCTTCTAGGATGCCTATTTTCTATATTTCTTGTCTATTTACCTCATAATTAGTTAAAACATGTCATTATCACTTAGTTATAGGTGAATAATGCTTGAGATTACAAGAAAAGAGCAAGTAATTTGTTTTGGAACGCAATTTCAAGCAAAATGGCTCAAGTAAGGCCATTTTTGCTTCAAGGATGCCTATTTTCTATATTTCTTGTCTATTGAACTAATAATTAGTTAAAATATGTCATTATCACTTAGTTATAGGTGAAAAAAATATGATATTACAAGAAAAGAGCAAGTAAGTGGTTTTAGTACGCAATTTCAACCAAAATGGCTCAAGTAAGGCCATTCTGGCTTTTAGGATGCCTATTTTTTATTTTTCTTGTCTATTGCACTCATAATTAGTTAAAACATGTCCTTATCACTTAGTTATAGGTGACTAATGCCTGAGATTTCATGAAAAGAGAAATTATGTGGTTTTGGTACGCATTTTCAACCAAAATGGCTTAAATAAGGCCATTTAGTTTTCTAGGATGCCTATTTTCTATATTTCTTGTCTATTGAACTAATAATTAGTTAAAACATGTCATTATCACTTAGTTATAGGTGAATAATGCCTGAGAATACTAGAAAAGAGCAAGTAAGTGGTTTTAGTACGCAATTTCAACTAAAATGGATCAAGTAAGGCCATTTTGGCTTCAAGGATGCCTATTTTTTATTTTTCTTGTCTATTGAACTCATAATTAGTAAGACATGTCATTATCACTTAGTTATAGGTGACTAATTCCTGAGATTACATGAAAAGGATAAGTAAGTAGTTTTGGTACGCAATTTCAACCAAAATGGCTCCAGTAAGGCCATTTTGGCTTCGAGGATGCTTATTTTTTAGTTTTCTTGTCTATTGAACTGATAATTAGTTAAAACATGTCATTATCACTTATTTATAGGTGAATAATGCTTGAGATTACAAGAAAAGAGCAAGTAAGTGGTTTTGGAACGCAATTTCAAGCAAAATGGCTCAAGTAAAACCATTTTGGCTTTTAGGATGTCTATTTTCTATATTTCTTGTCTATTGAACTCATAATTAGTTAAAAACATGTCATTATCACATAGTTATAGGTGTATAATGCCTGAGATTACATGAAAAGAGCAAGTAAGTGGTTTTGGAACGCAATTTCAAGCAAAATGGCTCAAGTAAGGCCATTTTGGCTTCTAGGATGCCTGTTTTCTATATTTCTTGTCTATTGAACTAATATTTAGTTAAAACATGTCATTATAACTTAGTTATAGGTGAATAATCCCTGAGATTACTAGAAAAGAGCAAGTAAGTGGTTTTAGTACGCAATTTCAACCAAAATGTCTCAAGTAAGTCCATTTTGGCTTCAAGGATGCCTCTTTTCTGTATTTCTTGTCTATTGAACTCATAATATGTTAATACATGTCATTATCACTTAGATATAGGTGAATAATGCCTGAGATTACAAGAAAAGAGCAAGTAAGTGGTTTTGTTACGCATTTTCAACCAAAATGGATCAAGTAAGGCCATTTTGGCTTCAAGGATGCCTATTTTTTATTTTTCTTGTCTATTGAAATCATAATTGGTTAAAACATGTCATTATCACTTAGTTATAGGTGAATAATGCTTGATATTACAAGAAAAGAGCAAGTAAGTGGTTTTGGAACGCAATTTCAAGCAAAATGGCTCAAGTAAGGCCATTTTGGCTTCTAGGATGCCTATTTTCTATATTTCTTGTCTATTGAATCATAATTAGTTAAAATATGTCATTCTCACTTAGTTATAGGTGAATAATGCCTAAGATTACATGAAAAGGATAAGTAAGTGGTTTTAGTACGCAATTTCAACCAAAATGTCTCAAGTAAGTCCATTTTGGCTTCAAGGATGCCTATTTTCTGTATTTCTTGTCTATTGAACTCATAATTAGTTAATACATGTCATTATCACTTAGTTATAGGTGACTAATGCCCGAGATTACAAGAACAGAGCAAGTAAGTGGTTTTGGTACGCAATTTCAACCAAAATGGCTCCACTAAGGCCATTTTTGCTTCAAGGAAGCCTATTTTTTTATTTTTCTTGTCTATTGAACTCATAATTAGTTAAAACATGTCATTATCACTTACTTATAGGTGACTAATACCTGAGATTACATGAAAAGAGCAATTATGTGGTTTTGGTACGCAATTTCAACCAAAATGGCTCAAATAAGGCCATTTTGGCATCTAGGATGCTTATTTTCTATATTTCTTGTCCATTGAACTAATAATTAATTAAAACATGTCATTATCACTTATTTATAGGTGAATAATGCCTGAGATTACAAGAAAAGAGCAAGTAATTGGTTCTGGAACGCAATTTCAACCAAAATGGCTCAAGTAAGGCCATTTTGGCTTCTTGGATGCCTATTTTCTATATTTCTTGTCTATTGAACTTAAAATTAGTTAAAACATGTCATTATGAACTAGTTATAGGTTAATAATACCTGGGATTACTAGAAAAGAGCAAGTAAGTGGTTTTAGTACGCAATTTCAACCAAAATGTCTCAAGTTAGTCCATTTTGGCTTCAAGGATGCCTATTTTCTGTATTTCTTGTCTATAGAACTCATAATTAGTTAATAAATGTCATTATCACTAAGTTATAGGTGACTAATGCCTGAGATTACAAGAAAAGAGCAAGTAAGTGGTTTTGGTACGCAATTTCAACCAAAATGGCTCCACTAAGGCCATTTTGGCTTCAAGGATGCCTATTTTTTTTATTTTTCTTGTCTATTGAACTCATAATTAGTTAACACATGTCATTATCACTTAATTATAGGTGACTAATGCCTGAGATTACATGAAAAGAGCAATTATGTAGTTTTGGTACGCAATTTCAACCAAAATGGCTCAAATAAGGCCATTTTGGCGTCTAGGATGCCTATTTTCTATATTTCTTGTCTATTGAACTCATAATTAGTTAATACATGTCATTATCACTAGGTTATAGGTGACTAATGCCTGATATTACAAGAAAAGAGCAAGTAAGTGGTTTTGGTACGCAATTTCAACCAAAATGGATCAAGTAAGGCCATTTTGGTTTCAAGGATGCCTATTTTCTATATTTCTTGTCTACTGAACTAATAATTAGTTAAAACATGTCATTATAACTTAGTTATAGGTGAATAATACCTGAGATTACTAGCAAAGATCAAGTAAGTGGTTTTAGTACGCAATTTCAACCAAAATGGCTAAAGTAAGTCCATTTCGGCTTCAAGGATGCCTATTTTCTGTATTTCTTGTCTATTGAACTCATAATTGGTTAATACATGTCATTATCACTAAGTTATAGGTGACTAATGCCTGATATTACAAGAAAAGAGCAAGTAAGTGGTTTTGGTACGCAATTTCAACCAAAATGGATCAAGTAAGGCCATTTTGGTTTCAAGGATGCCTATTTTCTATATTTCTTGTCGACTGAACTAATAATTAAATAAAACATGTCATTATCACTTAGTTATATGTGAATAATGCCTGAGATTACTAGAAAAGAGCAAGTAAGTGGTTTTAGTACGCAATTTCAACCAAAATGGCTCAAGTAAGGCCATTTTGGCTTCAAGGATGCCTATTTTTTATCTTTCTTGTCTATTGAACTCATAAATAGTTAATACATGTCATTATAACTTATTTATAGGTGACTAATGCCTGAGATTACAAGAAAAGAGCAAGTAAGTGGTTTAGATACGCAATTTCAACCAAAATGGATCAAGTAAGGCCATTTTGGCTTCAAGGATGTCTATTTTCTATTTTTCTTGTCTATTGAACTCATAATTAGTTAAAACATGTAATTATCACTTAGTTATAGGTGACTAATGCCTAAGATTACATGAAAAGGGCAAGTAAGTGGTTTTGGTTTGCAATTTCAACCAAAATGGCTCAAGTAAGGCCATTTTGGCTTCAAGGATGCCTATTTTCTATATTTCTTGTCTCTTGAACTAATAATTAGTTAAAACATGTCATTACCACTTAGTTATAGGTGAATAATGCCTGAGATTACAAGAAAATAGGAAGTAAGTGGTTTTAGTACGCAATTTC
Organism: Chenopodium quinoa; assembly: GCF_001683475.1. Classification (NCBI taxonomy): domain Eukaryota; kingdom Viridiplantae; phylum Streptophyta; class Magnoliopsida; order Caryophyllales; family Amaranthaceae; genus Chenopodium; species Chenopodium quinoa. The sequence goes on from NW_018744825.1 coordinate 570,178, forward strand.
AACCAAAATGACTCAAGTAAGGCCATTTTGGCTTCAAGGATGCCTATTTTTTATTTTTCTTGTCTATTGAACTCATAATTAGTTAATACGTGTCATTATCACTTAGTTATAGGTGATTAATGCCTGAGATTACATGGAAAGAACAATTATGTGGTTTTGGTACGCAATTTCAACCAAAATGGCTCAAATAAGGCCATTTTGGCTTCTTGGATGCCTATTTTCTATATTTCTTGTCTATTGAACTAATAATTAGTTAAAACATGTTATTATCACTTATTTATAGGTGAAAAATGCCTGGGATTACTAGAAAAGAGCAAGTAAGTGGTTTTAGTACGCAATTTAAACCAAAATGTCTCAAGTAAGTCCATTTTGGCTTCAAGGATGCCTATTTTCTGTATTTCTTGTCTATTGAAATCTTAATTAGTTAACACATGTCATTATCACTTAGTTATAGGTGACTAATGCCTGAGATTACAAGAAAAGAGCAAGTAAGTGGTTTTGGTATGCAATTTCAACCAAAATGGCTCCAATAAGGCCATTTTTGCTTCAAGGATGCCTATTTTTTTTATTTTTCTTGTCTATTGAACTCATAATTAGTTAAATCATGTCATTATCACTTACTTATAGGTGACTAATGCCTGAGATTACATGAAAAGAGCAATTATGTGGTTTTGGTACGCAATTTCAACCAAAATGGCTCAAATAAGGCCATTTTGGCTTCTTGGATGCCTATTTTCTATATTTCTTGTCTATTGAACTAATAATTAGTTAAAACATGTCATTATCACTTAGTTATAGGTGAATAATGCCTGAGATTACTAGCATAGAGCAAGTAAGTGGTTTTAGTTCGCAATTTCAACCAAAATGGCTAAAGTAAGTCCATTTCGGCTTCAAGGATGCCTATTTTCTGTATTTCTTGTCTATTGAACTCATAATTAGTTAATACATGTCATTATCACTAAGTTATAGGTAACTAATGCCTGATATTACAAGAAAAGAGTAAGTAAGTTGTTTTGGTACGCAATTTCAACCAAAATGGATCAAGTAAGGCCATTTTGGTTTCAAGGATGCCTATTTTCTATATTTCTTGTCTACTGAACTAATAATTAGTTAAAACATGTCATTATCACTTATTTATAGGTGAATAATGCCTGAGATTACTAGAAAAAAGCAAGTAAGTTGTTTTAGTACGCAATTTCAACCAAAATGGCTCAAGTAAGTCCGTTTTGGCTTAAAGGATGCCTATTTTCTATCTTTCTTGTCTATTGAACTCATAACTAGTTAATACATGTCATTATCACTTAGTTATAGGTGACTAATGCCCGAGATTACAAGAAAAGAGCAAGTAAGTGGTTTTGGTACGCAATTTCAACCAAAATGGATCAAGTAAAGCCATTTTGGTTTCGAGGATGCCTATTTTTTTATTTTTCTTGTCTATTGAACTCATAATTAGTTAATACATGTCATTATCACTTAGTTATAGGTGACTAATGCCTGAGATTACATGAAAAGGGCAAGTAAATGGTTTTGGTTTGCAATTTCAACCAAAATGGCTCCGGTAAGGCCATTTTGGCTTCAACGATGCTTATTTTTTATTTTTTTGTCTATTGAACTCAAAATTAGTTAAAACATGTCATTATACTTTAGTTATAGGTGAATAATGCATGAGATTACAAGAAAAGAGTAAGTAAGTGGTTTTGGTACGCAATTTCAACCAAAATGGCTCAAGTAAGACCATTTTGGCTTCTAGGATGCCTATTTTCTATATTTCTTGTCTATTGAACTCATAATTAGTTAAAACATGTCATTATCACTTAGTTATAGGTGACAAATGCTTGAGATTACAAGAAAAGAGCAAGTAAGTGGTTTTGGAACGCAATTTCAAGCAAAATGGCTCAAGTAAGGCCATTTTGGCTTCAAGGATGCCTATTTTCTATATTTCTTGTCTATTGAACTAATAATTAGTTAAAACATGTCATTATCACTTAGTTATAGGTGAATAATGCCTGAGATTAGAAGAAAAGAGGAAGTAAGTGGTTTTAGTACGCAATTTCAACCAAAATGGCTCAAGTAAGGCCATTTTGGCTTCAAGGATGTCTATTTTTTATTTTTCTTGTCTATTGAACTCATAATTGGTTAAAAAATATTATTATCAATTAGTTATAGGTGACTAATGCCTGAGATTACATGAAAAGAGCAATTATGTTGTTTTGGTACGCAATTTTAACCAAAATGGCTCAAATAAGGCCATTTTGGCTTCTAGGATGCCTATTTTCTATATTTCTTGTCTATTGAACTAATATTTAGTTAAAACATGTCATTATCACTTAGTTATAGGTTAATAATGCCTGAGATTACTAGAGAAGAGCAAGTAAGTGGTTTTAGTACGCAATTTCAACCAAAATGTCTCAAGTAAGTCCATTTTGGCTTCAAGGATGCCTATTTTCTATATTTCTGGTCTATTAAACTCACAATTATTTAAAATATGTCATTATCACTTATTTATAGGTTACTAATGCCTGAGATTACAAGAAAAGAGCAAGTAAGTTATTTTGGAATGCAATTTCAACCAAAATGGCTCAAGTAAGGCCATCTTAGCTTCAAGGATGCCTATTTTCCATATTTCTTGTCTATTGAACTCATAATTAGTTAAAACATGTCCTTGTTACTTAGTTATAGGTGAATAATGTCTGAGATTACAAGAAAAAAACAAGAAAGATGATTTGGTACGCAATTTCAACCAAAATGGCTCAAGTAAGGCCATTTTGGCTTCAAGGATGCCTATTTTTTATATTTCTTGTATATTGAACTCAGAATTAGTTAAAATATGTCATTATCACTTAGTTATAGGTGAATGATGCCTGAGATTACAAGAAAAGAGCAAGTAAGTGGTTTTGGTACGCAATTTCAACCAAAATGGATCAAGTAAAGCCATTTTGGTTTCAAGGATGCCTATTTTTTTATTTTTCTTGTCTATTGAACTCATAATTATTTAATACATGTCATTATCACTTAGTTATAGGTGACTAATGCCTGAGATTACATGAAAAGGGCAAGTAAGTGGTTTTGGTTTGCAATTTCAACCAAAATGGCTCCAGTAAGGCCATTTTGGCTTCAACGATGCCTATTTTTTATTTTTTGTCTATTGAACTCAAAATTAGTTAAAATATGTCATTATACTTTAGTTATAGGTGAATAATGCATGATATTACAAGAAAAGAGCAAGTAAGTGGTTTTGGTACGCAATTTCAACCAAAATGGCTCAAGTAAGGCCATTTTGGCTTCTGGGATGCCTATTTTCTATATTTCTTGTCTATTGAACTCATAATTAGTTAAAAAATGTCATTATCACTTAGTTATAGGTGACTAAAACTTGAGATTACAAGAAAAGAGCAAGTAAGTGGTTTTGGAACGCAATTTCAAGCAAAATGGCTCAAGTAAGGCCATTTTGGCTTCAAGGATGCCTATTTTCTATATTTCTTGTCTATTGAACTAATAATTAGTTAAAACATGTCATTATCACTTAGTTATAGGTGAATAATGCCTGAGATTACAAGAAAAGAGGAAGTAAGTGGTTTTAGTACGCAATTTCAACCAAAATGGCTCAAGTAAGGCCATTTTGGCTTCAAGGATGCCTATTTTTTATTTTTCTTGTCTATTGAACTCATAATTAGTTAAAACATATTATTATCACTTAGTTATAGGTGACTAATGCCTGAGATTACATGAAAAGAGCAATTATGTTGTTTTGGTACGCAATTTCAACCAAAATGGCTCAAATAAGGCCATTTTGGCTTCTAGGATGCCTATTTTCTATATTTCTTGTCTATTGAACTAATATTTAGTTAAAACATGTCATTATCACTTAGTTATAGGTGAATAATGCCTGAGATTACTAGAGAAGAGCAAGTAAGTGGTTTTAGTACGCAATTTCAACCAAAATGTCTCAAGTAAGTCCATTTTGGCTTCAAGGATGCCTATTTTCTATATTTCTGGTCTATTAAACTCATAATTATTTAAAATATGTCATTATCACTTATTTATAGGTTACTAATGCCTGAGATTACAAGAAAAGAGCAAGTAAGTTATTTTGGAATGCAATTTCAACCAAAATGGCTGAAGTAAGGCCATCTTAGCTTCAAGGATGCCTATTTTCCATATTTCTTGTCTATTGAACTCATAATTAGTTAAAACATGTCCTTGTTACTTAGTTATAGGTGAATAATGTCTGAGATTACAAGAAAAAAACAAGAAAGATGTTTTGGTACGCAATTTCAACCAAAATGGCTCAAGTAAGGCCATTTTGGCTTCAAGGATGCCTATTTTTTATATTTCTTGTATATTGAACTCAGAATTAGTTAAAACATGTCATTATCACTTAGTTATAGGTGAATGATGCCTAAGATTACAAGAAAAGAGCAAGTAAGTGGTTTTGGTACGCAATTTCAACCAAAATGGATCAAGTAAAGCCATTTTGGTTTCAAGGATGCCTATTTTTTATTTTTCTTGTCTATTGAACTCATAATTATTTAATACATGTCATTATCACTTAGTTATAGGTGACTAATGCTTGAGATTACATGAAAAGGGCAAGTAAGTGGTTTTGGTTTGCAATTTCAACCAAAATGGCTCCAGTAAGGCCATTTTGGCTTCAACGATGCCTATTTTTTATTTTTTGTCTATTGAACTCAAAATTAATTAAAATATGTCATTATACTTTAGTTATAGGTGAATAATGCATGATATTACAAGAAAAGAGCAAGTAAGTGGTTTTGGTACGCAATTTCAACCAAAATGGCTCAAGTAAGGCCATTTTGGCTTCTGGGATGCCTATTTTCTATATTTCTTGTCTATTGAACTCATAATTAGTTAAAAAATGTCATTATCACTTAGTTATAGGTGACTAAAACTTGAGATTACAAGAAAAGAGCAAGTACGTGGTTTTGGAACGCAATTTCAAGCAAAATGGCTCAAGTAAGGCCATTTTGGCTTCAAGGATGCCTATTTTCTATATTTCTTGTCTATTGAACTAATAATTAGTTAAAACATGTCATTATAACTTAGTTATAGGTGAATAATGCCTGAGATTACAAGAAAAGAGGAAGTAAGTGGTTTTAGTACGCAATTTCAACCAAAATGGCTCAAGTAAGGCCATTTTGGCTTCAAGGATGCCTATTTTTTATTTTTCTTGTCTATTGAACTCATAATTAGTTAAAACATGTCATTATCACTTACTTATAGGTGACTAATGCCTGAGATTACATGAAAAGAGCAATTATGTTGTTTTGGTACGCAATTTCAACCAAAATGGCTCAATTAAGGCCATTTTGGCATCTAGGATGCTTATTTTCTATATTTCTTGTCTATTGAACTAATAATTAGTTAAAACATGTCAGTATCACTTAGTTATAGGTGAATAATGCCTGAGATTACTAGCATAGAGCAAGTAAGTGGTTTTAGTACGCAATTTCAACCAAAATGGCTAAAGTAAGTCCATTTCGGCTTCAAGGATGCCTATTTTCTGTATTTCTTGTCTATTGAACTCATAATTAGTTAATAAATGTCATTATCACTAAGTTATAGGTGACTAATGCCTGATATTACAAGAAAAGAGCAAGTAAGTGGTTTTGGTACGCAATTTCAACCAAAATGGATCAAGTAAGGCCATTTTGGTTTCAAGGATGCCTATTTTCTATATTTCTTGTCTACTGAACTAATAATTAGTTAAACCATGTAATTATCACTTATTTATAGGTGAATAATGCCTGAGATTACTAGAAAAAAGCAAGTAAGTGGTTTTAGTACGCAATTTCAACCAAAATGGCTCAAGTAAGTCCGTTTTGGCTTAAAGGATGCCTATTTTCTATCTTTCTTGTCTATTGAACTCATAACTAGTTAATACATGTCATTATCACTTAGTTATAGGTGACTAATGCCCGAGATTACAAGAAAAGAGCAAGTAAGTGGTTTTGGTACGCAATTTCAACCAAAATGGATCAAGTAAAGCCATTTTGGTTTCAAGGATGCCTATTTTTTTATTTTTCTTGTCTATTGAACTCATAATTATTTAATACATGTCATTATCACTTAGTTATAGGTGACTAATGCCTGAGATTACATGAAAAGGGCAAGTAAGTGGTTTTGGTTTGCAATTTCAACCAAAATGGCTCCAGTAAGGCCATTTTGGCTTCAACGATGCCTATTTTTTATTTTTTTGTCTATTGAACTCAAAATTAGTTAAAACATGTCATTATACTTTATTTATAGGTGAATAATGCATGAGATTACAAGAAAAGAGCAAGTAAGTGGTTTTGGTACGCAATTTCAACCAAAATGGCTCAAGTAAGGCCATTTTGGCTTCTAGGATGCCTATTTTCTATATTTCTTTTCTATTGAACTCATAATTAGTTAAAACATGTCATTATCACTTAGTTATAGGTGACTAATGCTTGAGATTACAAGAAAAGAGCAAGTAAGATGTTTTGGAACGCAATTTCAAGCAAAATGGCTCAAGTAAGGCCATTTTGGCTTCAAGGATGCCTATTTTCTATATTTCTTGTCTATTGAACTAATAATTAGTTAAAACATGTCATTATCACTTAGTTATAGGTGAATAATGCCTGAGATTACAAGAAAAGAGGAAGTAAGTGGTTTTAGTACGCAATTTCAACCAAAATGGCTCAAGTAAGGCCATTTTGGCTTCAAGGATGCCTATTTTTTATTTCTCTTGTCTATTGAACTCATAATTAGTTAAAACATATTATTATCACTTAGTTATCGGTGACTAATGCCTGAGATCACATGAAAAGAGCAATTATGTTGTTTTGGTACGCAATTTCAACCAAAATGGCTCAAATAAGGCCATTTTGGCTTCTAGGATGCCTATTTTTTATATTTCTTGTCTATTGAACTAATATTTAGTTAAAACATGTCATTATCACTTAGTTATAGGTGAATAATGCCTGAGATTACTAGAGAAGAGCAAGTAAGTGGTTTTAGTACGCAATTTCAACCAAAATGTCTCAAGTAAGTCCATTTTGGCTTCAAGGATGCCTATTTTCTGTATTTCTTGTCTATTGAACTCATAATTAGTTAATAAATGTCATTATAACTTATTTATAGGTGACTAATGCATGAGATTACAAGAAAAGAGCAAGTAAGTGGTTTTGGTACGCAATTTCAACCAAAATGGCTCCACTAAGGCCATTTTGGCTTCAAGGATGCCTATTTTTTTATTTTTCTTGTCTATTGAACTCATAATTAGTTAAAACATGTCATTATCACTTAGTTATTGGTGAATAATGCCTGAGATTAAAAGAAAAGAGCAAGTAAGTGGTTTTGGTACGCAATTTCAACCAAAATGGCTCAAGTTAGGCCATTTTGGCTTCGAGGATGCCTATTTTTTATTTTTCTTGTCTATTGAACTCATAATTAGTTAAAACATGTCATTATCACTTACTTATAGGTGACTAATGCCTGATATTACAAGAAAAGAGCAAGGAAGTGGTTTTTGTACGCAATTTCAACCAAAATGGCTCAAGTAAGGCTATTTTGGCTTCTAGGATGCCTATTTTCTATATTTCTGGTCTATTAAACTCATAAATAGTTAAAACATGTCATTATCACTTATTTATAGGTTACTAATGCCTGAGATTACAAGAAAAGAGCAAGTAAGTTATTTTGGAATGCAATTTCAACCAAAATGGCTCAAGTAAGGCCATCTTAGCTTCAAGGATGCCTATTTTCCATATTTCTTTTCTATTGAACTCATAATTAGTTAAAACATGTCCTTGTTACTTAGTTATAGGTGAATAATGTCTGAGATTACAAGAAAAAAAACAAGAAAGATGTTTTGGTACGCAATTTCATCAAAAATGGCTCAAGTAAGGCCATTTTGGCTTCAAGGATGCCTATTTTTTATATTTCTTGTATATTGAACTCAGAATTAGTTAAAACATGTCATTATCACTTAGTTATAGGTGAATGATGCCTGAGATTACAAGAAAAGAGCAAGTAAGTGGTTTTGGTACGCAATTTCAACCAAAATGGATCAAGTAAAGCCATTTTGGTTTCAAGGATGCCTATTTTTTTATTTTTCTTGTCTATTGAACTCATAATTATTTAATACATGTCATTATCACTTAGTTATAGGTGACTAATGCTTGATATTACATGAAAAGGGCAAGTAAGTGGTTTTGGTTTGCAATTTCAACCAAAATGGCTCCAGTAAGGCCATTTTGGCTTCAACGATGCCTATTTTTTATTTTTTGTCTATTGAACTCAAAATTAGTTAAAATATGTCATTATACTTTAGTTATAGGTGAATAATGCATGATATTACAAGAAAAGAGCAAGTAAGTGGTTTTGGTACGCAATTTCAACCAAAATGGCTCAAGTAAGGCCATTTTGGCTTCTAGGATGCCTATTTTCTATATTTCTTGTCTATTGAACTCATAATTAGTTAAAAAATGTCATTATCACTTAGTTATAGGTGACTAAAACTTGAGATTACAAGAAAAGAGCAAGTACGTGGTTTTGGAACGCAATTTCAAGCAAAATGGCTCAAGTAAGGCCATTTTGGCTTCAAGGATGCCTATTTTCTATATTTCTTGTCTATTGAACTAATAATTAGTTAAAACATGTCATTATAACTTAGTTATAGGTGAATAATGCCTGAGATTACAAGAAAAGAGGAAGTAAGTGGTTTTAGTACGCAATTTCAACCAAAATGGCTCAAGTAAGGCCATTTTGGCTTCAAGGATGCCTATTTTTTATTTTTCTTGTCTATTGAACTCATAATTAGTTAAAACATGTCATTATCACTTACTTATAGGTGACTAATGCCTGAGATTACATGAAAAGAGCAATTATGTTGTTTTGGTACGCAATTTCAACCAAAATGGCTCAATTAAGGCCATTTTGGCATCTAGGATGCTTATTTTCTATATTTCTTGTCTATTGAACTAATAATTAGTTAAAACATGTCAGTATCACTTAGTTATAGGTGAATAATGCCTGAGATTACTAGCATAGAGCAAGTAAGTGGTTTTAGTACGCAATTTCAACCAAAATGGCTAAAGTAAGTCCATTTCGGCTTCAAGGATGCCTATTTTCTGTATTTCTTGTCTATTGAACTCATAATTAGTTAATAAATGTCATTATCACTAAGTTATAGGTGACTAATGCCTGATATTACAAGAAAAGAGCAAGTAAGTGGTTTTGGTACGCAATTTCAACCAAAATGGATCAAGTAAGGCCATTTTGGTTTCAAGGATGCCTATTTTCTATATTTCTTGTCTACTGAACTAATAATTAGTTAAACCATGTAATTATCACTTATTTATAGGTGAATAATGCCTGAGATTACTAGAAAAAAGCAAGTAAGTGGTTTTAGTACGCAATTTCAACCAAAATGGCTCAAGTAAGTCCGTTTTGGCTTAAAGGATGCCTATTTTCTATCTTTCTTGTCTATTGAACTCATAACTAGTTAATACATGTCATTATCACTTAGTTATAGGTGACTAATGCCCGAGATTACAAGAAAAGAGCAAGTAAGTGGTTTTGGTACGCAATTTCAACCAAAATGGATCAAGTAAAGCCATTTTGGTTTCAAGGATGCCTATTTTTTTATTTTTCTTGTCTATTGAACTCATAATTATTTAATACATGTCATTATCACTTAGTTATAGGTGACTAATGCCTGAGATTACATGAAAAGGGCAAGTAAGTGGTTTTGGTTTGCAATTTCAACCAAAATGGCTCCAGTAAGGCCATTTTGGCTTCAACGATGCCTATTTTTTATTTTTTTGTCTATTGAACTCAAAATTAGTTAAAACATGTCATTATACTTTATTTATAGGTGAATAATGCATGAGATTACAAGAAAAGAGCAAGTAAGTGGTTTTGGTACGCAATTTCAACCAAAATGGCTCAAGTAAGGCCATTTTGGCTTCTAGGATGCCTATTTTCTATATTTCTTTTCTATTGAACTCATAATTAGTTAAAACATGTCATTATCACTTAGTTATAGGTGACTAATGCTTGAGATTACAAGAAAAGAGCAAGTAAGATGTTTTGGAACGCAATTTCAAGCAAAATGGCTCAAGTAAGGCCATTTTGGCTTCAAGGATGCCTATTTTCTATATTTCTTGTCTATTGAACTAATAATTAGTTAAAACATGTCATTATCACTTAGTTATAGGTGAATAATGCCTGAGATTACAAGAAAAGAGGAAGTAAGTGGTTTTAGTACGCAATTTCAACCAAAATGGCTCAAGTAAGGCCATTTTGGCTTCAAGGATGCCTATTTTTTATTTCTCTTGTCTATTGAACTCATAATTAGTTAAAACATATTATTATCACTTAGTTATCGGTGACTAATGCCTGAGATCACATGAAAAGAGCAATTATGTTGTTTTGGTACGCAATTTCAACCAAAATGGCTCAAATAAGGCCATTTTGGCTTCTAGGATGCCTATTTTTTATATTTCTTGTCTATTGAACTAATATTTAGTTAAAACATGTCATTATCACTTAGTTATAGGTGAATAATGCCTGAGATTACTAGAGAAGAGCAAGTAAGTGGTTTTAGTACGCAATTTCAACCAAAATGTCTCAAGTAAGTCCATTTTGGCTTCAAGGATGCCTATTTTCTGTATTTCTTGTCTATTGAACTCATAATTAGTTAATAAATGTCATTATAACTTATTTATAGGTGACTAATGCATGAGATTACAAGAAAAGAGCAAGTAAGTGGTTTTGGTACGCAATTTCAACCAAAATGGCTCCACTAAGGCCATTTTGGCTTCAAGGATGCCTATTTTTTTATTTTTCTTGTCTATTGAACTCATAATTAGTTAAAACATGTCATTATCACTTAGTTATTGGTGAATAATGCCTGAGATTAAAAGAAAAGAGCAAGTAAGTGGTTTTGGTACGCAATTTCAACCAAAATGGCTCAAGTTAGGCCATTTTGGCTTCGAGGATGCCTATTTTTTATTTTTCTTGTCTATTGAACTCATAATTAGTTAAAACATGTCATTATCACTTACTTATAGGTGACTAATGCCTGATATTACAAGAAAAGAGCAAGGAAGTGGTTTTTGTACGCAATTTCAACCAAAATGGCTCAAGTAAGGCTATTTTGGCTTCTAGGATGCCTATTTTCTATATTTCTGGTCTATTAAACTCATAAATAGTTAAAACATGTCATTATCACTTATTTATAGGTTACTAATGCCTGAGATTACAAGAAAAGAGCAAGTAAGTTATTTTGGAATGCAATTTCAACCAAAATGGCTCAAGTAAGGCCATCTTAGCTTCAAGGATGCCTATTTTCCATATTTCTTTTCTATTGAACTCATAATTAGTTAAAACATGTCCTTGTTACTTAGTTATAGGTGAATAATGTCTGATATTACAAGAAAAAAACAAGAAAGATGTTTTGGTACGCAATTTCAACCAAAATGGCTCAAGTAAGGCCATTTTGGCTTCAAGGATGCCTATTTTTTATATTTCTTGTATATTGAACTCAGAATTAGTTAAAACATGTCATTATCACTTAGTTATAGGTGACTAATGCCTGAGATTACAAGAAAAGAGCAAGTAAGTGGTTTTGGTACGCAATTTCAACCAAAATAGCTCAAGTAAGGCCATTTTGGCTTCAAGGATGCCTATTTTCTGTATTTCTTGACTATTGAACTTATAATTAGTTAAAGCATGTCATTATCACTTAGTTATAGGTGACTAATACCTGAGATTACAAGAAAAGAGCAATTATGCGGTTTTGGAATTTAATTTCAACCAAAATGGCTCAAGTAAGGTCATTTTGGCTTCAAGGATGGCTATTTTCAAGGATGGCTATATTTTGACTTCTCATTACAAGACGATGATTTCCATGGATGCAAATACCTAAATGATGCCGTTGAGACCGCACAACAAACACCCACCAAAGTATAATATAGAGAAGGCGGTCGATTTCGGGCTAAGAATGAGAAGAAGAGTGGCGTTGCTTGCGGCGCAGTTATGGAGAAGGAGAACGAAGGAGAGAGAAAAGGAAAGGGAAAGCAACGGTTATGGAGAAGCAGATCGAAGGAGGGAGGAGTTTGAGGGCCTCCATTGTTAATGTTATAGAAGAAAGAGGAGGAGAGATTGAGGAATGAAAGAGAAAGAAAGAAGACAGAAAGAAAGAGAAAGAAGATATAAAGGCCCCTTTTTTTTTTTTTTTTTTTGTATTAGGTTTCACATCGGTTCGAACCTAACTAGTGCGATTAACTCATTTTTCGCACCAGTTAGGTTAGAAGCGGTACGAAAACTCTTCCCCTCAATCCCGCCTATTTTTTTCGTACCGAATTTTAAAAATAGGTGCGCATTCTACGGTGCTCATTTAAGTTTTTCTACTAGTGAATTTTTCAATTTTACACAAGTGAGTGTTTGAAATTTTTCATTGGATGAATGGGTTTATTTTTCCAACCCCTTTAATTTTTTCAAATCTCATTATTAATTTATGAATGATTAAATTAATTGTGAGTATAGCCCTTAATTTTTGAAGCATCAAGATGAACAAAAAATAATCTAAAGAACGGTTCTTAAATTAATTTTGGTTTATGCACTAAAATTGAACTTATTGAAGTTAGACTTGTTTTATTTTCATTCTTGCTCAATGATGGTTCTAAAATAAATTTAGAATCAATTTTATGTCTCACACATATCGGGATTAAATCTTGAGATAAAAGCACGCAAATCGAGGCAATGACCGCCAAAGCAAACCATACAGCTAGTCAGGTTGCTCACGCAATCCACATGTGGCTGCCGTGGTGTACGTGGGGCGGCTCATGCCACCAAGCGATGCTATTGTATGGAAGGTTGGGCTTGGTGCACGCTTGTTTCTCACACGCATAGTGTGGTGTGTGTGCGTGCTTGGTGCATCGAGGATGCACGGGTGATGCACGCATGGTGTTACAATAAGGGCGGGTTGGTGTTACGATGTGTTGCTAGGCAACATAAGCTCTTATGATTTAGGACCTTTGAGGCCATGTCTTGTGTGTGTGCAAGAGCGCTGATATAGCCGATGTTACGCGTATGCGACATTGATATCACTCCCACGTGCTTGGGCCACAAGTGGTTATGCGGTTGCGGCCAGGCAAGGAATCTCGAGCCTTGGTGCTAAGCACTTGGGCGTCGTAAAGCATCGTTGGGCTTTATGTTTTGCAAATTTTTCCGTTTTAATTATTTTATTATTTTAACGAGGCTAGGCCTCGTTTTTGCCGGCACTTGCAAAATAATTTGGCAAAATATGGGTTAACCGGCTTAATTAATTGGATTAATTGAGTTAGATGCGTAATTTAGTGGGAGCTTTGTTAATTACTTGAGCTAATTTATTGCGTTTTAATCACATAATCGGTTATGTATTTTTGTAAATCTAAATACGATTTGCGTACCGTTGCATATTTTTGTACCTTAATATTTAGATTAGTCCTAGTCATAGAAACTAGTAGTTGCATGTTTGTTGGAGATGTCTCGAAGACGACATTTCTAAGAGGACAAGCCAAAAGGATGCAATAAAGACCCTTGATGACTCGAAGACTTAAGGGGTCATGCTAGTTGCCAAATGCATCTTTTACTTATGTTTTCTATATATAATTGTGTTTATATATGAATGAATGATATGTTAGTTGCATGTTTAGGATTTCAACTGTTACGATGATTAATTAAGTTCACTTAAATCAACCAACATAGAAACCCTAGGTCCTTATAATATTGAGCCTAATTTTCTATTCCAAGAACAACACTTACCGAACTAATGCGCGTAGTGATGGGCTACGCCAAAGCGAGGCATCACTACTTCCCTAGGAACGTAAGGTATACTAGGTATACAAGTTGTTCTTGGTTAAGCTCAACGATATCAGTAAGGAGTCCCTAGATGTCGTGGCAATGGAGATAAAATGTCAAGGAAGCATTAGATGCGACAATTTATCGAACCAAGAGTAGCTTAGAGCTATTAGTAATTAGATTGCTTACCTTAAAATATTAAGTGTTAAGATAAGCCAAAGCATGATTAATCACTTTTTCATTTTTGGGATCTTGGAATCATTTTACTCTCTCCTAAAAAGGGATAAAAAATAATGCGTGGATAAAACGCTCAATAAGATTAAAAATTTGCATGTAATGCTTTAAATTTCAAAATTATTGGTTTTATGAATAGTTTTTCATTTAAAATTCTTTAAATTGTAGAATCATGTCTGCATCTAAAAACAACAACCACTCTATATGCCCAGAATCCCCGACAAGTTGGATTTTACACTAAACTTGGTTAATTTCAAGGAATGGGAAAAGGAAATCTAGAAAAATCTTCGGAATTGTTCCATGGAGTAGATCCTTGATACTCCCATTCCAAACTTCTTCTCTAAGGGAATCATGAGCGATGAGGCTCATGATGCATGGTCTTTCGATTGCAAGAAATTCACTCGACTAATGGCTAATTCCATCCCGGAAGAATGGAAGGAAAAGTTCTCCTCCTACCTTCCGGACATGTTCCTCTAAGCACTTAAGGATGTTGTCGATGTGAGAGTAACCAAGTGTCTCAATGGAAACTATGATGGACTCGTGTTTGATGTGACTAGACCACTCTAAAACACTAAGATAAAGCCACTAAAAGAGGATTGCCTTGCTAAGGAGAGGCACCGGCTTTGGTCAAGGGTGTACAATACCAAATTGAGACCCGGAACGCCCCTCTAACCTCATGTGATAAGAATGACTAGGCTTTTCAAACACAAGGAGCTTCTCAGAATCCCATTTGAGGATGAGATGGCGGGTCATATCTTGCTTAATTTACTCCACTCGGGCTATGATCCACTTAGGATGCATATAGCTTCAGGAAAGGAGATACACTCTTTAAGAGATGTAGTACAACTGCTACGCAAAGCCACCTCCTATGGTTCAACCAAAAGGCCCTTGAGAGCAAAGAAGAAGGAGTTCAAGAACAAAGCGAAAATGCGATAATTCTATTGTGGTGGGCAAGGCCACTACAAAAAGGAATGCAAGATCTTCCAAAAGGATGAGGAGGAGACGAATGTTTCATTTACCTCAGGTATCTTCATTAACACTTGTGTATAAAGCTATTCATAGGTATTGGATACCATGTTTAGCTCACTTTATGCTCCCATTTTCAGGGACCAAGTGATCAAGAAGGCTACACAAGTGGATGCGCAACTACGAGTGGACAATGAAGATAGTCTTTCCGTCGTGCTTGTAGGCACATTTTGTTTTTCTTTGGCTTGTAATTAAAATATTTCTTGTATATCATGCCTTTGAACATATTTTGATATATGGCGTTGGACGCCGGGTTACTTGATCATAAGACTATAACAATGGTTGTTTTTCGAATGTCTTGCTTATATGATCTATGTAAATTGCATATTGTACATATGATTCGACAAACAATTTTATAATGTTAACGATACCGCCAAAAGAGCTAAGACCATTGTGTTGAATCAAACCTACTTGTGGAATTGTTTTCTTGGCCACATTAACATCAAACGCATCAAGAAACTTCTTCATGAAGGTATTCTTGACTAATTCGACTTAGAGTCGTTTGAAAAATGCGAAGGATGTTTATTAGGCAAGATAATAAATTAACCATTCTCCACATTAGGAGAAAGGGCTAGTGACTTATAAGGTCTTATACATACGGATTTATGTGGACTAATGAGTACACCCGCAAGGCAAGGTTTTTGATATTTCATAACCTTCACCGACGACTATAGTAGATATGGTTATGTCTACCTTATGTCAAACAAATCTAAATCTTTTGAGAAATTCAATGAGTTTCAGCGTGAAGTGGAAAATCAACTTGGCAAAAAAATCAAAGCTTTTTGATCGGATCGAGGTGGCAAGTATTTAAGCAACGAATTCGACGATCACTTGAAAGAACATGGTATTCTCTCATAATTAACACCTCCCGGAACTCTACAATGGAACGGAGTGTCCGAAAGGAGGAATCGAACCTTGTTAGACATGGTTCGATCAATAATAGGTCTTAGTGAATTTCCTATCTCTTTATGGGGACACGCACTTCTAACCGCGGCACTAACACTAAACCGAGCTCCATCAAAAGCTGTCAAAAAGACTTTATATGAATTATGGACGAATAAACCTCCACAATTGTCTTTTCTTAAGATTTGGGGTTGCGAAGCATATGTCAAGAGATTAATTTTTGACAAACTTCACCCAAAATCAGACAAGTGTTACTTTATAAGATGCCCCAAAGAAACTAAGGGGTATTACTTCTACAACAAATCCGAGAACTCGATGACAAGTGGGAGGAAAATCGAACTCGATGAAGTTTGAGAGGACGAGCAACAAAGTCAACCTGACAAAACTGACAATATGACAATCAAAGTGCTTTAGAAGCAGCTATTAACATTGGTCAGAGTCAAACTGACAATGTGGAAAGTCGAACCGACAATGCAAATGCTCAACCTATTACCCTGCGTAGGTCATAACGGCCAAGATCTCAACCAAACATATACCTCGGTGTCGTCTTAACAGATAAAGACATCCTAATAATGGATGAAGATGAGCCTGCGACATACAAACAAGCTATGACGAGCCCCGACTCTGTAAAATAGCAAGAGGCCATCAAATCCGAGATGGACTCCATGTTTGAAAATCAAGTCTGGGGCTTGGTTGATTTGCCCAAAGGTTGCACACCTATTGGCTGCCAATGGATTTTCAAGTTGAAAACCGACAAAGATGGAAATGTATCTATATACAAAGCTAGATTGGTGGAAAAAGGTTATAGGCAAATTCACGGCATTGATTATGATGCAACCTTTTCGCCAGCTGCCATGCTTAAGTCCGCCTGGATTATCTTAGCAATTGCCGCATATTATAATTATGAAATATGGCAAATGGATGTCAAATCGCCTTTTTTAATGGGATTTTGGAAGAAACTGTGCACATGACACATCCGTAAGGTTTTGTTGATCCAAGCATTGTTGGGAAGGTATGCAAGCTTAAGAAGTCCATTTATGGATTAAAGTAGGCAAGAAGAAGTTGGAATCTGCGGTTCGATGAAGCCATTAGCAAGTTTGGTTTTATCAAGAATCCTGATGAGTCTTTTTTTTACAAGAAGGATAGTGGAAGGACTTGGGAGAGGCACAGTACATATTAGGCATCAAGATCTATTAGGATATATCTAAAATGATGATTGGATTGAGCCAAAGTACTTATATTGATAAGGTACTAGCACGATTCAACATGGAAGGGGCCAAAAGAGGGCACCTACCCATGTCACATCGCATAACTCACGAAAGGTCATAAGGCTTGTAATGTGGCTCATAATGAAGAAAGGGAATAGGCTCAAAAGGGTTAGCAAGAGGAGCAAATGCAAAATAGAGAACAAAATTTGTAACAAAACAAAAAGAAGATAAGGAAAATGAACAATGCCCTTGTCCTCCCCTAGAGTGGCTCAGTCACGGTCTCGGGAAGCTAGAAGTCAAACCAAAGATTAAGACATCCATAGCAAAGGATCCAAAATTGCCACTCAACAAGGTGATGAAGGCTAGAATAAATGAATCTCATAAGGGATGAATAGCAATTACCAACTAAAGGGCTTCACATCCACTATAAAGAGCAACTCCATCTTACAACTTTCCCATGAACTAAGGTTTCATGGACCCCAAGAGTTCATAAACCGGCTACCATAGCATATAGTATCCTAGAACCAACCAATGACATTCTCAAACCGTGCACACATTCACCACTTAGGAAGAAAAACATTCAAAGATACAAATTCAAAACATTAAGTCCAAAACAAGAACGGGTCAAAAACACATATGAAAACTTGCCTTGTTTCCCAAAGAAAAGACTTTATACAAACAAATATTAACAAAACGAGAATAACTTGAGAATGTATGTACAATTGCACAAGAAGAGAACATGATCGACAAAGCCATGTATACCAAAAGTAAATTTTATAAGGCGCTCATGGCCATCCAAATATATATATAATAACCAATGTCAATAATAAACTTTGGTATGTGTGGAGAGCAAATCAAGCAATCTATAGACCAAGAATGGGAAGAAAGAAGAAACAAAACCACAAACATGTACCTTTCAAACAACATACAAATAAAAAGGTAAAGCAATAAATGAGAGTAATAGGAAAGAGTGAACCAAGTGTTAGGTTGGTGTTGAAACCCGCAAAAGAATCATTTCCCTCAAATTGCTCTTCTTTGATGCTTCAACTTCCATTTGCAAGCATTCCTTCGTTTGTTTCTTCTTATGGTTCTCGATTCAAGGTCCATGCGCAAGAGTATAGACATCAAGTACCTATATACAAGGAGAAATAAGAGGAATGTACACATAATCAAACAAAAAGAAAATAAATTATGCACAAAGACCTAGACTAGTAAGGTAATGCAACGATAATGGAAGCCATCCCCGGCAACGGCGCCATTTTGATGAGAGCGGATTAGATTAGGTCGTTGGACTAACTATCCCTCTACCAAACATTATTTTTATACCTAAACCTACACTAGACAAGTCTAATGGTAAGTAAAGGATCGATCCGCAGGGACGGCTAAATTATCGTCAACACTACCACCAACTAAGCTAGGTCAAAGGAGATATGAGGGGTGGATTAAAACAAAAGATGATAGCTAACTAACTACGGAATTAGAACCTAAGAAATAAAGTCACTAGGAAAGGGGAATCAAGTATAATTAATGTGACGAGCACCAGCATAGCAATAAGCATGGACATTCACAATAAAATGCAAGGGGCAACTCTTAATCATCTAGGTTTCTCCCGAGCACGCTATACAATTAAACAACCAATCCCGGCCAAAGGCTCGTGATCAACTCAAGGGGTTCTCTTTTACCTAAATAGCTCTTTTCCAAGCAACTAAATAGGGTAGCAATTAAATCATGCATTCAATTAGCCAAAGTGAAAGCAAGCATTTTGGGTTAGACCCCTTTTAGGTACTTGGGCATTCCCCTTAATGCAAGATACTTACAGATTGTTGACTTTGACAGTCTAATTGATAAGATTCTCTCTAGGATTTCTTGCTGGTCCAGCAGGCACTTATCTTATTCTGCCAGAGCAGTGCTTATCAACTTTGTGCTTTTGAGTATGCATACCTATTGGGCTCAGTGCTTGTTACTCCCTGCTGGTGTGATGAATAGAATAACTCAACTATGTAGAGCTTTTTTGTGGGGTGGTGATGCAATACTGAAGAAAACCCCCCCTTTAGCTTGGGATTGGATTTGCAAACCAAAGAAATAAGGTGGTTTAGGGATCAAAAACTGTGTGATATGGAATAAAGCTGCTATGGGGAAGTACGTCTGGAATATTGCCATGCAAGTAGAGTCCCTATGGGTGCGCTGGGTTCATGCTGTATATATAAAGGGCCAGGATGGGTGGAGCTACATTCCAAAGAAATCAGGAGGCTGGGCTAGGAAAAAGCTCTGTGTAATTAAGGATGAATTGAAGACTGGTTTTGAGCTGAATGGGTGGCTGAATAGTAGTTACAAAATTTCCGAGGCTTATAAGTGGCTTCAAGGTAATATGAACGCAGTTGATTGGCATGAGTGGATCTAGAACTCTTTCAATGTTCCAAAACACACCTTCATATCCTGGCTTGCTGTATTGAACAAATTTAGAACTAGGAGGATTTTAGCAAATGTTGGGGTCTGTGATGGTCCTATCTGTTTGCTGTGTGGGGAGGAAGAGGAAAACAGAGATCATCTGTTTTTTAAATGCCCCTACAGTAGGAAATGTTTGACTCTGATTAGCACTTGGTTGGGAATCCAAGAACAACTGTTTTCTATTGATGACACTTGGAATAGTTGGAGAGGACAGGTGGGTGACCTTATCAGGAGGAAGTGCGCTTTAGCTGCTCTGGTTGCTGTTATTTACCATATTTGGATGCCTAGAAATCAAAGCTTCTGGAACAAAGCTATCATTTATCCTAAATTCATTTGTAAAGTAATACAATTTGAGGTAGTAAGTAGAGCTAGGAAGTTCGTAGATAGTCATTGGAGGAGAGAGAATTGTAAATGGCTTTATCATATTAGTTGTATAGTGATAAGCTAATTTAGGCTTTGGTTTTTTAGGCCTGTTTGTATAGCTTTTTTCTTTTTTGGTGGATATTTTTTGGCCGGTTTTTTGCTCTTTGTAGTATTTGGAGTGAGGGCTTGCCCTCTTTCTTTTTTTGGTAATAAAATTTTTCTTACTTACCAAAAAAAAAATCAAGCATTAATACACCTCAATGAGCACATCCAAATCATCAAGAAATAACCATACACACCGATATACTAGCACTAATCAAACGCAAACAAACACTATTGATTATCTAAACGGTCAAGTAGATGAAATTGGAGAATTTCCTAACAACCTTGGTCACTCTTGCACACACTAGGCCATTAGAATCTCAACCCCGCCTATGAGGTCTTGGTCAACCAAGCAATGAAATTCTTCTATTAAACTACCTCATTCTCGCACAACTAGCATAATAGCAATTAAATCATGATATCGATTGGCTAAAAAGACACCAAGCATTAAGCCCTTCATTCTTAGTTCAATACACCAACAATCCCCATCAAACCATCAATAAAGTGTTCATTTTGCACATTAATCAACAATCATCCCTAACCCTAGCTAGGAAACTAAACTAACATGAATAAATCAACAAGACAATGAAACTAACACAAACTGAACTAAAATGAACAACTAACATTAACCAATAAAGAAGAACAATGAAGAAACTAAGAACAAGAACAATGAAGAACAAGGGAAAAGCAACAAAGAGGAATTATTGAAATAATCAACTACTCTAAACATTCAATAAACCAAAGAAAGCAATAAGTAAAGAAGACAATAAAATTGAGATAGAGTTTAGAATGATCACTGAAGTATTGAAAAGGAATCCAAAACAATGTCACATTTTGCATCTTCAACCTCCTCAATCCACCATTGAAGCTCTTCACTTTCTCTCTCTAAGCTACTCTTAAACTAAATTACAAAACAAAGATTAAAACTAAATCTAAGCCCTAATATAAGTGGTGAAATGATGGAGAAAGCATTGGGGTTTCATCCCCTGAAGGAGGAGAGAAGACCCCAAACACTCCACCCTTCGGAAGGCTAAGAATTCCTCCATTTATATTATTAGAAGAGAAAGAAAGAAATCTGAAAGTTAAGCTCGTACAAGACCTAGAAACCCGCACTCGCGGCAAGGCTTCTCCGAGGCATCTCAAGAAAGTTGCAACGCCTGGGAAGAACAGAAGGCCGCGCCAGCGGAGCCTAGCAGCGTCTTGCAGATTCAAACAGCCATAACTTCTTTTCTAGGAAGCTTCTTAGGGTGTGCAACCTACCGTTGAAAAGCTCTTCAAGTATAGTTTCCAACGCAATTTGAATCTCCTCAATCCAATTTGTAGATCAAAAGTTATTGCTGAAAGAGTGAGCAAGACTCGGTTTAAGGCCTTCTACGAGCTTCAAGCTTTCTTGTCTCAAGCTTCTTAGATTCTTTCTTAGATTCAAGCTTCTTCTATTGAAATTTCTTGCCTTTTCTCGGGTCATAATGCATATTATTCACAAATAAGGCCTCAAACCTTAAACTAAGACAAAGATAACTAAAACAAGACTAAAAGGAATAGAAATAACAAAGAAACATGGAAATAAACCTAAAACTAAGGGAGAAAAACACCCTAAAATGTGTCATAAATGACACTTATCATCCACAGACACCTGATGAGCGTGAGAGAATGAATCAGATTCCATATGCTTCGCTTATTGGATCAATCATGTATACCATGATATGTACTAAGCCAGATTTATCGTACGCCTTGAGTGCTACGAGCCAATACCAATTACACCCTGGAGAGGCGCATTAGACTACGACCAAGATTATCCTAAAGTACCTGAAAAGGAACAAGGATAATTTTCTAGTCTATGGTTGTAGTAATGATTTGGTTGTTGAAGTTCATACCGACGCGAGCTTCCAGACTGACAGAGATGACTCCAAGTTGCAGTCAGGGTACATATTCTGCCTAAATGCAGGAGCGTTTAGTTGGAAAAGTGCTAAGTAAAGCACCACTACAGATTCTACAACTGAAGCCGAGTACTTGGCAACTTTAGAAGCAGCTAAGGAGGCAGTTTGGATTCGTAAGTTCATTAGTGAACTTGATGTTGTATCCTCCATCAAGGGTCTGATAGACCTCTATTGTTACAACAATGGAGTTATTGCTTAGGCGAAGGAACCAAGGGAGCATCAGAATGTCAAACATGTCAAGAGGCGATTTCACATGATATGGGAATGGAAGTCCGAGGGAGAAATCAGAATTTGTAAGATTAGGATGGACGACAATGTGGCTGATCCACTCACTAAACCTTTGCCTCAAGTGAAGCACAACAAGCATGTTAAGGCAATGGGAATCAAACACGTTTGAGATTAGCTTTGATTTCCATGTTATTTTTTAAATTAAATTTGTGATTTGAATGTAAAACACTATGTTGAACCATTCGGTTTTGGACCAATTAAAATTTTCTGCAAATTTATTATTACTCTATTTCTATTTAATTATGGTTTAGAATTAAATAATGAGTCCATTCGATTTATGAGAATATTCAAAACAAGGTATCAAGACCATGTCTTAGATAAAGAAACATTTTTTAAGTGAACATTAAATATTTCAATCGAAAATTATCCCTAATCAAGGTCATTTAAATGATGGACGATCAATGACCACTTGAGATTCATCGAGGGATAATAGGTCGTTACTACTACCTAGATCAAATATACAATTTTTATCTCCTAACCTAACTCTATCAATTTTAATTTAGATAGTGGCAAGTTAGAGTCAAATCCCAAGGAAACGGGGGTATTGCACAATCAATACGAAATCTAGGATATATTGCAAGTAACAAAAAGGGGTATTATGGTTTGTTTTTGAAGAGTTCTATGATCAATCTATCTACAAAAAGAGATAAAATTAAACCAAAAATAAGAAGATTAAACTAGACACTCTAAAATGAAGATGAATAGCAAGATTTTAGAGATAAAAATGGCAAAAAGCACTAGGGAGAGTGGGTTCCAATCATAACCAACAAGACACTAATGAAAATCAATGACGAAATATACCAAGGAGTTCAAACTCAACTCAAAGCAATTCATTCTCATGAAACTACTCAAAGCAAGTTGATGAAGTCAATCAAACCTAAACATAGATCATTCTCATGCATATAATCTAGGAGTAAAAACATTGGGGTTATAGGTGCACACAATGACTCCAAGCATATTTAAGCACAAATCATCAACTTAAGGTAAAATCTAATCAATAATCAATAGGAACTCAAATAGACATGAATTTCACCCCCTTCCCTAGCTAAAAATCTAAGCTAGAGAAAGAAAAATAGCCATGACAAATAAGCTAAACATATATTCAATACTAACACAACCTAGCATGATTCTAAGTCAAAGAGAAATCAATTAAACTAATAAAGCATAGAAATTTATGAACAAAATACGAATAAGAACAATAAAACTATGTACTAGAGAAATAAGATAAAAGATTACTATTATAAATGTTGAAGGATTAACCAATCATCAAAGTTGTTGCAACAATCTAGAACAAAGCTTGAATATTTGATTACAAAGATTAAATCTTGAAGACTAAGTGTTTTCTCTCTCTAAAAGACATGCATTTTCTCTTTGTACAAAGTGTTTTGATGGCAAAATAGTTGATCCATGAAAACTCAAGCCCAAGACTATTTATAGTCCTATAATAATGAGGAAAATGGGCAAGGTAGAGGGCTATCCGAACAGGCTTCCGCGCCCTCTCCAAGCTTGGTAAGAAGTTCGCTAGACCCAGAGCGCCGCGCCCGTGGGTCTTCTCTACCGCGTTCGCGGTTGGCCATCTCCCAGCCATCTCCAGAATCTGCTTCATAGCTCAGCAACCTCCTATCCGCGCTCACGGCTGTGAGGCGCGCGCTCGCGGCTAGCTTGTGATGAACCCCATATCTCTTGAGAAGAGCTTTGTATTATTTCTTGGCAAAATGAGAACCTTCATCACTGATTAGCACCCTAGGAACCCCAAATCGCGGGAATGTGGCCTTCTTAAGAAGCTTGAGCACAATCTTGTGGCCGTTGGTGGGGGAGGGTATAGCTTCAATCCATTTGGTCACATAGTCCACTACCACCAAGATATATAGGTTTCCACAAGAAGAGACAAAATGCCCCATGAAGTCGACACCCCAAACATCATATGGCTCCACCTCCAAAATGTTTTGTTCTGGCATGTCATCCCTTTTGGTTATGCCACCACTTCTTTGGCATTTGTCACACCTTGAATGGAACTTGTGGCCATTCTTGTGCATTGTTGGCCACCATAGAAGAGATTGAGAGATCTTCGCCACCATCTTTTCTACACCCCCATGTCCTCCACACGGCAATGAGTGACAATGCTCAAGAACTCCTTCGATCTCATGGTCCGGAACATATTTCTGGAAAAGGCCATCTCCACATTGCTTGAACAAGTAAGGGTCATTCCAGAAATACCTCCTCACTTCCTTGAAAAATCTCTTCTTTTGTTGAGAGGAGAGCTCCGGAGGAACGACTCCACAAGCGAGATAGTTGGCTATGTTCGCGTACCAAGGGCTAGACTTTGAAGCCATAGCCATGAGGGTTTCAAATTCCAAATCCTCATTGATTGGCACATCCTCCTTATACTCAAAAGGAACCTTAGACAAATGATCCGCTACATATTTCTCCGGTCCCTTTTTATCCCTCATTTCCATGTCAAAGTCTTTGAGCGAAAGTACCCAACGGATGAGACGCGATTTTGCTTCCTTCTTGGTCATAAGGTAGCAGACCACTATGTGATCCGTGTACACAATCACCTTGGAACATATGAGATAGGACCTAAACTTGTCCATGGCAAACACAACGACAAGCATTTCCTTCTTCGTTGTTGTGTAATTCATTTGAGCTTCATCAAGTGTTCTACTTGCATAGTAAATGACATGAGATCTTCCTTTTTTTTTTTTCCCAAGAACCGCACCTACTTCAAAATCACTCACATCGCACATTAGCTCAAAATGCAAGCTCCAATCCGGAGCTTGCACAACAGGAGAAGAAATGAGGGCTTCCATGAGTTTTTTGAATGCCTCAAGACAATCCCCATCAGAATTGAACACAACATCTTTCTTGAGTAATTCGGTCAAAGGTTTGGCGATTGATGAAAAATTCTTGATAAACCTCCGGTAAAAACCGGCATGCCCAAGAAAGGCTCTCACTCCCGTAACGGAAGTAGTAGGGGGAAACTTAGAAATCATCAAAACTTTGGCCAAATCAACTTAAATGCCCTTTTTGATACCTTATGGCCTAGGACAATACCTTCGTTGACCATAAAATGGCATTTCTCCCAAATCAACACCAAACTCGTCTCTTGACCGTTTTCAAAACTTTTTCAAGATTATAAAGACATGTGTCAAAAGATGAGCCACCAACACTAAAATCATCCATAAAAACTTCAATTTCAATATCAAGCATTTCGGAAAAAATGGACGTCATGCATCGTTAGAAAGTTGAGGGAGCATTGCATAACCCGAATGGCGTTCTTCGGTATGCAAATATCCCATATGGACATGTAAAAGTAGTTTTCTCTTGATCACTTGGATGGATAGGGATTTTGAAAAATCCGGAGTATCCATCCAAGAAGCAAAAGAAAGCATGATGGGAGAGTCTCTCCAACATTTGGTCCATGAAGGGGAGAGGAAAATGGTCTTTCTTAGTGTTTTTGTTCAACTTCCTATAATCAATGCACATCCTCCACCCGGTCACCGTCCGGGTGGAGATTTCCTCTCCTACTTTTCCCTTGACAATGGTCATTCCACCTTTCTTTGGAACCACGTGAAGTGGGCTAACCCACTTGCTATTGGAGATAGCATAGATTATGCCCGCTTCATGTAATTTCAAATTTTCTTTCTTGACAACCTTTCGGAGGTTGGGGTTCAACCTCCTTTGAAGCTTAATCGAGGTGGATTGATCATCCTCATGGTGAATACGATGCATGCACAAAGAAGGGCTAATACCCTTGATATCATCAATGCTATACCCTATCACATTTCTATATTTTCTCAAAACAACAAGCAATTTTTCCAATTTAAGCCCATCAAGGGTAGCATTGACAATAATAGGGTATTCCCCTTCATTTGCAAGATAAGCATATTTCAAAGAAGGGGGAAGGGGTTTGAGTTCTACCTTGGGAGGAGGCTTGGAACTCTCCTCCAATTTTTCCTCCGCTAGTTCGAGCTCATCATCCCTAGGATCATCCTCTTCCTCCTATTTGGCTTCTTAAATGGCTATGGCAAACTCCTTTGCTTCTTGAGAGTGGTACTATTCTTCGCATGTAAGAGCCTCGACCATTGGATCTTGAGGGATCATCACAACCCTTCCCAAACAATCTAATTTCTCATTCACAAACTCGACCCTATAACACTTCTGAACCATGGAGGTCTTGAGTAACTTAGAGAATTCAAAAATAATTTTTTTCATCGGCTACCTCACATGTAATGGTGTTGTTCTTGCAATTTATTACCGCCCCCAAGGTCTTAAGAGCTTCACGGCCCAAAATCAAGGGAGTATCCACATCTTCTTCCATATCCATCACTACAAAATCACAAGGCACATAGATATGCGCAACTTTAATAGGGACATCTTCAAGCTCACCACAAGGAAGCTTCACCGAACGGTCGGCCAATTGAATTGTTTTCCTTGTGGGGATCATCTCAATATTAAGTTTTTGAACAATGGATAGAGGGATCAAACTAACACTTGCTCCAACATCGGCTAAGGCGCCCTTAGCTTCCATGTTCCTAATCTTTACTGGCAAAGTAAAGCTTCCCGGATCCTTTTACTTCTTGGGCATCTTATGTTGAACAAGTGCACTCACTTGATGGGGGAGAGTGATAAGCTCATCATTGAGCTTCCTCTTTTTGGTGAGAATTTCTTTCAAGAACTTGGAGTATGAAGGCATTTATGTGACAACTTCTACGAAAGGGAGGTTTATGTGCAAGTTCTTCATCACACATAGGAACTTTGCAAATTTGTCATTCAGTTTTCTCTCCGCAAATCGACTGGGAAAGGAAACCGGTCCATCAAGATTTTTACCCTGACTAGAAGTTGAGGATGTCACCACATCCTTAGACTTCTTTTTCTCCATAGTTCTCTCTTTCTCATGAACATTCTATTCTTCAACTTCTTTATCTTCACTCACACTCTGTTCTTCTTCCTTTTTTTCCTTGCTATCCCCCTCCTTGGGACCCTCATAGGATGTCCCCGATCTCAATGTGATTGCTTTGCAAGAGTCGAGTTTCACAATGTTGGAAGGATTGGTTTGTGATTGTCCGGGTAGAGTAGAAGGAGAGTTGAAAGAAACTCTCTCGACCAATTGAGCTAGTTGTGAATCAACCATCTTGTTATGAGCCTTGACCTCTTGCATTTGTTGATTCATGGCTTGAAGTTGTTGAAGAATTTGGGTTTGAGTAGAATCGGGTTGAGATGCTTGCTCTTGACTCCTTTGAGTCGCTTGATTTTGATTGTTGTATTGGTGTTGATTATTATGTTGGTGGTTTCTTGGGTAGTTTCTCCTTGGGTTTTGGGTTTGAAATGGAGGTGGGTTTTGGTATTGGGAGTTGGAGTTGTATGGTTGTTGAGCTTGTTGATTCCATTGTTGAGGTTAGGTTGCAAATCCGGGTGGTGGTTGTCTCCAAGCTACTCCACCGCCACCTCCCCTATATCCATCTTGCCTTGTGTTATAAGTCGCTACATGCTACGGGCTCAAACCTCCACAATAAGATGTATCGTGGTTTGTGCCACCACAATTTTGATAAGAGAAAGAGTTGACTTGGGAGGAGCTTGCCCCACTATTGACATTCGTGTTTAACTTTGCAAGCCCTTTTGTCAAGAGTTCGATTTGATGTTGCAATTGATCAACCTTCTCCAACTCATACTTTCCACCCTTCTTTAGTCCATTTCTCCTTCTACCACCCCAAGATTAGTTCTTCACTACCTCTTTAATTGTTACTTCAACTTGATTTTGTGGGACTTTAATAAATTGTCCACCCGCCTCCGCATCCAAGTTAGCTCTAGACATAAGCTCCAAACCATCGTAGAAGAACCTCATGAGCAAGCTTTGATTGTATTCGTGATGAGGACATGCTTGAACCAACTCTTTGAACCTTACCCAAGCTTCACTAAGACTCTCATCCGCTTCTTGTTCAAACGATGCAATTTTGCTTGTCATCTCGGCAGTCTTTTCTTCAGAAATGAATCTCTTCAAGAATGCCTTGACTATCTCCTTCCATGGTGTGATAGAATTAGGCTTCACTTGCTTGAGCCACTTCTTTTCTCTACCCGCAAGAGATTGTCAAAATAGATGCATTCGGATGTATTCTTGAGAAACTTGATTGGTTTGTATCATGGCACAAAGCTCGAGGAATCTATCAAGGTTCTCAATAGGATCTTCACTTGGAGAACCCGAAAATTGCTCCGCTGAAACCATTCTAGTATATTGAGGATGAATGGTGAAGTTGGTTTCCGTGATGGGTAGCAATATCCCACTGGTTAGCTCATAGTCCTCCGGATTACCGAACTCACGAAAAAAAATATCATTCTCTTGCCTCGCCATTTCCTGCTTTGAGAACTTGAAGACCAAGAATCACTCTCACTATCAAAAATATCACCAAAACCTCGCCCCTCTTCTTGGTAAAGTCTTCGGACTTGTCTCAAAGTGCAGTCGATTTCGTAGTCAATGTAGTGAGTAGGAGGTCCTTGAGATCTCCTTTGCATCCACCAAAGCTAAGCAAACAATTAACAATGACTAGCAAGAGGGTAAGGAACAAAATAAAGAGCAACAAATCCAATAGTAACGCAATAAAAGTGCAAAACAAGCAACGACGCCAAAAATTAGATATGGGGATAATAGGTCGTTACTACTACCTAGATCAAATATATAATTTTTATATCCTAACCTAGCTCTATCAATTTTAATTTAGATAGTGGCAATTAAGTTAGGGTCGAATCCGGTATTATGGCTTGTTTTTGAAGGGTTCTATGATCAATCTATCTACAAAAATGAAAGGAATGGTGTCCTTCCAACAAGTGTATTATTCTGATAGAGGGTTCAGAATTATTACAGAGCTAATTCTTCAGTAAGGTCAAGTGATCAGAATGCCTAGGTGGAGGCCGCTTCCGATCAGTAATATTAAGGTACAATTAATATTACAGCTTAATCTTAACTGAACCTTTCGGGTTGAACCCAATCGAACAACCGATGCGAGACGAAAAATCAATCCAAAGGATTCGATGAGTTGTCGGAGTTTTACGAACACAGACGTCGGATATTGAGCTTAGGGCGTCAAAACCGAGCGTCGCAAAATCATAAGCAACAAGTTCGAGCGTAGCCGTAGCATCACTATGGCCTAACCATGTGGACGCTAGGCTAGGAATACCTTGTGTGCTAGACACACATAGCAACACCATCGCTGTGCTAGGAACTACCGTGTGTGCGTGCGTGTGTGCCTTCGCATAGCACAACACCATCGCAGTGCTAGGCACTAGCGTATGTGCCTTCGCACAGCTCATCGCACCATCGCAGCACATAGCACAGCACTAGGCAACGTAGCCATGTGCGTGTGCATCGCTAGCACAGCACCAAGGAATATCATTCTTGTGCGTATGGCTGGCGAGGCAATGCCCAGCATGCGTGGCTTGCTAACGAGCGCTAAATCGGTCGCACAATTTAGGCTCATTCAAACACATTTATAACAAACACCTCACTCAAACAAGTACAATGGCAAGCAAAGGTTCGGTCCACGGAGAACGGGAATCAAATGCTAAATAATCTTAATGCTCAAGCTAAATCGAAATCAAGGTATAAGTGGTGATTAACTAACAAACTACAACTAAAGGTTGAATTCAAGGGATTAAAACACTAGGGGAATGGGATTCACTCAACCAATAGCAATTAGGCAAATAGGGAGGAATGAGGGTAATGGAATAGCAAAGACCACATGTAAGATCAACATCAAACGATATGAAAACAACTCAGATTACTAAGCTTAGATCCCTCATTAACTTAGCAACAAAAGATACATAATCATATTGAAATAGGTAATGAAACATTCAACTCACATTTCCATGTCGAACCAAACATTTCATGCCATCAAGTTCAATAATCTAGGTTAATTACTCCTATCATGAAGAACTAACAAGCAATCCCATATAATCAAGTTTAGTCGCAATCCATCATTAAAATCACTCCCAAACTCACATAATCACCAATAGGTTGAGTTTCATCCAACCCCTAGCCAAGAGGACTACTCACAATTCATTGCGAGTACATGCAAATTCCAAGTTTGGATTATAAGCGATTCTAAGATTTGGAAAAACAAGTGATTATCTATGGACAAAGCTAACATGCAACAACAATATATCAAGATTGAGAGAAAATCAAGTGGCTTACAAAACAAAAAATAAAATCAGAAAATAATGAAGGACAAATGAAAGAAGTTACTATTGAAGCTTAAAAAATGTTGGATAATTGCTGAAATTCTTGAGATAAATCTTGAAATTTGCTTCTACAATGATTAGATTTTGAGAGTTTCTAAAACTAAATCAACTAATTTAATGAAGTTGCTAACTAAGAGAGAGTATCTTTTTTGCTGAAAACTATTCTACTGTTTTTCTTCTCTCCCCCCGAAAAACGATCTCAAAAGGACCTTAAATAGTCCGTACAAAATTGGCTGAGATCGGGAAAAGGTCTGACCGAACTCTGGGTAGGTTCGGTCGGACTCATGGTAGGTTCGGTCGAACTCTGTGTAGGTTCGGTCGAACCTCCCTGATCCTTGTTTGGTCGAACTTTTGAGGTTCGACCTCTGCTGCAAAATTGCTGAAAACTGGTTTGACACTGCCTTCACTGCACCCAGGAGGTTCGGTCAAACTTTTCAAAAGTTTGACCACACCTAGGTTCGACCGGACCTTTCAGAGGTTCGGCCACACCTCCTCTTGCACTCCCTTTTCTTGCTTCCTCTCCTTCCCTTTTGCTCCTCTTGCCTTTGTCCATGGCTTCCATACTTGGCCAACGGGCCTCCCACCATGCATAGGACCATCATGGAACCTGCAGAAGATACCAAAGTTCACGAGAGCATGGGGATGATAAAATAATGCATAAGGATTATCAAAATAAGCGCAAATAAGCATTACTTTTCATCAATACATAAAGAAGCCATAAGAGGATAAATGAGGTGGAAAAAACTAAGAAAAGTAAGAGGAAAAAGACCTAAATGCTACCCCTAAGAGTGACATAGATGTAACTCATCACTTGCTAGCAGCACGCATGCTGGCTATGCTATGTGTGTGCGAGAGGCTAGGCAGCAACACTACACACCAACCAGCATGGTTGTGCATGTGTGTGCGCGTTAGCTAGGCAGTAGCACTACGCTAGCAGCGCCCAGCGCCCAGCGACCAAGCAGCAAGCAGCACGCACATGCTGGGCGTGCTGGGGCCAGTGCGTGCTGGCATCTTGAGCTGGCTGGTGTGCTGGCGTGCGAGCTGGCTACCAGGCCAACTGCATTTGTGTGTGGCGGTTTAGGAGAGGTGGGGACCAAGGCCTCAAGGCTTGCCTTGGGGAGCAAGGCAATGGTCCCCCCATGGGATATTAGTCCTCACCTAACCCATTCTCCCCTCTTGCCACTTGTTGCTATGTGATTGTATTTGCTTAATAATTTATTTTAGAATTAAATAAAATAATACATTTGCACATGATTCTACATTGATCATGAAATGGGATTCAAGTCCCCATTCTCTATATATACCCCTTGGTTGGGATTTTGAGAATACACAACTTGAGTAGAACTCAAAGGTATCTCCATTGGTGAGAAAGCCTTAAGTTCGTAAAACTCCCTTTTTAATTGATCGGGTCCCGATTAACCTTCGGGACATGGATCACTTGGGTCGAGGTTCGTGGGTACGAGCCGTCAGAGACCTTGCGATTGCGGGGTTCAAGTAAGAGCTCTTTTGGTGAGCGAAGCACGCGTCTAGGGTATAATTCTTTCCCCCTTTTCTCTTAATTATGTATTAATTATGTTTTGCGTGCTTTAATTGCTTTAGTTATCGGGGCGGGTCTTGGTGGTTTTCCTTCCGCGTAAAGAGGGTCTCTACGAAACCCTGCAGCAGTATCGGAGCCGCGCTCCTTTTAATTATTGCAATTATTTATTAATTAAGGTGTATGAAAGTGGATTTAAATTCTAGTTTTCCTTTTCTAATTAGATTAGAAGTACGTTTTTAAAATAGTTTTAATCTCGTATTTTTTAGTTTTGTTCTGGGAACTCGGATTTTGGCTCAAAATTAGTGTTTTTTAGGTGGAATCGACGTTCTAAATCAGTTTCAACCCGTTTTAAGAACTGTCTAGAAGCCGAATTCTAACCAAAAACCCATTTTTTTTAGGGTTTTTTCGTTTTCAACGAAAATTTTAAATCTTTTATGCCTTGATTAATGCAAGCATGTCAAGGGTAGATTAAATGTATTATTGCATCCCTAATCTTCTGCAATTTAAATATCTTATAAGCATGATTATGGAGTTATAATGTGTGCTTAAGTTGATATGTTCTTTATCACATAAACTTGTTTTTCACAATTATGCAAATTAATTGCATTAATAAGTGAATGTTTATTGTGAATGTGTAATGTTAAAGTTCCTAGCATGTTAAAGATCCAATCTTTAAATGTTTAAATGGTTGGAATCTTGACTCTAAATTCCATGTTGAACTAATTTTGGATTTTTTCATATTTGGCTGATTAAAATCCTTAAAGTTCAAATGATTATGATTATTTTTTTATTAATCTACATATTGGAAGATGTAATCTTGTTATTTTACAAAAGTATAAAAGTATGAAAAAATTTTCATTGTATGACTAGTTTATTTTTCCAACTCCCTATTTGTCAAAATCCATTATTAATTTGCATATTGGTTAAATTAATTATGGACATAACTTTTTCAATTTTAAGCATCAAGAAAGACATAAAATATTCCAAGGTTGGACTTATTTTAAGCACCATTAGAATTGAATTTAATTAAGTTGGACTTATTTTATTTTCATTTTGCCCTAAATTAATTCTAAAATAAATTTAGATTAATTTTACGTCACAAGTATATCGGGATTAAAATCCTGAGGAAAATGCACGCAAATCGAGGCAAAAACCCCAAGCGTCACAAGGCTAGCCGGGCTGTGCCTTGATGTTGCGCTGCTGTGTGGCGAGGAATGCAAGGAGGCTGATGTGTGGGTAGTAGGCCAAGGCTGCTAGAGCGCTTGGGCACGCTGCTGGGCAGCATGGTAGCAAGCCCTAGCCAGCCCGCCACTTGCTGGCAGGCGCCAGCATGCGTAGCTTGCAAGGCAGGCTGCTGGTGCTAGCAGCATAGCATGCTACGCTAGGCGCTGCACGCTAGCACCACGCACGAAGCACACCCCATGGGCTATGGTGCGCAACCCACAAGGATACGAGCGGGCTGTTTTTGCTTAATTTCGGGCTATGAATTTTGCGAAAATTTTTCCGTTTTAAAATTTTTATGTAACTATTTTAACGAGGTTGGACCTCGATTTTTCCGGCTCTTGCAAAAAAATTTTGATTTTGACAAATTTGGGTTAACCGGCTTCACTAATTGGATTGATTAAGTTGGATGCGGAATTTGGTGAAAGCTTAGCTAATTACGTGTACAAATTGCACCTTAATTTATTAAACAATTTTGACTAGTTTTAATTAGACGCGTTAATCGGATTAACCACCTAAGTTAGTTACTTGTTTTATCTCGTAAAATGCATGGACCATTCACAAATAGTGAATGGGTGAATGAAAGGTTGTTTCAAAACAGATTTTGAGAAAATGACAACTAGTGGGACCCGACTATGATATAAAATACGGACTGGGTCCGTTATGTATTTTTGTAAATCTAAATACGGTCTGCGTACCGTTAAGTATTTTTGTACTTTAGATTAATCTTAGTCGTAGTAGCTAGTTAATTTTATTATGGCAAAGATGTCTCAAGACGACGTTTCGATGAAGACAAGCCAAGATGAAGACCCTTGAAGATTTGAAGATTTCAAGGGGTCATGCTAGTTGCCAAATGCATCAAGTTTATGCCTTATATATATATATATATTTATATATATATATATTGTTGTTATGTTCATATATATATATATATATTGTGAATGATAGATGCGTGTTTAGGATTTCGATATGTTGTGATGATTAGTTAAGTTCACTTAAATCAACTAACATAGAAACCCTAGCTAGGTCCCTTAAAATATTGAGCTAAAATTTGTTGTTCCAAGAACAACACTTACCGAACTAATGTGCGTACGTGATGGGCTACGCCAAAGCGAGGCATCACTACTTCCCTAGGAACGTAAGGTATACTAGGTATACGAGTTGATCTTGGTTAAGCTCAATGATATCAGTAAGGAGTCCTTAGATTTCGTGGCAAAAGAGATAAAATGTCAAGAAAGCATTAGATGCGATGTTTTATCAAACCGAGAGTAGCTTAGAGCTATTAGCGATTGGATTTCTTACCCTAAAATTGGATTTCTTACCCTAAAATATCTAGTGTTAAGACAAGCCAAAGCATGCTTAATCACTTTTTGATTTTTGGGATCTCGAAATCATTTTGTTCTCGCTTAAAAGGGAAAAATTATTAATGCGTGGATAAAATGCTCAATAAGATTGGAAATTTGCATGAACGCTTTTAAAATTCAAACTTATTGATTATATGAATGGTTATTCATTTCAAATTCTTTCAATTGTAGAACAATGTCTGCAAGTAACTCAAACAACAACCCTATGTGCCCGGATCTCCTCGATAAGTTGGCTATCAAGCTTAAATTGACAAACTTTGAAGAATGGGAAGAGGAACTCAGGAAAACTCTCCGTAGTTGTTCCAAGGAGTATGTTCTGGATACTTTCCTCCCAACCCTCTTCACCAAGAAACACTTCAGTGAAGAAACTTATTGTGTATAGTCCAACGATTGCAAAATAGTGTCACAACTCATGGCTAACTCCATCCCAGAATAATGAAAAGAAAAGCTTCCATTCTATTTTCCGGACTTATTATTCCTTGGAGGACTAAGGGATGTTGTCGGTGTGAGATTCTCTAAGAGTTTCAATGACAACAATGATGGACTTTTGTTTGAGGTGACTAGGTCACTCACATACATGAATGTGAAGCCATTATAACAAGGTTGTCTTGCTAAAGAGAGGTACTATCTTTGGTTTACAGTCTGCAGAACCAAGTTGAGACCAGGTATGCCCCTCCGACCCCATTTGGCGAGAATGACTACGCTCTTCAAGCACATGGAACTCCTTGGAATTCCATTAGAGGATGGAATGGTTGGTCATATTATGCTCACTTCACTCCACTCAGGATACGATGCACTAAGGGCATATATTTCTGAAGGAAAGGAGACACATTCTTTGAAGAGTGTGGTGGAGCTACTTCACCGAGCCAATTCATTTGGGGCAACCAAAAGAACATCAAGAAGGAGGGATTTCAAGAACAAGGCAAAGATGCGATGCTTTTATTGTGGTGGGTAAGGCCACTACAAGAGAGAATGCAAGCTCTTCTGGGAGGAGGAGGAGAGGAATGTAGCATCTACCTTAGGTATCTTCCTTAAACACTTGTGAATTAAGCTTATCATAGGTATTAGATACCAAGTATGACTCACTTTATGTTGCCTTTTCAGGGACCAAGTGAGAAGCTTATCAAGTGTACGTGCAAGGACAAGTAGACGACGAAGATGGTTTTTAGGTCGTGCTTGCATGCACTATTTTGTCTATGACATGTAATTAAACTAATCTTAGTTTCATCATGCTTTTGAACATACTATGATCTATGGTGCTGGACACCTATTTATTTTGAATGTAATACTTTGACAATGGTTGTATTAAAATTGTCTTGCAAATATATGTTCAATGAAAATTGCATGATTTTGACATATGATTAGACACAAGTTGATACCACTACTTAAACTAAGACCCCTAAGAATTCACCTTCAAACATTAGTAGATATGGCTATGTCTACCTAATGTCGAATAAATCTAAATCTTTTGAGAAATTCAAAGAATTTCAGAGAGAAGTTGAGAATCAACTTGGCAAGAAAATCAAAGCACTTCGATCGTATCGAGGTGGCGAATATATGAGCCATGAATTCAATGATCACTTGAAAGAAAAAGGTATTCTTTCAGAGCTAACACCTCCCGGAACTCCTCAATGGAACAGAGTGTCCGAATGGAGGAATTGAACCTTGTTAGACATGGTTTGATCAATGATGGGTCTTAGTGAACTTCCTATCTCTTTCTGGGGACATGCGCTACAAACAGCGGCACTAACACTGAACCAAGCTCCGTCAAAAGCTGTTGAACAGACTCCATATGAATTATTGACTAAGAAACCTCTTAGGTTGTCTTTCCTCAAGATTTGAGGATGAAAAGCATATGTCAAACAATTAATTTCGGACAAACTTCACCCCAAATCAGACAAGTGTTTCTTTGTGGGATACCCAAAAGAAACCAAAGGGTATTAATTGTACAATAAATCCGAGAACAAAGTGTTTGTTGCTCGTGATGGTGTCTTGTTAGAGAAGGAACACCTTTCCAAAATGACAAGTGGAGGAAAATCGAACTCGACGAAGTTTGAGAGGATCAGCAACAATGTCAACCTGATAAAAATGACAATCTAAGTGCTTTGGAAGCACATGAGAAGATTGGTCAGAATCAATCAGACAATGTAAATGCTCAACCCATTACCCTTCGTAGGTCACAACAGCCAAGATCTTAACCAGACAGATACCTTGGTATTGTCTTAACCGATGATAAGGACATCCTAGTTATGGATGGTGATGAGCCAGCGACATACAAACAAGCTATGACGAGCCCCGACTATGCTAAATGGCAAGAGGCCATGAAATCCGAGATGGACTCCATGTCTGAAAATCAAGTCTGGGACTTGGTGAATTTGCCCGAGGGTTACACACCCATCGGTTGCAAATGGGTCTTTAAACTGAAGACAGACAAATATGAAAATGTATCAATATACAAAGCTAGACTGGTGGTGAAAAGTTATAGACAAATCCACGGGATTGACTATGTTGAAACTTTTTCACCAGTTGCAATGGTAAAGTTTGTCCGGATTATCCTAGCGATTGCTGCATATTACGATTATGAAATATGGCAGATGGATGTCAAAACCGCCTTCCTGAATGGGATTTTGGAATAAACTGTGTATATGACATAACCAGAAGGTTTTGTTGATCCAAGCAACGCTTGAAAGGTATGCAAGCTTAAGAAGTCCATTTATGGACTGAAGTAGGCAAGCAGAAGTTGGAATCTGCGATTTGATGAAGCCATCAGCAAGTTTGGTTTTATCAAGAATCCATATGAGTCTTGTGTCTACAAGTGGGAGTGACATCGCATTTCTAGCTCTATATGTCGATGACATACTACTCATTGGAAACAACACAAAATTACTAGAGTATGTAAAGGGCTGGTTAGGAAAGTGCTTTTCAATGAAGGACTTAGGAGAGACACTGTACATATTGGGCATCAAGATCTATAGGGATAGATCTAAGAGGATGATTGGATTGAGCCAGAGTACTTACATTGATAAAGTATTGGCACGATTCAATATGGAGAATGCCAGAAGAGGGCACCTACCCATGTCCCATGGCGTGACTATCAACAAGAAACAGTGTCCACAGACACCTGTTCAGCGAGAGAGAATGGATCAGATTCCATATGCTTCGCTAATTTGGTCGATCATGTATGCCATGATATGCAGCAGGCCAGATGTATCGTATTCTTTAAGCGCTATGAGCCGATACCAATCAAACCTTGGAGAGGCGCATTGGAATGCGGCCAAGAATATCCTAAAGTACCTGAAAAGGAACAAGGATAAATTCCTGGTCTATGGTGGCCACAAAAATTTGGTTGTTGAAGGTTACACCGACGCTAGCTTCCAGATTGACAGAGACGACTTCAAGTCACTGTCACGGTACATTATTTACCTAAATGGAGGAGCGTTTAGCTGGAAGAGTGCCAAGAAAAGCACCACTACAGATTCTACAGCTGAAGCCGAATACTTGGCAGCTTTAGAAGCCGCTAAGGAGGCTGTTTTGATTCGCAAGTTCGCCAGTGAACTTGGTGTTGTACCCTCCATCAAGGGTCCGATACATCTCTACTGTGACAACAATGGAGCTATCGCTGAGGCTAGAGAGCCAAGAGAGCACCAGAAGGTCAAACATGTCCAGAGGCGATTTCATATGATAAGGGAATGGAAACCAGAAGGTGAATACAGAATTTGCAAGATAAGAATGTATGATAATGTGGCTGATCCTTTGATTAAACCTCTGCCTCAAGTGAAGCACAACAAGCTATTGAGGCAATGGGAATCAAGCACGTTAGATATTGGCTTTGAAATTCCCTGTATATGTGTTTTAATCAAACTAGACGTTTTAATGTAAGACACTGTTGAAACCATTCATTTATGGAGTTATGAATTTTATATTTTATATTCACTCCATTGCTATTTAATTGTGGTTTAGAATTAAATAATGAGTCCATTCGATTTATGGAAATATTCAAAACAGGGTATCAAGACCATGTCTTGGATAAAGAAACACCTGTTAAGTGAACATTGAATATTTAAATCGAAAATTATCCCTAATCAAGGTCATCTAACTGATGGACGATTGATGACCACCAGAGATTAGTGTGTAGTATGATTTACAGCACCGTTTCTTGTGTTGCAAGGACGTAATGGTCACCAATCATTTGCACAGGTGCTAGTTTAGAACTGCACTGAATAGACCTATGAGAGTACTTAAAGAGATTCAAAATTTCCATAAGTACATTTCTCATTATAGCTATCGGAACCTATTTCCCCAACCATGAGTATTGTGAAGTTTTCTTGTTTGAGTACTAGTCTCTTTGATGTTGCCTAACGTCTGCCATAACTCGGGATCATAACGGGAACACTCGGGAGAAAAGGTCCTCTTAGTAAGAGAAACTTACATTAC
Source organism: Chenopodium quinoa (assembly GCF_001683475.1). Taxonomy (NCBI): domain Eukaryota; kingdom Viridiplantae; phylum Streptophyta; class Magnoliopsida; order Caryophyllales; family Amaranthaceae; genus Chenopodium; species Chenopodium quinoa. The sequence goes on from NW_018744825.1 coordinate 609,305, forward strand.
ACGACAGGGAATGTCCCCCTATTAACAATAAGGAACATGTCTTTGTTGTTTACAAGGCCGCTCGAAGAACGAGACTATGAAAATGCATGGCCGTGCTCAGATGGATTTTAGAAATCATATGCTTATTTACAGTCGAACTTGGAGATCGAGAAACACTTCTAAACGTAATAAGGATGACGATCAATCTTACCTTATAGTTCACGATGAGACATTAAGCGAAATAGGAAATAGGCTATACAATGTTTCCACACTTGTCCTGAATGGTGTCCTTCCACCAAGTGTATTATTCTGATAGAGGGTTCAGAATTATTACAGAGCTAATTCTTCATTAAGGTCAAGTGATCGGAAGACCTAGGCAGAGGCCACTTCTGATCAGTAATATTAAGGTACAATTAATGTTACAGCTTAATCTTAACTGAACCCTTTGGGTCGAACCCAATCGAACAACTGATTCGAGACGGCGAATCAATCCAAAATATTTGATGAGTCGTCGGAGTTTTACGAACACAAAATTCAGATATCGAGCCTAGGGCATCGAAACCGAGCGTCGCAAAATCACAAGAAACAAGTTCTAGCGTAGCCGTATCACCACTATTGCCTAACCATGTGGACGCTAGGCTAGCTCGAGCTAGCATGCAAAATGCATGGCTAGGCACACCTTGCGTGCTAGACACACATAGCAGCACCATCGCCGTACTAGGCACTAGCTTGTGTGCGTGCGTGTGTGTGCCTTCGCACAGCACAGCACTATCGCAGTGCTAGGCACTGGCGTGTGTGCGTGCCTGTGTGCCTTCGCTCAGCTCATTGCACCATCGCAGCACATAGCACAACACTAGGCAGCGTAGCCATGTGCGTGTGCATCGCTAGAATAACACCAAGAAAAAACATGCTTGTGCGTATGGCTGGCGAGGCAATGCCCAGCATGCGTGGCTCTCTAGCAGCACGCATGCTGGCTATGCGATGTGTGTGCGAGAGGCTAAGCAGCAGCACTACGCACCAGCCAATAAGGTTGTGCGTGTGTGTGTGCATTGGCTAGGCAGCAGCACTACGCTAGCAGCGCCCAGCAGCACGCAACACACACATGATAGGCATGCTGGGGCCAGTGCTTGCTGGCAGTGCGTGCTTACACCTTGAGCTAGCTGGTGAGCTGACGTGCTAGCTGGCTGCCAGCCTAGCTGCCTTTGTTAGTGGCGGTTTAGGAGAGGTGGGGACCAAGGCCTCAAGGCTTGCCTTGAGGAGCAAGGCAATGGTACCCCCCATGGGATATGGTCCTCACCTAACCCATTCTCCTCTCTTGCCACTTGTTGCTATGTGATTGCATTTGCTTAATAATTTATTTTAGAAATAAATAAATAAATGCATTTGCACATGATCCTACATTGATCATGTAATGGGATTAAAGTCCCCATTCTCTATAAACTAACCTTCGGAACTTGGATCACTCGGATTAGGGTTCATGGGTACGAGCCGTCGGAGACCTTGCGATTGCGGGGTTCAAGTAAGAGCTCTTTTGGTGAGTGAAGCACGCGTCTAGGGTATAATTCTTTCCCCCCTTTTCTCTTAGTTATGTATTAACTATGTTTTGCATGCTTTAATTGCTTTAGTTATTGGACGGGTCTTGGTTAAACTAGACACTCTAAAACGAAACCCTACACAAAAGAGACTAAATTAAACCAAAAATAAGAATATTAAACTAGACACTCTAAAATGAAGATGAATAGCAAGATTTTAGAGATAAAAATGGAAAAAAGCACTAGGGAAAAGGGGTTCCAATCATGACCAACAAGACACTAATGAAAATCAATGGCGAAATATACCAAGGAGTTCAAATTCTACTCAAAGCAATTCATTCTCATGCAACTACTCAAAGCAAGTTGATGAAGTTAATCAACTCTAAACATAGATCATTCTCATGCATCTAATCTAGGACCAAAACATTGGGGTTATAGGTACACACAATAACTCCAAGCATATTTAAGTACAAATCATCAACTCAAGGTAAAATCCAATAAATAATCAATAGGAACTCAAATAGACATGATTTTCACCCCCTTCCCTAGCTAAAAATCTAAGCTAGAGGAAGGAAAATAGCCATGAAAAATAAGCTAATCATATATTCAATACTAACACAACCTAGCATGATTCTAAGTCAAAGAGAAAACAATGAAACTAATAAAGCGTAGAAATTTATGAAGAAAATATGAATAAGAACAATAAAACTAAGTACTAGAAAAATAAGAGAAAAGATTACTATTTTAAATGTTGAAGGATCACCCAATCATTAAAGTTGTTGCAACAATCTAGAAGAAAGCTTGAATATTTGATGACAAAGATTAAATCTTAAAGACTAAGTGTTTTCTCTCTCTAAAAGACATGCATTTTCTCTCTCTAAAAAGTGTTTTGATGGCAATGAAATAGTTGATCCATGAAAACTTAAGCCAAAGACTATTTATAGTCTTCTATTATAATGAGGAAAATGGGCAAGGGAGAGGGCTCTTCGAACAGGCTGACGCGCCCTCTCCAAGCTGGGTAAGAAGTTCGCCAGACCCAGAGCGCCACGCCCACGGCCCTGATTGCCGCGCCCGCAGGTCTTCTCTGCCGCGCCCGCGGTTGGCCATATCCCAGCCATCTCTAGAATCTGCTTCATAGCTCAGCAACCTCTTGTCCGCGCCCCCGGCTTGCTAGAGCAACGCGCCCTCTCCTTTGCAGCATCTCCTCTTCCCTTGACGAGCCTCCTTAGCAACTCCACTCTGTCTAGCAATCAAAAATTTGCCCAAGAGTGCTGGGAGCTATCAAAACACACAAATAGAAGGTAAAAAGTAGATGAATAGATAAAAGGGAATGGAAAACACGAGAGGAAGCTAAAGTAACTGAAATAGGAGTAAAACTGTAAGAAAAGGTGCAAACAAGTGAAAAATCGGGGGAATTCGTTAGTGAAAGAGGTTGAAATGGTGGCATAAATGCCACTCATCAGAGATTAGTGTGTATTATGATTTATAGCACCGTTTCTTGTGCTACAAAGACATGATTGTCAAAAATCATTTGCATAGGATTTTGTTTTAGAATTATACCGGATCGACTTATGAGAATACTTTAAGAGATCTAACATCGTCATAAGTATATTTCTCCTTATTGCTATCTGAACCTTTTTCCTCGACCGTGAGTATTGTAAGTTCTCTTATTTGAGTACTAGTCCGTTTTGATGTTGTCAAACGTATGCCGTAAATAGGGATAATAACGGAAACACTCGGGCGGCTAGGTCCTCATAGTAAGGGAAGCTAACAATGCAAGAATGGGAATGTTTCCCTACATGTCTTTGTTGTTTACAAGGCCTCTCAAAGAGCGAGACTGTGAAAATGCATGGTCGTGCTCAGATGGATTTTTGAAATCATCTACTTATTGGAAGTCAAACTCGGAAGTCGAGAAACACTTCTAGACCTAATGAGGATGAAAAAGAATCTTACCTTATAGTTCATGAAGAGACATTAAGCGACATAGGAAATGAGCTATACACTACATGCACACTTGTCTGGAAGGACATGTAAGAGATTGAAAGGAATGGTGTCCTTCTAACAAGTGTATTACTCTGATAGAGGGTTCGGAATTATTAGAAAGCTAATTCTTCAGTGAGGTCAAGTGATTGGAATGCCTAGGTGGAGGCCGCTTCCGATTAGTAATATTAATGTGTAATTAATATTACAACTTATCTTGACTGAACCCTTCGGATTGCACCCCAATCGAATAATTGATCCGAGACGACAAATCAATCTGAAGGATTAAATAAGTCATTAGAGTATTACAACAAAGACGTCAGATATCAAGCTTAGAGCGTCGAAACTGAGCGTCACAAGTCAAGTCGAATTTAGAATTCGATGAGACGTAGAATCAAGCAAGCGACAAGTACCAGCTAAGTCGTAGCCTCCCATTGCCTAGCCATGCGAGTGTCAGGCTAGGCGAGGGTACCAACTGCATGCTTGCTAGCATGGTGGGTATCGCACCCAGCCACACGCATAGCCGTAACTAGGCTTTGCTTAGCATGCGAGAATCGCAAGCATCGTGCCTTGTGTATGCGTGCTATGGTTGTGCGTGCTTGCTAGCATAGCAGCACCAGCCACAAGTTCACAGTAGCTGGCTATCGCCAGCACACGCACATCGTACAGCTCGCAGCATCGCAAGCAGCGTGCTATGCGTGCGTGTGCTGTGGTTGTGGGTGCTTGCTAGCATAGAAGCATCAGCCACTCGCAACTGCTAGGCATCGCCCAGCACTCTCGCACAGCAGCACACGCAACGCATCATAGCAGCAACCCGCAATGCGTGCTTTGCGCTAGTAGGGCAGCCTTGGCAACCAAGGCAGGTTGCCAGCCAGCCATGCGTGGGGGCCATATTTCAGTCAAAGGTGGACCGTCTTGGAGGCCTTGCATGGGGAGCAAGGGGTGTTTAGTCCCCCTCCCCCTTAGTTGTCCTTACCTACCCTAGCTCACCATGTGCCACTTGGAGCTTATTGATTTATTTGCAAATTAATTTAATTTTTAATTAATAATAAATTTAACAAAATGAAATTCCCCAACATTGAAGGGAGATGGGAAATCAAGGCTCCCTTCCCTATAAATACCCAAGTTTTTGGTTTAGGAAAAAACACTTGAGTTGAACTTAAATAAGGCATCTCATCATTAGTGAGAAAACCTTTAAGTTTGTAATACTCTAGTTTTTCTTTGATCTAGCCTCGACTAACCTTCGTGGTAGAAACCGCTCTGGTCGGGTCGAGGGTGCGAGCCGTCGGAGGCTTACGCACTTGCGAAGCTAGAGCTTTCAAGTAAGAGCTTGTAAGCGAGCGAAGCACGCGTCTTTTGTAAGATCGTATTTTCTCCTTCTCTCTGTTGTTGTTTAATTATGTGATTGCATGTTTGGTTACATTAATTAGTGTGCGGGTCTTGGGCGGGTTTTATTCCGCATAGTGTCAGAAATTATTAAACCCAACACTCGCTATTTTTGTTGCGTAAGGTCGAATATGGTGGTATCACCATGCAGACGGCTTATTCTCACTACGAGGGTAAGACTTTGACAGGCGGTATTTTAGGTCGTTACTAAGATACCTCTATCAAATAGTCCTAAACATGAAACTAAACGAGTATTGAGGCAAGTCAAGGGTCGAACACAGGGAAACGATTAAGCACCGCTATTTATCTCCTAATGTTAATCTAGTTCGATCAAGAAGTAAGGTGGGTAAAGTAATGACTAAAGGGGATAGAATAACAATTAAAACATGCACTAGGGGGAAGGATCAAACATGCTACAAATTCAACGAAGTTAGGCAACGGGAAATAAGTTTACATGCAAACCAAGCGACTCGTACAAGGCAATATCAAGAATACCCTCTAATCACCTATCGAGATTAAGAGCTTTCCAAGCTAGTATAAACTTACACTATCGTCATAAGGCATACAAACTAAGGTCATGCAATAATCAATCACCTAACGACTATTCCTAAATCACATTATTGTCACGATTTAGTTCAAGTCATTCAACCACAACATGCATATGGCCATAAACATGGAGTGGCCAATAAGTATAAGCACAAGGAAGATTTAATCACAAATATTCCAAATTAACCTAGCCTAACATACATCAAACTCAAGGCATACCTTCACCAAACCCCTAGCAACAAGAAACTACTCACTATCCATAACTACAACTACAATCATACTAAGAAACATTATAACCAATGAAATATTAATAAAGACAAAGTTTTTATCAACTAAACTAACAAAGGTAGAAACTTTAATCATAAAAACAAGAGAAAATAGAGAAATATACCTAAACCTTCATTGAAATCAAAGTAAAGAACCATACATCATCCAAGCTCCAAGCTTAACCATACATCAATGTTGCAAAATACTTCTTCAAAAACTAAGAGTAAAACTAATGTTGATGGGCAATGAAATTACACTAAAAACTATCAAGATTCTTCAAAATACAAAAGTGGCTAAAACAATAACCTAGAAAAATTCCTCAAAAGCTCTCCTCCAAGGTTTCTATGGTAAAGTATCCTAATGATAGAATGTTGTCAAATGTTAGCCATTTTTCCTCCCTTTATAGATTGGACAGAATTTGGGATTTGAATCCGCAGCAGACAGGCGCGCCCGTGCGTTAAATGATGGTGCAGCCGACCTCGAAATGCGCGCCCGCTCTAAAGGGGTGTCTAATGGTTGGTCCAGTTCATTAGCTCGCCTGTGCTCAAGGGAGGCGCGTCCGCGCATATAGGTGGCGTGCTCGCTCCACTGGTGGCGCGCCCGCGCCATTTGTTTGGTCTGGAATTCTCCAGTTTTGCCCTTGTTCCTTCCATCTTCGAATCAACGGCATACACCTACAATCATGGAACAAGAAGGAAAAGCGTAATACAACGAAAGGGGAGGGGAGTATAGACTACCTAAACCACATGAATACACATTACGCATCACAAAGGTAGAATACTCAAATTAAGCGGATCATAGCAAAAACATACTAAAATGGACCAAATTAGTACTAAAACTACTAGAAAAGACTACCCTAAGAGCGACATAAATGTCACTCATCAAATTCCCCCGAGCTAAACCTTTGCTCGTCCTCGAGCAAAGCTAATGGCAAAGAAGAATAAGAAACAATTATTCAAACACAAGAAAAATAGAAAAGGAGGGAAAGGAATTTACACTAACTAACTTTCGTAGGAATCACGTTTGTTTTTAGCATAAACAACGAGCCATTTAAACCTCAAAGTTGCCAATGAGGACGAGCATGCTTTCGTGGGGGTTTCCAAAGAGTTAAACCCACAACTCTTGGTGTCATTCTCAAAACAAACCCAAAACAAAGGAGCAAGAAAGGAAGAAAATCAACTAAAAACACGAAGCAAAACGTGAATAAGAAGAGCGAATTGAAAGGAAAAGCATAGGGTGGATGACAATCTTTCTAAGCAATGAGAGTAAACACGCTTTTAGATGCCAATGGTTGATTGAAAGATAAGCTATGCTAAGCTTAGAGAACTCTAACATGCTCTACTCCCCCCGCATTCCATATATTCTTACCGCGTTCCCTCGTCTAGATTCAAATCCACCCTTCAAGGTAGCATCTCATGACTCCACGAAGGAGTTGGAACAAAGATAAGACAATAAGACAAGAGTGACCCGACATCTTACCAAGTCATGCTCTCTCCATATCCTTGAAATCTAGCTCCCTCCACCGACTAGTGACTCAACTAATGAAGTCAAAAGGACTTTAAAAGGGGTTGTAATGTAGGCTAGGAGGTAAAAGTGAGGAAAAATATAAAAATTTGGTGGTAAATCCTAATTGTGAAGCAAAGAATGGCGCCAATTCTCAAAAACAACGTAGAATATCACCAATTTCCATACAAAAATACATCTCCCCCAAGCTTATTCAACACAAACTCACAAAACTATAAATAAAACGCGTAGAACCCCTCCCCCAAGCTTGAATTGAGCATTGTCCTCAATGCGCAAACCAGAGAGGACACTACATCAAAATCTTATTGCAAATTTTGTATTTTTTAATATTTATTTATTTTTTTTAGCTCATGCTTTTGTCAACTTTTATTACTTTGTCCTTGCCTTTTATAACTATGGACGACTTTTTCTTAAATTCACATTTGCTTTTATTAAACACCAAAAATTTCGAAAACAACCTTACTTTCCATACCAAAACATCACCTTCCAACTTATCAAACAAAAATGACAACAAACTTTCATGGCTCAAACTTCACAATTCTACGGGTGAAAAATGAAATAGAAGGGCCATAGGGTTTGTAATATGCTACAAACAAGGAGGTGACGCGGGTGACCCGGGTTCGATCCCCGGCAACGATGCCAATTTGACAAGCGGTATTTTAGGTCTTTAGTAAGATACCTCTATCAAATGATATTTGTAGTCCTAAACATGTAACTAAACGAGTATAGAGGCTAGTCAAGGGTTTAACACAGGGAAATGATTAAGCACCGCTATTTATCTCCTAATGTTAATCTAGTTCGATCAAGAAGTATGGTGGGTAAAGTAATGACTAAAGGGGATAGAATAACAATTAAAACAAGCACTAGGGGGAAGGATCAAACATGCTATGAATTCAAACAAGTTAGGTATCGGGAAATAAGTTTACATCCAAACCAAGCGACTCGTACAAGGCAATATCAAGAATACCCTCTAATCACCTATCAGGATTAAGAGCTTTCCTAGCTAGCATACACTTACACTATCGTCGTAAGGCATACAAACTAAGGTCATGCAATAATAAATCACCTAATAACTATTCCTAAATCACATTATCGTCACGATTTGGTTCAAGTCATTCAACCACAACATGCATATGGCCATAAACATGGAGTGGCCAATAAGTATAAGCACAAGGAAGATTTAATCACAAATATTCCAAATTAACCTAGCCTAACATATATCAAACTCAAAGCATACCTTCACCAAACCCCTAGCAACAAGAAACTACTCACTATACATAACTACAACTACAATCATACTAAGCAACATTATAACCAATGAAATAGTAAGAAAAACAAGGTTTTTATCCACTAAACTAACAAAGGTAGAAACTTTAATCATAAAAACAAGAGAAAATAGAGAAATATACCAAAACCTTCATTGAAATCAAAGTAAAGAACCATACATCATCCAAACTCCAAGCTTGACCATACATCAATGTTGCAAAATAGTTCTTCAAAAACTAAGAGTAAAACTAATGTTTAAGGGCAATGAAATTACACTAAAAACTATCAAGATTCTTTAATACAAAAGTGGCTAAAACAATAACCTAGAAAAATTTCTCAAAAGCTCTCCTCCAAGGTTTCTATGCTAAAGTATCCTAATGATAGAATGTTGTCCAAGCTCTCCTCCCTTTTGTAGATTGGACTGAATTCGGGATTTGAATCTGCAGCAGACAGGCGCGCCCGCGCCCAACAAAGGTGCGCACGTGCGTTAAATGATGGCGCGGCCGCTCCTCGAAATGCGCGGCCACTCCAAAGTGGGTATTTAATGGTTGGTCTAGCTCATCGCCGCGCCCGCGCTCAAGGGAGGCTCGCCTGCGCATAAAGGTGGGGCACTCGCTCCTCTGGTGGCGCTCCCGTGCCATTTGTCTAGTCTGGAATTTTCCCATTTTGCCTTTGTTTCTACCATCTCCGAATCAACAGCATACAACTACAATCATGGAACAGGAAGGCAAAGCGTAATACAACGAAAGGGGAGGGGAGTATAGACTACCTAAACCACATGAATACACATTACGCATCACAAAGGTAGAATACTTAAACTAGGCGGATCATAGCAAAAACATACTAAAATGGACCAAATTATTACTGAAATTACTAGAATAGACTACCCTAATAGCAACATAAATGTCACTCATCAGACTTATGCAACTAAAATGTGGCTTCCCAACGGGTTGTATATTATAAAGAATGCTCAGCTTTCTGTGTTGCGTTTATGGTCGACTTAAGAGTCTGGTAAGATTCTTTCTGCCTTGTGTGGCGTTTTGTTTGCTAATTTTTTCTTGCTTTTGTGGCGTTGTGACTAACTCTTTTCCTTATTTTCCAGGTTATTACAAGTTGGATAAGGCACTGTTGGGTGTAGATGGTACCCGGAAGCTTGTTACCAAGACTCCAAGATATCCTCCGTACCCTTTTGAAGTGTTGGAGGTTTATGCTGCTGCTCGTTTGGGTTAGACACGGCCAATCCCTGCTGAGTTTAGACATGGTTCAGTTGCTTCTGGTACTTCTGCTCGTTCTACTCTCGCCATTCAAGTAGAGGCTGACCTTGAAGTCTTTAATGCTGGTAGTGAACAAGTTAGGAGAAATGCTGATTCCCCTCAAAAGTCTGGGTTGTTGATGGCGCCGAATTCTTCAGTTGCAATCTCGGGTTAGCGGACACCCCAGACTGTTGAGGAGAGCATGGAGGAGGTTCATGACCAAGAGGTTCCTGATGTTGCGGATACTTCAGACCGCACGGATCACAACAATTACGAGTTCGCAGATTCTTTACCGAATACTACGTCTTTTGACATTCCATCCGTTGTTGGTGTTGGTGGAGTATCTAAGCCTATGTAAATTGATGTATCCTATGGGCTTGAACCGTTGGTTTCTATTTCTATTAGGCATGTTATGCCCTTTCTCTGCGAGACTTCTCTTCATGTTTCGGAGGGTAAACCTCTCTTTACTTCTACTTTTTCCGAGCATGTTCTACTTGAAAGTGCTGCTTCTCCAGGTTTAACTATTGAACTTCTTAAGTCTACTTCTACCTTTACTAGCGCCATAGTAGCTCATAGGCTCCTTTCTTAGCTTAGGCCTTATCGTGACAGTCCGCGCAACCATCATTGTGGTGGGCATACGTGAAAGGAATGTTGTCCTTCCAACAAGTGTATTATTTCGATAGAGGGTTCGGAATTATTAGAAAGCTAATTCTTCAGTAAGGGCAAGTGATCAGAATGCCAAGGTGGAGGCTGGTTCTGATCAGTAATATTAATGCATAATTAATATTTTTTTAATTTTGTTTTTTTTTCTGGTAAATAAGAAATTTTATTACCAAAGAATAACAATTACAACTTTACAAAATAGCAAAATTGTAACCCCCGAACTACACATGCCCTAAGGCACCCACACACCTAAGCAATCCCAAACTGCTATCAGGCCACCTTCTAGGAAGGGTTTTTGAAACCGAAAGGGAAAGAACACACTGGACTCAAGTAAAAAGGCATCTTCTAGGAAGGGTACTCTTTACGAGGACCAGGGCAACAACCACAAACAACCAACAACAAAAAACACAACTAGGACAACTCAAAGCACCAACATAACACCAATGTAAAAAAGCTTAAAGCATCCTATAAACAGACCAGCAACCAGCAACCAGCAACATAGCAAAATAGCAGCCAAAAACAGCAGGTCCCTACAAAACAGGCAGCAAACCAGCCCAAACCTACAACAGAACAGAACCAGCAGCACACCAAGGACAACTAGCACCAGCACCAACAACAGCTACAAAACTGAAACCAGCGACACCAGCAAAAGACAGAACCTACACAACCAACAAAACAAGACAAATAGCAGGCTGCAACAACCCAAAAACAGACACCATCAAGAAATCAAAGTAGGCAGCAGAAAACAGAAAACCCCACAACAACCAGCCATAGACAAAACAACAGGACACTAATAGCAACAACAACACAACAGAAAAGACACAAAAAGCTTCTTGAAACCAGACTACAAACCAGCAATAGAGAGCCATAGTAGAAACCAGCAGCTCCCAACATGACAGGGAAGCAAGAGACACTAGACCTGCAGCAAAACAAAATAGAAAAACATCAGCAACAGAGCAAACCAAACGTGCTTAGAATGACATACTTGGCCTAACTGCAGACAACAACAAACCAAAAACGAAATACAACAACAGGACCTAGCTAGGAATGCTAGCTCGAAGCTTAAAAAGCCACTTGCAGTGGCTTCTCTTCCACCTGCTATCAACAAGTTGCTGGACCCTAAGAATAACCTCCAAGCACAAGATTCTACATAACTTCTAGGGGCACCAGAGCCTTCTGCTAGAGGACATTATTTCTAGAAAACCATAGGTAATATACCATAACAGACAGGACAACAAGCAAAACTTTTTTCCTTACTCGATCTTTACCAATTCTCACCCAATGCCTCCAAGTATGAGCTCCACTATAGTGAATCTCAGAAAAGCAAAGCCAAGAGCTAACAATGTCTAAGCATCTTCTATTGTATTGATAATCAAAGAATAAGTGATCATGCATTCAACAGCCATGTCACACAATAGACACCTGTCAGTCTCTTAAGCACCAAAATTAATCAATTTATCTTTTGTTCAGAGCTTTCCTTGCACTGTTATCCAAGTGATGAAGGAGTGCTTGGGAACATTAAATCGGTTCCACACTCATTTACACCAACCAACCCTCTCCTGTTCCCCCTGTAACCATTCATAACAAGTCCCAATTTTGTATCTACTACTAAGCTAGTTACTAGAACAAAACCCCTCCTTCAAATCATCCTTAATAGAACACAGCTTCTTCTAAGACCACCCATCACCTCTTTTAGGGGTATAATCCCACCACTCAGCATCCTTCAAGTAGATGCTATGGACACACTTAACCCAAAGAGAGTCCTCCTTTTGTGCAATCTTCCACATATACTTTCCCAGGGCAGCTTTATTCCAAGAGCTATAGTCTCTAATCCCCAACCCTCCATTCTTTTTGGGTTTACAAACCCAATCCCAGGCCACAAGAGGAGTTCTACTTAGAACAGCAGAACCACATACGGCACAAGAAAGCTCTACATTTTTGCACCATTCTTTGAATTACACCCTTAGGAAGAAGAAGACATTGAGCCCAATATGAATGATGACTAATAAGCACATAATTAATGAGGGTAATTCTAGCACTATAGGACAAGTTCCTACTTGCCCAGCAAGTTAGTCTAGCAATCATCTTGTCAATAATGTTGTCAAAAAAAGAAATTTTAAGATGCTTAGCATTCAGAGGAATGCCAAGATATTTAAAAGTAAATTTACCAACTGTAAAACCAGAGCAAGCCAACATCTTCGCCTGCCTGTCCTCTTAAACATCACTAAAATAAATTGTAGTTTTCTTAGAATTTTCTTCCAGACCCGACACTAACTCAAAAGTTTTATAAAGCTCTGATAATCAAACGCATAGTATAGATGTCACCATGCCCTAAAAGCAATAAATCATAAGCAAAAACCAAATGAGTTAACTGCATATGTCTACAGCTTTGATGAAATTTAAAATGCCATAGTTTTCCATCTTTTTTTAAGTAATATTGACAGGTACTCAATCACTTTAACTAACAGAAGAGGGGAAACAGGATCCCCCTTTTTAATGCCCTTCAGACCCTTGAAAAAACCTTGCACACCAGCATTAATCATGAGAGACAATGAAGGAGGTTAAATGCACTCCATGACCCAACTAATAAACCTACTAGGAAAGTCCAATTCCTCCTGCATATCTCTAATAAAGAACCATAACACTGAGTTATAAGCTTTCCTTAGATCCACTTTAGTAGTACACCTACGACCTTTTCTCTTGTTATTATAGTTCTTGAGCATATCCTGACAAACTAGAATATTATCCAAGATGGACCTACCCCCCACAAAAGTACCCTGATTTTCACTCATTATATTAAACAACACCTCCTTCAGCCTATAACAAAGAAGCTTAGAAATGAGCTTATATACAACATTGCAACAAGCAATAGATCTATATTGGGAGACACAAGAAGCATCCTCAACCTTTCGAACCATAGTCAAAAGAGTAGCATTAACTTGCTTAAGAGATAAACATGATCAAAGAAAGAAAGAACAACCTTACATAAGTCATCCTTGACAATATCCCAAGAATCTTTGAAGAACTTACTTGAGAAACCATTTGGACCCAGGGCCTTGTCATCATCAATGCTCCAAAGAGCAAGCTTCACATCTTTTACAGAAAAAGCTCTATACAGGCTGTTCTTCTGATCATCAGATAACAGTTCACCTTCTTCAATAACAGCTTGATGCAACTTCCTATCAGTGGGCTTACTAGAACCCAAAAGCTGCTTATTATGGTCAACAAAGGTAGAAACCACAACTTCAGGATCATGAACCAACACCCCATCTATTTGGGGTGAAATTACCCCAGCCACGTGGCCCTATGGCTTAGCGACACGTGGCACCTTGCTATTGGTCAGCAGGGCTCCAATCCCCTGCTGACACGTGTCCTAGGAACCCTAAATGGGGAACCAATGCTCCCCACTATAAATAGTGGGAGTATCCTCATTAATGGGGAATTAAATTGAATCCAAAAAATTCAATACATTCATAAATACACTTACACTAAAACCGAGCAATATTAATTGCGAAATTCTCCTATTACGCGAGAAGTAATTTCACTCTTTTACGCACTATCTTCCTCCTGTACATCACTGACTTGATCGTCGGAGGCAAAACACCACCCAACCGGAGTCTTCGTGGTTTTGCAGGTACAGGCGGCTGAAGGGCATTCTTGGAATTGTAACTTTCCCGCAGGACACATCAAAAAACCCCGAAACATTTGGCGCCGTCTGTGGGGAGAGTACTTCTGAGATGACTTCTAACCCTGTACCACCGGATCAGGTTAAGCGGCCATCGGCCGAGCCTGAGGTCCAGACGGACCATGAAAGCGGTGATGATTACGGACTCGACACATATGTGGCCCCAGACGTGTCCTTCAGAACAAAGCACACCCGTTCTAGGGATAAGAAGGAACGGGATAACATCCAAACTGCTCCAGGCAACCCAGTCGGCAACCCGGTTGGAGCTGCACATGCGGCAGAAGGCTCTGCTCCCGTCAAAAGGAACGAACTCATGACCTTCATGAATAGTTTCAAAGGCGAAATTCAGAGCCTTATTCGGTCAGCTACTCCCAAGAAGAGTCAGCCGACCAAGAAGCCATCTAACAAGAAGGCAATCAAAGACCGGGTCCCTACCCCTCATCCAAAACCAAAAGAGGAGGAGGGCCTCAGGTTCGATCAAAACCGGCTCCGCTTCCCCAAGCGGAACCTAGAAAACCCATCTGGCATTTACAGCCGGATGGTTCAAAAAAGATATTCTCTGAGGCCCGAACGTTTCTCCAAGAAAAGAGAAGTCTGGCGTCTGCGTAGGCTTCAACGTCGACCTTTCCAGACAGTTTCTGTGACACCTCTAACAGGCGTACGGGAACAAGTTTAGGGAGTCAGACGGGCAAACCATCCACCCGGTCTGGTCCCCAAGTGATCCAACCGGGTCTATTTGGTTCGCCGAATGGGCTGGGTGGATCCCCTTTTACCCAAACGGGTCCGTTTGGCAGAAATATGCAGAAGCCGTTCCAGCTCATGGACTGGCAGCAGCGCCTGCTGAATTTGGGAGAACAGCCTTCGGCGTTCTCCCCTGAGATAACCCAGGCGGCACAGCCGGTTAAGATTAAAAACGTGTTGGTAGGGGCCTATGATGGTACCTCCAACCCAGAAGATCATTAAATGGCTTATTCCAACCTCATGTACCTACAAGGGTTGGATGATGCCGTCTGGTGCCGATGCTTCCCGGCTACCCTGAAGGGCATTGCCCAACGGTGGTTTGGTAA
The DNA here is from genome assembly GCF_001683475.1 of Chenopodium quinoa. Taxonomy (NCBI): domain Eukaryota; kingdom Viridiplantae; phylum Streptophyta; class Magnoliopsida; order Caryophyllales; family Amaranthaceae; genus Chenopodium; species Chenopodium quinoa. Next base: position 624,453 of record NW_018744825.1, read on the forward strand.
TTTACCAGCCGGCTGCATCAACAGCTTCAAGACCTTGGCGTACTTATTTACGTCAAACTTCTCAATGAACATCCCGGCCAAAAAGACTAGCCTCGATCTGGGGGCAATACAGCAGGGTGACAGAGAAGGGCTCTGGTCGTATGTCAGGCGGTTCAATCTGATGAGAATTCAGATTCAAGGGCTGTCTGACGAAGTTGCTTACACAGACTTCTTTAAAGGTCTGAAGGATGGGTCAACTTTCAAGTTTGACCTCGTCCGGAAAAGGGTAGCCACCCTCCAAGAGGCGTTAATGGAAGCTGAAGCCTACATACAGGCGACGGGGCTTTGTGATGTAAAGCAGCCGTCGGATTTAAAAAAATCCGACAGAAGAGACAGCCGGCAACAACAACAGCCGGCTAAAAAGGAAGAAAAGAAGAGAAAAGAGGTCTGGGCGGCAGACCGATCTGGTCAGCCGGCTCAGAAGCTTAGACGGATATCTGAACCATACGTTCCCAAGTACGAGTTCACAAAGGACTTCTCCTCCATCCTCATGGAGATCAAGGACCGGATATCTTTCGACAAGTCGGCTGTGATGAAAAGCCTCGTAACCAGCCGGGACAAGAGCAAATAATGCCAGTACCATGAGGATGTTGACCATGACACTAATGGTTGCTATAGCCTCAGGCGGCTATTTGACCGTCTGGCTGATGAAGGGGCTCTGAAGTCTTATTTGCCCAAAGCCAAGGGTAACACCCTGGCCAAGAAAGGGCAGGCGACAAAAGTTGTTCTTGCCAATTCAGAAACGGATGAAGAGACCATCTTCACAATAGCAGGCGGCTTTGCCGGAGGGGGTCCCACTATCAGGGGCACCAAAGATAACATCAGGAAGCTGGTCAACTCAGTTGAGGAGAGCCAGGCGTCGAAAGAGATCTCTCCTGAGGTCTTTATTTCTGAAAAGGACCGAGGCAAGGTCAGGCGGCCCCACGATGACCCCATAGTCATCGAATGCAAAGTTGCTAATCAAAGGGTTGGTCGGATTCTAATAGATACCGGGAGCTCGTCTGACCTAATCAGTTATCAGTGCTTGACCAAGCTCAAGTCCAAATCCAGTAGCATGCACCCGGCGCCCCACCCGCTTGTTGGTTTTGGGGGAGGCGTAGTGCATCCGGTAGGAAGCATAGATCTTCCCATCCGGCTGGGTGAAAAGGGGGAAGGACGCCACATGGTGATTAAGTTCTTGGTTGTAGAAGAGCTCGCCGCCTACAACATGATTTTTGGCCGTCCGACCCTCAATGAGTCCATGGTTGTCATCGTTCCTTCTCTCATGCATGTCAAATTTGAAAAGGACGATGGTATAGTTGGTTCCCTTAAGGGGGACCAGAGGACGACTAGGGAGTGTTATCTCTCTGACGTCAGACCCACTATGGGAACAGCCGGAGACGGCAAGCCCATAGATCTTGATAACTGCGATGCAGCATTCCCGTCTCCAAGGGTAGCCGGTAAGTAAAGAAAGGCGGGCCAGACGGATCCCGTCAAAAAAGAAAAATAGAAATCACAAGCCGGGGAAAGGTCAGATGATCAACGACCTCAGCCGGCTTGAGACTGCATTGATGTCGTCCTTCACGACGGCCGTCCTGACAGAGCTATCAAGGTTGGGACGGTTGCTTATGAACGGTTGGGAGCGGACTTGCTCCAACTCCTAAAGGAATTCAAAGACATCTTCGCCTTTGAAGTGGAAGAGATGCCAGGCGTCAGCCCGGATCTAGCTGTCCAGAAACTTGCTGTGGATCCTAAAAAGAAGCCGGTCAGGCAGAAAAGAGGGATCATGGTGAAGAGAGATCTCAGGCGGCAGCGGCTGAGGTCAAAAAACTGTTAGATGCTGGGTTCATCCGGTAATGCTACTACCCGGATTAAGTAGCAAACGTTGTCCTCGTGAAAAAGCCGAATGGTACCTGGCGGATGTGTGTAGACTACACAGATCTGAATAGAGCATGCCCAAAGGACAGTTACCCACTTCCAAAGATCGACAATCTGGTCGACTCTACAGCCAGTCATGCTCTGATGAGTTTCATGGATGCCTACTCAGGTTTCCACCAAATACCCCTATGGAAAAAAGATCAAGAGAAGACGGCCTTCGTCACTAATCAGGGGTTATTTTGTTACAAGGTGATGCCGTTTGGGTTAAAGAATGAACCGGCTACATTCCAGCGCATGATAAACACCTTTTTCATCAATCAGATTGGCAGGAATGTAGAGGCATACATTGATGACATGATAGTCAAATTCAAGCTACAGACGGATCACCTACTGGACCTTCGAGAAACATTCACCACACTCAAGCGGCACCGGGTCATGATTAACCCAAAGAAGTGGGTGTTTGGTGTTGAGTCTGGGAAGTTTCTCGGATTCCTGATCGACCAAAGAGGTGTAGAGGCTAATCCGAAAAAAGTACAGGCGGTCATTGACATGCGTTCTCCCCACACTGTAAAAGAAGCCCAGAAATTTATCGGTTGCCTGGCGGCGTTGGGAAGATTTCTCAGCTGGTCAGGTGACAAGTGTCTCTATTTCTTCCAGGCCATCCGGAAGAGGTCCAGATTCGAGTGGGGTGAAGAGGCGGAAATGGCATTCCAGAAGCTTAACCAACATTTGCATTCGTTGCCAGGGCTAGTGAGCCCCCTGCCTCGGGAGGTCCTCTATATGTATCTAGCCGTCTCTGATCATGCCCTTAGTGTCGTTCTCCTCTTTGAGAGAGACGGTAATCAGCTCTCGGTGTATTTTATCAGCCATGTTCTTAAGAATGCTGAACTCCGGTACCCCATGATCGAAAAATTTGGGTTGGCCTTGTTCGTCGCAGTCAAACGGTTAAAGCCCTACTTTTTGGCTCACCCGGTGATTTTATATACAGACCAGCCGCTGAAGCGCCCAATGACCACCATCGAGTCATCCGGTAGAATGATCAAGTGGGCTGTTGAAATACAGAGCCTCGAGATAACTTTTGAACCCAGGCGGGCAGTGAAAGGTCAGGCGTTTGCCGACTTCATTGTCGAGATGACTAGGCCGGTGCAACCGGAAAATCCTGATCAGGTTTGGAAGTTATTCGTAGACGGTAGCTCTACAGTGAACGGCTATGGTGCAGGCGTTATATGTCATTCTCCGGAAGGGGATAAGTTTTAATATGCACTACGGTTCCGGCTCCAAGCCTCTAATAATGAGGCAGAGTATGAAGCCCTGCTAGCCGGTATACGCATGTGTAAGGCAGCAGGGGCAACAAAAATAAGTGGCTGCTCAGACTCTCAATTGACTGTTAGCAAGTATAATGGTGGCTACGAGGCCACGCATCCGGCAATGATCAAATATCTGAAGGCGGTCAGAGAAGAGGCCGTGTCACTTGATGAATTTCATCTAAGTCAGGTGCCCCGGTCCGAGAATAATCAGGCGGATGCCCTTTCCAAATTGGGATCATCCGCCTCCTGTGATGCACCTAGGACGGTTTTTTGGGAAGTCATTGAGAAAAGAAGCATTGATCATGACCCCATAGGTATCCTGGACCGAAGTGCCACCTGGATGGACCCCATCCGGGATTACTTGGCAGACGGTACCTTACCGGACGACCCTTTTGAAGCAATAGCGCTCAAGAAGAGTGCTCTGAGCTTTGTTATGCACCATGGGGAACTTCTTTGGAAGGGTTATCTACAGTCGTTTCTAAAGTGTGTAACCCCCGAAAGGGGAAGAGAGGTTCTAGAGGATCTGCACACGGGTTTTTGTGCCTCACACATAGGCGGCAGGTCCTTGGCAAGAAGAACCAGACGGCAGGGTTACTTTTGGCCCACTCTTGAGGACGACGCCATGGATTTGGTGAAACGGTGTGACAAATGCCAAAGGTTTGCCCAGCTGATACATTGACCGGCAACTGACTTGACAGCCATCCATAGTCCGGTTCCGTTCGCAAAATGGGGCATGGACATTTTGGGTCCTTATACGCCAGCATCAGGCGGTCGCCGGTATATTTTGGTGGCAGTAGATTACTTCACCAAATGGGTTGAAGCAGAGGCGGTCAAAGGCATAAAAACGAAGGACGTGATCTCCTTCATTTGGAGAAATGTCATCACCCGGTTTGGGGTTCCAATGTCTATGGTCTTTGATAATGAACCTCAATTCGAAACGCCTGTCCTCAAAAGCTGGTTGGGAGACCAAGGAATCTCCCATTGTTTTGCATCCGTTGGTCGTCCTCAGGCAAACGGGCAAGTTGAGGCCTTCAATAAGCTGATCTCAGACGGTATAAAAAAGAAGGTGGAAAGAGCCGGTGGACTATGGGCAGAGGAACTACCTCATGTCCTTTGGGCCATCAGGACCACTGAAAAAGGGGCAACCGGTGAAACCCCATTTCTTATGAGATACGACACTGAGGCGGTGCTCCCCATTGAACATTATGAGCCAACACTTTGCATCATGCTATATGATGAGGCAGCCAACTAGGAAGCCTTGCGTCATGAGATTTACCGCCTGAGAATGACAAGAGCCTACAACAAGCGGGTTCACAAACGACCCCTGAAAGTAGGAGATTTTGTGCTTCGCAAAATGGAAGCAATCGGTAGGGCCAATGAACGAGGCAAATTGACCCCAAATTGGGAGGGACCCTACCGGACCATTGAAGAAGTACGAGACGGCACATACCGCCTGGAAACCTCAGACGGTAGAAAGCTGCCTAGAACCTGGAATGTAGATAATCTCAAAAAGTACTACTTCTAGAAATTGTATAGTCTTTGTATATTTCTATATAATTAATTAGAAAGATTTACTACATATAGTGCTTACATGCGCCATGTCTTGTGCTTAACACAAGCGGCCCCCTTTTACCGATTCCTCATGCACCCTGTCTTGTGCCCAACACAAGCGGGCCCGGGAAATTAATGAACCAGCAGGTGACACCCCTTCGGGTGAATTCATCGAAGAGAACATCTCCCATTTGGGTGGAAAATTGTTCTAGTGATAAAAAATCAGGCGGTCCTACCCGCCTGAATGATCCATGGCATCAAAGAATTGTGGGTTGGCATTCCCAAACATGCAACCGGCCCCCTCTTTGGATCAAGTACCATTGAAGGCTGATCTCAAAATAGACAGCCGGTACTTAACGTACCGCCTAATCTACTAAGAGAAGGCAGGCCTCAAGCATTTGGTTTAGGCCAATAATCTATGAAGGGTGTTCTTGCAAAAGCCCAACCGGCAAATTGACACCCTAAATCCTATGTAAGGGTCTTTCCCAAAAACCCAGCCGGCATATCCGTAAAAACGGTTGGCACTTAGCACTTAGCTAAAGTCGTTAGCATTTGCGCTATAGCATATGGATAGCCACCTGGCAGCATTCCATCTATGCCAGTCTCCTATCCAGGGGCAGTTACCTATCCTAACCCCAACAAGTCATGCGGAAACACGTTCATTCAAAAAGCATGCGGAAAAACATTCATTCAAAAAAAAAAAAGAAAAAGAAAACTCATTCAAAACCGGAATGTAGCAAAATTAACCGGCACAGCCGGTGAAAATGTTAAATTGTTTACAGAATAAACCGGCACAGCTGGTGAAAATACCAGTACTCAAAATGAAATATAGCAGCAGAGTAAGCCGACTCTTCCGGCGCTATTACAAGATAATGCACGGCGCGCAGGCCGGGAGGTCGTTGCTACTCAAGCTGCACTGTTACCCGGTCACCCTAAGCCTGACTCCCCTCCGGATGAGTTGGGTCGGTGTTGGGAACGGAGCCGGGAGCAATCTAATCCTCGACTGCCTCTTCGTGGCCAGCCGCCTCTTCCTGCATCCGCTTGAACTCCGCCTCAACCCATTGCTCATAGGGTTCAGGCCCCGGCTTGCCCTCCTCCTCAGCCAGAATGGAAAGGTTTGCGTACTTGTAGGCAAGCTCCCAAACGTTGTAGTCTGTACCCGAATGGATAATGGAGAATGCCCTCTTCATTCTGTTTTCGCAGTCCTGCTCATTCTCCTCAATGAGCCGTCTCTGATCAGCTTCTAGGGTGGCCTGGAAATTGCGGTGAGCATCTGCAGCCTCCTTGACCTGGCGATCATTCTCTAAATGCAGCCGTTTGCTGCTCTTCTCCGCCTGGTCGAGCCGCTTGAGGGGCTCTTCTTGCTTTTTCAGCTCATCTTCAGCGTTATCTAGGGCCGCCTGGAGGTTGTCGATTTTGAGCTTGGACTCTGAGAGGGCCCGTTGGAGGGACTTGACCTGATCCGCCTGTTGCATGATTATAGCTTTAGTTTCTAAGTCATGCACAACCATGGAATAGTAAGCAACGCTATGTGCGTCATCCGCAGAACGTTTGGCTCTTCTTACCTCATCCTGCTTGCGGATGTAGGCCTTCTTAAGCCCCTCCACGCAGAGCAGTGCTTGTAATAACAACACAACCGGTATTATTGAAAGACCGGATGGGTTTATTACAAATTAAATGTCGGGTGGGTACTCAGTGACTTACATCGGCCAGGTCGACCATCACCCGGTCGGCATTGAAGGTATTGATTACAGGAATCGCCTCCTTCTCGTCCCGAGGGACGGCTTTCAGCATGGCCCGGGCGTATTGAGCAGCGTCCGGCCAGCGTGGTGAGTTATCTGCACAGGAAACAGACGGTGAGAATGCTGCGTATGCTCCACCTACGGACAACCGACTGATCGGAGAATCCCCCGGCTGCGACGAGGATTATGACTTTACCCGCATGGGTAGGTCGAGAAACGTGAGGTTAAAAGGGTTTGTACCTTTTTGGGAAGCCTTTAGGCCTCCAGCAGAAGATGGGCCGGTTGTGGTCCTTATTGGAGTGACCTCTTTCGAGGTCGTTTCAGTGTAAGACCCGCCTAGGGTCTTTATTGATTTACTGCCGGTAGTAGTCCGAGCGGTAGAAGCAGTTTTCTGCACCTTAAGTGCAGGCTCTTCAACAGACGGCCGTTGCCAAATCTGTTTTTGCAGAGAGCGGGGAATAACACCCCATCCTAAAACAAGACCACAAACAGTTAGATGAATAAATAGCTAAAACAACATCAAAGCCAAACACATAGAGAAGGTCAGGCGGGCTACCCTTTTTAGCCGCCTGAGCGGCAAGTTTCTTCTCTAGATTCTCCTTACGAATATCTGAAGCCTTTTTTGCGGATGTTTTGGCGGTGGGCAGCATCTTTTTAGCTTCTTCTACAAAACAAAAATACATCCGGTCAGAAACATGAAAATTTGGCATTGCAATTAAGAGAAAAAGGTCATCCGACATCAAATTAACCGGCTAGGGTTCGTAACCTTTGCTCTTAAACACGCTGCTAAGCCCACAGGCGGACAAGAAGCACTTGTCCTTAAAAAATTCGTGTTTGGGCACCCAGTTCTTGGGTACCCTTATTATCTCTCCGGTTGAGAGAGAGGAAGAGGTCAGCTCAAAAAATCCAGAGTCCAGAATTGCCACCCTGTCATTATCAGGAACTGGAGGCAGCCGGCACTTCTGCCCCAAAAGCTCTGGTTTCCGATTGTAGGTCCGGTACTCCTTGTTCTCCTCCTCAGACGGACCTTTGACCAAGTAGAACCGGTTCTTCCAGTCCGACCATTTGGACGGCTTGTCCAAGGTCATCATATATTGGGGGTGGGTTGTCAAGGTGTACCAGGCCCTCTAGCCACCTGGGCTCCAGCTCAAATAGTGCATATGGGCAAACGCCTCCCAGCCGGGGTTGAGACCCTGCATCTCGCAGGCGGCGATGTACCCTAGAATGTTCACCCAAGAATTTGGGGTGAGTTGCCAAACGCCTAGGCCATACCCCCTAAGTATGGCCTTAATTGTGTTATGAAGGGGGAAGCGTACACCGGCTAGGAAAGCCGCTTCGTAGCACCCAAACCAATTGTTAGCGTTGGGTTGGTCATCTTCCCATACAACCGTCCCGAACACCCCCGGCACGGTCATTTTGTATCCTTCACCAAGCGGTCGCTTGGTAATAAAGTCTTGTAGTGAAGACCGCATGAGGGCACGGTCCTTCAAGGAGACGGCGATCATGAGAGGGTCGTTTCGGCTTTGCCACAAAGGCCTCTCCGCCTCCTCGCTATCTTCTGACATGGTCAAGTAGCTGGAGCTACTGCTTTCAACCCAACCGTCATCAGAGCTGGATGGGGAGTTGGGCCCTCATTGGCAGTTCCTAGCTGCTCAGCCTCTTGAGCCGGAGAGGTCTCCTCGTTGTAGGAGCCTAGAATGCTATCGCTTGGGGTGGCGGGGGTACCGCCGGATGGTTCTCTAACCGCCCTGTCTGGGCCTTGATTTTTAGGTGATAACTCATTTGAGTCTCCGCCTCTGTAATTGGGGTCCAAAGCTGTTCCCCTAATTCTAGCCATTGTGTCCTGCAAAGACACGGAGTCGGTCGATACAGGCGTTGAAAAGGGGAAATTCCAAAGATTAGAGGCGGCAGATCCAGTTCTAGACTCAGCCGTACTAATTGACCGGCTGAGTTCACAACTATGATCCGGATATGGGTATAAAGGGTCCATCTACCTATGGGACTTATAAACAAAAATGCAAGCAAAAGACGCAAACGAAAATACATGGAAAAGCAAGAAGGAATAGAGACGGTACCTAGAGTAGAAGAGAGTTGAAACCTCAAGAAATTTCTTGGGGATGCTTGCGAAGACACAGACGGTTGGAAGACCGGCTGGGTTCTCTGGGGTACCCTCTCGAAAAACTTTTGCTTGCTTACGACTTTACAGGCGGTCTGAAAACCGGCTGCTCTTAAAACTATCAAATCTCTGTGTGCTCTGAATTTTAAGTATCGGATGCTCTCAAATGCCGGAAACTCTCAAAATTCAAGAAAATTCACGAAGTTTGTAAATGAGCTCTCATGCGCTTCTTCCCCTATTTATAGGGGTTGCCTCAGAAGGAGAAGGGACGTGACCCTTCCCCTTCTTCTTTTCCCTCTTCTTTCAGTTAGAATTTGAAGGGGTTTTGTAAAATATATATATATATATATATATATATATATATATATATATATATATATATATATATATATTTGTGTTCCGTCAGCTCTCTTCTCAGGTGCCACGTGGCACCCTGCCACGTCAGCACCTGAGAGGGGCAAATGTTTTGGGTGAAATTACCCCAGCCACGTGGCCCTATGGCTGAGCGACACGTGGCACCTTGCTATTGGTCATCAGGGCTCCAATCCCCTGCTGGCACGTGTTCTAGGAACCCTAAATGGGGAACCAATGCTCCCCACTATAAATAGTGGGAGTATCCTCATTATTGGGGAATTCAATTGAATCCAAAAAATTCAATACATTCATAAATACACTTACACCAAAACCGAGCAATATTAATTGCGAAATTCTCCCTTTACGCGAGAAGTAATTTCACTCTTTTACGCACTATCTTCCTCCTGTACATCACTGACTTGATGGTCGGAGGCGGAGCTCCACCCAACCGGAGTCTTCGTGGTTTTGCAGGTACAGGCGGCTGAAGGGCATTCTTGGAATTGTAACTCTCCCGCAGGACACATCAAAAAACCTTGAAACACCATCATTGTTCATAATACCACATATCTTGTTATAAATTCTTCTCTTCTTGATAAAAGCATGAAAGTACTCCGTGTTCAAATCCCCTTCCTTCATCTAGTGAAGCTTAGCTTTCTGCCTAAGGAATTTGTATCTAGTAGCATGAGCACTATTATACCTCTCTCGGGCTTGGATCTCTTCCTCAATTAAAGCCTCATTCTAGGGGTCTTTATTAAGCCTCTCTTGAACTTGCATTAGGGCCTTGGCTGCCAATGAACCCTCATTCTCAACATTCGAAAAATTAGTTATATTTTGCCTCTTCAACTCCAAGTTAACATCTTGTAGCTTCTTAAACAACAAAAACATATTAGTTCCATAAGAAGAGCACTCCCACCCTTTCTTCAAAACATCTCTAAAACCAGGAGCATCCACCTAGTGGTTAAGGAACTTAAAAGGCTTAAAATCTTTTCTTTCTAACCAAACATCTTCACACAATAGGGGGTATGATCCATCAATCCCTTAGGCAAGAAAACAGCAGAAGCACTATCATGATGATCCAACCATTGATTATTTACAACCACCCTATCTATCTTAGAGCACACTCTCCCTTCCCCACTTTGTTTATTATTCCAGGTATAGAATAAGCCACCAACTTTAAAATCAATCAGATAAGAATTATGTAAACATTTTCTAAAAGCCTCCACTTCAGCAAAGGTGCAACTCGAGCCAATTTTTTCCTCTAAATTGAGGATATTATTAAAATCGCCAAAAAACCATCCAAGAACCTGAGATCCCATTGACATTCTCAACAAGTTGCTGCCACAAATCAAACCTCCTACTAGGCTCATTAAAGCCATATACAGTAGTGCACTAAAAACTAGAATCAGAAGCTCTGTGAGTAACATTAACATGAATCAACTATTCCTCAATCCTAAGCACATTTACTTGAAAAATTCCAGGCAACCACATCATCCAAATCCTACCTCTATCATTCTTACCATAATTAGCTACAACTGACCAATCACTACCAAAATTGCTAAACACCTCACCAAACTTTTTACTCCTTACTTTAGTTTCTAGAAGACTAAAAAAACCGAAAGTATTGTGTTTGAGAAACCAGGACACATCACACCTTTTACTGAGCTTATTCAATCCACTAACATTCTAGAAACCAATATTATCCATTCAGAACAAATGAACATTCCCCCTCCTCCATACCGCCATATAGCACCTGCCCTTCAATGATAGAACAAAGCCTCCCGCTTCTGTTCCTACTTTCATCAATCAGCTTTCCCATATCATCATTGTGAGCAGGATCTAAATCAAGGCACTTAAACCTGTTGTCAGTGTTCACATTAATCTGAGTTCTCTCACCCTCCTCTTCTTGTTCACCCTCCTCCTCACAGGTTGCCACACCTTAGTTACTCTATGTTTGTTTTGCTTGTTTTGTTGATCCTTCCCTATCATATTCCTGTTCTTAACCCATTGATTTTGGCATTTTGCAGACTCATGTCCCATACCACCACAAGTCTTGCAAATACCAAGATTCCATTCATATTGAACTTTTTGAGAAATTACATTCCCCATTTCATCCTCGAATTCAATTACCTTAGGAAATTCACCATCTATTGACACAGTGACCATCAACCTCGCATATTCAATCATGTCCTTATTAGAATTATTAGCAGTAATCCTATCAGTCTTAATAGATTTCCCTATTAGTTGAGCAATCTTCATCAATGCTAGCTGACCTTAAAATTTAAGATCAAGCCCAAGGAGTCTAAGCTAGATAGGAACCTCTCTCACACTCTCCTCCTCGAACCTTATACTAGGTTCCCATCGCTTCATGATTACTGGTTTACCATCAAACAGAACATGTCCAGCATTCATCACCTCCTCCTTACTTTCCTTATTTTGAAATCTAATCAGGAACACCTCAATCTGCATTGAAATCACCTTGTCCACCCCCAATTTCCCCTAAACGCTACGCACAAATCCATTAATCACATAGTATGAGACTCCAGAAATGAGCACATAACAAATAATAGTAGAATTCCAATACTCTACTTCCTGACTAACATCATCAATTGTCAGCTTAAGCCTCTCACCAACCCTATCCTCCTTTGATTGACCAGCTGACCCATTTATTGTTAAGTCAATACCCTCATCCCTAGTCTAGTGGAATAACCCAGACCATTTCCTAGAACTAGTACTTCGCACATTCTCCATAGAAATAGAGTCTAGGGAATCATAAGATGGAGGAGTAATTTTGGGACTCAACATGAACCTAAAATTAAGTCCATTGGATGATTTAAGATTCTTAGGATTATTATTACTAGTCATCAATAAAGGCATCAGATTAATAAACCTAGAATTTGATCATAAACTAGTAACTATTCCATTGGATTTGCCATCTAAAACAGGAGAGTTATGGTGAATAACCTGAAGCCACTGATTAAATTTATGGTGATGAAGCTCTTTCTCCTCCTCATTTACCTTCTTGGACTCACCTTCCTCCTCTGTCTCCTTCTCCAGCCAGCTTGAAACCGAATCAACATTCGAACCTAGATTCTGGTCCGTATTCGCATTAAAACGAGTTCTATGTTTAGATTGCTTCTTTTTCTTCGATTTAAAGGAGGAACTCTTCTTCCCCTTACTCTTCTTCCCCTAAGCCATAGCTCAATCTCATGATTTCAAGGGCAAAATGGCAGTTTTGAAGTTTTCTATCTCTAGGTTTTTTCTCTGTAGACTTTAATTTGATTCAATTACATAATTAATATTACGGCTAAATCTTGACTGAACCCTTCGAGTCGCACCCCAATCGAATAACCGATCCAATACGACGAATCAATCCGAAGGATTAGATGAGTCATTAGAGTATTACGAACAAAGACGTCGGATGTCAAGCTTAAAGCGTCGAAACATATCGTCATAAGTCGAGTCGAATTCAGAATTCGACGAGACGTAGATTCAACAAGTAACAAGTTTGAGCTAGGCTGTAGCCTCGCATTGGCCTAGCCATGCGAGTGTAAGGCTAGCCTACGCTACCATGCACATTGCAAAGCATGCAGAAAGCCTAACATTCATTGCGTGCTAGGCCAAGCATGCTAGCATGGTTGGTGTTGCTGGCCGCAAGCATACTAGTAGCTAGCGCATGAGCGTGCTAGTGTGGTGGGCCATGCACTCAGCCGCAAGCATTGCACGCATCAAGCATGAGCATCGCAGCATGCTGGGCATCGCAAAGCGCATCACGCAACATCGCAAGCCATGCGTGCGTGTGTGTGGCTGTGCGAGCTTGCTAGCACAGCAAAGCCAGCCATCACAACATGTTATGCGTACTTGCCAGTTCTTCGCAGCAGCGTTCTAGGCATGCTGGTCTATGCGTGTATGCTAGCGTGGCAGCGCCTAGCAGCAGCAACAGCAGCATTTCATGCATGATGGATGGCTGCGCATATGCTGCGTGCTTGCTTACTACGCGTATGATGCGTGCTGGTTAGCTGGTCTGCCTAGCCTTGGTGCTAGGCGCCAGCTGGCCGCCTTCGCAGCCAAGGAAGGCCCCCAGCCAGCCTTGTGGCATGGTCAGCCGGTCAAAGGGAGGTGACCAAGGGGTTAGTGTTTGGCTTCGGGAGCAAGGTGATTTGGTTCCCCCTTTGGTGGTTCTCACCTACTCTCTCCCTCCATGTGACACTTGGATCTTGTTGATTGAATTGCATTTTTATTATATTTTGATTAAAATAAGATAGAGGAAAATGCAAATCTCCTACATTGATGGGAGAAGGGAGATCAAGTCTCCATTCCTTATAAATACCCAAGTTTTGGGTTTGGGAAAAATCACTTGTGTTGAACTTAAAAAGGCAACTCCCTTAAAAAGTGAGAAAACGACCTTTAAGTTTGTAATACTTTAGTTTTGTTTAGTCAAGTCCCGACTAACCTTCGGGACTTAAACAGTTCGGTTCGGGTCGAAGGTGCGAGCTGCAGGAGGTCGTCGCACTTGCGTGGCTCGAGCTTTGAAGTAAGAGCCTGCGAATCTAGCGAAGCACGCGTCAAAGGTAAGAATGCCATTTGTCTTTCTCTCACTTATGTTGTTAATTACGTGATTGCATGTTTAGTTGCTTTAATTAGTGAGCAGGTCTTGGGCGGGTTTCTCTTCCGCGTAGCGTTGAACGCTACAAAACCCAACAGCGGTATCGGAGCCGAGTTCATTTTAATTATTATAACTAATAATTAATTGAGGTGATTTAAAATGGATTTAAATTCTGGTTTTGCTTTCTAATTAGATTAGAAGCTCGTTTAAATTAGTTTTAATCTCGTATTTTACTAATTATGGCCTACGAACCCAGATTTCAACAAAAAAATAGTGATTTTAGGGTAGAATTGATGTTCTAAATCGTTTTTGGGTTGAATCAATGTAGGGCTGTCTAGAAGCCAAAATCCACCCAGAAACAAGTTTTTCGAGGGGTTTTTCGGTTTTGCCGAAATTTTTTAAATCTTTAAACCTTGATTAACTATGGCATGTTAAAGGTAGATTAAATGTATGGTTGCATCACTAATCTACTACAATTATAAACCTTATTAAGCATGTTTATGATGTCATAATTGTTGCTTTATTTGGTGAGTTCATTTTTCACATAAACTTGAAATTTTAACATTTTTGCAAATAAATTGCTTCAAGTATGAATGTTTACAGTGAACTTATAATTTTGATGTCCCTAATATGTTAAAGATCCAATCTTTAATTGTTTATTTGGTTGGAACTTTGATTGCTTAATTCCAAGTTCAACTAATTTTTGGATTTAATCATTTTTGAGTTGATTAAAATCCTAAAAGTTCAAAACTTGTGATTGAAATTTAATTAATCTTCATATTGGATGATGTAATTTTTCAATTATACACAAGTTAGTGTTGGAAATTTATCATTAGATGAATGAGTTTATTTTTCCAACCTTTTTAGTTTTGTCAAATCTCATTACAAATTTATGTATGGTTAAATTAATTATGAGTATAGTCCTTCAATTTTGTAGCATCAAGATAGACCTAAATTGATTTAAAGAATGGTTCTTGAATAATTTAGGTTTTTGCACTATTAAAATTGAATTTAATTAAGTTGGATTTGTTTTATTTTCATTACGCTCTAAATTGGTTCAAAAAAAAATTTAGAATTAATTTTTATCACACATAAATCGGGAATTAAAAATCGCACAAAGCACGCCCTTAGGCTGGCAAGCTGCTCTAGCAGCCCACATGTGGCTGCCAAGGTGCGTGATGGGCTGTGTTGCCTCGTCGATGCGCTAGTGTATTGTGTGTGAAAGAGTGTGATGCACACTTGGCGCTATGGGCTATGCGAGAATGATGCGTGTGCTACGTGAAGGTGCCCACAAGTGTGCTAGATGCTACTAAGCTAGCACGCACCGCCAGCCAGCTTGCATGCTGCTGCTTGATGCTGCTAGCTAGCAAGCATGCATGCACATCCCATAACACAAGCACGCATAACGAGCTGCTGTGTGAGTGTTATCCGTTGCATGCTTGCGGTAGCAAGGCCCAGCAAGCACTTCCGTGCTGTTGGCCTTGCGATGGTTGCGACAGTGATGCTATGCGCGAGGCACTTGCATGCTTGCACTCCTAGCAAGCTCGGCATGGTGCGTGGCCAAGGCTAGGCTAGCACTCGCATGGCTAGGCCAATGCGAGGCTACGACTTACCTCGAACTTGTCGCTTGTTTGATTTCTCGTCTCGTCGAATTCTAAATTCAACTCGACTTATGACGCTCAATTTCGACGCTCCAAGCTCGATATTCGATGTCTTTGTTCTTAATACTCTAATGACTTATCTAATCCTTTGGATTGATTCATCGCCTCAGATCAGTTACTCGATTGGGTGTCACCCGAAGGGTTCAGTCAAGATTAAGTTGTAAAATTAATTACACATTAATATTACTGATTGGAAGTGGCCTCCACCTAGGTATTCCGATCACTTGACCTTACTGAATAATTAGCTTTATAATAATTCTGAACTCTCTAACGGAATAATACACTTTTTGGAAGGACACCATTCCTTTCAATTTTTTTCTTTGGTGGTTGCCCAACTTACTCGCTCTTTTGATGGATTGGCCAATGCTCTGCTGTCTGTTGAGAAGTGGTATCAATCTCAGGGCTCTAGCCTAAATGAGAAGACTGCTGAACCCGATTCATCTTCAAAAAGAGAAGGCGGAGTTGGAGCATGGTTTAAAGGTGAAGAGTGATGAGATGAAAGCTGGCTGAGTGTGAAGATGAGTTAAAAGGACTCGAGCCTAGGTGTAGGATTTGGAGACGGTCGTGGCTCGTCTAGAGGGAGACCATGCTGCGGAGTTGGAGGCAGCTCGCAAGAATGCTTTAGTGGAGTTCGTTTCTTCTCCCACTTTTGCACACTTACTCACGGATAGGCAAGATGGAGACTAAGACGTGGAATGCTAATCATGTTTTTGGCACAGGCGAGGAACAACATGAGAAGTTCGAGCAGTTTTAGGACAGGGTCGATCGAGCTGGGAACTAGAATGCCTATATTAACCCAGCTGACCACCCTCGTGTGGCTGCTTGTGGCATTATAGCCCACGCTGTCCTCAACAAAGTTCCTCTTGAATCTCGTGACGTTGCTGCTGCCTTTGGAGTGGAGGCGCTGCCTACCAACCATTAAAGTTTTTAGCAGCCATCTCAATCTTCCTCTAGTGGTTCATCTGAGTATCCCTCTCCGGGCTCTGTAGTAAGCTAGTACTATTAGCCTTTTGTTTCCTTCATCCATTGGGGTGCATGGCCGCCAGTGGGTATGTGTTTTTCTGAGGTCTTTAGGCTGTGTGTGCCCTGGCAATTTGTAAGAACTGTTTCCTTTTCTTTTGTGGTGAAAATACTTTTGCATTTTTGGGATTTTGGCTTTGGTTTTTACCTAGTGCCAGGGGGTGTCTGGCACAAACTAGAGCTTAATATGCAAAGGTTCCTTCTTCCTTTTGAGTTGTTGTTTCTACACTTATTTTTTGTCTTTCTACTTGCTTATATATATATATATATATATATATATATATATTTATATATACTTATATAAATATATATATACATATATATATATATATATATATATTTTTATATATATATATATACACACACACACACACACACACACACACACACACACACACACACATATATATATATAGGGTGGGATCATGTGAGAACTAAGGCTTATATGAAAACCCTCTTTAAATAAGAACCAATCTTACACCGTCAATTTTGAGATTATGGATGATAGAGATTAATTATCACTTTCCCATGCATTTTCTTGGGAACACGCACTTCAGTCATTGGTACATGCTTTTTAATTTTTTTGGGAACACGCATTTCAGTCATTGGTACATTTCACACATATGGTATGGAACAATGTATAATATTTATGGGATAATAGTTCATATTTCTGGAACAATATAAATAATATTCGAATGAAATATTATATGAAACTTCAATGATTTTTATGTATAAGAAAATATCATTAGTATATGAAACAATACATATATTTTATGGAACATAAGTAGTATAAAATGAAACATAAGGTATGTTTTTTGAAACATCAATAAGGTATAAGAAATCACAGTAAACCCGGTTCATATAGAGTCTAACTGTATGAAACAAGCAATAATATATATGAAACATTAATATTATAAATTGAAACACTTAATATATTTTATGAAACATCAATAACGTACACTAACTACATTTTAACATAACGCTGACAACACAATTCAATGTAACATTACATTTTTTATTTGAAACAGCGACAAGTCTCTTTGAAACAATAATAACATCTTTTGAAACATCTCAAAATTATATGAAACAATAGACTATTGTCAAATAGTATTTACATTGTTCCAGAAATATGAACTATTGTCCCATAAATATTATATGTTGTTCCATACCATATGTGTGAAATGTACTAATGACTGAAATGCGTGTTCCCAATAAAATTAAAAAGCATGTACCAATGACTGAAATGCGTGTTCCCAAGAAAATGCATGGGAAAGTGAATTAATCTCAGCCATCCATAATCTCAAAATTGATGGTGTAAGATTGGTTCTTATTTTAAGAGGGTTCTCACCTAAGGGGTGGGTTCTCACATGATCCCATTTCTATATACATATATACACACACATATATATACATACATACATATATATATATATACATATATATATACATATATATATATATAATTTATTTTTTTCCCATGCTGCATGCCTCTACTTTCTAAAGCCATCCCCTTTCAGGCTGACGTCACCGGCCTCCTAATTGCCTTATTGGTCATAGAGTAGGTAAGTTCCTGGTCCTACTTGCTTATGTATTATGAAGGGTCCTTCCTGGTTCGCGCTCAACTTTCCTTGCAACTTTCCTTTGCTTATCGTAGTTGTTTTTCTAAGTACCAATTCCCTTTTGCTGAGTTCTCTATGCCTCACCGTTCTATTGTAGACCTTGGCTATTCAGCTCTTCTGAGCAACTAACCTCAGAGCGGCTTTCAATTTGACCTTGCAACCTTAAGCTTGGGTGTTGCACTTTGAAGGGAACCACTACCTCAGGCTAATATGACAAAGAAAAAGAACTTTTACCCGTTGCTTCTTTCTCTATTGTTCTTTTGGCCCACAACACCTTCAGGACTAGGTTAGCCACAAACCTTTATGCTCCTCCAATTTCTTTGGAAGGGCATAGAGTATTTGTTTGTTGGCTACCTCTGCCTGCCCGTTACTCTACGGGTGACAAACACAAGCGATGGCATACTTTGTTCCCATTTCCTCAAGGTAATCTCTAATGGTGTCACAGTCAAACTGGTAGCCGTGGTCAAACATTATTTATTGCGGGATTCCAAATCGGGTAATGAGAGTTTTCCATATGAATGTTCTTACCTGAGAGGCTTTGATGTACTTCGTGGGCTCTGCCTCTACCCACTTTATGAAGTAATCTACATCCATGATAAAAAATTTCATGCCCCCTAAGCTAGTGGTGAATGGCCTTAAGATCTCCATTGCCTATTAAGCTAACGGGATAGGGCTGAGAATCGGTGTATGATCGTTAGCGGGCTGATTTATCACTAGGGAGTAATTTTTCATTGCTTACATTTTTTGACATAGTCCATGGCATCATGGGTTAGAGTTGGCCAGTATGCTCCTTATCTAATGATTTCGACTGCCAAGACTTTTCTTCCTATATGATTCGCACAAATCCCTTCATGGTCCTCTTTCATGATTGTTTGCTGCTCCAAATCTAGGACACACCTAAGGGCAGGCTTTGAGTAGCCTTTTCTACACAGCTCTCTATAAAATACTACATATACGTATGATTCTAAGCGTAGCTCCGGAGCCTCGCTTGGTGTCTAGCCTAGACGTTGGTCAAGAGACACCTATAAAATAATGGTGGTTATGCTCTCGAGGGTAGCTTCGTGGAACCACCCTCTGATGGTTAAGTTAGTAAAGTATTGAGTAGATAATAATGGATAAGTGATGAAATGTATGTGTCTAGCCTCTTTCTCGTTGTACTTGGGGTACTATTTATAGTTATTCTATTATTGGTGATGCAGGCTGAGACCTGCTGAGGCCAACACTGATGCTGAGTCCTCAGGAGATTGTCCTTGACTCCGAGATGGAGCCCGCTAAGGGCAGCAATGAAGCTGAACCCCTAGGAGGTTTTTTCCTGGCCTTGGACTAGACTGGCTTAAGTGTGAATCTCCTAAGTGGTGCTGGGAGCGCGGGGAAGCTCAGTGGGAGCTACACTATACAACTAGCCCCTCAAGAGGGGGTCTAAGGTACTACGACAAGCTCTTGCTGTCAGGAGATGTTCTTCTAATATGAGGTTCGGAGCATGGGAAGAGCTCTGCCGAAGTTATCCCATACAATTAGCCCCCCTAGAGGTGATACGACGGACCCGTGCCAGTTCTTCCAAGTATTTGACTTCTAATAGGTCACTACTTGGCTGGATTTCCTGATTGAAATCTACCTCATACCACTAGCCCCTACACTCAACTGATTTGAGGCTTAGAGAGTTCTGCTGGTGAGGTTCGTTATGCTGAATTTTCCAGGTGAGGAGCTTCAATTACTCCCCCTGAAGTTATTACAAAGCGAGAAGCTGAAGCTGAGCGAGGAGTTTTGATTACTCCTGTTGAAGTTATTTCAAGCTGACGAGCTGAGTCTGAGCGAGGGGCTTTGAATACCCCTGCTGAAGTTATTTCAAGGCGACGAGCTAAGGCTGAGCGAGGAGCTTTGACGACTCCTGTTAAAGTTACTTCAAAGCAACAAGCTGAGGCTAAGCGAGGAGCTTTAACTACTCCTATAGAAGTTATTTCAAGGCAACAAGCTAAGGCTGAGTGAGGAGCTTTAACTACTCCTGCTAAAGTTATTTCAAAGCAACGAGCTGAGGCTGAGCGAGGAGCTTTGACTTTGTCAGACTGCTTTTTCTCTTATTTCACAACCGTGGATATGTTTAGTCGGTGGTTTTCTCCCTTTGCTGGGTAGGTAACTGCCATTTAATTCCCTTATTCAGTTTCCTCTCTCTTCTCTTTTTATTTTGCATTTTTACTAAACAGGTTTTCATCTTAATTTCGAAATCATTGTTCCTCTCTCTTCACTCTCTTGCTTTCTCTAGTTCTCTTCTCGCTTTAACTTCTCACTTTCCTCTCCTTTATTACTCTTCTTGCTCTGGGTTTCGCAATTTTCTTGGGTGTCGCTCGCCGCAAGTTTGCCATGACTAGCCTGTGTTTGCTTCACAATTGTTGTTCGTTCCTTACAAGGTACCGCTCTTAAACCTTCTTCCACCATTTTTGTACTTTCATTTGTAAAATTCAGTATGCTTTTTTCCAAAGATCGTCCTTTTTTCCCCTTTTGTGTTGTTAATTAGCCCTTGTATACTTCCTTTCTTGTTAAAGACCAATTCTCGCTCTATTGTTGTTATTTTTGTCACCATTGTACTTCTATTGTTCATTCTTTTATTGGTTTATTAGAACTATTTGCTCTTTTTTCGTTTTCCATGTTTCAATCTTTTTAGCCATGTCGGACGGTTCTGATAGACAAAATGACTCCGCCCGCTCTTATGTTGATGGTGGTGAGTTTTATTTTGCTTCTTCTTTCGAGTCAACTCGCTTAGGTGAGCCTTCCAGGACATTTGTCCCTTTTTCTTCTCCCATTTCTTATTCCCCTCTCCAAGTTGTGTTTCCTTCCAACTGTAATACTTCAGTGGGGGGTGTGCCCTTCGTTGGCGCTTCTGCTCGCGCCGCTGAGCCTAACGGCATACACTTTGATCCTAGTGTGTTCTATCCTTACAATCATGGTAGGGTGCGCATCGATACTTTCGACCCTTACTGTGAGAGGGTCCTAATGACTAGGGGAGTTGTGCTGCCTTACTTGCTGCGTCTGCGGATGCATGCTACTCGCCATGCACAACTAGCAGCCGAGGTCAAGGCTAACCCTCCTATCGATTCCCCTAAGAGCCCCTTTCCTGATGTACCTCCTTTGCGTGAATTTGCTTGGTTAGATGATATATCTGATGTGCACCATTTTTATCATTATGTTGAGTGCAACTCCACTCCTGTTGATACTACAATGGCTGCTCCTTAACCCCAATCTCTTGGAGATGCTAGCTTAAATTCCTGTAAGCCCTAGTATGTAGATGAGGTGATCCCTCCAGGTAATCCTACCTTTTATTTGGATGAAAAAGCTAATGGTCCCGTCTTTACTCTCTGTGTTCTGCTTGGCGGATGCTGGCTGCCCGTTTGAAGTTAGTAGAGTGTTGTAAAACCTTCTACGGGTTGGGAGAAGGTTATGAGCAAGTGTTGCCCAAGGCTGGGTCCAGCCTTGCAACCCTCCAGTGGGTCATATTATATTGTCATTTTCGCTTCTCACCTGTATGTGGGGCTAAGGTTCCCCTTGGACCCTACTTTAGACAAATTGATGCATGCTTTCAGCATTCCTCTTTCCTTGATTTTGCCCGCTTCTCTGCACACTTTGATTTGTTTACTTTGGACGATGCGCTTCAAACGCTTTCCATAGTCGTTATCTCTGTTCCACCAACTGATTAGTTTTAAACGGAGTGCTTCAGGTGGTAACTCCGGCTAGTTTTATCTTGCACCTAAACCCAAGAGTCCCTGCTGATTTTAGGTGTCCTCGTTCTTTCTGTTGTGTTAGATCAAATATGGGAGGTGTCACTCTACAGACAGCTGACGTTGCCAAAAAGTCTCAGGCCTTTGATCAATTTGAGGGTAAGTCTTATTCTCCCAAAACATGGCTTCCCAATTTTTTTTTTTTAGTAAGACTAACTTGTTTTTCTGCTTTCTAGCTTATGAAAAATTAGACAAGGCTCTGCTGGGCAAGGATGATACTTGGAAACCAATGGTCAAGACTCTAGGATATCCTCCCTTTCCCCTTGAATATTAGAAGTTTATGCTGCTGCCGGCTCGGGTGAATCATGTCCACTATCTCCTGAGTTCAAAACATGGTTTTACCACTGTTGGGGCTTCTGCTCGTTCTACTCCAAATATCCTAGCATAGACTAAGCCTGAAGTTTCTACTACTGCTAGTGATCAAGTTAGGGGAAATGCTAAGTCTCATCAAAAGTCTGGGTCGTTGATGGCGCTGAGTTCTTCGGCTACAGTCTCCGGTCGGTGGATATCCTAGACTGTCGATGAGAATAAGTATGAAGTCTATAATCGCGAAGTCCCTAATGCTATAGATACCTCAAATCGCACAGGGCACAGCAACAATGAGTTCGCAAATTCTCTGTTTAACTCTGCCTTTTTCGGTGTTTGTGGGGTATCAGTGTCTGTGCAAGCCGATTCATCTTCTGGGCTAGAACGTCAGGGTTTTATTTCAATTGGGCATGTTCTGCTCTCCCCTAATGAAGCTTCACTTCCTATTTCGGGGAGTCTACCTTTCCCCTTTTCCACTTCTGCCGAGCATGTTCTGCTTAAACCTTCTATTACTTCGGGCCTAACTATTGAGCTTCCTACTTCTACTTCTGTATTTTTTGGCGCTGTTATGACTCATCGCTCTATTCCTTAAACAAGGTCTTACCATGACCGTCTGCGCAGCCGTCGTCGTGGCGGTCATGCACCAAGCATTTCTGGCCGAGAGGTTCCGACCCCCATTATTGACTTGGAGCCTATCTCTCCTCCACCCAAGCCTTCTCCCAGAAGGGCTAGAGTTCCTACCGTGGACGAGCTATTCGCTTCAGCCTCTGGCCATTCTGAGCCAGCCACATCGCTTAATTCTCAAGGTGAAGCTGTTCCTGCCTCTGGTGAGCTTAATCGCTACGTGAGTCAATATTTTAGGGAGACTTACACTTATCCCTTCTTTGTTTCTTCTAAATCTATAGGCAGGGCTTTCAGACCAGCTGGTCTTTTGGAGTTTTCTGAGGTGCATATTGACACAACTCCAGGCCGGCACCGTATCCTTTTAGGGTTGTAGACGACCCTTTCTGCCCTACTCTGAATGTTAGGGCCGACGAGTATCTTTTTCTGGATGATCCTCTTCATGGAGGCACTTGGGATACAGCTGACCCAGGGTATTTGGCTTCTTACTGACCTTGGGAATGAATATGTCAGCATGCCCACCGCTGTTGCCTGCCATAACCTACAAAAGGTACTGTTTAATTTCGCCTTTTGTCATTCTTAGTTAAACGAAGTTTTTACTTGTTTATTTTCTTCTCCCTGCTTCTTGATCCTTATTGTCTTTGCTCTCTTTTCTGTTGGCTTCCCAGATCACTCGCTCTATTGGTGATTTAGCTAATGCTTTTCTCACCGTTGAGAAAGGATACCAATCTTAGAGTTCGAGCTTAAATGAAAATACAGCTGATTTGGAGTAGATTTAGAACGAGTAGGCTGAATAAGAACGTAGTTTGAGGGAGAAGGATGATACGTTGTGCGCTGCTCAATTCCAACTAGCTGAGTATCTCCCAGCTGCTCAGAAGCTGGCAGAGCATGAAGATGAGCTAAAGAGGGCTAAGACCTAAGCGTAGGATTTGGAGGCAACTGTTGCTTGTTTGGAGGGAGATCGTACTACGTAGCTTAACGCGGCTCGCAAGGATGCCCTAATGGAGTTTGCCTCTTCTTAGACCTTTGCGGACTTGCTCATAGATAGGCATTGTAGAGATTGGGAGGCTGCACGCAGATGTGCTAACCACGTGTTTTGTACAAATGAGGAGCAACAAGTGAAGTTTAAGCAATTTTGGCGAAGGGTTGATCAGGCTGGGAACTAGGATGTCTATGCTTATCCTGTTGACCACCCTCGCATCGTTGCCTGTGGGATTCCAGATCATGTTGTTCTTAACAAGGTTCTGGCAGAGTCTCCTAACCTTACTGCTGCTATTAGGGTAGAGGCCCTTCCTGCCTACCAATAAAGGCTTTGGTGGCCAATTCCCTCTTTTTCCTGTGGTTCATCTGAGTACCTCTCTCCCCGCTCTGTAGTAAACTAGTGTTTATTAGCCTTTGGGTGTTTAGCCATGTAGTTTTTGAGGCTTGTGATTGCCTTGGCTAATTGCCAAAACTGTCTGCTCTTCTTTTGCTTGTTGGAACAATATTTTTATGTTTTCGAATCTACACTTTGGTTTTCACCCAGTGCCAAGTGTTGTCTGGCACAAACTTTACAACTTATTTTGTTGTACTTGTTTTAATTTTTAGCTTCCTTCTTTTCCTTTGGTTGTGCGTTCTTTACTGTGTGTGTCTGCTTGATGCGTGCTGGGTTCAATGATCAAGGGAAAAGGGCACTCTTCTTTATGCCATTTAGAGTTCTCCCCTTTGTTGGATGACACTGATGTACCCTTAGCTTTGTTTCTAGCTACCTTTGCTTAATAGTGCTTTTCAGCCTTGGTTTACTTGGGCCAATTGTTACTTCAAGCGTCCCCGTTGTAACAACTTTCTTTCAAGGCTGAAAACACTTTCAGCGCATGATTATGGCCCCTTTCTTTTGCGTTTTCATGCCCATCCTCTGCGTTCTGGGCAGGGCTTTGGGTTTTGTGCCGCCACTTTATTTTAGTGCGATTTTAATTGTTATGCCGTGTTTCTATGAACAGTGTTTCTAACTCTGCTTTGTTAAAGCGAGGCTTTAGTGAGGAGAAAGTGTTGAGTTTTGTTCTTCTCAGCTCATGCTGGATTTTGCTTCATTGTAGCAATCCTTGCCTTTCCAAGCTTGCATTGGCAGAAAAGTATAGTCTTTTGCCAACAAATGAGTAAGTGATGCGGTAAAATGTTATATTCAAGGAAAGGCCGCACACAAAGGTTAAGTATTCCATTGAAAAATATGAAACGCCTCACACAAAGTTTAATGTTCCACTTCTTTGAAATTACAACTTTGCCAAAATAAATTTTCAGGCTTTTCTTTACTTAAAATTGAATAAACTGCTAAAGTAAGACATTGAATTACACGAAGAACCTTTTTAGGACATCAGCATTAAAGCTATTTCTCATGATACAACATCCTGGTTAGATAGTAAGTAGGCCCCTAGCCCTACTGGTCTGTGTATTATGAATGGTCCTTCCCAGTTTGCACCTTGTATGCCAGTATATCTGAGTACCATGCTCTTCTCTGGCTAGCGCAATTTACTTGCTGCTACTTCTCAACGCTTTTTCCTTTTAAAACTTCCACCATCACAGTTATGCTCAAACTCTTCAACGTCGAACTCGCTAGCTTGGAAAGTGTGTGTGATTGAGCATTTTCAGCCTTGGGGATCAACTCAATATAAAAGCTAACCAGTTGGGCTGTCAATTCTTTTGAGCAACTACATATTTCCGCATTAACGACTCTCTGGCCTCATACTCCCCCATGAGCTGGCTCGCTACTAGCTGCGAGTCAGTTTGGAGTTTTACTTTCTTGGCACTCGCTGCTAAACTCACCCTCAATCCTACTAGTGTGGCCTTGTTCTCAGCTTCATTGTTAGAGGCTTGGAATTTGAACTTTATTGCATATTCAAAAATATTGCCTTCTGGTGATACCATAATTACTCCAGCTCCACTACCTGTGTGAGCAGCTGAGCCATCCACAGCTACCTTCCACGTTCCGATCTCCTCCTCTACCTCTTCATAACATGCTTCTACTATAAAGTCTACTAAAGTTTGAGCTTTTATTGTTGTTCTGGGCTTGATTTCGAACTCGTACTCAGTCAACTCTATTGCCCACTTCAGTAACCTGCCCGATGCATCCATTCTCTGAAAATCTTTTTCCAACGGGTAATTTGTTAATATCAGTATCACATGAGCATCAAAGTATGGTTTCAGCTTTTTAGCAGTTCTGACAACGGCTAAGGCCATTTTATCTACTAGCGAGTATCTCTGCTCTGCCTGGGTAAGGACGTGGCTGGAGAAATAGATTAGACGCTTAGTTTTTCTACTTTCCACTAGCAGGGCTGACCCTATTGTTTGATGTGACGCAGACACATATAGCTGTAGCTTCTCTCCTACCCCTGGACATGTCATTGTTGGTATATTGACCAAGTGCTCTTTTACCTTAGCAAATGCCTCATTTTCTTTTTACTACCACTTGAATGTATTGACCTTTAGGAGCTGAAAGAATAGGAGAGATTTATATGCTGACTTGCTAATGAACTTGGTGAGGGCTGCCATTCTGCCTATAAGCCTCATAACATCTTTGACGTTCTTAGGCTCTAGAAGACTTATGAGAGCTTGTTATTTTTCTAGGTTCGCATCGATCAGAAAAGAATGGTGTCCTTCCAACAAGTGTATTATTCCGATAGAGGGTTCGAAATTATTCACTAGGTGAAAAATGTAAATTAGCACGGGTCAAAACCCCCATTTCGCATCGGTTTTAAACCAATGTAGATTTGAGGCATTCTTAAAAAAAAAGTTTTAGCACACATTCAAAACCGGTGCGAATAATGGCCCAAAAAAATATAAAAATAAAACTTTTGGCACCGGTTCGGTTTCAAACCCGGTGCCCTTAATGCCCAAAAGTAATAAAAAACAAACTTATTTTTGAATTTTTTTTACTTAAATTGATATAGAAACTCACACATATATAACTTTACATATTTTCATTAAAAAAGGCTATAATATTACAATTTTCGTCTAAAAAAATAAAATTAAATTAAATACAAGGTCACACACAAATAAAATAAAATTGAAAATAAAAACAACTTTTCAGTATATTTAGCTTTAAGTTTTTCATTATCATCACAATCATCCCCTCCATCTCTAACAGAATCAAATCCAACACCAAGAAAATATCCCAATGCAAAGATAGCAGCAACTCTAACTTGAAGAGAATGCAAATAGGCAATGTTTTTCTTTATACATGGAGAAGATAATATTTTTTTTTTTAGAATGACAAAACACATAAATTACTATGGTGTACGATAGGCTTACCCAAAATTGGGGCTTAGACACTGAGATGGTGATATCAAAGCATCACTGGCGTGTACACCTACTATCTGAGCTTCTTTAAAGCCCTCCCACATTTTTTCAAGACAGAGGCAAAGCCACTGAAGAAGTAAGGGCTCAGATTGAGCACCATTCGGAGTTGAATCTTGAAGGCACACATCGAGTAAACCAGCTTCTATACAAGCCTCTTGTCCTCGTTTATGCCCATCTAAAATAATGGCTAAAACAAATACAACCATAACACGATGCTCAGATTGGGCTTCTAAGCTGTTAAGATATCTAATGAAAGATGTATGACCTTCAACTTTCACTAGATCAACCTGACAAGACTGACATTCCAGCAAAAAAAACATCTTCTTTAGTACAAATCTAATATGAACAGATAACTTAGACACAAGTACAGAGCCTTTAAACTTATGTAGAGAAAGCAAAATGAACGCTGTGAACATTTCAAGCACAACTCAATACTAAAATACACAGCTCATCCAACCTACCAGCTCATGCAGAGAAGGCTTATTGTATTATAATTATAACAAAAACACTACATTCCTTCAGAAGTATTCAGTATAACGCGAGCAAAAAAAAAAAAAAAAAAAAAAAAAAAAAAACTTAAGACAGCCATATATTTGCTCACACAATCTGCGATCAAGATACATGAAGCCAATTGCATTTGGAAAATAAACACCGCATTCCTGTTGTACTATCTTCAGCACATAAAAAAAATTTCCCACCCTCCAAGTTGACAATTTATAAACAAATCAGTTATTAATACCTACAAGAAGATTACTTAACATGAAACTTGATAATTCTAAAAGAACCACAGACACAAAGCAGAGCATTGAACAAAAGGATACAAAAGCACATAATGAAACTTACAAAAGTGCATGTTCTGCTCATTATTGTATAATAAACAAAAATACAAAACAAATTCTAAAGTTCATCAATGTGGACTTTGAAACTATCTGCCATTTTGGGGTTCCCTGACTAAAGATAGTTTATAAGCATTAACATTAGATTAGGGACTTTGGGGTAAGATATTAAGAGGGGGGAAAAACACAGTAAAGGCAAAGCTTTTGGGTTTAAAAAAATTTAAAGCAGAGAAGCTGAAGGTTGAATATCAAGGCTTTAAGGAAACTAAAGTTTTGATAAAAATCATATATTCATGCCGGCCTAAGAGTATAAACATAAGCACCAAAATTTAGCATCACATTAAAATGTAGATGAAAAGTCTCAAGACTAGAAAATACAAGAAAACCCTAATCATAATGTTCCGGAGTAATACTTTATGATTTCATTATATTACACAACTACATGATAAAATCATTGCACCTGATTTCAAAAAATTAAAATAAGAAAGAAAAATGAAGGTATGAGAAGACAATATACCAAATAGGTCCCCTGCAGTCTACACTCTACACATTACATATTTTCATCGCACTGAGATATATAACATCATGACAACTACATGTAACTATATAAGAGATACCATACACCAAAAAATTTCATTCTTTTAATCCTACCAAGGGTCACAGTTTGTCAAAAACATAAATTAGAAAGGCAACCACCTTATAAAAAGAACCATCAAACATCCTCAGTGTAGGCATCCCTTGCATTAAATTCATAAAGTTAGAAGCTGGATCAAAATTATCAGTCAACATTAATTTCCAAATAACAGACATGGTGTATATACTTGGATATCATGTTGTTATTCGAAGGAAGAGCTACACCTTTTGCAATGCCAAGCATAGCTCGCATGGCAAGCAGAGCCCAAAGAGATTTTTCAGCTGCCCAGGGAGTAAGAAAAGTAGCAAAGGACCACAAAGCAACACCCCATCCCTATTGACCATTTAGAAATTTCAATCACAGATCTGTAAAAATTTCACAATACAAGTCCATTAGTAGTAAATTTTAATTGAGTACAAAAGAAAAAGGGATTACTTTTCGGGTTTGTTCGGCATGTCGTTGAGGGTATAATCAAGAACCCGAATAAGACTCTAATTTTGAATGGATCCAGAAGATACCATATCTGAAAAACTTGATTGTAAAATACCCTGTAGCTTCTGTTTTCCATCACTAGCAGTAAACCTAACAATTTTTTGTGACAATACACTAAATCAATCCCTTGAAAAATTGAGCCAAATCCCAAAACTAACAAACAATTAAGCAAACTTCAACTAAACCCTAACACTAATTTTTGAACAGATCATGACAATTAAGTCAACAATATCAAATTAAAAAACTGCATTACCAAGCATTTAGAAGATGGAGTATTCATTACAAAATCAAACCCGAAAAAAATTCAGCATTCAATGCAAGTATGCAAATTAAAAATTAAACTATTCGAATGTGTAACAACCATACCCAATAAAGCCTAAAATGAAAAATTAAACAAAAAATTGGAAATTAGCAAATAAATCTCAAAAACCCTAATTCAAACAACAGATTAAATCACACCAAAACAACAAATCTAAAGAATTGAATATAAGAGATTGAAAAAGACGAACATGAAACGATTGCCGGCGGCTTTCAAATCAATGACTTGAACAACAAGATCTGGAAGATCTTCAGAAGAATCAAGAGATAGGTTTCTAATAATCTTCGAAATCGCATCTGGGGCTACAGTATTCACCTCCATTTTATCGCAAAAATGGGGAAATCAAAAGAGAATTTAGGGTTTGATTGAGGAGAGAAATTAAACCCACAAAAAATTGACGAACCCTAACAATTTACTAGTTCGCATACAACAAATCAGACATCAGTTAAAACTAATCAATTACTTGTTGTTCGAAATATTGGTTAGAATACCCCAAACATTTAGACTAGAGAGAGAGCTTGTGCGATTTTAGAACCATAGGTAGCTGTAAATCATTGAAATTGCCAAACCCTAGACGATGAACAATAACAACAACATTAGTGAGGAAATTTCTTCACACTTTTGAATATCAACACAGTAAATAAACGATTGATTCAAAACAATTAAAACCCCTAAAATTCATCAGAGTTGATTGAGAGATGTGAGAGAACGAGAGATGAAGGAAAGAGAAAGAAAGAAGACAGAAAGAGGAAAGAAGAGCAAGGAAAGGGTTTTTTTTTTTACATTAACATTCAATTCGCACCAGTTTGAACCGATGCGATTAACTTATTTTTGCACCGGTTTGGTTTGAACTGGTGAAAAAACTCTTTCCCTTAATCCCACCTATTTTTTCACAGTGGTTTTAAAAATCGGTACGCATTTTGCAGTGCTCGTTTAAGTTTTTCTAGTGGTGATTAGAAAGCTAATTCTTCAGCGAGGTCAAGTGATCGGGATACCTAGCTGGAGGCCGCTTCCAATCAGTAATATTAATGGGTAATTAAAAAACAGAGAGGTAAAGTTCTGAGCCTTGAGATTCTTCTTGACAGCTTGAAGCTTCTTAACCATTCTAAACATTGTTGTTCCTCTAATCTCAGTGTCCCACTCCTGTTGAACCTGATCTTTAAAACCTTTACCCTCTACCTAATAATTGAAAAACTTTAAAGGCTTCACAACTCTCTCATTCACCCCAAAGATATTAATACAACAAGGACAATGATCTATCAAACCTTCAGGAAAGAAAGTAGCAGAAGACTGATCAAACTTGTCTAACCAGTCATTATTCACTAAAACTCTATCAATTTTAGTGCATACCCTGTCCCTCCCCTCCTGTTTATTATTCCTAGTTGTAAAACATCCCCCCCACTTTAAAATCAGTAAGGTCATTCTACCTTAAGCATTCTCTAAAATTCTCAACCTCCTTCAGCGTGCATGGAGACCCAATCCTGTCTTCTAAATTCAAAATATTATTGAAGTCCCCTCCAATCACCCACGGGATACTAGAGCCTACAGCAATCTCAGACAGTTGTCCCCATAACTCCATCCTCTCCTTAGGATCATTCAAACCGTAAACTATAGTGACCAAGAACTCTCTACCAGAAGCTCTATGAGTACCAACCAAATGAACAAGTTGCACTTCCACTCTAATCACTCTCACTTGGAAGATTCTAGATAAGCACATAACCCATATCCTACCCTTATCACTTTTAGAATAGTTTGCAATAACAGACCATGAGTCACCAAAACTATGAAAAACCTCTCCAAACTTCTTAGCTTTCACTTTAGTTTCTATCAGTCCAAATAAGCCCAAGTTGTGATGGCCCAAGAACCAAGAGACATCACACCTTTTATTGAGCTTATTCGAACCTCTCACATTCCAAAATCCTATATTATCCATGTAACGAGTAAGAGCACTCCCCTTCCTCCAAACCCCCATACAGCACCCTACCTTCAGCAATACTACATAATCTGTTACATGCTTCTCTCTCCTGTTCCTGTCTACTATTCTTGTCAGTAGGCATCTCTTCATCTTCCACAAGACAGTCAAAGCTATTACCCACTTCCACATTCACCTTGACATTGTTTTGATTAGCTTCAGTTTTACCCCGATTTACAGGTTGCCAAACTTTCTGGCCAGGAAATGTATTCTAATCCATATCCTTTTGTCTGGTTCTCCTGTTAACTTTATGATTAGGGAAGTTCTCATCAGAGTGTCCCATACCAGAACATAGCCCACTTTCTGGTGCACAATATTCCCAATCTCATCAAGGAATTCAATATCCTCACGCATATCACCATCAATTGAAATCTCCACCATCAATTGCAAGTGGCTGTACCAGTTAAAGAGCAGTATTCCTGAGAACTGTTTATGAATGATGATGTTGTATTTTCTGTTTCTGGGCTGTAGAATCTGGTTTTGTCCTGGTCCTTGCTTTGAGTACCCTTCATAGAAGGTGGCTCGCAGCTTGAGGCCAGGTAGTTCCCCTCCTAGATGTAGGGACCCTTCCTAGAAGGTGGTAAACGCTAGGATGGGGATTTGGAGGGGTTGGTTGCCTTAGGGCTTGTGTAGTTTTGGTGTGTTGCATTGTTTTTGTATGGTTGTATTTCGCATTCCTTTTTTGGTAATAAAATTACTTATCTTCCTAAAAAAAAAAAAGAATAAAAAAGGGTAATTAACTTCACAGCTTAATCTTGACAGAACCCTTTGGATCGCACCCCAATCGAATAATCGATCCGAGACGACGAATCAATCCGAAGGATTAGATGAGTCATTAGAGTATTACGAACAAAGACGTCGGATATCGAGCTTGGACCGTTGAAAGCGAGCGTCATAGGTCGAGTCGAGTCTAGAATTCGACTAAGACGAGAAATCAAGTAAGCAACAAGTACGAGCTAGGCCGTAGCCTCGCATTGGCCTAGCCATGCGAGTCCTTGGCTAGCCTAAGCTACCAAGCGCATTGCAAGGCATGCCGCAAGCCTATCATGCATTGCGTGTTAGGTTGAGCATGCTAGCGGGGCTGGTGCAACTAGCTGCAAGCATGCTAGCGTGCTAGTGTGTTGGGCCACGCACCCAGCCGCAAGCAATGCAGCAGCTAGCACGAGCATCGCCTAGCGCGAACATCGCGTAGTCAACAGCAGCACGTTGTGCGTGCTTATGCTATGGGTTATGCGTGATTGCTTCTTCGGCATCGCATAGCTCTCGCACAGCAGCATACGTAATGCATCGCATTAGCAGCCCATAGTGCGTGTGTGACTTGCTGTGCGCATGCGATGGTAAGCTAGCAAACAACCCCAGCCTTGGTTCTAGGCGCTATATAGGCAGCCTTGGCAGCTAAGGCAGGTTGCTAGCCAGCCAAGCATGAGGTGAACAACGGTTTTGGTGAGGACCGATTCTTGGTGGCCTTGCTTAGGGAGCAAGGGGATTTTGTTCCCCCCTTTTGGTGGTCCTCACCTACCCATGCTCTCCATATGACTCCTAGAGCTTGTTGATTGCTTTGAATTTTAATTTGTTTTTGATTAAAATAAAATGAGGGAAAAATGCAATTCTCCCACATTGATGGGAAAAGGGAGATCAAGGCTCTCTTCCCTATAAATACCCATGTTTTGGGTTTAACAAAAATCACTTGAGTTGTACTGAATAAGGCATCTCATCATTAGTGAGAAACCTTTAAGTTTGTAATACTTTAGTTTTTATTTGGTCAAGTCCCGACTAACCTTCGGGATAAAGACCGTCGGGTCGGGTCGAGGGTGCGAGCCGTCAGAGGCCTTCGCACTTACAAGGTTAAGCTTTCAAGTAAGAGCTCGTAATCGAGCGAAGCATGCATTGAGGATAAAATCGTGTTTTCTCTTTCTCTCTCCTTTTGTTGTTTAATTATGTGATTGCATGTTTAGTTGCTTTAATTTGTGGGCGGGTCTTGGGCGGGTTTCTTTTCCGCATAGTGTCGGACTCTACGAAACCCAACAGCAGTATCGGAGCCGCGCTCATTTTTATTATGGTAACTAATAATTAATTGAGGTGATTTAAAATGGATTTAAATCTTGTTTTGCTTTCTAATCAGATTAGAAGCTCGTTTTATATATTTTTAATCTCGTATTTATACTAATTTTGGCCAACGAACCCAGATTTCAACTCAAAAATAGTGATTTTTTGGTGGAATCAATGTTTTAAATCGTGATTTTTCGAGGGGTTTTTTTGTTTTTAACGAAAATATTTAATTCTTTATACCTTGATTTTAACGAAAATTTAGAAATCAAAGTTCCAATGGAATCAATGTTTATTTGGTTGGAACTTTGATTTCTAAATTCCATGATGAACTAATTTTTGGATTTAATCATTTTTGAGTTGATTAAAGTCCTTAACTTTCAAAACTTGTGATTGAAATTTAATTAATCTTCATACTGAAAGATGTAATTTTTCAATTATACACAAGTTAGTGTTGGAAATTTTTCACTATATGAATGGGTTTTTTTTTCCAACCTCTTTAATTTTGTCAAATCTAATTATTAATTTATATATGGTTAAATTAATTGCGAGTATAGCCCTTCTTTTTGTAGCATCATGATGAACCTAAAATTGATATAAAGAATGGCTCTTGAATAATTTTGGTTTGTGCACTATAAAATTGAATTTATTTACGTTAGACATGTTATATTTTCATTCTTACTCAATGTTGGTTCTAAAATAAATTTAGAATCGATTTTATGTCACACATATATTGGGATAAAAATGCCGATATAAAAGCACGCAAATCGAGGCAATGACCGGCAAAGCACAAACATGGCTAGCTGGGATGCTCTCGCAACCCACATGTGGCTGCCGTGGTATTCATAGGCTGCTTATGCCTCGAAGTGATGCTAATGTATGGCGGTTTTGGGCTTGGTGCACACATGTTGCTATAGGCATCGTGCAGTGTGTGCATGTTTTGAGTATCGAGGATGCAAGGGTGATGCGCACAAGATGTTGAAAGGAATGGTGTCCTTCCAACAAGTGTATTCTTCCGATAGAGGGTTCAGAATTATTATAGAGTTAATTCTTCAGTAAGATCAAGTGATCAGAATTCCTAGGTGGAGGCCGCTTCCAATCAGTAATATCGAGGTACAATTGATATTACAGCTTAATCTTAACTAAACCCTTCGGGTCGAACCCAAACGAATCACCGATCCGAGACGACGAATTAATCCGAAAAGATTTAACGAATCGACAGAGTTTTACGAATACAGACGTCGGATATCGAGCCTAGGGCGTCGAGAACGAGCGTCGCAAAATCACAAGCGACAAGTACGAGTGTAGCCGTAGCACCACAATGGTCTAACCTTGTGGATGCTAGGCTAATTCGAGCTAGCATGCACCTAGCATGGCTACGCGCAAGCCTAAGCACACTAGGTGTGCTAGACGCACCATCGCAGCCCTAAGCATCATGCCTAGGCGCTATCCCAGCCCTAGCATGATGCCTAGGCACCATTGCTGACCATCACAAGCACTAGGCAGCCCATCGCATCATCACAGCACAAGCACAGCATCATCGCATGGTTTGGCCAATGCGTGTGTGCGTGTGCTTGTGCCCTATCCCATCGCATCAACACAACAAGCATGGCAGGGCACATGCGTGCCTTCGCATGGCACTGCATCGCAGCATGCGTGCCTGGGTGCTAGGCACCATCGCAGGCCCCTCGCACAAGCACAACACCATGGTAGGCTCCATGTGCGTGTGCGTGTGCGAGGAAGGGATAGTAGCAGCAGCATGCGAGTGGTGCGAGGCTGATGCGAGGACAGTGCATGATGCGTGGTGCGATGCGTGGTGCATGGTGCAAGGCTAGTGCGCATGATGCGAAGCAAGGGGGCAAGCATGCGTGGCTCGCTAGCAGCACGCATGCTGGCCATGCTAGCAATGGTGCGAGAGATGCTGTGAAAGATGCGAGGCAGAGCACCAGCGCCAGCACGCACCAGCGCATGGAACTAGCACGCACTAGCGCCAGCACGCAGCACCAGCACAACCCAGCACCAGCACGCACTGGCTGGCTGGGGTGCCGGGCAGCAAGGCAGTGCTAGCTGGCAGCCAGCTGGCCTTTCTTGACCCGGTTTTGTGCATGGAAGTAGGGACCAAATCAAGTCCTTGGTGAGCAAGGCATATGGTCCCCCACCTAACCTTGGCCACCACTCTTTTGCATGTAATCATGCCACTTGTCGCAATGTGATTAACTTGATTATTTATTTAATTTAGAAATTAAATAAATCATTGATATTTTTACTCCCACATTGGTGGAGGATGAAAAATCAAGGGTTCATTTCCCTATAAATACCAAGCTTGGGTATTTGGGCAACCTTGAGTGGAATTAATAAGGAAACTTTAATTAAGAGTAAACCTTTGATTCGTAAAACTTATAGTTTTGTTTTGTTCGGGTCTTGACTAACTTTCAAGACTTAGGACGCTCGGGTCGGGTCGAGGGTACGATCCGTCGGAGATCTCTTGGTTTCGATATTTTGAAGTAAGAGCTCTTCGGGAGCGAAGCACGCAACAAAGGTATAATTCTTGTTCTTAGTCTTATTTGATTAAGTTTATTATACTTATTAATTGCTTTAATTAAGGGGCGGGTCTTGGGGGGTTTCCTTCCGCGTAGTGTCGGGTCACTACAAAACCCTACAAGTGCTACAATAAGGGTGCCTTGGTGTTGCGATGTGTTGCTAGGCAACATAAGCTCGCATGATTTATGACCTTTGAGGCCATGTCTTGTGTGTGTGCAAGTGCGCTGATGTGGCCGGTGTAATGTTTATACGACATTAATATCGCTCCCACTTTCTTTGGCCACAAGCGGCTGTGCGGGTGCGGCCATGCAAGGCACATCAAGCCTTAGTGCTAAGCACATAGGGATCGTAATGCATCGTTGAGCTATGTGTTTTGCTATTTTACTGTTTTTAATTATTTAGTTATTTTAACGAGGCTAGGCCTCGATTTTTTCGGCTCTTGCAAAATAATTTGGCAAAATATAGGTTAGCCGGCGTGATTATTTGGATTAATTAAATAATCCAAATAATTACTTGAGCTAATTTATTGCGTTTAAATCACATAATTGGTTAACAATTTTGTCTAGTTTTATTTAGGCATGTTAATCTGATTTACCACCTAAGTTAGTTACTAATTTGCCCATGTTATGCATTGTTACTTGTATTTCATTGTAAAATGCATAGGCCATTCACATATAGTGAATGGATGAATGGAAATGTATATTGTATCACAGGCCTTATGAAAATGTCAACTAGTGGGGCCCGACTAGGAAGTAAGTACGGACTGGGAGCTGTTATGTTTTTTTGTAAATCTAAATATGGTCTGCGTACCGTTGCGTATTTTTGTAACTTAATATTTAGATTAATCCTAGTCATAGTAACTAGTAGTTGCATATTTGATGGAGATGTGTCGAAGACGGCGTTTCTAAGAGGACAAGCCATGAAGTTGCATCAAAGACCCATGGAGATTTGAATACTTAAGGGGTCATGCTAGTTGCCAAATGCATCTTTTACTTATGTTCTATATATATATATTGTGTTTATATATGATTGAATGGTATGATAGATGCATGTTTGGGATTTCAAATGTTGCGATGCTTAATTAAGTTCACATAAATCAACCAACATAGAAACCCTAGGTCCCTATAATATTGTGCCAAATTTACAATTCCAAGAACAACACTTACCGAACTAATGCGCGTAGTGATGGGCTACGCCAAAGCGAGGCATCACTATTTCCCAAGGAACGTAAGGTATACTAGGTGTACAAGTTGGTCTTGGTTAAGCCCAACGATATCAGTAAGGAGTCCTTAGATGTCATGGAAATGGAGATAAAATGTCAAGAATACATTAGATGCGGTGTTTTATCAAACTAAGAGTAGCTTTGAGCTATTAGCAATTGGATTGCTTACCCTAAAATATTAAGTGTTAAGACAAGCCAAAGCATGCTTAATCACTTTTTAATTTTTGGGGTCTTGGAATCATTTTATTCTCGCCTAAAAGACACTAATATTAATGCGTGGATAAAACGCTCAATAAGATTGAAAATTTGCATGTATGCTTTAAATTTCAAACTTATTGGTTTATGAATGGTTCTTCATTTCAAATTCTTTCAATTGTAGAAACATGTCTGCAAATAACTCAAACAACAACTTTATGAATGGTTTTTCAACGAAAATTTTAATTCTTTTTAAGCCTTGATTAATGCAAGGACTACAAGGCTAGATTAAATGCACATTTGCATCACTAATCTACTGGTTTAAAAATATCCTTAAGCATAATAATGGAGTTTTTATTAGTGCTTAAGTTGATATGCCATTTTTCACATAAACTTGTTTTTCACAAATTTTGCATATAAATTGCAATAAAATGTGAAAGCTTGTTGTTATAATGTTAAAGTTCTATTCTTTAAAGGATTAAATGATTGGAACCCTAACCCTAAATTCCATGTTGATTAAAGTTTGGATTTATCATGTTTGGTTGATTAAAATCCATCAAGTTCAATTACTTGTGAGTAAAATTTGATTAATCTTCATATCGGAAGATGTAATCTTGGTATTTTACACAAGTATGAAAGTTGGAAAATTTTTATCATTGGATGGTTAATTTATTTTTCCAACTCCCATTTTTCAAACCCATTGTTAATTTGCATATTGGCAAGATTAATTATGGACATAGCTCATTTTATTTTAAGCATAAAGTAAGACCTAATTTTGTTCAAAACAAAATTTTTGAATAATTTAGGCTTGTGCACCAATAAAATAAATATTATTTAAGGACTTATTTTTATTTTATTTTATTTTTCCTCAAATTTATTCTAAAATGTAAATTAGAATTAATTATTGTCACCCACAAATCGGAATTAAATTCTGAGAATTGGCACGCAGATCAAGGCAAGAACACCCAAGCGCCACCAAGGCTAGCCGGGCTGCCTAGCAGCCCACATGTGGCTGCCTATGGTGCGCACAAGGGTGTGCCATGATGATGCGTGTGGCTGTGTGGCAGGGAGCTGGCTGGGCGCAGCATTGCGTGGGAATGGCTGGGCAGGGGCTGCCTATGCATGCTGGCTAGCATCAGTAGGCGCCAGCCCAGCACGCAAGTAGCTCGCAAGCACCAGCATGCTAGCAAGCATGCGCAGCATGCTAGCAGGCAGCTGGGCTAGCATCGATGCTTGCTGGGCATAGCTGGCCTCGCACACGCACCATGGCGCCATGCCATGGACTGCCTAGCAGCCATGGTGCGCACCCTCAAAGGGTTATGTTGGGGCATTTTGCTTATAATTTTGGGCTATGATTTTTGCATTATCTCGTCTTTAAAATATTTTATGTAATTATTTTAACGAGGCTAAAAACCTCGATTTTCGGTTTTGCAAAATTTTGACAAATTATGGGTTATGCCGACTTAATTAATCGGATTAATTAAGTATGGATGTGGAATTTAGTGGGAGCTTAATTAATTGCGTAAACTTTTTGCGTTTAGAAATAATGGATTAAACAACTTTGACTAGTTTTAATTAGGCGCGTTAATCGTATTAACCACCTAAGTTAGTTACTAGTTTTGCGTGTTTAATTATGTATTTTGTAAAATTTCATGGGCCATTTACAAATAGTGAATGGGTAAATGGAAGATTGTTTTCAAAACAGGTTATTGAAAATGGCAACTAGTGGGGCCCGACTAGGATAGAAAATACGGACTGCGTTCCGTTATGTGTTTTTGTAAATCTAAATATTGTCTGCGAACCGTTAAGTATTTCTGTACATTTAGATTAATCTTAATCGGTTTAGCTAGCTTTATTTTATTTTATTTTGGCCAAGATGTCTCAAGTCCGCGTTTTGATGAAGACGAGCCAAAATGAAGACCCATGGAAATTGAAGATTTCAAGGGGTCATGCTAGTTTCCAAATGCATCTATTTCTATTCCTTATACATAATTTTGTTATTTATATATGATTGCTAGATGCATGTCTAGGATTTCTATATGTTGCAACGATTAGTTAAGTTCACTTAAATCAACCAACATAGAAACCCTAGGTCCCGTAATAATATTGAGCTAAAATTTGTCGTTCCAAGAACAACACTTACCGAACTAATGCACGTACATGATGGACTACGCCAAAGCGAGACATCATTACTTCCTAGGAACGTAAGGTATACTAGGTATACAAGTTGTCTTGGTTAAGCTCAACGATATCAGTAAGGAGTCCTTAGATGTCGTGGCAAAAGAGATAAAATGTCAAAAATGAATTAGATGCGACATTTTATCAAACCGAGAGTAGCTTGGAGCTATTTGCAATTGGATTGCTTACCTTAAGATATTTAAAGATTAAGACAAGCCAAAGCATGCTTAAACATTT
The DNA here is from genome assembly GCF_001683475.1 of Chenopodium quinoa. Lineage (NCBI taxonomy): Eukaryota > Viridiplantae > Streptophyta > Magnoliopsida > Caryophyllales > Amaranthaceae > Chenopodium > Chenopodium quinoa. The sequence goes on from NW_018744825.1 coordinate 664,023, forward strand.
CTTGATCTTTAGGATCTCGGAATCAATTTATTCTCACCAAAGGGACAATTTTATAAATGCGAGGATAAAATGCTCAATAAGATTGAATATTTGCATGAACGTTTTAAATTTCAACTTATTGAATTATGAATGGTTTTTCACTTTAAATTCTTTCAATTGTAGAAAAATGTTTGCAAGTAATTCAAACAACAACCAATTCTCTTTGCGCTCAATACTCGACAAGGAGAAGTTAAGCGGGCCAAATTTCTTGATTGGCAAATAAATCTCCGCATTGTATTAATGCAGGAGCAAAAGGAATTCGTCCTTGATGAGGAAATGCCCGACGCTCCCAATGAGGAGGTCACTCAAGCTGCCCTTAACCGATGGCAAAGTGCCAATTGGGATATCAAATGCATCATGTTGGCCACCATGTCTCCGGACCTTCAAAAGACTTTCTTTGAAAAGGAGAAGGCTTTTAAGATCATTTCTGAGCTTCAGAATATGTTTCAAGAGCATGCCCGAACTGAAAGGTTCGAAACCCACAAGCAGATACTTGAGAGCAAGCTCAAGAAAGGAGAGCCAGTCAGCCCGCATGTCCTCAAAATGATTGGATTATTTGAAAACATGGAAAGGCTTGATGCTGGGTATTCAACCGAAATGGCAATTGACATCATTCTCCACTCGCTTTACAAAGGCTATGATCAGTTCAAAATGAACTACAATATGCATAGTATGGAGAAAACCCTCACCGAGCTTCATGGTATGTTGAAGCAAGCCGAGCAAACCCTCAAGGATGAGGGCAAGCATGACATGCTCATGGTGAGGAAGGGTAAGCCATTCAAACGTCCGGGCAAAAAGAAGAGCTTCAAAGGGAAAAAAAAGAAGTTCCCGCCTAAGTCAAAATCTTCCAAGGGCAGCAAGGACAAAAAGGCAGCTTCTTCTAAATCTGATTCTGAATGTTTCTACTGCAAGAAGAAGGGACATTGGAAACGGGACTGCCTCAAATTCTAGGAAGATAAGAAGAACGACAACGTTACTTCTTCATTAGGTATTTTCGTTATAGACTTAAACTTCGCTAGCAAAACATCATGGGTATTAGATACCGAATGTGGCTCACACCTTTGTTCCAATGCTCGGGGACTAAGGATAAATTGGAGGCTAGAGAAGGGAGAGGTCGAGCTTCGGGTCGGCAATGGAGCAAGGATGTATGCCGTCTCCGTTGGAACTCTCAGTTTGTCTTTGCCCTTAGGGGTTATTCAAGAACTTGAAAACTGCTATCATGTTCCAAGAGTGACCAAAAACATTATTTCAATATCGGCGTTGGACGCCAAAGGATACGAATTCCGAATCAATAACAATAGTTTTTTTATTTATTTTGATAATGTTTTATATGGTAAGGCACATTCAGAAAATGGTCTTTATGTGCTTTCACTAGACAAAAAGGTTTATAACATCGATAATACTTCCAAAAGGGCTAAGACCATCGAGTCGAATCAAACCTACTTGTGGCATTGTCGTCTTGGCCATATTAACATCAAGGGCATTAAGAAACTTCTTCAAGAAAGTGTTCTTTACTCCTTTAACTTAGATTCGTTTGAAAATTGAAAAGGATGTCTATTAGGCAAGATGATAAAAACAGTCATTCTCTTAGTTGGGAGAGAGGGCAAGTGATTTATTAGGTCTAATACACACGGACGTATGTGGACCAATAAGTACACCCGCAAGACAAGGTTACCGATATTTCATCAGTTTCACCGACGATTATATTAGATATGGCTATATCTACTTAATGTCGAATAAATCTGAATCTTTTGAGAAATTCAAAGAATTTCAGAAAGAAGTTGAAAATCAACTTGGCAAGAAAATTAAAGCACTTCGATCGGATTGAAGTGGCGAATATTTAAGCCATGAATTCGACGATCACTTGAAAGAAAATGGCATTCTTTTAGAGTTGACACCTCCCGGAACTCCTTAATGGAACGGAGTGTCCGAACGGAGGAATCGAACCTTGTTAGACATGGTTCGATCAATGATGGGTCTTAGTGAACTCCCTATATTTTTCTAGGGACATGCGCTACAAACTGCAGCACCAACACTGAATAGAGCTCCGTCAAAAACTGTTGAAAAGACTCCATATGAATTATGGACTAAGAAACCTCCTAGGTTGTCTTTTCTCAAGATTTGGGGATGCGAAGCATATGTCAAGCGATTAATTTCGGAAATACTTCACCCCAAATCGGATAAGTGTTTCTTTGTGGGATATCCAAAAGAAACCAAAGAGTATTACTTTTACAATAAATCCGAGAACAAAGTATTTGTTGCTCGTGACGGTGTCTTTTTTAGAGAAGGAACACCTTTCCAAAATGACAAGTGGGAGGAAAATAAAACTCGACGAAGTTCGAGAGGACGAGCAACAATGTCAACCTGACAAAACTAACAATCTAGATTCTTTGGAAGCATCTAAGAAGATTGGTCAGAATCAAACTGACAATGAAAAAGCTCAAACGATTACCCTTCATAGGTCGCAACGGCAAAGATCTCAACCAGACAGATACCTCGGTATCGTCTTAACCGATGATCAGGACATCCTAGTCATGGATGGTGATGAGCCGGCAACATACAAGCAAGCTATGACGAGCCCGAACTCTGTAAAATAGCAAGAGGCCATGAAATCCGAGATGGACTCCATGTCTGAAAATCAAGTCTGGGACTTGAAGAATTTTCCTGAGGGTTATACACCCATTGGTTGCAACTGGATCTTCAAAGTGAAGACAGACAAGGATGGAAATGTATCGATATACAAAGCTAGACTAGTGGCAAAAGGTTATAGACAAATCCACGGGATTGACTATGATGAAATATGGATCATCCTAGCGACTGCTGCATATTACGATTATGAAATATGGCAAATGGATGTCAAAACCGCCTTCCTTAATGGAGTTTTGGAAGAAACTGTGTATATGACACAACAAGAAGGTTTTGTTGATCCAGGCAACGCTGGAAAGGTTTGCAAGCTGAAGAAGTCCATTTATGGACTAAAGCAAGCCAGCAGAAGTTGGAATCTGCGATTTGATGAAGCCATTAGCAAGTTTGGTTTTATCAAGAATCCAAATGAATCTTGTGTATACAAGAAGGTAAGTGGGAGTGATATTGCATTCCTAGTCTTGTATGTCGATGACATACTTCTCATTAGAAACAGCACAAAATTAATGGAGTCCGTAAAGGGCTGGTTGGGAAAGTGTTTTTCAATGATGGACTTAGGAGAGGCACAGTACATATTGGGCATCAAGATCTACAGAGATAGATCTAAAATGATGATTGGATTAAGCCAGAGTACTTACATTGATAAGCTACTAGCTCGATTCAACATGGAGAATTCCAAGAGAAGGCATTTACCCATGTCCTATGGCATAACTCTCAGCAAGAAACAGTGTCCATAGACACCTGTTGAGCGAGAAAGAATGAATCAGATCCCATATGCTTCGCTAATCGGATCGATCATGTATGCCATGATATGTACAAGGCCAGATGTATCGTATGCCCTGAGTGCAACGAGCCGATACCAATCGAACCTAGGAGAGGCCCATTGGACAGTGGCCAAGAATATGCTAAAGTACCTAAAAAGGTACAAGGATAAGTTCCTGGTGTATGGAGGCCATAAAGAACTGGTTGTTGTAGGTTACACCGACGCTAGCTTCCAAACTGACAGAGACGACTTCAAGTCACAGTCGGGGTACATATTCTGTCTAAATGGAGGAGCGTTTAGGTGGAAGAGTGCCAAGCAGAGCACCACTGCAAACTCTACAACTAAAGCCGAGTACTTGGCCGCTTTAGAAGCTGCCAAGGAAGCTGTTTGGATTCACAAGTTAATAAGAGAACTTGGTGTTGTACCCTCAATCAAGGGGCCGATAGACCTCTATTGTGATAACAATGGAGCTATCACTCAGGCCAGGGAGCCCAGAGAACACAAGAAGGTCAAACATGTGCAAAGGAGATTTCACATGATAAGGGAATGGAAATTCGAAGGTGAAATCGGAATTTGTAAGATTGGCACAAATGATAATGCGGCTGATCCCTTGACTAAACCGCTGCAATAGGTGAAACACAACAAGAACATTGAGGCGATGGGAATCGAGCATGTTGGAGTCTGGCTTTGAAATTCCCTGTACATGTGTTTTATTTAAACTGGTAGTTTTAATGTAAAACACTATATTGAAACCAATCATTTATGGAGTAATAATTTTTGTGCAAAATTATCATTCACTCCATTAATATTTAATTGTGGTTTAGAATTAAATAATGAGTCCATTCGATTTACGGAAATATTCAAAACAGGGTATCAAGGCCATGTCTTGAATAAAGAAACACCTATTAAGTGAACATTGAATGTTTAAATCGAAAATTGTCCCTAATCGAGGTCATCTATTAGATGGACAATTGATGACCGCCATAGATTAGTGTGTAGTATGATTTACAACACCGTTTCTTATGCTGCCAGGACGTGACAGTCATGAATCATTTGCACAAGTACAGTTTGGAACTGTACTGGATAAGACCTATGAGAGTACTTTAAGAGATTTTAAAATTGTCATAAATACATTTCTCAATATGACTATCGGAACCTGTTTCCTCCGACCATGAGTATTGTGAAGTTTTCTTGTTTGAGTACTAGACTCTTTGATGTTTCCTAACGTCTGCCGTAACTGGGGATCATAACGGGAACACTCGGGAGACTAAGTCCTCTTAGTAAGATGAACTTACAATGCAAGACTGGGATTTTCCCCTTATTAACAATAGAGAAAATGTTTTGTTGTTTACAAAGCCGCTCGAAGAGCAAGAATGTGAAAATGCATGGCCGTGCTCAGATGGATTTTAGAAATCATCTGCTTATTGACATTCGAACTCGGAGATCGAGAAACACTCCTGAACGTAATAAGGATGACAATGAATCTTACCTTATAGTTCACGAAGAAACATTAAGAGACATAGGAAATGGGATATACACTGTATGCACACTTGTCCGGAAGGATAAATGGAAGATTGAAAGGAATGGTGTCCTTCCAACAAGTGTATTCTTTCGATAGAGGGTTAAGAATTATTACAGAGTTAATTCTTTAGTAAGGTCAAGTGATCGGAATGCCTAGGTGGAGGCCATTTCCGATCAGTAATATCGAGGTACAATTGATATTACAGCTTAATCTTAACTGAACCCTTCGGGTCGAACCCAATCGAATCACCGATCCGAGACGACGAATCAATCCAAAAGGATTTAATGAGTCGACTGAGTTTTACGAATACAAACGTCGGATATCGAGCCTAGGGCGTCGAGACCGAGCGTCGCAAAATCATAAGCAACAAGTACGAGTGTAGCCGTAACACCACAATGGTCTAACCTTGTGGATGCTAGGCTAATTCGAGCTAGCATGCACCTAGCATGGCTAGGCGCACCATCATAGCCCTTAGCATCATGCCTAGGCGCTATCGCAGCCCTAGCATGATGCCTAGGCACCATCGCTGACCATCGCAAGCACTAGGTAGCCCATCGCATCATCACAGCACAAGCACAGCACCATCGCATGACTAGGCCGTGCGCGTGTGCGTGTGCTTGTGCCCTATCCCATCGCATCAACACAGCAAGCATGGCTGCGCACATGCGTGCCTTCGCATGGCACAACATCGCAGCATGCGTTCCTGGGTGCTAGGCACCATCGCAGACCCCTCGCATAAGCACGACACAATGGTAGGCCCTATGTGCGTGTGCGTGTGCGAGGAAGACATAGCAACAGCAGCATGCGAGTGGTTATACGAACACCCTATAACCAAGTACAATGGCAAATAAAGGTTCGGTCCACGAGGAACGAGAGTAATTGCAAATCAATCTTAAACCTAAGCTAGTTCGAAATCAATGGAAAATGGTGTTCTAAAATACTACTAAAAAGATGGAATAAATCAATAAACTAAGACACTAGGGAGAACGGGAATCCGCCTAACCATTGGTAACTAAGCAACAAGGAATCACAGAGACAAACGGGATATGCAAAGACTATATGTCTGATCAATATCATGTGGTAGGAAGACAACGGGCAATACTAAGCTTGGATTTCTCATGCACTTAACATTACTCGATACATAATCAAACCACATTCAATAATGAAATACTCAATTCACAATCTCTTGTTCAAACCAAGAATAACATGCAATCAAATTCAAGACTCTAGGTTAGCTACTCCTATTATAATGAATTAACATGCAATCGCAAATAACCAGTTTAATCACAATCCGTTTATCAAAACCAATCCTCAATTACATAGATTACCTAGGCTGGGTTTCATCCCGAAACCCTAGTTAGGGAACTACTCACACATATTCATGATTAAAGCAACAATAAATTCTAAAGGCATAATAAATCTAAACATGAACTCTAATCAAGGATAATAAAGCTTTGAATAATAAATAGGAGCAAATAATACCAATAAATCGATGCGAATCAATGCAAAAGATTGGAACTTTGATATCCGATGTCAATGAAAAATACAAAGAATCCCTATTAATATTGCCTTGAATAAAATCCGGAAAACTAGAGTATCTAAAATCTGATGAACTATGAATTTGCTAGAATAAAATCTAAGAAAACTATGGAACCTTAACTACAGAAGTACTCTCAAAATCTCCCTAAAACCTGTCTAGAAACAACCCTTATAATTGGGTTATATATATATGTTTTAAATCGAAAAGTAAATTACGCAGGCTGCCCTTCGTAAATCAGCACGGCCGTGCTATAAGTGGCACGGCCGTGCAAGCATGGCAGTAGCTGATCCGCAATATCTTCAATTTTGGCACGGCCGTGCTAATGCCTGGCACGGCCGTGCTGAATCTGGAAAACGGCACGGCCGTGCTGAATTTGGCACGGCCGTGCTAATGCCTGGCACGGCCGTGCAAGCATAGGCAGGAAGGTAGCAGGCACTTTGGTCTTCTTAAAACAGTCACAACTTCTTATCCAGAGCTTCGTTTGAGGCGTGCAATATATCGTTGGAAAGCTCTTCAAGTATAATTTCCAATGAATTTAAAATCACTCCATTATCATTTGTATATCAAAAGTTATGAGCAAAATAGTGAACAGGTGTCATATTTGTGAATTGTTCTGCCTTGCCTGCTACTTAACTTGCCTTTCAAGGCCTTGAGAACCGCAGCAAAGCCTTAGCTTGGTGGAGTAGGATTGATAATAGCTTGATTACGCACCAATGGTTCGGGACTCGACATAACTTGGTCAACTATACCTGTTAACACACCAAAAACAGACCGAAACCCGTAAAGCACGTAATATGAAGGAAACGAGTGTAACAAGGCAATAAACGAGCAAAACGGGCCTAAATACATCCAAATTCACCCATTTATATGCCTTAAAGCGCGCCCTAATGTGCACTTGTCAAAACCCCCCAAGCTACACTTTTGCTAGTCCTCGAGCAAAACTAAGGGATAAACACACACACACAAGATCTAATAAACTATTGCCATTACATATAAGTCAAGTTTAAGCACAGAATAAAGTCAACGGATCCTACTTAGAACAACCATGCATGGAAAAAAAAAACTCACTCAAACAAGCAACGAGACACACAATCCAAGGTATCGTTGATCAAAATGTGAACAAGACCAAAGCCAAGCATAGAGAACAAAGAAGTCATGCTTCCCTCTAAACCCAACCAAACCGGCCACGTCCTCCCCTTTTGCTTCGAATCACCACCCTAATTGGCCCCTCGTGATTCCTCGAAGGAAACGGAAAAAGTGATGTTTTGAGGAAATAATAAAGGTATCCCGACATCTCGATTACGCATAATCTTTCCATAGGGTTGAAAGGTATCTCCCTCCACCGTTTGAAAACCGAACACCTCTAAAGTCTAAGGGTCTTAAAAGGTTGTAATGTATTGGCAATGGGTAAGGTAGGTGAAAACAATTTAAAATGTGGAGTTAAATCCTAAATGAAGCGCAAGAATCACGATTCTCAAAAACAAAGCTCAAGAGATGCAATTCACATTCCACAATAAACATTGTTCACACTCTTACACATCCCAAACTCTCTATGTTATACACACTCAAATCACCTTTTTCAAACTTCAAAGCTTTTATTCATATGTCCTCGCCTTTTTCACAATTCAGACGGCTTTTCTTTTTTTTTTTTTTTTTTTTTTGATTTTCTTTTCTTTTTTTTTCTTCTTTTTTTTTCAAAAACAAACTTTCATATTACATCCTTACAATTAAGCTCACTTTCAAACTTGCTCAAACCAACTATCGATCATTATTCTTGATTTATACACAATAAGCTCAAACAAACCTTGCGAGATAAACGCTTCACAACTAAGGGTTGGTAAAACATCGGCCATCGGGTTTGTAACATGGGTAACCAAGAATGGAATTAAAGGCTCAACATGGTTAGCAAGTAAGATGATGTAAAAAGAAATGTAATTTGTAAGAAAACAAAAGGAACAAGAATAAGAAAAATGAAAAGGGTGCCCTCTTCCTCCCTTAAAAGTGTTAAGTCGGTCTTGGGAGCTACAAGTCAACACAAAGATCGAAACATGCGTAATCAAGGATCCAAATATGTCACTCAAGAAGAATGATGAAGGCTAGAACAATAAAACCTCACGGGATTTAAAAACAAAGCAACTACCAATTAAGGGATCAAATCCACAAATGGGAAGCGACTCCATCTTACCACAATTCAATGGCTTAGAGTTTCACATGATAAAAAATGTTTTAACCAACTACCTTCGCCTAGACTCGTCTACATTGATCAACAATAGACTCAAACTGTGTATTCGTCACTGGATTAAGTAGAAATAGATATTCAACACACATTCATTCAAGTTTCGAATCAAAATATGAGCATTATTCCAAAAGTTTATGCAATTAGACAAGTTTATCACGATCCAAAAATATAGGAAAAGACTATGAGGCAAATCATATAAACTAGACTACACATCCTCATAACAGAAGCTTTTCATATATTGCACACATATATAAACAACTAAGTAATCTAAACAAGCTAAATGGCTCATAAAGAGGCATGAAAATCATATAATAATCCCAATCGACAAACAAGTGATCAATTGATATCAACATCAATGATCCCAGGTTCTTTAGAACCAATCAAACATCCTCGAACCATTCAAATTCTTCCTAAACTAAAATATCCTAAGCACACAAAAACAAAAAACTAAAGGAAAAAGGGAAAGATTTCACCAGATGCTTCTAGAAAACACATTAAGACAACATGAGATGCGGCGAAGCTCCTAATGCTACCTCCATGAGTCTTCATATCTGCACAGGTTAGACAGAAACAAACCAAAACAAAACAAAAAGAAACTCGTTTTTTATTTATTTATAGGAATATGAAGAAAAACAAGGGAAAATCAACAAGGAAACCATTCACCCCCCCCCCAAGCTAGTATAGACATTGTCCTCAATGTCAGGCACCGAGAGACTACCTAGAAGGCAAAAAGGGAAAGAGAAAATTACCTCATTGACTGGATCTCGGGTTGCCTCCCGGAAGCGCTTCTTTAACGTCATTAGCTTGACGCAACACATGGATTACAGGTTACCCATAATCAATACTTGCCATTGCAGTGGAGATAAGCTCACCATTCTTACTCTTGACAATAGTCACCGCCCCTTTCTTGGGTACTACAAACACAGGGGAAACCCTTCCTTGATGTGTTGGAAGAGGTTTAAGCTTTACCTTTGGTGCTTCATTAGCCTCCTTTTTAGTGGCCACATCTAATGTAAATTTCTTCTCCATGTCCCTGTTTTCCTTGTTCTCATTCAACTCAAAATCATGATTAGTATAGAATAATTCTTTACGCATATCAGAGACAATGGAATCAACAGTGTCAACCATCATGCAATTATCAGAATTAGAACAAGGATATTTCATAGTTTTATTTAAATCAAAATCTAAAACCTCCTTTCCTACTTTCAATGAAATCTTGGCACCCTTTACATCAATAAGGCCCCCCGAAGTAGTTAGGAAAGGACGTCCTAGAATTATAGGTATATGAACATCCTCATCCATATCTAGGACCAAAAAGTCAACAGGTATCACAAACTTCCCCACCCTTAGGGGAACATCTTCCACCTTACCCTTTGGAAATTTGATCGATCGATCGGCTAATTGAAGGGATATGTTAGTGGGAAGAAGTTCTCCTATATTTAATCGTTGATAAACAGGATATGGCATGAGCCTAACACTAGCTCCAAGATCACACAAAGCATTATCAATATTCATTTTGTTTATAGCACAAGGGATTGAAAAGCTACCCGGAATTCCTAACTTAGGAGGCATTTTATTCATTATTATAGCACTATAGTGTTTAGTGAGGTTAACAGTTTCTACCCCTTCACAGTTTCTTCTACCACTCAATATATCTTTTAAAAACCGAGCATAGTTAGGCATTTTCTTAATAGCATCAGTGAATGGTATAGAAAGGTGGACTTCTCTCAAAGTCTCCAAAAACTTCCCGAATTGGGCATCTAGCTTATGTCTCACATGTTTTTGGCGGTAGGGGAGTCTATGTAATAGGTCGGGTTCATTGGTCTGTGCTCCCACCTGTTCCTTTGGGACCTCATTAATTTTATCTTTTTCCCCGGTCCTCTCTTCCTCACCTTTGATTACTTTTTCAACGATAGGTGGAGTCTCAGGTTGACTCTCATTAGTTTTTACTTTTTCGTTCCCTATCAGAGGCTTTCCACTTCTAGTTGATACGACATTTATTGTGTGTTTAGGGTCAATCCCCTGGGGTGGGAGTTTAGAAATACCAACTCCATCTTTTATTGCTCCGGCCAAATGGGAAATTTGGGTTTCCAACATTTTATTGTGAGTCATCACTTCATTAAACTTTTTATCAGTGGTGGACATAAAAGTGTTGAACATTTTAGCTTGGGACTCCATCATTTCCTCCAAGCTAGATCTCTGTGGTGGTCCTTGAGCATAATAATTATCATTTGTAGCTCGGGAACCACGCACATTAGATTGTTGGGGATTTTGATTATAGTACCCCTTATTATTATTCCAGTTTCCCCTATTATTAATGTCGTTTCCCCCTTGATTGAATTGCCCTTGGGAATTATGATTCATTTGATTACCCTGTTGGTATTGGTTTTGATTTCCAAAACCACCATGTTGATTATAGGGTCCTTGGGGATTTTGGTCCCTTTCGCCCTTATTTCCCCACTAGTTTTGATAATCAAAATCATTACCTCCCTGATTATAATTGTTCCCTCTTTGATTATGTGGCAGATATCTATTATTGTCATTCCTAGGTCCGTTATCATAAGACATAACATTGACCTGTTCATTATTATATCTATTACCATCATTAGTATTAGGATCATATGAGGGATCAAAATTAGAGGCATTAGTGTAATGATCATAAGACCCACAGTTTTCACAAAAAATACATCCTAAAGGCATATTAGAAATGGAAGGATTAGGATTCATACCTCTCCCCTTAGATTGGGAGGGAAGATCTTGCAATGGTACGGAATCGAGCTTAGCTTTAATCGCTGACATCTCCTTCCCGAGGTTCGTAATTTGTGATGTCAGGTTGCTAATGGCATTGAGGTGGTCCACTGAATAGACCGCTCCTCCACTCTTGTTCACAGCATCTCGCTCGCCGTCTTGCCAATCCATGTGGTGTCGTACCACATCATCGATAATATCTATGACCTCTTCTTCAGTTTTGTTCATTATTTGGCCACCTGCTCCCGCATTCAAACTGGTTTTCCCTTGAGGACTTCATCCTCCATAGAATATCTGTAGCACCTGGTATGTTGGAATTCCGTGGTGCAAGAACTCTCTTTGGTAATCCTTGTACCTTTCCCATGCTTCATAGATCGACTCCCCACTCCTTTGCCGAAACCCTTGAATCAAGGCTCTAGCATCGGCCGTCTTCTTTTGAGAATAGAATCTTCCCAAAAATGCTGTCGTGACATCATCCCAAGTGTGTAGAGTATTTGGTTTTACCTCCTTCTCTAACCATTCGAGAGCTCTCCCGATGAGTGAAAATGGGAAAAGCTTTAATCTCACGAACTTCTGAGTCACCCCATTGACTTTAATAGTGTTGCAGTACTTCTCAAACTCGTTCAGATGAGCCAAAGGGCTCTCATTCTTGGCACCGCTAAACTGCCTTCGTTTGATAAGGGTGATCATGGCCGGCCGGATCTCGAAGTCATTGGCTTGAGTGGTGGGTGGAGCAATCCCACTTGAAGCTCTATATGCCCCGGGAGTTCCCAACTCTTTAAGGGGTTGTTGTGGTGGCTGATTTTCTGTCATTGGAACTGGTTGTGTGCTTGGGCCGGTTTCCTTTCCTTGAGAGTTTGATGATTTCGATTGGGATTTTCGATTGCTTTTCAAAGTCCTTTCGATTTCAGGATCGAAGGGTATTAACTCTCCCTATTTAGACCTGTGCATACACACTAACCAAACCAATCAAATAGCAGGGCTACAAGTGTAGCCAAAAAGAAAAATATTTTTGTGTTTTTTTTTTTTTTTTTTTTTTTTGCTTTAAGAACTAGACTCAAGAAATCAAAAAGCAATTATCAAACACCGTTTCCCGGCAACGGCGCCATTTTGACAAGGGTTAAATCGGTCGCTACAATCTAACTCTCAATCAAACAATACTTATACGAACACCCTATAACCAAGTACAATGGCAAATAAAGGTTCGGTCCACGAGGAACGAGAGTAATTGCAAATCATCTTAAACCTTAGCTAGTTCGAAATCAATGGAAAATGGTGTTCTAAAATACTACTAAAAATATGGAATAAATAAATAACCTAAGACACTAGAGAGAACGGGAATCCGCCTAACCATTGGTAACTAAGCGAAAAGGAATCATAGAGACAAACGAGATATGCAAAGACTATATGTCTGATCAATATCATGTGGTAGGAAGACAACGGGCAATACTAAGCTTGGATTTCTCATGCACTTAACATTACTCGATACATAATCAAACCACATTCAATAATGAAATACTCAATTCACAATCTCTTGTTCAAACCAAGAATAACATGCAATCAAATTCAAGACTCTAGGTTAGCTACTCCTATTATAATGAATTAACATGCAATCGCAAATAACCAGTTTAATCACAATCCGTTTATCAAAACCAATCCTCAATTACATAGATTACCTAGGCTGGGTTTCATCCCGAAACCCTAGTTAGGGAACTACTCACACATATTCATGATTAAAGCAACAATAAATTCTAAAGGCATAATAAATCTAAACATGAACTCTAATCAAGGATAATAAAGCTTTGAATAATAAATAGGAGCGAATAATACCAATAAATCGATGCGAATCAATGCAAAAGATTGGAACTTTGATATCCGATGTCAATGAATAATACAAAGAATCCCTATTAATATTGCCTTGAATAGAATCCGGAAAACTAGAGTATCTAAAATCTGATGAACTATGAATTTGCTAGAATAAAATCTAAGAAAACTATGGAACGTTAACAACGGAAGTACTCTCAAAATCTCCCTAAAATCTGTCTAGAAACAACCCTTATAATTGGATTATATATATATGTTTTAAATTGAAAAGTAAATTGCGCAGGCTACCCTTCGTAAATCAGCACGGCCGTGCTATAAGTGGCACGGCCGTGCAAGCATGGCAGTAGCTGATCCGCAATATCTTCAATTTTGGCACGGCCGTGCTGAATTTGGCACGGCCGTGCTAATGCTTGGCACGACCGTGCTGAATCTGGAAAACGGCACGGCCGTGCTGAATTTGGCACGGCCGTGCTAATGCCTGGCACGGTCGTGCAAGCATAGGCAGGAAGGTTGCAGGTACTTTGGTCTTCTTAAAACAGTCACAACTTCTTATCCAGAGCTTCGTTTGAGGCGTGCAATTTATCGTTGGAAAGCTCTTCAAGTATTATTTCCAATGCAATTAGAAACACTCCATTATCATTTGTATATCAAAAGTTATGAGCAAAATAGTGAACAGGTGTCATATTTGTGAATTGTTCTGCCTTGCCTGCTACTTAACTTGCCTTTCAAGGCCTTGAGAACCGCAGCAAAGCCTTAGCTTGGTGGACTAGGATTGATAATAGCCTGATTACGCACCAATGGTTCGGGACTCGACATAACTTGGTCAACTATACCTGTTAACACACCGAAAACAGACCGAAACCCGTAAAGCACGTAATATGAAGGAAACGAGTGTAACTGATCGGTGGACAATAGGTCGTTAGTTTATTATCCTAGATCAAAATTACAATTTATAATTCCTATCCTAGCTCTATCAAATTTGTTTTAGATAGCGTTAAGGTAGGGTCGATTCCCAAGGAAACGGGGGTTTAACACAATTAATACGAAATCGAGGAGAAATTGCTAATAACAAAAGGTTGTATTTGAATTTGTGTTGAAGAATTCTATGGACAAACTAACTACTAATGAGCCTAGAATAAACTATAAATAAGGGAAATAGATTAAACACTTTTAAAAGCAATTAAATGGACAAGATTATAGAGATAACAATGACAAAAGCACTAGGGAAAGGGGGATTCAATCATGAACAAAGAGTACTAGTGAAAACCGAAAGGAAACCGATTCTAGGAGTATAAACTCTACCTAAAATAGTTCATTCTCAGGCAACTACTTAAGCAAGTCGACGAAATCATTCACACCTAGATTAAATCATTCTCATGCATTCAATCAAGGGCTAGATTCTTGGGATTAGAGGTGCACACACTAACTCCAAGCATATTATAGCTCAAATCATCAACTCAAGAATAAGTCCCAATCAATAATCAATGGATATTCAAATACACATGATTTTCACCCCCTTCCCTAGCTAAAAACCTAAGCTAGAAGGAAGGACATGGCCATAACAACTAACATAAGTATGTATTCAATACCAACACAACCTAACATGATTCTAACTTGTAAGGAAAATCAAAGAAACTAATAAAGCTTGAATATTTATGGAAATAAACTCAAGTAAGAGCAATAAAACAAAGAAGATCAAAAACTAGAGAAACAAAAGTAAAGATTGATATTATAAAGATTAAAGATTACCAAATCATCAAAGTAGTAGCAACAATCTAGATGAAAGCTTGAATATTTGGTTACAAAGGTTGAATCTTGAACACTAGTGTTTTCTCTCTCTAGAAACCATGAACTTCTCTCTCTACCAATGATTTTTGGGGCCAATGGAATAGTGGATGCTAAGAAAATCAAGCAAGGGACTATTTATAGTCTTCTACCCAAAAGGATGAAAAAGGGCAAGGGAGAGGGCTCTCCGAACAGGCAGCCGCGCCCTCTCCAAGCTGGGTAAATAGCCTCGTAAAACCCAGAAAGCCGTGCCCGCGGGCCTAAGTGCCGCGCCTGCGGGGCCAATGCCGCACCCGCGGCACATATGCTCCGCGCCCGCGGCTCGCCATCTCCACTTTCTTCTGCTGGCTTCAGAATTTTCCTGTCCGCGCCCGCGGCTTACAAGCCCGCGCCCGCGGCCCATCAGAACAGCGCGTCCTCTCCATCCTGGCATCTCCACTCCTTTGCCAAGCTCCTTTGGCATCTCCACTCGAGCTATTGATTCGTGAATCGCACATAAGCGCTGGGAGCTGTCAAAACACATAAAAAGGAGGTAAAAACTAGAAGAAAAGACAAAGGGGAGGAAAAATACGAGAGGGGGCTAAAGTGACTAAAATCAAGATAAAAGGGGTTAAAATAGGCATAAGCAAGTGACAAATCTGGGGGAAATCGATAGTAAAAAAAAGTTAAAATGGTGGCATAAATGCCACACATCAAAATCCCCCACACTTGCCTCTTGCCTCTTGGTTGTCCTCAAGCAAGACAAAGAGAGAAAGGAAAAATCAAACACCACAAAGACAAACATAATATGGCATGGTTTTGGGAAAAACAACATAAGAGATCCAAAGAACAATTGCTTTATCTGGACTCAACCATGACAAAAACGTCAAAGAGTATTAGCTATTCTCAACTACGTGATGCATGCACGCCTCAAGATGTTAGAGATTGCAAGAGTCGAGCCTTAACTAAGCATAGAGAACTAGTGAGTCATCTTTCGCCCTAATCCCCTCTAAAACGGTCCGCGTTCTCCCCACTAGCTTCAAATCGTCCCCCTAGATGGCTCCTCATGATTCCACGAAGGAACCGGAAAAAGATTTAATTTGAGGAAGTAAAAGATCATCCCGAAATCTCAACTATGCACGTTCTTTCCATAGGGTTGAGAACCATCTCCCTCCACCGGTTGTTGACCATGCACTCTTAAAGTCAAAGGGGCTTCACAAGGGTTGTACTGACACGGCTTAAGGTAGAGGTCGGAATATTCAATTTGAAATAGTGACGGTAATTCCTAAGTGAAGCAAGAGAAAGGGGGATCCTGAAGGTCAAAACTCAAACCACAACCACAACTCAAACGAATATCCAAACATGTTGATTTCATTCGCATCACCACCCTTTATTCAAGTATATATACAAGATAAATAAATTTCTCATTTCATCAAATAAAGGTTTTTTTTTTTTCAAACTTCTTTACATATTCAACTCTAGAATTACAAACCAATTCCACAAATGATTCACGTTCACATTCATGACGCTCTTTCACACTCGCCTCGCAAAGCCATTTCTTCATTAACTAATAGGGGTTAGTAAACATAGGTCGCTAGGCTTGTAATGAGGTTGAGACAAGAATGGGAAAACATTAGGCTCAAATTGGTTGGCAAGAGGGATGATGCAAAGAGAAAAATCAAATTTGTAACTAAATAAAAGAGAAAATAAACAAAAATGAGAAATGGTGCCCTTTTCCTCTCAAAAGTCCAAGGTCGCGATCTTGGGAGCTAATAGTAAACACAAGGATTCAAACATGCATAGTCGAGGAACCTAATACGCCGCTCAACAAGTTGATGAAGGCATGAACAAGAGAACCTCACAAGGGATGAGAAAGGTAAGCAAATACCAACTAGAGGGCTTCAAATCCACTACAGGGAGCAACTCCATCTTACCACATCCCGCGAACTAGGGGTTCAAACGCCCTCACAAGTTCTTACCCTTGCTACCTCAACTAAGGCTCGTCTAATCCAATCAACAACAATCTCGAAATGTGCACCTCATCACATAGTTAAGAAAAAGGACAAACATTCAAGGATGCATCATCACGGAGATAGAATCCAAATGTAGCAAGCAAGTTCCAAAACACATTAATATCATCATGCCATAATTATGCTTATTACACAAAAGGAAGTAGAACAAAGGAAAGAGAGAATCAAGAAGGTTCATATGAGAGGCTTAAAGATTCAAATAAATCCCAATCAACATACAAGTGATCGTTCGGTCTCAATACCAGCGATCCAAGGTTCCTTGGAACCGCATGCAGACATCCTCGAACCATTCAAATCTTTCCTAAGCTAAAGCCTAAACTAAACATGACACGAGAAAAGAAAAGAAAAGTAAAGGAAAGATCTCACCAATGTCTCTTGAAGAAAAAAAAATAAAGCAACCAAGCGATTTACCGTGCCTCCACATGTCTCTTTCAATTTCTTCCAAGCTACAAAAGAGAGGAAAATAAAGAAAAACAAGGCAAGCACTACAAAGAAAAGAACGTTAGTACTAGAAAAAGAGAAAAAAAATCCATGAACTAAATTCTTTGGGTATGACCTACTACCCAAACATCCCATCATTATAGATTCATTATCATCAAAACATTGTCATCGTATCATCATCATCATAGAAACGGACATCATAGACACCAGACAACAACAACGCTACCAACGACACCTACACCCAAAACCCCTAAATAGTCCCTTGAGTCCTAGGTGCCTTCCCCCACACTCGCCTCAAGCATTCCCTAACACTCTCCTTTGACTCAGACACCCCCCCCCCACACTAGAGTAAAGCGTCGTCCTCGATGCGGCGTGAGGACAAGTAATAGGGGGGAAGACAAAGGGAGGGAACAAAAAGAACAAGGGGGAAACTAATGGCCACTAGAGCCGGCACCGCCGTTATCCGCGCTCCCATCGTCGTAGGAGAAACCCGATGGGGGGCTATAGGGGTCCCAACCTCCGGAGTAGCCAGGTGGCCACCCATAATGACCTTTGAAGAGGTCAAGCTGGGACGCGGATAACTGGTCATATGGCTCGGGTTGGACAAGGGGGTCGGGGTGAGAGGGGTTGACATAGGGGTAGTTAGGATCACCCCTGTAATCACTCCCACCCGAAACCCGATAATCATAATGACCGGACTCATCAGAGAAATCACGCCTAGGCACAGTAGGGTCCGAGGTCCCTTGCCAATATGGGTACGTAGGTAGGTTGTCACCCCCCCAAGATGGCACGGGCCCTTGTTGGGCCGGCACATAAGGGTAGTTGACCGGGGGAGTGACATCTCCTCTACGTACACTCAAATCATATAAGGCGTTGGTTTGGTAAGAGAGGTGTTGGTGGGAAGCAAACATACCTTGCATGCCGAGTTGCATGCTCTCCATTTGGGCTTTCATTGCCTCCATTTGTTGTTGGTAGTCAGGTTGATGATGTTGTTGTTGTTGCCTTAATCCTTGTTGTTGTTGTTGGTGGTGGAACTCATCCTCTGTGCCCTCATTGCTTTGGCCGGACCCTTCCCCCGTGACCATCCTAGCGCTAGGAAGGACGCCTGAGTCCTTCTTTACCCACCATGGGTAATTGACTCCTTCCCTTGTGAAAGAAGTGAATTCCGGCTTGGGCAGGAAACAGTGGTGCTCGTGGGAGACAAGTAAGCTCCAAGTCTTTCCTCGATCCTCGGTATCTGCGATGAACTTCATGGTTTTTAGTTGGTTGAGGTCGAGCCAGATAACACTCCCATCACTCTTCCCTACGGGGGTGCAAGATTCGAGCTTAGCCAAATGCCCCAGCTTCTCGGCTATCCGAGTTACCATCCCTCTAAAATGAATTTCACCTTTCCTTGTACCCGACTGGACACTCTCAATGCATTTGGTGAATAGAAACCCGAAGTTCATTATGTGCCCAATTTCCGGCTGCGTAGCTAGCCATTATAGTCGGATTTCCTCGGTTGTAATCTTCCCCAAGTCCTGTTTATTAAAGACCGTGTACCCAAGGATTCGATGCAGAAGTCTGATGGCTGGGTGCATGATCTGATTGGCTAAAGAGTACTTGGAGTTGAAGGCGTCCATTCTCGAAATGACCTTCCACCAGTGAAGGGGCTCATAAGCATGGAGGCCCGCATGTTCGGGGAAGAACATATCGGCATCGGGGTTGAAATCCAGCAGTTGGTTAAACTGGCGGAGGGTGAAGGTTTCTTTTTTGTTAAAGAGTTGGAAGGAGATGGAGAGATTATTATCTGCTGCGGCATGAGTTTCGAAGGAAGCAAGAAACTCTAGGGTTGGCTCTTTGTAGGTTCGATAGGCACTTGACACAAAGGAACCGAGTCCGAGGTTGTTGAACAAGAACCAACAATCCTCATCGATACCAAGCTTGGTTGTGGTGGAGTGATGGTAATGCTTGGTTGGTCTCAATTTTCTGTTTAGGAGGTTGTCATAGATGGGTTTGTGGTTTTTGTTGTGGAATTTGAGGGGTGGTAGAGGTGGTGGAGCGGTTTGGGGTGTAGGTTCATTTTGTTGGGGGTTGGAAGAGGATGAACCTTGGAGTTCCTTCCCACTTTTTCTCTTCTTAGAACCGAAAACCATTGTTACCAATATCAAATTGCAGTCCAATTCCAAAACAATCACTCACAATAATCACACTACAACAATCTCCAAAACCAAGAATCACCAAGTTCAAACCACAAGCAAGCAATCTATGACAAGGAACAAAATAACACAAACAACAACTCAACAATTAATAATGCTTAAGATGATGAATGAATACAATATAGGCATGCACCAATCAAAAATTTCAACATGAAAATTCATAAACATACAATTTCTCACCCAAAAGCATGTTTCAAATTCAAAGGTAAATGAGAGTAAGGAAGAAATGTATACCAAAATGGATACCAATAATTGCTCCTACTATCCCCTTGAAGAAGAAATCAAGACTTCCTCCATGAACCCTCCAATGGTGAAAGAAATTGCCACACAAAGAGGAATACCGAAATTGGGGGTTTTAAAGGATGAAATTTCAGATTTTTGGTGAGAAAAATTGTAGAAGAGTGTAGGAATTGTAAAAATTTGATGGAATTTGATGAATTAGGAAGAGATTTTTAAGAGGAATGGGTTAGGGTTTGGAATGGAGTAAGGAGTAGAGAGAGAAAAGGGGAAAAAAAACTGATTGTGTTTTCGGGCATATGGCTGAAAATTAAAGGAGAAGTCGCAGACCTTAAGGACCGCGCCCGCGGCTTCAGGGTTTCAGGTTTCTGTTTTTCTGGACTGCAGGATGCCGCGCCCGCGGGGCGGAACTGCGCGCCCGCGGCGGTGCCTGTCCGCGCCCGCGGTGGAGCACGCCGCGCTCGCGGCTAACTTTGCCCGCGCCCGCTCTCTGTATCCCTGATCCATCTCCATTTTATGTGGAAAAAATAAAAACCCCTGCCGCGCCCGCGGGCCTACGGGCCGCACCCCCGGGGCCTTCTGTGCGCGCCCTCTCTAGTTATGACCCAGGCATCTCCGCTTTATCTTGAAAACAGGGGAGGGACTGCCGCGCCCGCGGGCCTATGTGCCGCGCCCGCGGGTGGCCTTGCGCGCCCTCTCCAGGGTCCTCTATGGGCATCTCCACTTCCTCTTTCTCCAAACTCCTTCTCTTCTCCAAACCCAACTTAATAGATCATGCACCCAAAGATCAAGGTACCTAAAGAATGAACAACGCACTCAATAAGAGATTAACGGAAAAATCATCCAAAAATAGTCAAAGACAAAAAACACAAAATCAAAAAGGGTTGAGAATTCGGGTTGCCTCCCGAAAAGCGCTTCTTTATAAGGTCATTAGCTTGACCATTTCACATTATCATCAAGAAAGTGACTAAGGATCCGGCGGATCGAGGCTCATGCACTCAATCATGCCAATTTGATCATTGCAATGGTAGAGCTTCAAACGGTGGCCGTTGACCATGAACTTGTTCCCATTCGCTTCTAACTCAAAGGACCCATAAGGAGTTGTTTTTGAAATTGTGAAAGGCCCCGACCATTTAGACTTAAGTTTTCCGGGGAACAAACGGAGCCTATAATTGAATAACAAAACCTTGTCCCCAACCTAAAAGCTCTTGTTCCTTATATGTTGGCCGTGCCACCTCTTGGTTCTCTCCTTGTAGAGTTTTGAGTTCTCATAGGCATCATAGCGGAGCTCCTCAAGTTCATTGAGCTTAAGTAGCCTCTTTTCGCCCGCCAAGGTCATATCCATATTGAGCCCTTTGATCGCCCACCAAGCTTTGTACTCTAACTCGACCGGCAAATGACAAGCCTTTCCATAGACCAATCGGTAAGGAGTAGTACCAATCGGGGTCTTTTAAGCCGTCCTTAGAGCCCAAAGCGTATCATCAAGTTTGAGAGACCAATCTTTTCTAGACTTGTTCACCATCCTCTCAAGAAGGTTCTTGATCTCCCTATTTGATACTTCCACTTGTCCTTGAGTTTGGGGGTGGTATGGTAGGCCGATTTTATGATGAACCCCATAGCGTTTGAGGAGAGCTTCAAGTTGTTTCTTGGCGAAGTGAGAACCACCATCGCTAATAAGAACTCTTGGGACCCCGAATCTTGGGAAGATGATCTTTTTTAGAAGCTTGAGCACAACCTTGTGGTCATTGGTGGGCAAGGGTATAGCTTCGATCCACTTGGTCACGTAGTCCACCGCCACCAATATATAGAGATTGCCACAAGAAGAAACGAAAGGCCCCATAAAGTCGACCCCCCATACATCAAAGGGTTCAACCTCCAAAATATTTTGTTGAGGCATTTCATCACGCTTGGTTATGCCCCCACTTTTTTGGCACTTATCACATCTAGATATGAATTTGTGGGCATCCTTGTGCATTGTTGGCCACCAAAGAAGAGATTGAGAAATTTTAGCCATGGTCTTTTCTACTCCTCCATGCCCACCACATGGCAATGAATGACAATGCTCAAGCACCCCTTCGATCTCATGATCCGGAACACATTTTCTAAAAAGCCCATCTCCACATTGCTTGAATAGATAAGGATCGTTCCAAATATACCTCCTCACTTCTTTGAAAAACCTTTTCTTTTGTTGAGAGGAGAACTCCGGGGGAACGACACCACATGCTAAGTAATTGGCAATGTCCGCATACCAAGGGCTTGGTGTTGATGCAATGGCCATAAGAGCCTCAAAACCCAATTCTTCATTGATAGGCACGTCTTCTTTAGTCTCAAAAGGAAGTCTCGATAGATGGTCCGCTACATAATTTTCCGCCCCCTTTTTGTCCCTCATCTCCATGTCAAAGTCTTGGAGAGAAAGAACCCAACGAATGTGACACGGTTTTGCTCCCTTTTTGGTCATAAGGTAGCGGACCGCGATGTGATCCGTGTAGACTATCACCTTTGAGTATATAAGGTAAGACCGGAACTTATCCATGGCAAAGACAACCGCTAGCATTTCCTTCTCCATTGTGGTATAATTCTTTTGAGCTTCGTCGAGGGTTCTACTTGCGTAGTAGATGACACAAGATCTTCCTTCTTTCTTTTGCCCAAGCACGACACCTACAGCAAAATCACTTGCATCGCACATTAGCTCAAAAGGCAAGCTCCAATCCGGAGCTTGCACCACAGGAGAAGAGATGAGGGCTTCCTTGAGCTTTTGAAATGCCTCAAGGCAACCCTCATCAAAATTGAACACAACATCCTTTTTGAGTAACTCGGTTAAGGGTTTGGCGACAGATGAAATTTTTTTGATAAACCTCCGGTAAAAACCGGCATGCCCAAGAAAAGCTCTCACTCCCGTGACAGAGGTAGGAGGGGGCAACTTAGCAATCACCGAAACCTTAGCCGAGTCTACTTCAATTCCCTTTTTTGATACTTTATGGCCTAGGACAATACCTTCCTCGACCATAAAATGGCATTTTTCCCAATTCAACACTAAACTCGTCTCTAGACACCTTTTCAAAACTTTTTCAAGGTTAATAAGGCATGTGTCAAAAGACGATCCACCAACACTAAAATCATCCATAAAAACTTCAATTTCATTCTCAAGCATTTCAGAAAAAATGGAAGTCATGCATCGTTGGAAAGTTGAGGGAGAATTGCATAACCCAAATGGCATTCTTCGGTACGCAAATGTCCCATATGGACACGTAAAAGTAGTTTTCTCTTGATCATTTGGATGGATAGGGATTTGGAAAAAGCCGGAGTATCCATCCAAAAAGAAAAAGAAAGCATGATGGGAGAGTCTTTCCAACATTTGATCCATGAAGGGGAGAGGAAAATGATCTTTCTTAGTGTTCTTGTTCAGCTTCCTATAATCAATGCACATCCTCCACCCGGTGACCGTCCGGGTGGAGATTTCCTCTCCTCCTTCTCCCTTGACAATGGTCATTCCACCCTTTTTGGGGACCACGTGAACCGGGCTAACCCACTTGCTATCGGAGATAGCATAGATTATACCTGCCTCACGCAATTTCAAAATTTCCTTCTTGACTACCTCTTGGAGGTTGGGGTTTAACCTCCTTTGAGGTTCAATGGAGGTGGATTGATCATCCTCAAGGTGAATACGATGCATGCATAAAGAAGGGCTAATACCCTTAATATCGTCAATGCTATACCCTATCTCATTTCTATATTTTCTCAAAACAACAATCAATTTTTCAAAATCAAGACCATTAAGGGAAGCATTGACAATAATGGGGTATTCTCCTTCATTTCCAAGATAAGCATATTTCAAAGAAGGGGGGAGGGGTTTGAGTTCTACCTTGGGAGGAGGCTTAGAACTCTCCTCCAATTTTTCCTCCTTATGCTCAAGCTCATCATGCTTAGTACCGTTCTCTTCTTCCTTTTTGGCTTCTTCAATGGCCATAGCAAATTCCTTTGCTTCTTGGGAGAAGTAATCTTCCTCACATGTGAGAGCTTCGGCCATAGGATCTTTAGGACTCATGACAACCCTTCCCAAACGATCTAGCTCTTCATTGACAACATCGACCCTATAACACTTCTTAACCATGGGGGTTTTGAGTAGCTTAGAGAATTCAAAGACAATTTTTTCATCGGCCAGTTCACATGTAATGGTATTATTCTTGCAATTGATTACCGCCCCCAAAGTTTTAAGAGCTTCACGGCCAAAGATCAAAGGTGTATCCATATCTTCTTCCATATCCATCACCACAAAGTCACATGGCACATAGATATGCCCAACTTGAATAGGGACATCTTCAAGCTCGCCACAAGGTAGCTTCACCGATCGATCGGCCAATTGAATGGTTTTCCTAGTGGGGATCATCTCAATGTTAAGCTTTTGAGCAATGGATAGAGGGATTAAACTAACACTTGCTTCTTGGGAATTTTGTGTTGAACAAGTGCACTCACTTGATGGGGAAGAGTGATAAGCTCATCATTGAGCTTCCTTTTGTTGGTGAGAATGTCTTTCAAGAACTTGGAGTATGAAGGCATTTGTGTGACAACTTCAATGAAAGGGAGGTTAATGTGTAAGTTTTTCATCACAGTTAGAAACCTTGCAAATTTATCGTTCAATTTTCTCTCCGCAAGCCGACCGGGAAAAGGAACCGGTCCATCAAGGTTTCTAGCCTCACTAGAAGTTGAGGATGTCACCACATCCTTAGTCTTTTTTTTCTCCATACTCTTCTCTTTCTCATCAACCCTCTCTTCTTCAACTTTCTTATCATCACTCATCTCTTCTTCTCCCTCCTTTTCCTTACCATCCTCTTCCTTGGGACTCTCATAAGATGTACCCGATCTCAATGTGATTGCCTTGCAAGAGTCGGGTTTTACAATATTGGAAGGGTTGGTTTGTGATTGTCTGGGAAAAGTGGAAGATGAGTTAAAAGAAACTCTCTAGGCCAATTGTGCTAGTTGTGAATCAACCATCTTGTTATGAGCCTTGACTTCTTGCATTTGTTGATTCATGGCTTGAAGTTGTTGAAGAATTTGAGTTTGAGTAGAATCGGGTTGAGATGCTTGCTCTTGACTTCTTTGAGTTGCTTGGGTTTGATTTTGGTATTGGTGTTGATTATTGTGTTGGTTGTTTCTTGGGTAGTTTCCTCTTTGATTTTGGGTTTGGAATGGAGGAGGGTTTTGATATTGGGTGTTGGAATTGTATGGTTGTTGAGCCTGTTGATTCCATTGTTGAGGTTGGTTTGCAAATCCGGGTGGTGGTTGTCTCCAAGCTACTCCTCCACCATTTCCCCTATACCCTTCTTGCCTTGTGTTGTATGCCGCTACATGCTCCGGGCTCAACCCGCCACAATAGGATGTATCATGGTTGGTGCCACCACAATTTTGACAAGAGAAAGAGTTGACTTGGGAGGAGCTTGAACCACTAGCAACACTTGTATTCAACTTGGCAAGCCCTTTTGTCAACATCTCAATTTGATGTTGCAATTAATCGACCTTCTCCAACTCATACTTCCCACCTTTCTTTGGTGCATTCCTCCTTCTTCCTCCCCAAGAGTAATTTTTAACTACCTCTTCGATCATTGCCTCAACTTGATTTTGAGGGACTTTGATCAATTGTCCACCCGCTCCCGCATCCAAATTAGCTCGGGACATCGGTTTGATTGTACTCATGGTGAGGACAATTGATCAACCTCATGAGTAAGCTTTGATTGTACTCATGGTGAGGACATGCTTGCACCAACTCCTTAAACCTCTCCCAAGCTTCACTAAGACTCTCCTCCGCCTCTTGTTCAAAAGATGTTATCTTCCTCCTCATCTCGGCGGTTTTCTCCTCGGAGATGAATCTCTTCAAGAATGCTTGCACAATTTCCCTCCATGTCGTGAGAGAATTAGGCTTGACTTGCTTGAGCCACTTCTTTGCTCTCCCCGCAAGAGATTGCCGAAATAGGTGCATCCGGATGTATTCTTGAGAAACTTGGTTGGTTTGTATCATGGCACAGAGTTCGAGGAACCTATCAAGGTGCTCAATGGGGTCTTCACTTGGCGAACCCGAGAATTGCTCCGCTTGAACCATTCGTGTGTATTAAGGATGGATGGTGAAGTTAGTCTCAGTGACGGGTAACAATATCCCACCGGTGAGCTCATAATCCTCCGAATTACCGAACTCACGGAATAATACATCCACTTGTTGTCCCGCCATTTCGTCACCTTGGGAATGTGAGGAACAAGAATCACTTTCACTATCAAAAATTGCACCAAAACCTCTTCCCTCTTCTTGATAGAGTCTACGGACTTGTCTCAAGGTTCGGTCGATTTCGTGATCAAGGTTGTGAGTAGGTGGTCCTTGAGATCTTCTTTGCATTCACCAAAGCTAAACAAACAATTAGCAATGACTAGCAAGTGGAAAAGGAACTAAACAAAAAGCAACAAAATCCACAAATTACGCAAATAAGTGTGCAAAACTAGCCGTTTCCCCGGCAACGGCGCCAAAATTTTTGATCGGTGGACAATAGGTCGTTAGTTTATTATCCTAGATCAAAATTACAATTTTAAATCCTATCCTAGCTCTATCAAATTTTGCTTTAGATAGGGGTAAGGTAAGGTCGATTCCCAAGGAAACGGGGGTTTAACACAATTAATACGAAAATCGAGGAGAAATTGCTAATAACAAAAGGTGGTATTTGAATTTGTGTTGAAGAATTCTATGGACAAACTAACTACTATTGAGCCTAGAATAAACTAGAAATAAGGGAAATAGATTAAACACTTTTAAAAGCAATTAAATGGACAAGATTATAGAGATAACAATGACAAAAGCACTAGGGAAAGGGGGATTCAATCATGAACAAAGAGTACTAGTGAAAACCGAAAGGAAACCGACTCTAGGAGTATAAACTCTACCTTAAATAGTTCATTCTCATGCAACTACTTAAGCAAGTCGACGAAATCATTCACACCTAGATTAAATCATTCTCATGCATTCAATCAAGGGCTAGATTCTTGGGATTAGAGGTGCACACACTAACTCCAAGCATATTATAGCTCAAATCATCAACTCAATAATAAGTCCCAATAAATAATCAATAGATATTCAAATACACATGATTTTTACCCCCTTCCCTAGCTAAAAACCTAAGCTAGAAGGAAGGACATGGCCATAACAACTAACATAAGCATGTATTCAATACCAACACAACCTAACATGATTCTAACTTGTAAGGAAAATCAAAGAAACTAATAAAGCTTGAATATTTATGGAAATAAACTCAAGTAAGAGCAATAAAACAAAGAAGATCAAAAACTAGAGAAACAAAAGTAAAGATTGATATTATAAAGATTAAAGATTACCAAATCATCAAAGTAGTAGCAACAATCTAGAAGAAAGCTTGAATATTTGGTTACAAAGATTGAATCTTGAACACTAGTGTTTTCTCTCTCTAGAAACCATGAACTTCTCTCTCTACCAATGATTTTTGGGGCCAATGGAATAGTGGATGCTAAGAAAATCAAGCAAGGGACTATTTATAGTCTTCTACCTAGAAAGCCGCGCCCGCGGGCCTAAGTGTCGCGCCCGCGGCACATATGCTCCGCGCCCGCGGCTCGCCATCTCCACTTTCTTCTGCTGGCTTCACACTTTTCCTGTCCGCGCCCGCGGCTTACAAGCCCGCACCCGCAGCCCATCAGAACAGCGCGCCCTCTCCATCCTGGCATCTCCACTCGAGCTATTGATTCGTAAATCGCACATAAGCGCTGGGAGCTGTCAAAACACATAAAAAGGAGGTAAAAACTAGAGGAAAAGACAAAGGGGAGGAAAAATACGAGAGGGGGCTAAAGTGACTAAAATCAAGATAAAAAGGGTTAAAATAGGCATAAGCAAGTGACAAATCTGGGGGAAATCGGTAGTAAAAAAAAATTTAAATGGTGGCATAAATGCCACATATCAAAATCCCCCACACTTGCCTCTTGCCTCTTGCTTGTCCTTAAGCAAGACAAAGAGAGAAAGAAAAAATCAAACACCACAAAGACAAACATAATATGGCATGGTTTTGGGAAAAACAACATAAGGGATCCAAAATCACCCATTTATATGCCTTAAAGCGCGCCCTAATGCGCACTTGTCAGGCTGATGCGAGGGCAGTTCGTGATGCGTGGTGCGATACGTGGTGCATGGTGCAAGGCTAGTGCGCATGATGCGAAGCAAGGGGGAAAGCATGCGTGGCTCGCTAGCAGCTTGCATGCTTGCCATGCTAGCAATGGTACGAGAGATGCTGCGAGAGATGCGAGGCATAGCACCAGCGCCAGCACGCAGCACCAGCACGCACTGGCTGGCTGGGGTGCTGGGCAGCGAGGCAGTGCTAGCTAGCAGCCCTAGCTGGCAGCAAGCTAGCCTTCCTTGACCCGGTTTTGTGCATGGAAGTGGGGACCAAATCAAGGCCTTGGGGAGCAAGGCATACGGTCCCCCACCTAACCTTGGCCACCACTCTTTTGCATGTGATCATGCCACTTGTCACAATGTGATTGACTTGATTAATTTTTTAAAATATGGAAATTAAATAAATCATTGATATTTTTACTCCCACATTGGTGGAGAATGAAAAATCATGGGTTCATTTCCCTATAAATAACAAGCTTGGGTATTTGGGAATGAACAACCTTGAGTGGAATTAATAAGGCAACTTTAATTAAGAGTAAACCTTTGATTCGTAAAACTCATAGTTTTGTTTTTCTGGGTCTTGACTAACCTTCAAGACTTAGGACGCTCGGGTCAGGTCGAGGGTACGATCCGTTGGAGATCTCGTGGTTTCGGGATTTTGAAGTAAGAGCTCTTCGGGAGCGAAGCACGCAACAAAGGTATAACTCTTTTTCTTAGTCTCATTTGATTAAGTTTATTATGCTTGTTAATTGCTTTAATTAAGGGGCGGGTCTTTGAGGGTTTCCTTCCGCGTAGTGTCGGGTCACTACGAAACCCTACAGGTGCTACAATAAGGGTGCCTTGGTGCTGCGATGTATTGCTAGGCAACATAAGCTCGCATGATTTATGACCTTTGAGGCCATGTCTTGTGTGTGTGCAAGTGCGCTGATGTGGCCGGTGTAACGTTTACGACATTGATATCACTCCAACTTGCTTAGGCCACAAGCGGCTGTGTGGGTGCGGCCACGCAAGGCACCTCAAACCTTAGTGCTAAGCACATAGGGATCGTTATGCATCGTTGAGCTATGTGTTTTGCTATTTTGCCGTTTTAGTTATTTAATTATTTTAACGAGGCTAGGCCTCGATTTTGCCGGCTCTTGCAAATTAATTTGGCAAAATATAGGTTAGCCGGCTTGATTATTTGGATTAATTAAATAATCCAAATAATTACTTGAGCTAATTTATTGCGTTTTAATCACATCATTGGTTAACAATTTTGACTAGTTTTATTTAGGCATGTTAATCTGATTAACCACCTAAATTAGTAGTTTGCCCATGTTATGCATTGTTACTTGTATTTCATTGTAAAATGCATAGGCCAGTCACATATAGTGGATGGATGAATGGAAATGTATATTGTATCACAGGCCTTATGAAAATGGCAACTAGTGGGGCCCGACTAGGAAGTAAATACGGACTGCGAGCCGTTATGTTTTTTTGTAAATCTAAATATGGTCTGCGTACTGTTGCGTATTTTTGTAACTTAATATTTAGATTAATCCTAGTCATAGTAACTAGTAGTTGCATATTTTATGGATATGTCTCAAAGACGGCGTTTCTAAGAGGACAAGCCAAGAAGTTGCATCAAAGACCCATGGAGATTTGAATACTCAAGGGGTCATGCTAGTTGCCAAATGCATCTTTTATTTATGTTCTATATATATATATTGTGTTTATATATGATTGAATGGTATGATAGATGCATGTTTGGGATTTCAAATGTTGCGATGCTTAACTAAGTTCACATAAATCAACCAACATAGAAACCCTAGGTCCCTATAAGATTGTGCCAAATTTGCAATTCCAAGAACAACACTTACCTAACTAATGCGCGTAGTGATGGGCTACGCCAAAGCGAGGCATCACTATTTCCCAAGGAACGTAAGGTATACTAGGTGTACAAGTTGGTCTTGGTTAAGCCCAACGATATCAATAAGGAGTCCTTAAATGTCGTGGAAATGGAGATAAAATGTCAAGAATACATTAGATGCGGCGTTTTATCGAACCAATAGTAGCTTTGAGCTATTAGAAATTGGATTGCTTACCCTAAAAGATTAAGTGTTAAGACAAGCCAAAGCATGCTTAATCACTTTTTGATTTTCGGGATCTTGGAATCGTTTTATTCTCGCCTAATAGACACTAATATTAATGCGTGGATAAAATTCTCAATAAGATTGAAAATTTGTGTTTCGGGGTTTTCTGATGCCCTGCGGGAGAGTTACAATTCCGAGACTGGAACCGGACGCCTGTACCTGCAAAATAACGGAGACTCCTGGGAGCTCCGCCTCCAACGGTCAAGTTAGTACCTGATTAAGGAGTAATTAATGCGGAAATTAAAGTGATTTGGTCTCTCTAGGTGAGAGTGTTTAATGTAGGTAATCTGCTTTGTTAGCGAGATCAGCCGGTTATTACTGTGTAATTAATGTGTTTTTTCCGTAATGTTTCTGTTCTCTCCCTTAATGAGGATTAAGGGAGGTATTTATAACCTTGGAAAACGTGCCCATCCTAGGTTTAGGTAAACCTAGGGCCGATTGGGCTTCCCTCGGAAGTTGGGCCTGGGTGGCCGGTTTCTCCATTAGGCATGGAGTATGCCACATGTCTTGACATAACAGGTCCAAGGTGGACGAATAAGCGCGTGCCACGTGGGAAGCCCTGACTGTTCCAACTAGGGGACACTTGGCAGGACCTGATTGGCCCACGTGGCGCATTTCGATTGGTGGGAGCAAAATCCCCTAACCATTTGCCCCTCACAGGTGGCACGTGATTGGTCACGTGTTACCTGTGACAGGTGTCGTACTGTAACAGGCGACGGCCTGCTACAGGTGTCAGTCGGCGAAAGGACGAGAGATTTTCCCGCCCAAATTTTGAATTCTGAAAGTGACCCTTCGCCTTCTCACTTCGCCTATATAAGGGAGATTTGTCTTGAGTCATTTTCACACTTTGAGAACTTTTTGAGAACATTCGGACCCCTGAACTTGCTCTGACATTTTGGACCTTTTCTGCCTACCGCCTGTTCTGACAAGCCGACTGCACAGGATTTTCAGAACTTCATCAACCGTCACTCGTTCAGGTAACTCAGTTCTCTTACTCTTAATTTTCTTTTCATTTTCTGAAATGGCACCACGGAAGCACACGACACGACCTAGGTTAGTGATCAGCCGGTCACCGGGGACGACTGAATCTAGGACTAGGAGTGCCGCCTGCCCTTTTCCGGACCCATCTTTGCCCTTTATACAAAGTCCGACTGTATTTGTGTCTATGTAGACCAGGATGGCCAGAACGAAAAAGACAGCTAGGATCTCAAATTCAGACGGCTCCTCCCACAGGGTGCCGCTTAGTGAAACATCTGACCAGGCGCCAGATGTGGAAGTGAAACAAGGCGGCCTGGATGCTGGCAATTCTGTGGGCGGAGTCATAGTGACCCCTTCCCATTTAACAGTTAACAAATCTGCTCCTTTTCAAAGAGAGGAGGCGGGCCCCTCCGGGAGAGGGGAGGAGTCGTCCTCTTCGGACTCGTCAAAGGACAATTCCGAGTCAAGCTCTTCTGGCCATGCTTCTTTGGGTACAGAAGAGAAAAACAGCCGCCTGCAATAGGCGAGACTTTCTCACGCAGTTGAGAAGGGGGACAATTGGGCAGAACCATCCGCCTCTTACCGAAAGCTAAATACCCCCTACTACTGCACGGTACCTCGGGGCCGAATCACAGCCATGCAAGAGAAAGTGGAGAGCTTTATTGCAAACCACACCATGGGCCCCGATTTTCTAGTGTTTGTGCCGGATCCAGAAGACACAGTCGTCTGGCCGGCTGGTTCCAGTTATGATAGCGCCTGCTTTGGCTGCTACGAGGCGGCCATCAAGGCAGGGCTTCGCTTCCCATTACATCAGGCTGTTCAGCGGATTTTGGATGGGTATGAGTTGGGGTTATGGCAGTTAGCCCCAAACTCCTGGGTCAACGTACTCGGCTATGTGGCCGGGTGCGAACTGCACGGGGTGGAGCCGAGCTTCGAGGCTTTCGCCCATATGAACTATCTCAGCCGGACCCCTAAGACAGGCGGTACCGACTGGTATCAATTGACAAGCCACAGGGGCTACCTCATGACAAGAGGTAAAGCAAACAAGTGGAAGGACTGGCGGAGCACCTTCCTCATCATTGAGAGTTCAGACATTGAGCTGAACAAGCGCTTCAATAGGTGGAACAGGAATCCGCCCCTTCTTGCAGGCGGCCGTAGCATGCCGCCTGTTCCCCCCAAGGCTAAGAAAGAGATCCTTGATAAAGGACTCTTTAAAGTAGAGTCGAGGGTCGACTCTACTTCAGGGGTACGAGAGCAAGTACCCCTGCACTGCGTCCCGAGCTTCAAGTGGCTCTATGACGAGTACTTTTTGGCCGCCTGCGGCCTCAGCAGTCGGTGCTCAAGAGGTAGTCGGCCTGTCGAATACCCTGTTGTTCCATACATTTGTTGTTTATCTTTTATTAACTTTGCTGTTTGTTTTTGCAGCTGACGCCATGAGCAAAATCACCGCCTCCAAAACTGCGGCGGCCATGTTGCGGGCCTCTATTAGGCAACAAGCTTCAACCGACTCCCCCAAAAAGGGGGCACCCTTGGCGAGCTCCGAACCTTTCACCCTCTTTTTGGAGTGTTTATGCATATACTGACTTTTTTCTTCTGTTTTAGACGGGTACTCCAAGAGCTTCATCTTCCCAACAGCCGGACCCCAAGGCCCGGAAGACGACTGTTGGGAGCTCTCCTGGTTCTGCCAGGAAACAGGTGGCGGCTGAGAAGCAGCCGGCCACTTCTTCTAAAACTCCAACTGGGCCGCCTAGAGGTATGAAGTTGTCCTTGTAAATTTTAGACTTGCTCCCTTTTTTACTAAGTCTAATCCGTTTGTTTATGCTTGATGCAGCCGGCCCCCAGGAGCCTGACTTGGTAGAGATGGCCAAGTCTATGATCAGGGCAGTTCCTCCAGCTGAAAGGGAGGCGGTCAGGGGTGTCGGCACCCTTGACCTTGACGGGATTGCAGGGGTCCTTGCTGAGGTATACTTAGCATATTTTTGAGTATTTGAATTTCTGGACGCCTGTTTTATTTTTTGTTTGGAAACTGACGCCTGTTTCTTTGTACTTAGGCCCTCCTCCGAGTGAACGGCCTTCGCAAGCCTCTTGATCGGAAGAACAAAGAGGTAAAGGCTGCAAAAGCTATGGCCGCCTCTGACTGTGATAAGGCAATGTTTCAAATTGCCCAAAATGAAGTTCTGACCATTGATATTCTTTATTATCAGGCGCAGGCTACCGCCGCTGTTCGGGCTCAGTTAGAGGCGGCCCAGAAGAAGAATGACGAGCTGGAGGCGACCATCACAAATCTCAAGGCCGAGCTGAAACCTCTTCGCCTGAAAATGTACTCTTACGAAGCCATGGAGAAATCCTTGGCCAGCGTAAAGGAACGCCTGGTGACCCAGGAGAAGAGTCTTACCCAAGAGCTCTCGGAAAAGGCCGAGCAAGAGAAGAAAGAGCTGGTCCGGGAGATGATGGAAGACTCCGCTCAAATCCAGCGCATGACCTGGGGCCGCCTCTTCCCCAGTGCCGACTTGCCTCTTGGGAAAGAACGTACCGCCAGTGTTCGGATACATATAATCAAGAGATCCTGGCGGCTGCTGAAGAAGAGGCGTTGGAGGAAGCGTTGGAGGAGGAGGAGCCGGTAGTGGCGCTTGTGCCGCTTGGGGGTAAGGCATCAAAAAAGGATGCAGCTGAAGCCGAGTCCAGCAAGAAGAGTGCTGACTAGGCGGCAGCTGCTAATACTGAACTGCCCCCTTCTTAAGCTTTATGTATTCTTTCCACGGCCTGCGTGCCGTTTGCTTTGTATTTACCCAGCCAGGGGGCCGGGGCTTTGAATATTTTGCTGGTCTTTAATGACCGGCTTATTTTTAATGAATTTTTGTTTTGCCTCAAATTTGTCTAAGTATTGAATATTCCAATATCCAATTGTTCACTAGACCGACTGTTTTACATGGCCGATAGTTGCAGACAGGTACGGAAAGTTAGTCACGCCGCCTATGCCCCTGGACGACTGGTTGTCTGTTTCCAGGATAGACGATCAGTCGGCCATTTATCCAATCAGTATTCGAACTATTTTAAAGACTGGATCCTTTTTAGGCAGGCGGTCCTGTCTTTTGTAAATTTAACCAAGTAGGAAAGTTGTCTGACCAAGTAAACATGAGTGTTACCTAGTCGCCAAGGAACTGAGTAGTTGAGATAACAAGCGGCGGGTACCGGTTGTTTCCCTTTATTCAATATTTGTTGGCTTTTAACTCGTAATTTGTTAACTTAGCAGGAGTAGTGGTTGAGAGCCCCTGTTTGATAAAAACAAGCGGACGACTCATACCTTTTAGGCTCTATACTAAGTTTGAGGGAGTGACTATAAGTTAACATAGGAGTTACTTAGTATCCGTCACACTAGATTGAGTAGTAGAGGTTCCAGGCGGCGGAGGCCGGCTGATCCCCTTGATTCGCCAATGTTTGTTGGCTATTAACTCAAGAGGTACCCCCTGCATTTATCCCAAGTAATACAGGCGGTCATCTGACTCAGATGTCAACTGCTACCACTGGTTTGGTTAGTGATAGAGGTATCCTCGTCTCAAAAACGGCTACGTGGTTGTCCTTGGGGACAGTCGTATAGGTGCCGTGTAATTAGTTTATAGAACAATGTTCCACCCAAAAGGGAGCTGCTCTCTGCGACGAATTTCATCCGGAGGGATGCCGCCGGACGCCTGCTATGATGTTGGGACAGGTCGTAGTAGTTTTGTAAATTTGATCAGTTAGCTTGGGGCCTTGTCTGATCATTCGGCATGTGGCCTTGGTAAGTTCTTGGTGAACGTAGGTGCTAAGTAAGAGGAGGGTAGCCGCCTGTTAGGCACAGGGTCGACCAGGCCCCAATCTTTTTAGCTAAGTATTAGGGGGGTGGCTATGTGTTTGGAACCAGTCGGCCATCTTCTTATGGAGAGTAGCCGACTATATGTCCAGACGACATGCCCCTAAATAGAGTAAAATACTCAATGGAGAGTGGCCGATTGTAAAGGTACAGACGGCATGCCCCTCTGAAGTAAAAATACTCAATGGAGAGTAGCCGACTGTAAAAGTTCAGACGGCATGCCCCTCTAAAAATAGAGTAAAACTCAATGGAGAGTAGCCGACTGTAAAGGTACAGATGGCATGCCCCTCTTTAAGTAAGTAAAAATTAAACATGGAGATTAGCCGACTATTTGTTAGTAGGCGTGCCCCTCTTAGTACGAAATTGAATAGTAAGTGCAAACTTTTATTAAGTAGCTCTTGACTATTTACATCATTCAAAAGAAATATTTCTTAAGATTATCTACATTCCAAGTTCGAGGCAACGGTTGTCTGTCTGGTGTTTCCAGACGGTAGGTATCGTCCCTGACTTCCTCATAGATTCGCTAGGGTCCTTCCCAGTTGGGAGTTAGTTTGCCAGACTCATTAGCCCTACCAACTGCTTCCATTTTTCTAAGTACAAAGTCCCCCACTTTAAGTGGACGCCTGTGTACTTTTTTGTTGTATGATCTAGTCATTCTCAGGCGATAGATCTCATGGCGCAAGACAGCATTGCCCCTCTTTTCAGGAAGTGAGTCTAATGCCAGGCGCATGGCTTCCCAGTTTGCCTCTTCGTCATATAGCATTACTCGAAGAGTCGGCTCGTAGTGTTCTATTGGAAAAACAGCTTCCGCACCGTAAGTTAGGAGGAATGGAGTTTCTCCAGTTGCCCCTTTTTCAGTCGTCCTAATGGCCCAGAGAACATGTGGTAGTTCATCCGCCCATAGGCCGCCTGCTCGTTCAATCTTTTTCTTGAGACCGTCTGAGATGATTTTACTAAAGGCTTCTACCTGGCCGTTTGCTTGTGGACGGCCGACAGATGCAAAGTAGTTAGCAATTCCTTGGTCACCCAACCAGCTTTTGAGAACAGGCGTCTCAAATTGGGGACCATTATCAAAAACCATAGACATGGGAACCCCGAACCGAGTGATGACATTTCTCCAAATGAATGAAATTACATCTTTCGTCTTGATTCCCTTTACAGCCTCCGCCTCTACCCATTCAGTGAAGTAGTCGACGGCAACAAGTATGTACCTCCTTCCGCCTGTAGCAGGCGTATATGGACCCAAAATGTCCATGCCCCACTTAGCAAACGGTAGTGGGCTGTGAATGGTAGTGAGGTCAGTAGCCGGATGGTGAATTAGTTTGCCAAACCTTTGGCACTTGTCACATTTTTTCACCATCTCCATTGCATCTGCTTCTAGAGTAGGCCAAAAGTAGCCTTGCCGCCTTGCCCTTTGAGCAAGCGTCCTACCGCCTATATGAGAAGCACAGTAACCAGAGTGAAGATCGTCTAGTATCTCTCGTCCCTTTTCTGGAGTAACACACTTTAAGAATGGTTGAAGGTACCCCTTTTTGTGAAGTTCTCCCTTTATCATTTCAAAACAGGTGGCTCGTTTTTTCAGTGCTGCCGCCTGTTGAGGATCATCCGGCAGTGTACCGTTTGTCAGATATGCCCTGATTGAATCCATCCAGGTTGAGCTTCTATCTAGGATTCCAATAGGGTTTTCCTCGATGCTTCTCTTCTCCATTACTTCCCAAAAAACAGTTCGAGGAGTATCAGAGGAGGCGGATGATGCTAATTTTGACAGTGCATCCGCCTGGTTGTTTTCTGTTCTCGGCACTTGGATCAGATGGAAATCCTCAAGGGAGCCGACTGCTTGTCGGACCGCCTGTAAATACTTGATCATGGCCGGATGGGTTGCTTCGTATTCGCCATTGTACTGACTCACTATCAATTGTGAATCGGAACAGGCGTCTATTTTTCTTGCCCCTGCCGCCTTGCACATGCGGATCCCGGCTAGTAAAGCTTCATATTCTGCCTCATTGTTTGAAGCCTGAAAACTGAAGCGTAGAGCATACTCGTACCTGTCGCCCTCTGGCGATTGACATATGACGCCTGCTCCACAACCATTTGAAGTAGAGCTTCCGTCCACATATACCTTCCATACTTGGTCTGGAACTTGAGAGTTAGGAGGACGAGTCATCTCTACAATAAAATCAGCAAAGGCTTGCCCCTTCACTGCTTTTCTAGGCTCGAATGTAACTTCGAGGCTCTGTATTTCTATGGCCCATTTGATAATTCGGCCTGACGACTCCATGATGGTAAGTGGCCGCTTGATAGGTTGGTCTGTATACATGACGACTGCATGTGCCAAAAAGTAGGGCTTCAATTTTTTAACAGCCATGAAGAGTGCAAGATCAAATTTCTCCACTGGGGGATACCTCAACTCGGCATTTTTCAGTACGTGACTGACAAAGTAGACCGGGAGCTGACAGCCGTCTCTTTCAGCAAGGAGAACAGTGCTTAACGCATGATCAGAGACGGCCAGGTACATGTAGAGTACCTCTTTGGGCAAAGGGCTGACCAGCCTCGGCAAGGAATGCAAGTGAACTTTTAATTTCTGGAAGGCGGCCTCAGCATCCGGCCCCCATTCAAACCTTGCCTTTTTCTTAATTGCCTTGAAAAAGTATAGGCATTTGTCGCCTGATCGGCTTAGAAATCTTCCCAAGGCCGCCAGACAACCTGTTAACTTCTGAACCTCTCGGTTGGTACGAGGCGACTGCATGTCAATGACCGCCTGCACCTTCTCAGGGTTCGCCTCTATTCCTCTCTGATTGATAAGGAATCCGAGAAATTTCCCAGACTCAACTCCAAATACACATTTCTTGGGATTGAGCATGACATGTTGCCGCCTGAGTGTGGCGAAAGTTTCTCGGAGGTCCGACAGATTATCTTTCTGAAGTTTAGTCTTGACAATCATATCATCAATGTATGCCTCGGCGTTTCTCCCAATCTGATCAAAGAACACAGTGTTTATCATTCGTTGGAAGGTAGCCGGGGCATTCTTAAGACCAAACGGCATTACCGTGTAACAATATAACCCCTGATCAGTGACGAAGGCCGTCTTCTCCTGATCTTTCTTCCATAAAGGAATTTGATGGAAACCAGAATAGGCGTCCATAAAACTTATCAAGGCATGGCCGGCTGTTGAGTCGACCAGGTTATCAATTTTAGGCAGAGGGTAACTGTCTTTGGGGCACGCCTTTTTTAAGTCTGTGTAGTCTACACACATTCGCCAGGTGCCATTCGGCTTTTTAACAAGCACCACATTTGCAACCCAGTCTGGGAAGTAACATTGCCGAATGAACCCTGCATCAAGTAATTTTTTAACTTCGGCGGCTGCCGCCTTACTTCTTTCGTCGCCATGGTTCCGCTTCTTTTGCCGTACCGTCTTCTTTTTCGGATCCACGGCCAGTTTATGTACCGCTAGATCAGGACTAATGTCTGGCATTTCATGGACTTCGAATGCAAAGATGTCCTTGTATTCTTTCAATAGTTTGTGAAAGTTGTCACCAAGGTTTCTCAGAGCAGTCGTCCCAACTTTGACTGTTCGGTCAGGACGTGAGTCGTCTAAGATCAGGTCCGCATGCTCACCAGCCGGCTGAGGGCGGAACTCATCTGGCCGCTCCTCTGCCAATGATTGCTATTTTCTTTCTTTTCTTGCGGCCCCTGTCTGGGATGCCTTTCTCTTTTTGCCGCCTGCTTCTTGAACAGGCGCACTCTCCTTGTCAAGGTCTGTTTTTTCACCGCTTGACCCAGTAGCCATAACAGTGGGCTTGACATCCGAGAGATAGCACTCTCGGGCCATCCTCTGATCTCCCCTTAGGGAGCCGACTGTTCCATTATCCCTCTCAAACTTGAGCAACATAAGAGATGGGATTATAACAGCCTTGGAATTATTCAGGGTAGGTCAACCCAGAATCATGTTGTAGGCCGAGAGTTCCTCTACTACCAGGAATCGGACTACCATGTGTCGTCCTTCCCCTTTTTCGCCCAGGCGGATGGGTAAATCTACTCGTCCCAGTGGGTGGACGACTCCTCCTCCAAACCCTACTAAAGGATGGGAGGCCGGATGTATGCACTCAGTCTGATATTTTAGTTTCGACAGACATTTGCTACTGATGAGATCTGAGGAGCTTCCGGTATCTATGAGGATTCGGCCAACTCTCTGGTTGGCCACTTTACATTCAATAACGAGAGGGTCGTCATGCGGCCCCCTTACCACTCTTAGATCTTCTTCAGTGATGACAATCTCAGGAAATGAATATTTGGACGGCCGTTCTTGGTGAACGGAATTTACATCTAACCGCCTGATATTGTCTTTGTTGCCCCTAATAGTGGGGCCGCCTCCTGAGAAGCCGCCTGCAATAGTGTAGACGACTGCATCATCTGTATCGGAGCTGTCGGCCTGTTGATTCTTTTTGGCCGATTTCTTTTTTGAGGAAGTGTTCCCCGCGGATTTTTTGACATAAGTGTCAAGGTCACCTTGCTCAGCCAGGCGGTCTAGGTACCGCATGAGACTGATGCAGTCATTGGTGTGATGACCAACATCATCATGATAAGCACAGAATTTATCTTGGTTCCGGTTGTTTGCAGAACCCTTCATGGGGACCGGCTTCTCAATTGAGATCCATCCCTTGATTTCTTTTAGGATAAACTGGTTATCCTTGTTAAACGCATACTTTGGGGAGTATGGTTTGTATTCTTTTTTCTTTTTCTAGGCCGGCTGTTTAGAGGAATTAGCCGCCGAGACCTCTTTTCTTTTCTCATCTTTGTTTGACGACTTTTTCTGTCGTCCTTCTCTTCTATCGAACCTTTTCCCGTCCGACTGTTTTATCGTACAAAGATCAGTTGCCTGTATATAGGCTTCTGCTTCAATCAAGGCCTCTTGAAGAGTCGCCACCCTTTTTCGAACCAAATCAAATTTGAAGGTAGACCCGTCTTTGAGACCTCTGAAAAAGTCAGTATAAGCTACCTCATCCGGTAACCCTTGAATCTGTATTCTCATCAGGTTAAACCGCTTGATGTAAGAACGAAGCCCCTCCTTCTCGCCCTGCTGAATTGTTCTCAAGGGTCGTTTTCTTCGCAGGGATGTTCATGGCGAAGTTGGAGGTAAATAAGTAAGCAAGCGTCCTGAAGCTATTTACACAACCAGTCAGCAGGTTGACGAACCATTGCTGTGCGATTCCTTTGAGAGTCGCTGGGAAACACTTGCACCAAGTGGGATCATCCAACCCTTGAAGGTACATCAGGTTGGTGAATGCCATCAGATGGTCTTCTGGGTTAGTAGTGCCGTCATAGGCACCTACTAGTACATTTTTCACTTTGGCCGGCTGAGCGGCTTCAGTAATTTCCTTGGAGAAGGCCGACGGCTGTTCACCAAGTCTAAGCAACCGTAGCTGCCAGTCCATAGGTTGGACGTTTTTTACTACAGGTCCACCAAACGGAGGTGGCTGCAAAAAATACTGTTGTTGCGGCACAAATGGTAAGTTTGGTACCGCCTGGTCACTATGAAAGCCGGACTGACGGGAGGTGCCGCCTGACTGACTCTCATGGTACGACTGAGTATGCCTCATCGAGGTATTTCGCAAACTGTCTTGAAAGTTTGAAGTAGAGGCCGACTTTGACAATCGGTCACTCTTCTTCTGCTCTAGCAGTAGCCGAGCATCTGTGAATGTTTGCTTCGACCCGTCCGCCTGAATATGACGAACAGGTTTCCTATTTCCTGTAGGATAACGAAATTTTGTGAAATCAAGGGCAGGTGGCTCCCGCTTCCTAGATTTAGGATGAGGAGTCGCCTCTCGCCCTTGAACTGGCTTCCTCTTCAGTGAAGTGGAGGGTTTCTTGGCCGACTGCTCCTTGACTAGAGCAGGCGGCTTCTTGTTGATCAACTCTTGAATCTCTCCCTTGAAGTCCCTCATGAAGGTCATGAGTTCGTTCCTTGTGATGGGACCAGACCCATCAGTCGGCTGTTGCCGAACAGGCGGTGTGCCTGCTGGCTCGCTTCCTGTTTGAAGATGCTCCCGTTCCCTCCTTTCGGTATGACGGGTATGTCGGGCCCTTAGGGTCCCGTCTGAAGCTGTATGAGCTTCAACTTCAAATTCACTTTCAGTATCATGGTCCGACTG
The DNA here is from genome assembly GCF_001683475.1 of Chenopodium quinoa. Lineage (NCBI taxonomy): Eukaryota > Viridiplantae > Streptophyta > Magnoliopsida > Caryophyllales > Amaranthaceae > Chenopodium > Chenopodium quinoa. The sequence goes on from NW_018744825.1 coordinate 705,293, forward strand.
AACTTGAGGGTCGTCTACGGGACGCCTCTCTTCAGGAGTCGGTACAGACTTGGATGCCATCTCAGAAGTACTCTCCCCACAGACGGCGCCAAATGTTTCGGGGTTTTCTGATGTCCTGCGGGAGAGTTACAATTCCGAGACTGGAACCGGACGCCTGTACCTGCAAAATAACGGAGACTCCTGGGAGCTCCGCCTCCAACGGTCAAGTTAGTACCTGATTAAGGAGTAATTAATGCGGAAATTAAAGTGATTTGGTCTCTCTAGGTGAGAGTGTTTAATGTAGGTAATCTGCTTTGTTAGCGAGATCAGCCGGTTATTACTGTGTGTAATTAATGTGTTTTTTCCGTAATGTTTCTGTTCTCTCCCTTAATGAGGATTAAGGGAGGTATTTATAACCTTGGAAAACGTGCCCATCCTAGGTTTAGGTAAACCTAGGGCCGATTGGGCTTCCCTCGGAAGTTGGGCCTGGGTGGCCGGTTTCTCCATTAGGCATGGAGTATGCCACATGTCTTGACATAACAGGTCCAAGGTGGACGAATAAGCGCGTGCCACGTGGGAAGCCCTGACTGTTCCAACTGGGGGACACTTGGCAGGACCTGATTGGCCCACGTGGCGCATTCCGATTGGTGGGAGCAAAATCCCCTAACCAATTTGCATGTATGCTTTAAATTTCAAACTTATTGGTTTATGAATGTTTCTTCATTTCAAATTCTTTCAATTGTAGAAACATGTCTACAAATAACTCAAACAACAACTCCATGTGCCCGAAACTCCCTGAAAATTTGGCTTTTTGCCTTAAGTTGGTCAACTTCATGGAATGAGAAGAGGAACTCTGGAAAAATCTTCGGAATTGTTCCATGGAGTACATCATGATACTCCCCTTCCAAGCTTCTTCTCTATGGGAATCATGAGCAATGAGGCTCATGATGCATAGTCTTCCGATTGCAAGAAATTCTCAAGAATAATGGGTAGTTCCATCCAGGAAGAATGGAAGGAAAATTTCTCCTCCTACCTTACGGACATGTTCCTCAAAGCACTTGATGAAGTTTTCAATGTGAGAGTCACCAAGAGTCTCAATGGAAACTATGATGGACTCCTATTTGATGTGACTAGGTCACTCTCGAAGATGAAGATAAAGCCACCGGAAAAAAGTTATCTTGCTAAGGAGAGGCACCGGCTTTGGTCAAGGGTCTACAATACCAAATTGAGACCTGGTATGGCCATCCGACCTCATGTGCTTACAATTACTACGCTCTTCAACCACATGGAGCTTCTCGGAATCTCATTGGAGGATGAGATTATACGGTTTCGTAGAGACCAACTCTACACGGAAGGAAACCCACTAAGACCTGCCCCGATAACTAAAGCAATTAAACCATGCAAAACATAATTAATACATAATTAAGAGAAAAAAGGGGGAAGGAATTATACCCTAGACGCGTGCTTCGCTCACCAAAAGAGCTCTTACTTGAACCCCACAATCGCAAGGTCTCCAACGGCTCGTACCCACGAACCCCGACCCGAGTGATCCAAGTCCCGAAGGTTAGTCAGGACCCGATCAATAAAAAGGGAGTTTTACGAACTTAAGACTTTCTCAACTATTGGAGATACCTTTTGAGTTCAACTGAAGTTGTGTATTCTTGAAAACCCAACCAAGGGGTATTTATAGAGAATGGGGACTTGAATCCCATTTCATGATCAATGTGGGATCATGTGAAATTGCACTTATTTATTTGATTCTAAAATAAATTGTTAAACAAATGCAATCACATAGCAACAAGTGGCAAGAGGGGAGAATGGGTTAGGTGAGGACCATTGCCTTGCACCCCAAGGGAAGCCTTGAGGCCTTGATCCCCACCTCTGCTAAACTGCCACTCACAAAAGGCAGTTGAGCTGGCAGCCAGCTAGCAAGCTACCAGCATATGCGTGTTGTGTCCTGCTAGGTTGCTAGGCGCTGGGCGTTACTAGCGTAGTGTTGCTGCCTAGCCAACGCACACACACACACACAGCCTTGCTAGCTAGAGCGTAGTGCTAGCCCAGGTCTCTCGCACACACATCGCATAGCCAGCATGCATGCTGCTAGCAACCCACGTATGTTGGGCATTGCCTCGCCAGCCACACGCACTAGCACGCTATTGCTTGGTGCTATGCTAGCGATGCACACGCACATGGCAATGTTGCCTAGTGCTGTGCTATGTGCTGCGATGGTTCGATAAGCTGTGCGAAGGCACCAACGTACCCACACACGCCAGTGCCTAGCACTGCGATGGTGCTATGCTGTGCGAAAGCACACACACACGCACACACGCTAGTGCCTAGCATTGCGATGGTGCTGGTATGTGCGTCTAGCACGCAAGGTGTGCCTAGCCATGCATTGTGCATGCTAGCTTGAGTGATGCTACGGCTACGCTCGAACTTGTTATTTGTGATTTTACGATGATCGGTTTCGACGCCCTAGGCTCGATATCCGACGTATGTGTTCGTAAAACTCCGAGGACTCATCGAATCCTTCGGATTGATTCGTCGTCTCGGATCGGTTGTTGGATTGGGTTTGACTTGAAGAGTTCAATTAAGATTAAGCTAAAATATTAATTGTACCTTAATATTACTGATCAGAAGCGGCCTCCACCTAGGCATTTCGATCACTTGATCTTACTGAAGAATTAACTCTATAATAATTCTGAAACCTCTATCGGAAGAATACACTTGTTGGAAGGACACCATTTCTTTCAATATCCCACTTTTCCTTCCGGACAAGTGTGCATACAATGTATATCCCATTTCCTATGTCTCTTAATGTTTTTTTGTGAACTATAAGGTAAGATTCCTTGTCATCCTTATTACGTTCAGAAGTGTTTCTCGATCTCCGAGTTCGACTGTCAATAAGCAGATGATTTCTAAAATCCATCTGAGCACGACCATGCATTTTCATAGTCTCGCTCTTCGAGCGGCCTTGTAAACAACAAAACAATTTCCCTATTGTTAATAGCGAGACATTCCCAATCTTGTATTGTAAGTTTCTCTTACTAAGAGGACCTAATCTCCCGAGTGTTCCCGTTATGATCCCCAGTTACGGCAGACGTTAGGCAACATCAAAGAGACTAGTACTCAAACAAGAAAACTTAACAATACTCATGGTTAAGGAAAGAGGTTTGGATAGCTATAATGAGAAAGTACTTAAGAAAATTTAGAATCTCTTAAAGTACTCTTATAGGTCTATCTAGTGCAGTTCTAAACTAGCACTTGTGCAAATGATTCATGACCATTACGTCCTTGCAGCGCAAGAAACGGTGCTGTAAATCCGCATCAAAAAAATTCTATCAGAAGGTGTTCTTGACTCATGCGACTTGGAGTCGTTTGAAAATTGCGAAGGATGTCTATTAGGCACGATGATAAAGCATCCATTCTCCAAGTTGGGAAAAAGGGCAAGTGACTTATTGGGTCTAATACATACGGACGTATGTGGACCAATGAGTACACCCGCAAGGCAAGGATATCGATATTTCATTACCTTCACCGACGTCTACAGTAGATGTGGCTATGTCTACCTCATGTCGAATAAATCTGAATCCTTTGAGAAATTGAAAGAATTTCAGAGAGAAGTTGAGAATCAACTTGGCCAGAAAATTAAAGCACTTCGATCGGATCGAGGTGGTGAATATTTGAGCCATGAATTCGACGATCACTTGAAAGAAAATGGTATTCTTTCAGAGCTAACACCTCCCGGAACTCCTCAATGGAACGGAGTGTCCGAACGGAGGAATCAAACCTTGTTAGACATGGTTCAATCAATGATGGGTCTTAGTGAACTTCCTATCTATTTCTGGGGACATGCGCTACAAACCGTAGCACTAACACTAAACTAAGCTCCATCAAAAGCTGTTGAACAAACTCCATATGAATTATGGACTAAGAACCCTCCTTTGTTGTCTTTTCTCAAGATTTGGGGATGCGAAGCATATGTCAAACGGTTAATTTCGGAAAAACTTCACCCCAAATAAGACAAGTGTTTCTTTGTGGGATACCAAAAGAAACCAAAGGGTATTACTTCTACAATAAATCCGAGAACAAAGTGTTTCTTGATCATGATGGTGTATTTTTAGAGAAGGAACAAGTTTCCAAAATGACAAGTGGGAGGAAAATTGAACTCGACGAAGTTCGAGAGGACGAGCAACAATGTCAACCTGATAAAACTTACAATCTATGTGCTTTGGAAGCAGCTGAGAAGATTGTTCAGAATCAAACACACAATATAAATGCTCAACCCATTACCCTTCATAGGTTGCAACGACCAAGATCTAAACCAAACAGATACCTTGGTGTTGTCTTAATCGATGATCAAGACATCCTAGTTATGGATGGTGATGATCCAGCGACATACAAACAAGCTATGACGAGCCACGACTCTGCTAAATGGCAAGATGTCATGAAATCTGAGGTGGACTCCATGTCTGAAAATCAAGTCTGGGAATTAGTGAATTTGCCCGAGGGTTACACACCCATCAGTTGCAAATGGATCTTCAAACTGAAGACGGACAAAGATGGAAATGTATCAATATACAAAGCTAGACTGGTGGCAAAAGGTTATAGACAAATCCACGGGATTGACTATGATGAAACGTTTTCACCAGTTGCAATGCTAAAGTCTGTCCGGATTATCCTAGTGATTGCTGCATATTACGATTATTAAATATAGCAAATGGATGTTAAAACCGCCTTCCTGAATGGTATTTTGGAAGAAACTGTGTATATGACACAACTAGAAGGTTTTGTTCATCCAAGTAATGCTGGAAATGTTTGCAAGCTCAAGAAGTCCATTTATGGACTCAAACATGCAAGCAGAAGTTGGAATCTGCGATTTGATGAAGCCATCAACAAGTTTGGTTTTATCAAGAATCCAGATGAGTCTTGTGTTAACGAGAAGGTCAGTGGGAGTGACATCGTATTCCTAGTCCTATATGTCGATGACATACTGCTCATTAGAAACAACACAAAATTACTAGAGTCCGTAAAGGGCTGGTGGTGAAGGATAATTAGGTCGTTGGACTAACTACCCTCAACCAAACAATATTTATAAACCTACACCTACACTAAACAAGTTTAGTGGTAAGTAGAGGGTCGAACCACGGAGACGACATAAACACTATCAACACCACCACCAATTAAGCTAGGTCAAAGAGATAGGATGGATAGAACAATAAACAAAAATGAGATTTATATTAAGTTAAACTAATACCAAGGGAGAGGGTCAAACATGACAATGATCTTCAATAAAGTTAGGCAATGGAAATGAGTTTACATGCAAACCAAATATCTCATATAAGGCAATACCAACAATACCATCTAACCACCTATCGGGGTCAAAGGCTTTCCCAACTTAACACATGCTCATACTATCGTCATAAGCTGTGAAAGTCAAGGTTTTTGCATAGAATCGATCACCTAATGGATATCCCTAAGTTACACTATCGTCATAACTTAGTTCAATCCACCCAATTACAACACATGATTGGCCATTCACATGGAGTAATTAGTAAAACATGGTTACAAGGTATATTTAATCACATATAACCAGCATTTGTCTAGCCTAATACATTCAAGATTCACCACATGCTATCACCAATCCCTTAGTAAAGGGAATTACTCACTAATCATGAACAACTAACACAAAACCCAACAAGAAGAACAAAGAGAAGCAATTAAACTAAACAACTACTCTAATCAAGCAAGAAATTAAGAAAGAACAATAAATGAGATAGAGTTTAGAATGCTCATTGAAGTATTGAAAAGGAATCCAAAACAATGTCACTTTGCATCTTCATCTTCTTCAATCCACCATTGAAGCTCTTCACTTTCTCTCTCTAAAATACCCTAAATTACTCTTAATCTACATTGCAAAGTATAAAAACAAAGATTAAAACTAAATCTAAGCCTAATTTATGTGAAGATTGATGGAGAGATGTTAGGGTTTAACCCCTCAAAGAGGAGAGAGAAAACCCCAAAGAAACCCACCATCAAAACTTTGCCAAAAAGAGGAGAGGAAGAAGCATTTAAAAGACCCGTAACTGCTCGTGCGCGCCCGCGATAGAGGCCTGCGCGGCCGCGCACTGGGATTGGCCTGACAGCAACATTCATTTTCAAACGGCAATAACTTCTGTTCTAAGTAGCTTCTGGGGGCGTGCAACCTAGCGTTGGAAACCTCTTTAAGTCTAGTTTCTAATGCAACTTGAATCACCTCAATCCAATATGTAGATCAAAAGTTATGGCTAAAAGAGTGAACAAAGGTTAGTTTTGGAGTTCAGGCCCTTGAGCGCCCGCACCTATCTTAGGAGCGCCCGCGCCTATCTTAGGAGCGCCCGCGCCTAAGCCGCGCCCAAATCGCGCCTACATTCTGCCTCCAATATTTTCGACCCCAATGTTAGGCACGCCCGCGCTGGGTTTGGCGCGCCCGCGCCATTCTGAAAGCGCGACCCGCGCTGTCCGCATGGCCTTGATTGCTTGCTCCTTAACTTCCTTTGTAGCTCTTCAAATGAACTCCAATTCTCCAAGCTCTTCATTCTCTCAAAATCAACTCCAAAAGCCTATAAAACACGAGGAAAAGCACAAAAACATAATAAAGAGAGAAACGGAGCAAAAGGGGTACAAACAAGGGACAAACGTAGAAAAATACCGCGATTAGAGGATCTAAATAGTGGCATAAATGCCACTTATCAAATTTCCCCACACTTGCCTCTTGCTTGTCCTCAAGCAAGAACAAAAGCAAAAACAAAAAGAAAGAAAAAGGATCTAATAACACTAAAAGGAGAGGGGTGAAAAAGAATATACACTAACTCACTTTCGTAGGAATCACGGTTGTTTTTAGCGTAAACAACAAGCCATTTAAACCTCAAAGTCGCCTTTGAGGACGAGTGTGCTCTCGTAAGGGTTTCCAAAGAGTTTAACCCATAACTCTACACATAAAGCAACACAAACAAGGCAATGCATAGACAAATAAAATAAACACAAAAACAAGACGTTCTTGGTGGACTTTTTGGAACGAAACAAGCACCAATGAATGCACAACTTTCTAAACAAATAAGGGTATGCACGTTCCAAGATGTTTAGGGTTGAAAGAAACATAGACTAAGCTAAGCATAGAGAACTAAGAGCCGTACAATTCACCTTTCATCCCAAACTAGCTAGCCGCGTTCTCTCCACTAGCTTCAAGTCAACCATTAGGTGGGCTTCTCATGGTTCCTCGAAGGAACCGGAAAAAGATAAAGAAATGAAAACGATGAGAAGGTTATCCCGACGTCTTGGCTATGCACTCTCTCTCTATAAGCTTGACAACTATCTTCCTCCATCGATAAAGACTAAACTCTATAGGGTCTAAAGGTCTTTTATTGGTTGTAAGGGTATGCTTGGGGTGTAAGGTGGGAAAAATTTTAAAAAATTTAAAAATTTGGTGGTATTCCCCCACACTTATTCAATAAACACACACTAACAAGACTAAGAAACAGGACTCCCCCACACTTGAACGGAGCATTGTCCTCAATGCTCAAACACGAGGGATATGAAGTTTTTTTTTTTTTTTTTTTTTTTTTTTTTTTTTTTTTTTTTGTCCTTACCTTATTTGAGTAAGGACGACTTTTCATAAGCATTTTCTCTTATTTCACTGAATAGAAACACAGTTTACTCACTTGCTTGACCAAAGAACTACAACTTTCTCATTTGCGTTCAAAATCAACACAAAACAATTCTCAAACCAACATGCTTCACATAAACAAAAGGTTTAGGGGAACAAAAGGTCATTCGGTTTGTAACGTGGCTCAAAATCAAGAAAGGGAAATAGGCTCAACGGGTTAGCAAGAGGGGCAAATTTAAAAGAAAACTAATTTTGTAACAAAACAAAAAGAAGGATAAGAAAATGAAAAATGCCTATTTCCTCCCTTAAAGGGTTCGGTCACGATCTCGGGTAGATAGAAGTCAAACTCTGGATTGAAAAATGCATAACCAAGGATCCAAATATGCCACTCAACAAAGTTGATGAAGGCTAGAACAAATAAACCTCACACGGGATTTGTATAGCAATTACCGACCTAAGGGGTTCATATCCACTATGGAGAGCGACACCGTCTTACCACAACCATGGATTAAGGCTACAAGTATCCCAAAGTTCTTAAAACCGCTACCTTAGCATTAAAATATGTTTAACTCAACCCAAAACACTCTCAAACCGTGCATACCATTACCAATTAGGAAGGAAAGCCTTCAAGGACACAAGCTCAAAACATTAAGTCCAAAACAAGAATGAATAAAACACATACGAAAACTTGCCTTGTTTTTAAAGGAAAAGACTCCATACAAGCAAATATTCACAAGACAAGAACAACTTGAGAATGTTTATACAGTTGCGCAAGATGAGAGCATGATCAACAAATCCATGTATACCAAAAGTCAAATCAATAAGGCGCTCATGGCCATCCAAATATAGAATAACCAAAGTCAAAAATAAACCTTGGTATGTATGGAGGGGGTAAATCAAGCAATCAAGAGACCAAGAAAGGGAAGAAGGAAACAACAAAACCACAAACATGTATCTTTCAAACCACATGCAAATAAGAAGGTAAAGCAATAAAAAAAAAGAAAATGGAAAGAGTGAACCAAATGATAGGTGGGTGTGAAACCCGCAAATGAACTCATTTTCATCATTTCCATCTAATTACTCTTCTTTGGTGCTTCAACTTCCAATCACAAGCATTCCTTGGTTTGTTTCTTCTTATGGTTCCCGATCCAAGGTCATGAGCAAAAGTATAGACATCAAGTAACTATATACAAAGAGAAACAAGAGGAAAACAAAATTAAAAGAAATAAGGAAAAGTAAAAGCAATAAAAACACGGGTTACTTCCCGAGAAAGTCTTGTTTAAGGTCCAATATTGACCTTATTAGTAAATAACCGGACAAAGAACGCAAAAGCTTGTCATATGCATTGGAAAATATTTCATGAAAAAGAGCATAAGTGATGCTCATATGACAAGCAAGCACAAAGTTGAAAGAAACTCTATGCTTGAGGGGAGGGGGAAAAGAAAAATAAAAAGAATCAAAAGAAAAATCAAAAGAAAAATTAAAATAGGAAAAAGAAAAAGAGGGAACAAACTCATTTAGTTGCATTTTGGAAGGTGAAAGCTCATCATTGAAATCAAAAGTAAGGCCATGGTGGTATAGAGAGGCAAGGGGCTCCTCAATTGGTTTATTTTTGAGAAAATATGGTAGTGAGATGGGAAAAGAAGGAATATTGCTAAACTTCCTTGAAAAAGGGATGTAAGTTGAAGGGGTTTGAATTGGGATCGCACTCACCACCTCAATTACACCACCTAGCATTGAATCACAAGCTTTCTCTTCCAACTCATCTTCAATACCCTCAAAGATTTTCGATGTATTCTCAATCACCAATTGGGATATTTCACTCTCAACAAGAGCATGATCATCATTGTTAACATTCCCCAAGTCACCATGAATGAACATTGGTATCTCATCATCACCTAAACCAAAATTTTCTCTAAGCAACCTCAAATCAATGTTTAATTGCATCAATTTTGTATCGTCAATGGGTTGCGAAGAGTTTTGAGGCTCAAATTGGGTGGAGGGGTTGGTATTCACGAAGTCATGAAAAATCTCACCATCCATACTCCCTCCATCACTTTCAAAATCATCATCCTCAATCACATTCTCAAATTCCAAATGAGTTGTCTCACTCTCTTGATTACCCTTAGGCTCACTCAAATGGGAGGAGGGAGAAGAAGGAAAGGCATCCTCTTGGGATGAGGCTAGTTGGGAAATTTTACTTTCCATCATTTTAATCCAAGCTTCCCTTTCATTCCTCTCTTCATCTTGTTTTCTCATAAACTCCTTAAGCATCTCCATACACTCTTCTTCCTTCGATCTCCCCACTGAATTACCCTCACAAAAAGGCTCATTAGACACATAGGGGAACTCATTAGGAATCGTGTATGAAAAAGGAAAGGAAGATGAAGAATTATGCATTTGAGAATTTTGGGTGTGTGAAGCATCATTGGAATTCATGCACATAATTGATGAACATTGAAAAATATCATGAACATTATCAACATTGGGATGCATCTCATTACAATTAGCATACAAAAGGGAAGGGTTGCCATCATGCATCAAGGGATCATCATGGGGAACATAAGAATCATCATTAGAGTTTATGCAAGAGTTAGAAAAATCACGACAATTATCATAATTATCTTGCTCATTGCTATCCCGAGCAAACCACAAATAGAAATCCCAAGCCTCATCCGAAGATGTGGCTCGAAATTCACCATTAAATTTGTTTTCAACCACCCCCCTAGTGTACTCATTCAAACCCCAATAAATTATCTCACAAGACTCCCTTAAAGTACAACCAAGGTAATTAGAGAAGTCTTCAAACCTATTAAAGTATACCCAAAAGGGCTCATATTCAAATTGAGGCAAAGAAGGACATGACATTTCATTTTGGACAAATTGATCCATGACTCAATGAGGCAAAACAAATAGCAACCAAATAAGAAAGCTCAAATATTTTTGGAATTTCCCCTTTTTTTTCCTTTTTTTAAACAAAAAATAAACAAAAAGAAAAGAAAATATTCGCAAAGACCTAGACTCAATAAGGTAATACAACAATAATGGAAGCCGTCCCCGGCAACGGCGCCATTTTGGTGAAGGATAATTAGGTCGTTGGACTAACTACCCTCAACCAAACAATATTTATAAACCTACACCTACACTAAACAAGTTTAGTGGTAAGTAGAGGGTCGAACCACGGAGACGACATAAACACTATCAACACCACCACCAATTAAGCTAGGTCAAAGAGATAGGATGGATAGAACAATAAACAAAAATGAGATTTATATTAAGTTAAACTAACACCAAGGGAGAGGGTCAAACATGACAATGATCTTCAATAAAGTTAGGCAATGGAAATGAGTTTACATGCAAACCAAATATCTCATATAAGGCAATACCAACAATACCATCTAACCACCTATCGGGGTCAAAGGCTTTCCCAACTTAACACATGCTCATACTATCGTCATAAGCTGTGAAAGTCAAGGTTTTTGCATAGAATCGATCACCTAATGGATATCCCTAAGTTACACTATCGTCATAACTTAGTTCAATCCACCCAATTACAACACATGATTGGCCATTCACATGGAGTAATTAGTAAAACATGGTTACAAGGTATATTTAATCACATATAACCAGCATTTGTCTAGCCTAATACATTCAAGATTCACCACATGCTATCACCAATCCCTTAGTAAAGGGAATTACTCACTAATCATGAACAACTAACACAAAACCCAACAAGAAGAACAAAGAGAAGCAATTAAACTAAACAACTACTCTAATCAAGCAAGAAATTAAGAAAGAACAATAAATGAGATAGAGTTTAGAAAGCTCATTGAAGTATTGAAAAGGAATCCAAAACAATGTCACTTTGCATCTTCATCTTCTTCAATCCACCATTGAAGCTCTTCACTTTCTCTCTCTAAAATACCCTAAATTACTCTTAATCTACATTGCAAAGTATAAAAACAAAGATTAAAACTAAATCTAAGCCTAATTTATGTGAAGATTGATGGAGAGATGTTAGGGTTTAACCCCTCAAAGAGGAGAGAGAAAACCCCAAAGAAACCCACCATCAAAACTTTGCCAAAAAGAGGAGAGGAAGAAGCATTTGAAAGACCCGTAACTGCTCGTGCGCGCCCGCGATAGAGGCATGCGCGGCCGCGCACTGGGATTGGCCTGACAGCAACATTCATTTTCAAACGGCCATAACTTCTGTTCTAAGTAGCTTCTGGGGGCGTGCAACCTAGCGTTGGAAACCCCTTTAAGTCTAGTTTCTAATGCAACTTGAATCACCTCAATCCAATTTGTAGATCAAAAGTTATGGCTAAAAGAGTGAACAAAGGTTAGTTTTGGAGTTCAGGCCCTTGAGCGCCCGCACCTATCTTAGGAGCGCCCGCGCCTATCTTAGGAGCGCCCGCGCCTATCTTAGGAGCGCCCGCGCCTAAGCCGCGCCCAAATCGCGCCTACATTCTGCCTCCAATATTTTCGACCCCAATGTTAGGCACGCCCGCGCTGGGTTTGGCGCGCCCGCGCCATTCTGAAAGCGCGACCCGCGCTGTCCGCATGGCCTTGATTGCTTGCTCCTTAACTTCCTTTGTAGCTCTTCAAATGAACTCCAATTCTCCAAGCTCTTCATTCTCTCAAAATCAACTCCAAAAGCCTATAAAACACGAGGAAAAGCACAAAAACATAATAAAGAGAGAAACGGAGCAAAAGGGGTACAAACAAGGGACAAACGTAGAAAAATACCGCGATTAGAGGATCTAAATAGTGGCATAAATGCCACTTATCAGCTGGTTGGGAAAGTACTTTTCAATGAAGGACTTAGGTGAGGCATAGTACATATTGGGCATCAAGATCTACATGGATAGATCTCAGAGGATGATTGGACTGAGCCAGAGTACTTACATTGATAAAAAAAACTGGCACGATTCAACATGGAGAATGCCAAAAGATGGCACCTACCCATTTCCCCTGGCATGACTCTCAGCAAGAAACATTGTCCACAGACACCTGTTAAGCGAGAGAGAATGGATCAGATTCCATATGCTTCGCTAATTGGGTCGATCATGTATGCCATGATATGTACCAGGCCAGATGTATTGTATGCTTTAAGCGCTACGAGCCGATACCAATCAAACCCAAGATAGGCGCATTGGACTACGGCCAAGAATATCCTGAAGTACCTGAAAAGGAACAAGGATAAATTTCGTGTCTATGGTGGCCACAAAGTATTGGTTGTTGAAGGTTACATCGACGCTAGCTTCCAGAATGACAAAGACGACTTCAAGTCACAGTTATGGTACATATTTTTCCTAAATGGAGGTGCATTTAGTTGGAAGAGTGCCAAGCAAAGCACCACTGCAGAATCTACAACTGAAGCCAAATACTTGGCAGCTTCAGAAGCCGCTAAGGAGGTTGTTTAGATTCGCAAGTTCGTCAGTGAACTTGGTGTTGTACCCTCCATCAAGGGTCTGATAGATCTCTACTGTGACAATAATGGAGCTATCGCTAGGGCTAGAAAGCCAAGAGAGAACCAGAAGGTCAAACATGTCCAGAGGCGATTTCACATGATAAAGGAATGGGAATCCAAAGGTGAAATCGAATTTGCAAGATCGGAATGGATGATTATGTGGCCGATCCTTTAACTAAACCTTTGCCTCAAGTGAAGCACAACAAGCACATTGAGGCAATGGGAGTCAAGCACGTTGGAGATTGGCGGGGTACATGTGTTTTAATTAAATTAGACGTTTTAATGTAAGACACTGTGTTGAAACCATATTAACAGTCAAACTCAGAAATCGAGAAACACTTTTGGACGTGATAAGGATGACGAAGAATCTTACCTTATAGCTCATGAAGAGACATTAAGCAACATAGGAAATGGGCTATAAACTAATTGCACACTTGTCCGGAAAAACAAGTGGGAGATTGAAAGGAATGGTGTCCTTCCAACAAGTTTAGTATTCCGATAAAGGGTTCGGAATTATTAAAAAGCTAATTCTTCAATGATGTCAAGTGATCGGAATGCCTAGGTTGGGGCTACTTCCGATCAGTAATAATAATGTATAATTAATGTTACGGCTTAATCTTGACTAAACCCTTCGGGTAGCACCCAATCGAATAACCGATCTGAGACGACGAATCAATCCAAAGAATTAAATGAGTCATTAGAGTATTATGAACAAAGACGTCGGATATCGAGCTTGGAGCGTCAAAACAGAGCGTCATAAGTCGAGTCGAGTTTAGAATTCGACGAGACGAGAAATCAAGCAAGCAACAAGTACGGGCTAGGCCGAAGCCTCGCATTGGCCTAGCCACACGAGTGCTAGGCTAGCCTAAGCTACCAAGCACATCGCAAAGCATGCCGCAAGCCTAGCATGCATTGCACTCAGCCAAGCATGCAAGCCTGGCTGGTGCTGCTTTCCACAAGCATGCTAGCGTGCTAGTGTGCTGGGCCACGAACCTAGCCGCAAGCAATGCATCATCGCACTCACACGACACAAGCATCGCAGCAGGGTGTTGTGTGTGCGTGCTCACTAGCGTAACAACACTAAGCAACACGCATCGCAGCACCATCTCGCAATGCATACGTGGCCTTCTTGCTACACACATGCGTGTGCTAGCTGGCTAGGCAGCCCAGATTTGGTGCTAGGCGCCAGCTGGCAGCTTTAGCAGCCAAGGCAGGCTGCCAGCCAGCCATGTGCCATGGTTAGCCCGATCAAGGAAGGGGACTATTTGCTTGGTGTTTAGCTTGGGGATAAAGGTATATTGGTCCCACCCCCTTTGGTGGTCCTCACCTACTCTCTCCCTCCATGTGACACTTCAAGCTTGTTGATTGCCTTACATTTTTATTCTGTTTTTTATTAAAATAAAATAGAGGAAAATGCAAATCTCCCACATTTATGGGAGAAGGGAGATCAAGTCTCCCTTTCCTATAAATACCCAAGTTTTGGGTTTGGAAAAAATCACTTGAATTGAAATCAATTAGGCATCTTATCATTGATGAGAAAACCTTTAAGTTCGTAATACTTTAGTTATACTTGGTTAAGTGCCGACTAACCTTCAGGATAAAGACCGCTTAGGTCGGGTCGAGGGTGCAAGCCGCAGGAGGCCTTTGCACTTGCAAGGTTAAGTTTTCCAGTAAGAACTCGTTATCGAGCGAAGCACGCTTACAGGGTAAGAACGTCTTTTCTCTTTCTCTCTCTTTTGTTGTTTAATTATGTGATTGCATGTTTAGTTGCTTTAATTAGTGGGCAGGTCTTGGGCGAGTTTCTCTTCCGTGTAGTGTTGGACAGTATGAAACCCAACATTCTCTAACATGAAAAACTCACAAGGTTGAAGTCATGGACAAGATTTGTGTTCCAAACATCTTTAGCAATGTCACATCGACAAGAACTTACTTAAGGCTCTATTAGATAGACCCTTGACAATTGATCGATTCGGAATCGTTCTTAGGCAAGAAAGTCTTACTTGTTGAAATTGAAAAAGAAAGGAGCTATTGTGCTTGGTATAGACAATTGACTGCAAAAGCTAAAGTGAATTTCATTACTTCAACATTTTTACAAGAATTTGAAAGAATATAACTATTATCATAAAATGTGAACAAATTGGACCTTAAGTAGCTCAAAAGTTCAGTGAAGTATAGAAACGACTTGGCAAGATATCAAAACGTCTAGAATAGATCGAGCGATGTTTACTTGAGTCAAGAGTGATCATATCAAAGTTATGCAATTAGAATTTAAAAATTAGCTCCTCAAAGAATATAATATGTCTTGACGAAGACCTCGATGTCATTTGAAAATGAATCGAATGACGATGGATCACATCTCTTCCTATAAAGTTCTTAAATATTTGAACTAATGACTAAGGTTATGCTAAATTGTCCAAGCTAAAAATGGACACCATATTTAGTTACGGATAGAAATAAGTTCTAGCGTCTTTTCAAGTATATGTCTAGGGCCCTTAGCCTCAGTGGGAGCTCATTGGCTAAGTGGGAGCTAAGTGGCTCAATAAGGGCTAAGGTAGCTCGAGTGGAAGCAAACTGTTTGTTTCACAACAAACTTTTACCCAAAGACAGTATACATGTCTCTTTGTAAGAATTCAAGTGAGACTACGGGTATTACTTCCATTACCTTATTGAGAACATAATATTTGTTGCTCTAAGTGGCGTTTTTCTGGAAAATAACACATTTCCAAAACGACAAGTGGGATGAAAATGAACTCGATGACCATCGATATTAGCAACAAAATAGAAATGAGAATCTCGGAAGACTTTAGAAGGGCTTCTTGAGAATGATTGATTAAGAATACTCAAAGGACTTTAGAAGTGCCTTATAAGAGAATTCATTACTCACAAAAACCTTAGAAGTGTGGGAGTAAGATCAATATAATTAACGAGCTTTAAAAGCACCTTAAAACTCACTGTTTGATGCAATTACCCCGTATAGGTATAGAATTCACCAAAGGCTTGGATTGAATCTTATAAATTTCTATTAAGTTAGAAATAAACCTAAAACTTACAAGCATACTATTTACTATTGGATGGAAGGGAATAGTGTCTTGTAAATTAGCTACGACAAATCAAAATTTCAAATAATGGTTAGAGGCCATAAAAATCCAAAATGGACTCCATGTTTGAAAATCATGTTTGAAACTTGGTTAATTTGTATGAAGGGTAATGACTCGTCAATTGCAAATAAGTTTTCGGGGAGAAAACTAACAAATATGGAAATGTATATGCATACATAGCTAGATTGGTTAAAAAGGTTACAATTAAATTTACGGCGTTGATTTAATAAAACCTATTCACTAATCGGAATACTTAAGTCTTTTTGTGATTATTCTAGCAAAATTGCACATACGAAATATAGCAAAATAGATATTGAAACCGCCTTCCTAAAAATGGGATATTGGAAGAGACTATGGATATAGTCTATGGGTTTTGTAATTCTAAATAATGCTTGTGTGAAAGCAATCTCAATAAATCCATTGGTTGATTGAGAGAAGCATTGCATGTAGGAATTAGAATGGGTTTTCTCATAAAGTTGATATTAGGTTTGGCTTGTTGAGAAACATGGGAATTATTTAGTGGGTGCAAAAGCCAATTTTGTAAAGTCTAATAAGAAGTTTGCGAAATCTATTGTAAAATAACTATCAAATGCTAAATGATTAGATTTGAAAGAATTTTTTAATGATGGACCAAGATTAAGGCGATACTTAGTACATAGTGGGAATTTAGATCTATTGGATAAACATAATAAAATGTTTGAATGAGTAAAGGAATTTACCGCGTTAAACATGTAGCACCTGAAAAGGCTTTTGACCCATATGTATAAAACTAAGCAAATGTTTTGAACTAAGTACAAGCTAGGCAAATACTAAGTGAAACAAGAAAGACTCTAGTAAGGACTTTCAACCGTATCCTATAGCAAACAATTTGCAGGACTCAGTGAAACTGGATGAGATAAAAGTCACATGAATGGGATGAAATTGGGAATATTTCAGCAATTGAATCCATCATTTATGCTACAATATAGAATCGTCACATGACCTGCATGCTTAGAGCATGACAAGTATAAATACCAATCGACTTGAATCTAAGTAACGGATCATTAAATTAAGATCAAGAACATCCGAATTACTTGTTTAAGTAAAAGGATGAGTTCTTGATGCATGGAAACAAATATAATTTGAATATTGATGTTGCGAGCACAACCTTAGCAAAGATCAAATCCTTAACAAGGAAGCCATTTATAAGCACGAGGTTAAAACACGTCGTGGCTTAAGAATGGCAACACGAACTTATGTCCATATATTTTGTGGAAAAATTTAACGTAAAATTCCATAATGACAAATGATTATGATATCCAAATCATTGTGAGCCAGTTGGAGTAAAATCCAAAGAAAGCATCGTTAGAAAATCTACTAAAATATATGTCGAGAACATTGTTGCCTTAAAGGCAATAATAAGGAAGGTGTTCATTGGATAGTTTGTTGTTGAACATTAATGATGTTAGGTTGTCAAGTTGAAGATCTCAGACCATGGAAATGAATGAATGCCATCACTTGGACAATAAATCCTAAATCACATATAACACACTCGAATTTTATCATCTTATTATTAAAGTGTTCAATAATAAAAATGCTAAGATTTGCAAAGTAATCGCAACTAAGTTAACCACAACATTCACAATTGCATGATAGAAATCAAGCGTATTAAATATGGGTTTGATTTTTATAAATGTTTTGCGAAGAATTTTATTCTTAAAACATTTGGGAAAACCATTTATCACAAGATGAAACATTTGAAAGTTTCATAGTGGAATAAAATTTTACTAATTATTCCACAAACCATTTAATTGTGGTTTAGAATTAAATTATGAGTCCATTCGATTTAACGATATTTTAAATAAGGTATCAATACAAGTCTTAGATAAAGAAACACCTATTAAGTTAACATTGAATATCACATCAAAATTATCCCTAATTAAAGGTCATTTAAAAGTTGGACGATGACTAATGACCACACGAGATTGGTGTGTAGTATTATTTATAGCACCGTTTCTTATGCTACAAGGACATGATTGTCATAAATCATTTGCACATGTATTGGTCTAGAACTATACTTGATCAACCTATGAGAATACTTTAAGAGATTTAACAATCGTCATAAGTATATTTCTCATTATAGCTATCGGAACCTTTTTCCTCAACCATGAGTACTCTAAGTTCTGTTGTCTAAGTACTAGGCCGTTTTGATGTTGTCAAACATCTGCTGTATTAGGGGATTATAAAGGCAACACTCGGGAGACTAGGTCCTCTTAGTAAGGGAAGCTAACAATGCATGACTGGGAATGTCCCCTATTAAACATAGGGAACATGTCTTTGTTGTTTACAAGGCCTCTCAAAGAGCGAGACTGTGAAAATGCATGGTCGTGCTTAGATTGATTTTAGAAATCATCTGCCTATTAACAGTTGAACTCGGAAATTGAGAAACACTTTTGGACGTAATAAGGATGACGAAGAATCTTAACTTATAGTTCATGAAGAGACATTAAGAGACATAAGAAATGGGCTATACACTAATTGCACACTTGTCCGGAAGAACAAGTGGGAGATTGAAAGGAATGATGTCCTTCCAACAAGTGTATTATTCCGATAAAGGGTTCGGAATTATTAAAAGCTAATTCTTCAATGAGGTCAAGTGATCGGAATGCCTAGGTGGTGGCCGCTTCCGATCAGTAATAATAATGTATAATTAATGTGACGGCTTAATCTTGACCGAACCCTTTGGGTCGCACCCCAATCGAATAACCGATACAAGACGACAAATTAATCTAATGGATTAGATGAATCATTAGAGTATTACGAACAAAGACGTCGGATATAGAGCTTAGAGCGTCGAAACCGAGCAACGAGCTTCGAGTCGATTTTAGGAATCGACGAAAACGAGAAAAATAATCAAATAATATATCGTGCTAAAATTACGAGCATAGCATGAGCCTTAGCCACGCCTCGGATCGAAGGCAAGTGGCTAGGGGCTACAAGGAACCGAAAATTAAACCAAAGCAGCCCTCGCAAGGCCAAGGTAGGCTGGCCTGTTGAGTTTCGTAGCGTCCAATGCTACGCGGAAGAGAAACTCGCCTAAGACCCGCTCACTAATTAAAGCAACTAAACATGCAATAACATAATTAACAACATAAGAGAGAGAAAGAGAAAAGACATTCTGACCCTTGACGCGTGCTTCGCTCGATTCACGAGCTCTTACTTTAAAGCTCGAGGCATGCAAGTGCGACGACCTCCTACGGCTCGCACCCTCGACCTGACCCGAACGGTCTTAATCCCGAAGGTTATTCGGGAGTTGACCAAATAAAACAAGAGTATTACGAACTTAAAGGTTTTCTCACTAATAATGAGATGCTTTATTAAGTTCCACTCAAGTGATTTTTCCCAAACTCAAAACTTGAGTATTTATAGAGAAGGGAGCCTTGATCTCCCTTCTCCCATCAATGTGGGAGATTTTCATTTTCCTCTATTTTATTTTAATTAAAAACAAAATAAAAATGCAAGGCAATCTACAAGCTCCAAGTGTCACATGGAGGGAGAGAGTAGGTGAGGACAATCAAAGGGGGAGGGACCAAATCACCTTGCTCCTCAAGCCACACACCAACCTCTTGGTCCCCTCCTCTTGACTGGCTGACCATGCCACATGGCTGGCTGGCAGCCTGCCTTGGCCACCAAGGCTGGGCTGCCTAGCCAGCACACTCACACATGTGTGCAGCTAGCAAGTCACGCATGCGGGCTGATGCTCCTAAGCGTTTTTATGTGCGTGTGCTAGTGCTGCTGCTATGCTATGCCTAGCACGCATAGCCCATAGCACAAGCACGCATAGCGTGCTGTTGTGCAAGTGTTATGCGCTACCCACTTACAATAGCGAGGCCTAGCAAGCACACCCGGCCATGCATGCACAGCCACAACACACACACACGCATGGAACGCATCTTGCGATGCTTGTGCGATGTGACTGTGCTAAGTGATGCTAGGCACGCATGAAACGCATGGGTTGGTGACCTCGCCTAGCCTAGCACTCGCATGGCTAGGCCAATGCGAGGCTACGGCTTGGCTCGAACTTGTCACTTGTTGATTCTATGTCTTGTCGAATTCTAAATTCGACTTGACTTGCGACGCTCGATATCCGACGTCTTTGTTCATAATACTCTAATGACTCATCTAATCCTTTGGATTGATTCGCCGTCTAAGATCAATTATATGATAGGGGTGCGACCCGAAGGGTTCAATCAAGATTAAGTTGTAATATGAATTATGCATTAATATTACTGATTAGAAGCGGCTCCACCTAGGCATTTCGATCACTTGACCCCATTGAAGAACTAGCTTTCTATTAATTCCGAACCTTCTATCGGAATAATACACTTGTTGGAAGAACACCATTCCTTACGTGGCCGAGGCATACAGGGCTGGCTGGGTCAGCTTTGTGTGCCTACGTGCCACAACACCCCAAGCCGGGCTACCCAATAATCCTAACAAGAAAGACGAGCTTGCAGGGGGCGCTGCTGGGCTTGTGCTGCTGCTGCTCGCTTGCGGGGACTGCTCGTGGGCTTGCGATATGGTATTTGGGCATACTTTGGAGCCCAAGGGTTGAGGCTGGTCTTCCTTGCGTTGACCAAGTTTTCCATGCACATGGGGTTGGTGGGTTTGTGCTTGCCTACCAAGGATGGGTTTGTGGTCCTTACCTACTCCCTCTTTATGTGATAACACTTGTCATTTAATTATTGTTTCATGCCTTTTAATTTAATTTAGAATTAAATTAATTCATGTTTTTCTTACTGTACCAACTCTCCCACATTGATGGGAGATGGGATTTCAAGGGCTCCTTTCCCTATAAATAACAATCATTTGGCAGTGGGAAAGAGCACTTGAATTGGTGAACTTGAAGGGATCTCTAATAAGAAAAAAACCTTTGTTCTAATACTCTAAGTAATTTTTGGTCTAGCCCCGACTAAGCTTCGGGGTAGAGGGCGGCTCGGTTCAGTAGCGAGGGTGTTAGCCATTGGAGGTTTGCGCGTTTGCGGGACTTTATGCTTTCAAGTCCGAGCTTTATGTTAGTGCGAAGCACACTACAAGGGTAATGATTATTTCTCTCTCTCTTCTTGTTGATCATGTGATTAAGGTTTTAATACATGCGTAGATACTTTAATTTGTTTGGGATTTTTGGCGGGTTTCCTTCCAAGTGGTCCTGGACATCACGAAACCTAACACTTTTCCTCTCTTACTGCCTCTTCGGGACATTGGGTGGAGAAACATATTTCAATGGGTTTCTTAGAGTAGTAATGTAACATTGCCTCACTGTTTTCTGACAGCCTCTCAACTTCGCTAAGCAACCTCTATTATTAGCATATGCTAGCGCTAAATGCAGCGTGGACACTAATCCTGCCCATTATCACATTGTAGAGAGATTGGGAATTTATGACAAGAAACTCTGCTCTCACTTTCGTGGCCTGAGCTCCTTCTCCCACTTGGACTGACAACTTTATTATCCCATCTGGTATCGTTCCTGAACCACCGTACCCTGTGACCTTGTAGCTCACCCTTTTGAAATCCCTGCTCTCTAGATCCATTTTGTGGAAAGCGTTTGTGAACATGATGTTAACTAAGCTTCCTCCATCTACCAGAACTCTCCTGACCTTCCAATTTACAACTGTTATTGACACTACCAGAGGATCGTCATGTGGGTATATGATTGCGTGCTAATCCTGCTCCCCAAACACTGCCTTTTGCTGAGGAGGTGGTTGCGGCCACTTTCTGCACTCATTATAGTTCACTTGATTGACTATATTTCTGAGGTCAGCCCTAGCCCTGCTGACTGTTCCTCCATGCAGGGGCTCTCCTCTAATCACCAGCACATCTCCTAGTTCTCTCTTTTCTTTCTCTTTCTGTTCTTTCTTATTCTTGTCACTCCTACTATGCCCCCATCGGTCATTTTCTGGTCTATCATTATCTTGGTTTCTATCTTCCCAAGAGTATTATTTAAATTGATTCAGATACCCCCTTCTTATGAGGTCTTCAATATTCTCCTTGAGGTGAATACATTCCTCAGTCGTATGATCTTTGTCTCTATTAAAGTCGCACCACTTCTTTGGGTCTAAGTTACTGGTAGTCGTTCTTGGTGGTCTCTGCCACTTGTCATAATACTTGTTCACATTGAAGATGTGAGATCAGTTGTGGGTCAGCGGGGTATATTGTTCGTACCTGCCCTGCAGTCTTCCCCTGCCCTGCCTCCCCAAGCCGGAAGACCTTTCATTGTCCCTTCTATGCTGGTCTACTTTACCGTACCCAGCAGAGTTAGGCTCTGTTTTGTTAGCTGCCTCTACTCGACTAGGCTCTTCCCTTCTGCCTGGTTTGGCAAAGGAAGACTTCCTGGCAAGCATAGCTCTGTTTGTCTCATCCCCTTTAATGAATTCATAGGCCTCGCCCATGGCTTCTACCAGGGTGCTCAAGTTCTTCCTGCCCATGTAATTTTAAACACTGACCCTTGGAACAATCCACTCTGCATTGCAAACAACGCCACTTCCTAGCTCATGTTGGGAATTGACGTTACCTCTTTTTTTAACCGAGTGATGAAGTCTTTGAGTGACTCAGTCTCTCCCTGTTTTAGCGACATCATCTCTATTGTCATTTTGGTGCGGTCTACCAATGTGACGAAATGATCCATGAAAAGCCTTTTTAAGCTATTGTACGAGTAGACTGACCCTTTCTCCAATGAATGGTACAATTCTACAGCTAATCCCTCTAGGGTTGGAGGAAATGCTTTACACCAAACTGAGTCGGTTCTGGTGGATAAGACCATGTGACTCTCAAAGGAAGACAAATGGTTCTTAAGGGTTGTTGTTCCATTGTATCTGCACAATGGCATCTTGATTTTTTTCCTTTGGTTCCTCTAGAACCTCCTTGCAAAAGGGCGAGTCCTCGGGGATCACCATGACCTTTGCCTTCATGAAGAACGCTGGGCTTAGAGACTTGTTGTGGGTAGGGGATCTGCTGCGCGGGTTCCCAGCTAGAACTTCACTTGACTCCTCTGAACTCAACTCCATGTTCAAGTTTCTGGCCTCCAACTCCTTCACCTTCTTCCTCAGGGATGCCAACTCCTTCTGCTCTAGAGTCAGACTTTGTGTGGGTGATCTTATTGGGATCTGCCTAGCGGATGTCTTTGGACGAGTGGAACTTGATCCTTTTCCATATGAGTTCAGCACAGCTAACATGACAGCCAGCTGATAAGGGAATAAACGCATCGTCAAACGAATATCCCTAATTCAAATACAATTTGTAAAACCTAAACAAACCTGATACGAGTATAAGGTAAACACAGGGGTTGAACCACAGAGAACGATTAAACACCACAAAATGTTATCAACAACTAAGCTAGTCCAGGATATGGGAAAGTAATCTAAAGTCTAAAGACACTAAAAAAAGAAATAAAACTTTAAGGGAAATGGTTTAGGCATAGCATTCACTCAAGCATGATTTAGCATGAAATTGAATTGAAACGTGAACTAAGCAACTCATGTCAATGATTTAAAGCACAATCTAACCACCTGTCGGGGTTAATTAATTTCTCAATTCAAGCACAACTTACACTATCGTCATAAGCCACACGAATTGAGGTACAAATCAAGATAATCTTTCAATGGATATTCCTAGATGACGCTATTGCCATAACCTATTTCAATCCACCCAACTACAATAATTAATAGGCCTCTCTAATTAAATAATTGGTAAGACATGGAAAAAAAAAAGCATTTTCTTCATAAACAAATCAATTTCAAACCCTAAAACATGCTCAAGATCCAACTACACCACAACCATCCCCTTAGCTGGGGAATTACTCACTAATCATGCTAATGATAAGTGGCATTTATGTCACTATTCGGGATTCACTTCCTTACCATTTCCTTCCATTTATCGCTTGTTTAGCCCTATTTTGCCGTGATTCCACATATATTGCACAACAATGCCATTCCCTTGTACTTCCCCTCTACTTTACCTTTTTGTATTTTTTTTTTGGGTGTTTTCCTGTGTTTTGCAGGTAAACCGATCGATACGTGAAGTGAGGAGCATCTGATCAGGCTGCGCGCCCAGGAGAGCCGTCTCTCCCACTCTGCGCGGGCGCGCAATTCAAGAGAGAGGGCGCGCAATTGAGATGAAATCAGAATTGTGTCCCCTGTAGATGCCTCGCGCGCCCTGTAGAGGGCGCGCACACTGACCTGCGCGGGCGTGAAGATGACTGGAAAGGGCGCACAGCTTGGCTTGAAAAATCAGGAAAACTTTCTATAGATGGCAATCACGCCCTGTAGAGGGCGCGCACAGTAGCCTGCTCAGGCGCGCAGATTGAAGTAGAGGGTGCGCACGTCCATCAGGCCAGCCCGTTTTATTTCCTATTTAAATGCTGATTTGGGGAATGAAGAAGGTAGCTATTCCATTTAGGGCAAAGTGCTTAGAACATTTCTAGAGAGAGAATAGCCTCCATTAATGCTTGTACAAGTTTCTAGAGAGAGAAAGTTCAGATTATTAGTTTTTTATCATCCTAACTTTAGTCTTTAATCTAGATTAGTGCCTTGATCATCCTTGTAATCAATATTGGAGCATTCTATTGGATTTTTGGTGGTTCACCATTGAAGGCTCAAAGACCCACCTTCTTATTTCAATACAAAGTTGAAGCTTTGTGAGATCTTTCTATCTTAATCTCTTTTATTTTGGTTTATTTACATATTTCAAGTATTATTGATAGTTTTGATTATGGCCAATATTTTGGGTATTGTTGATATGGGTAGTTTCTCTCTCCTTGGCTAGACTTTAGCTAGGGGAAGGGGAATGGATGACTTGGTTTCTATTTGATTAAATACTTGATTTTTGGGGATTTAAACCCTTGTTGTATGAACTTGTCCTTATTGTTATATGGTTGATGTTGTGAACCATTGACCATATTATTACATGTCCTAATTGATGCGCGGGAGTGATCATGTTAGGATAGATCGTAGTTTATACATTGCTTAATCAATTGCATGGGAATGAGTTGTGTTAAGTAGGATCTTTATTCCCTTGGTTGTGAATCCTTGATTATCTATGTGTTTTGCTCTTAATCTCCAAGTTTGATGTTCCCCGATCCCCCTAGCGTTTTTAATCTCACAGTTTCTAATCCTTATGAAAGGAATGGTGTCCTTCCAACAAGTGTATTCTTCCGATAGAGGGTTCAGAATTATTACAGAAGCTAATTCTTCAGTAAGATCAAGTGATCGGAATGCCTAGCTGGAGGCCGCTTCCGATCAGTAATATCGAGGTACAATTGATATTACAACTTAATCTTAACTAAACCCTTCGGGTTAAACCCAATCGAATCACCGATCCGAGACGACGAATTAATCCGAAAGGATTTAATGACTCAGCAGAGTTTTACGAATACAGACGTCGGATATCGAGCCTAGGGCGTCGAGAACGAGCGTCGCAAAATCACAAAGCGACAAGTATGAACATAGTCCTAGCACCATACTGGCCTGGCCATGTGGATACTAGGCTAATTTAAGCTAGCATGCACCTAGCATGGCTAGGCGCAAGCCTTAGCACACTAGGTGCACTAGGAGCACTATCGAAGCCCATCGCAAGTGCTATGCGCACCATAGCAACCCATCGCACCATCGCAACACAAGCACAACACCATTGCATGGCTAGGCCAGTGCGTGTGTGCGTGTGCTTGTGCCTTAGCCCATCGCATCATCGCAGCAAGCATGCCTGTGCACATGCGTCCCTTCGCATGGCGCCGCATCACAGCATGTGTGCTTGGCTAGCAAGCAGCATCACCTGGCTAGCGAGCATCAGCGCTGGGCGTGCTGTGCATGCGAGGGAGCTGCTAAGCAGGCTGGTGCTAGCTGGCTGGGCTAGCTGGCACTGCTAGTTGGCGTGCTAGCTGGCAGCAGCCCAGCAGGCCTTGCTAGAGCCGGTTTTGCAAGTGGGGACCATTGCTTGGAGCAATGGCTTGGGGATCAAGGCAATGGTCCCCCCAAGCCTTTGGTCCTCACTTGGCTTTCTCTATTATTGTGCCATGTGTCGTTTTGTGATTGAATTGATTAATCATTTAATTTTGGAATTAAATAATCATCATTTCACCAACTCTCCCACATTGATGGGAGATTGGAAACCAAGGATTGATTTCCATATAAATATCCTTCAAGGGTGTTGGGAAATGAACAACCTTGAGTGGAATTAAAAAGGCAACTCTAATTAAGAGTAAACCTTTGATTCGTAAAACTCATAGTTATTTTTTCCGGGTCTTGACTAACCTTCAAGACTTAGGACGCTCGGGTCGGGTCGAGGGTACAATCCGTCGGAGATCTCGTGTTTTCGGGATTTTGAAGTAAGAGCTCTTTGGGAGCGAAGCACGCGACAAAGGTATAATTCTTGTTCTTAATCTTGTTTGATTAAGTTTAATATGCTTGTTAATTGTTTTAATTAAGGGGCAGGTCTTGGTGGGTTTCCTTCCGCGCAGTGTCAGGTCACTACGAAACCCTACAGCGATATCGGAGCCACGCTCTTTTTAATTTTTGTAATTATTTTTTAATTAAGGTGTTTTAAAGAATTTATTTTTTCTTGTTCATGTTCTTCTAATTAGATTAGATGCTGTCGAACCCAGATTTTGGCTCAAAAATAGTGATTTTTGGGTGGAATCGACATTCTGGAACAGATTCAACTCTTTTTATGGGTTGTCCAGAAACCGAATTCAAACCAGAAACCCATTTTTTATGGGTTTTTTTGTTTTTCAACGAAAATTTTAATTCTTTTTAAGCCTTGATTAATGCAAGCATTACAAGGTTAGATTAAATGCACTTTTGCATCTCTAATCTACTGGTTTTAAAATACCCTTAAGCATAATAATGGAGTATTTATTAGTGCTTAAGTTGATATGTCATTTTTCACATAATCTTGTTTTTCACAAATTTTGCAAATAAATTGCAATAAAATGTGAAAGCTTGTTGTGATCTTGTAATTTTAAGTTCCTATTATGTTAAAGTTCTAATCTTTAAAGGCTTAAATGATTGGAACCCTAACCCTAAATTCCATGTTGAACAAAGTTTGGATTTTTCATGTTTTGTTGATTAAAATCCATCAAGTTCAATTACTTGTGAGTAAAGTTTGATTAATCTTCATATTGGAAGATGTAATCTTAGTATTTTACACAAGTATGAAAGTTGGAAAAATTTTATCATTGGATGGTTAATTTATTTTTCCAACTCCCATTTGTCAAACCCATTATTAATTTACATATTGGCAAGATAAATTATGGACATAGCTCATTTTATTTTAAGCATAAAGTTAGACCTAATTTTGTTCAAAATTAAATTTTTTGGATAATTTAGGCTTGTGCACTAATGAAATAAAAATTATTTAAGTTAGACTTCTTTTATTTTATTTTCCCTCAAATTGATTGTAAAATGTAATTTAGAATTAATTATTGTCACACTCAAATCGGAATTAAAATCCCGAGTAAAATGCATGCAAATCGATGCAAAACCGCAAGCATCACCAAGGCTAGCCGGGCTGCCTAGCAGCCCACATGTAGGCTGCCTATGGTGCGCGCATGGCTAAGCATCAATGTTACGTGGCTGTGTGGCGAGGGGTGCTAAGGCTGGGCTTGGGCAGTGGCCTTGGGTGCTGGGTGCTTGGGGGCGCTGCTGGGGCAGCGTGGTAGCAAGCACCGGCCAGCCCCCTCTTGCTGCCAGGCGCAAGCATGCGTGCAGACATGCGTGGTGCTGGCCAGCGTAGTGTGCTATGCTGGGCTCAGCATGCTAGCACCAAGCGCCAGCCCAGCCCCTTAATGCTACTAGTGCGTGTGAGGCGTAAGTTGCTGGCGAGCTTGTGCTGCTGCTGGGCAGTGAGGCAGCAAGCCCTAGCCAGCCAGCCCACTGCTGCCTAGCAGCCATGGTGCGCCATGCATCATGTTAGGATGGGGTCTCGTTTCTTAATTTGAGCTATGTATATTTGCGAAAATTTGGCCGTTTTAAATTATTTATGTAATTATTTAACGAGGCTAAAAACCTCGATTTTCGATTTTGAAAAATTTGACAAATTTTGGGTTATGCCAACTTAATTAATCGGATTAATTAAGTACGAATGCAGAATTTAGTAGGAGCTTAATTAATTGCGTGAGATTTTAGAAATAATGGATTAAACAATTTTGACTAGTTTTAATTAGGCGCGTTAATTGAATTAACTACCTAAGTTATTTACTAGTTTTGCGTGTTTAATTATGTATTTTGTAAAATTGCATGGGTCATTCACAAATAGTGAATGGATAAATGGAAGATTGTTATTCAAAACAGGTCTTTGAAAATGGAAACTAGTGGGGCCCGACTAGGATAGAAAATACGGACTGTGTTCCGTTATGTATTTTTGTAAATCTAAATATGGTCTGCGAACCGTTAAGTATTTTTATACTATTAGATTAATCTTAGTCTTTCTAGCTAGTTTATTTTATTTTATTTTGGCCAAGATGTCTCAAGACGACATTTCGATGAAGACGAGCCAAGATGAAGACCCATGGAAATTGAAGATTTCAAGGGGTCATGCTAGTTGCCAAATGCATCTATTTTTATGCCATATATACATTGTTATTATATATGATTGCTAGATGCATGTCTAGGATTTCTATTATGTTGCGACGATTAGTTAAGTTCACTTAAATAAACCAACATAGAAACCCTAGGTCCCTTAATAATATTGAGCTAAAACTTGACGTTCCAAGAGCAACACTTACCGAACTAATGCGCGTAAGTGATGGATTACGCCAAAGCGAGGCATCACTACTTCCCTAGGAACGTAAGGTATACTAGGTATACAAGTTGTCTTGGTTAAGCTCAACCATATCAGTAAGGAGTCCTTAGATGTCGTGGCAAAAGAGATAAAATGTCAAGAATGCATTTGATGCGACATTTTATCAAACCGAGAGTAGCTTGGAGCTATTAGCAATTAGATTGCTTACCTTAAGATATTTAATGATTAAGACAAGCCAAAGCATGCTTAACCATTTCTTGATCTTTGGGAACTCGGAATCATTTTATTCTCGCCCATAAGGGACATTTTAAATGCGTGGATAAAATGCTCAATAAGATTGAATATATGCGTAAACATTTTAAATTTCAACTTATTGATTTATGAATGGTTTTTCACTTCAAATTCTTTCAATTGTAGAACAATGTCTGCAAGTAACTCAAATAACAACCAATTCTCTTTACGCTCAATTCTCGACAAGGAGAAGTTGAGCGGGCCAAACTTTCTTGATTGGCAAAGGAATCTCCGCATTGTACTAATGTAGGAGCAAAAGGAATACGTCCTTGATGAGGAAATGCCTGACGCTCCCAATGAGGAGGTCACTCAGGCTGCCCTTAACCGATGGCAAAGTGCCAATCGGGATGTCAAATGCATCATGTTGGCCACTATGTCTCCGGACCTTCAAAAGACTTTCTTTGAAAAGGAAACGGCTTTTGAGATCTTTTCTGAGCTTTAGAATATGTTTCAAGAGCAGGCCCGAACCGAATGGTTCGAAACCCACAGGCAGATCCTTGAGAGCAAGCTCAAGAAAGGAGAGCCAGTCAGCCCGCATGTCCTCAAAATGATTGGATTATTTGAGAACATGGAAAGGCTTGATGTTGGGTATTCAACTGAGATGGAAATTGACATCATTCTCCACTCGCTTCACAAAGGCTATGACCAGTTCAAAATGAACTATAATATGCATAGTATGGAGAAAACCCTCACCGAGCTTCATGGTATGTTGAAGCAAGCCGAGCAAACCCTCAAGGATGATGGCAAGCATGACATGCTCATGGTGAGGAAGGGCAAGCCATTCAAACGTCAGGGCAAAAAGAAGAGCTTTAATGGGAATAAGAAAAAGTTCCCTCCTAAATCAAAATCTGCCAAGGGCGGCAAGGACAAGAAGACAACCTCTTCTAAATCTGATTCCGAATGTTTCTACTGCAAGAAGAAGGGACATTGGAAACGGGACTGCCTCAAATTTAAGGAAGATAAGAAGAACGACAACGTTGCTTCTTTATTAGGTATTTACGTTATAGACTTAAACTTTGCTAGCAAAACCTCGTGCGTATTAGATACCGGATGTGGCTCACACCTTTGTTCCAATGCTCAGGGACTAAGGATAAATAGGAGGCTAGAGAAGGGAGAGGTCGAGCTTCGGGTCGGCAATGGAGCAAGGATGTCTGCCATCTCCGTTGGAACTTTTAGTTTGTCTTTGCCCTCAGGGCTTATTCTAGAACTTGAAAACTGGTATCATGTTCCAAGAGTAACCAAAAACATTATTTTAATATCGGTGTTGGACGCCAAAGGATTCGAATTTCGAATCAAAAACAATAGTTGTTTTATTTATTTTGATAATGTTTTATATGGTACGGCACATTCAGCAAATGGTCTTTATGTGCTTTCAATAGACAAACAGGTTTATAACATCGATAATACTGCCAAAAGGGCTAAGACCATCGAGTCGAATCAAACCTACTTGTGGCATTTTCGTCTTGGCCACATTAACATCAAGCGCATCAAGAAACTTCTTCAAGAAGGTGTTCCTGACTCATTCGACTTAGAGTCGTTTGAAAATTACAAAGGATGCTTATTAGGCAAGATGATAAAACAGCCATTCTCCAAGTTGGGAGAAAGGGCAAGTGACTTATTAGGTTTAATACACACGGATGTGTGTGGACCAATGAGCACACCTGCAAGATAAGGTTACCGATATTCATCACTTTCACTGACGATTATAGTAGATATGGCTATATCTACTTAATGTCGAATAAATCTGAATCTTTTAAGAAATTCAAAGAATTTCATAAAGAAGTTGAAAATCAACTTGGCAAGAAAATTTGAGCCATGAATTCGACAATCACTTGAAAGAAAATTGCATTCTTTCAGAGTTGACACCTCCCGGAACTCCTCAATGGAACGGAGTGTTCGAACGGAGGAATCGAACCTTGTTAGACATGGTTTGATCAATGATGGGTCTTAGTGAACTCCCTATCTCTTTCTGGGGACATGCGCTACAAACTGCAGCACTAACACTGAATAGAGCTCCATGAAAAGCTGTTGAAAAGACTCCATATGAATTATGGACGAAGAAACCTCCTAGGTTGCCTTTTCTTAATATTTGGGGATGCGAAGCATATGTCAAGCGATTAATTTCGGACAAACTTCACCCTAAATCGGATAAGTGTTTCTATGTGGGATATCCAAAAGAAACCAAAGGGTATTACTTATACAATAAATCCGGAACAAAGTATTTGTTGCTCGTGATGGTGTCTTTTTGGAGAAGGAACACCTTTCCAAAATGACAAGTGGGAGGATAATCGAACTCGACGAAGTTCGAGAGGAAGAATAACAATGTCAACCTGACAAAACTGACAATCTAGATGCTTTGGAAGCATCTAAGAAGATTGGTCATAATCAAACTGACAATGAAAAAGCTCAACCGATTACATTTCGTTGGTCGCAACGACAAAGATCTTAACCAGACGGATACCTCGGTATCGTCTTAACCAATGATCATGACATCCTAGTCATGGATGGTGATGAGCCGACGACATACAAGCAAGCTATGACAAGCCCCGACTCTGCAAAATGGAAAGAGGCCATGAAATCCGAGATGGACTCCATGTCTGAAAATCAAGTCTAGGACTTGGTGAATTTGCCTGAGGGTTATACACCTATTGGTTGCAAATGGATCTACAAAGTGAAGACAGACAAGGATGGAAATGTAACAATATACAAAGCTAGAGTGGTGGAAAAAGGTTATAAACAAATCTACGGGACATTCTTGTGGTGGTACGGAAGGCATGGACTCCGCGAACGTCCTGCGCCCCCCTTATTAGTAAGGTAGGGGAAAGAAAGACTCAACCAGAACCACATTCATTCCTTTTGCGTGCGGATGTAGTTAAGTGTCTGACTCTATTGGTCATAGTTTCTTGTTGTTGCGGCCGGTGCTCGATGTGAGTGAATGCATTTTTCTTTATGGGCAATTGCTTTCTCGGAGTCCTTATAGCGGGCTGAGCCCTTCTCGAAAGACTCTACAAGTGAGATTTTTCCTATGTTATTGAAAGAGCTTAGATATACTTCAAGTAGGAACCATCACTATTTAATTGACTATGATGAAACTTTTTCACCAGTTGCAATGCTAAAATCCGTCCGGATCATCCTAGCGATTGCTGCATATTACGATTATGAAATATGGCAAATGGATGTCAAAACCTCCTTCCTTAATGGAATTTTGGAAGAAACTGTGTATATGACACAAACAGAAGTTTTTGTTGATCCAGGCAACGCTGGAAAGGTTTGCAAGCTGAAGAGGTCCATTTATGGACTAAAGCAAGCCAGCAGAAGTTGGAATTTGCGATTTGATGAAGCCATTAGCGAGTTTGGTTTTATCAAGAATCCAGATGAATCTTGTGTATACAAGAAGGTCAGTGGGAGTGATATTGCATTCCTAGTCCTATATGTCGATGACATACTTCTCATTGGAAACAGCACAAAATTATTGGAGTCCGTAAAGGGCTGGTTGGGAAAGTGCTTTTCAATGAAGGACTTAAGAGAGCCACAGTACATATTGGGCATCAAGATCTACAGAGATAGATCTAAGAGGATGATTGGATTAAGCCAGAGTACTTACATTGATAAGGTACTGGATCGATTCCACATGGAGAATGACAAGAGAGGGCATTTACCCATGTCCCATGGCATAACTCTCAAGAAGAAACATTGTCCATATGCTTCGCTAATCGGATCGATCATGTATACCATGATATGTACAAGGCCAGATGTATCGTATGCCCTGAGTGCAACGATCCGATACCAATCGAACCCAGGAGAGACGCATTGGATTGCGGCCAAGAACATCCTTAAGTACTTGAAAAGGAACAAGGATAAATTCCTGGTGTATGGAGGCCACAAAGAACTGGTTGTTGAAGGTTACACCGACGCTAGCTTCCAGACTGACAGAGACGACTTCAAGTTATAGTCGGGGTACATATTCTGTCTAAATGGAGGAGCGTTTAGGTGGAAGAGTGCCAAGCATAGCACCACTGCAGACTCTACAACTGAAGCCGAGTACTTGGCCGCTTCAGAAGCTGCCAAGGAATCTGTTTGGATTCGCAACTTCATTAGCGAACTTGGTGTTGTACCCTCAATCAAGGGGCCGATAGACCTCTATTGTGATAACAATGGAGCTATCGCTCAGGCCATGGAGCCGAGAGAGCACCAGAAGGTCAAACACGTGCAAAGGCGATTTCACATGATAAGGGAATGGAAATCCGAAGGTGAAATCAGAATTTGTAAGATTGGCACAGATGATAATGTAGCCAATCCTTTGACTAAACCGCTGCCTCAAGTGAAACACAACAAGCACATTGAGGCGATGGGAATTAAGCACGTTAGAGACTGGCTTTAAAATTCCCTATACATGTGTTTTAATTAAATAGGATATTTAATGTAAGACACTGTATTAAAACCATTCATTAATGGAGTAATTAATTTTTTTGCAAAATTTTCATTCACTCCATTACTATTTAATTGTGGTTTAGAATTAAATAATGAGGCCATTCGATTTACAAAAATATTCAAAATAGGGTATCAAGACTATGTCTTGGATAAAGAAACACCTGTTAAGAGAACATTGAATATTTAAATCGAAAATTGTCCCTAATCAAGGTCATCTAACGGATGGACGATTGATGACCGCCATAGATTAGTGTGTAGTATGATTTACAGCACCGTTTCTTGTGTTGCGAGGACGTAACGGTCATAAATCATTTTCACAGGCACAGTTTGGAACTGTACTGGATAAGACCTATGAGAGTATTTTAAGAAATTTTAAAATTGTCATAAGTACATTTCTCATTATGACTATCGGAACTTGTTTCCTCTGACCATGAGTATTGTGAAGTTTTCTTGTTTGAGTACTAGACGACGAATTACTCCGAAAGGATTTAATGAGTCACCGATCCGAGACGACAAATTAATCCGAAAGGATTTAATGAGTCAGCAGAGTTTTACGAATACAGACGTCGGATATCGAGCCTAAGGCGTCGAGACCGAGCGTCGCAAAATCACAAAGCGACAAGTATGAACATAGCCCTAGCACCATACTGGCCTGGCCATGTGGATGCTAGGCTAGTTCGAGCTAGCATGCACCTAGCATAGCTAGGCGCAAGCCTTAGCACACTAGGTGCACTAGGCGCACTATCGCAGCCCATCGCAAGTGCTATGCGCACCATAGCAACCCATCGCAACATCGCAACACAAGCACAACACCATCGCATGGCTAGGCCAGTGCGTGTGTGCGTGTGCTTGTGCCTTAGCCCATCGCATCATCGCAGCAAGCATGCCTACGCACATGCGTCCCTTCGCATGGCGCTGCATCGCAACATGAGTGCTTGGGTGCTAGGCACCATCGCAGGAACCTCGCACAAGCACAACACCATGGTAAGCCTTGTGTGCGTATGCATGTGCGTGTAGGGCATCGCAGCAGCAGCAACATGCGATTGTATGCAAGGCTGGTGCGCATGGCTGGCAAGGCAAGTGGCCACCATGCGTGGCTTGCTAGCAGCACCCATGCTGGCTATGCTAGCATGTGCGATGGCGAGGGCTGATGTGTGCTAGGAGCCAGCACTAGCGCCTAGCTAGCAAGCAGCATCGCCTGGCTAGCTATGCGAGCAGCAGCGCTGGGCGTGCTGTGCATGCGAGGGAGCTGCTAGGCAGGCTGGTGCTAGCTGGCTGGGCCAGCTGGCACTGCTAGCTGGCGTGCTAGCTGGCAGCAGCCCAGTAAGCCTTGCTAGAGCCGGTTTTGCAAGTGGGGACCATTGCTTGGAGCAATGGCTTGGGGATCAGGGCAATGGTCCCCCCAAGCCTTTTGTCCTCACTTGGCTTTATCTATTATTGTGCCATGTGTCGTTTTGTGTTTGAATTGATTAATCATTTAATTTTGGAAATAAATAATTATCATTTCACCAACTCTGCCACATTGATGGGAGATTGGAAACCAAGGATTCATTTCCTTATAAATACCCTTCAAGGGTATTTAGAAATGAACAACCTTGAGTGGAATTAAAAAGGAAACTCTAATTAAGAGTAAATCTTTAATTCATTAAACTCATAGTTATTTTGTCCGGGTCTTGACTAACCTTCAAGACTTAGGACGCTCGAGTCGGGTCGAGGGTACAATCCGTCGGAGATCTCGTGTTTTCGGGATTTTGAAGTAAGAGCTCTTTGGGAGTGAAGCACGCAACAAAGGTATAATTCTTGTTCTTTATCTTGTTTGATTAATTTTAATATGCTTGTTAATTGTTTTAATTAAGGGGCGGGTCTTGGTGGGTTTCCTTCCGCGTAGTGTCGGGTCACTACGAAACCCTAACCTTGTTAGTCTTTGTTTATTGTTAGAGTAATTTTGTTAGCCTTAGTTGTTTGTTGCCTAGTTTTACTCCACTCTTATACATATACACCCTTTTCAAGCCTCTTTCGTTAGCACTTAGCTTCACAATTTCTCGTTTCTCCGTGGATTCGACCCTTGCTTGCCTTTATACTCGTTTTGGTAAACTAGGATTAATTTGATAGGAAAAGTGTATTAACAACGACATTCCATTCCTCATCAGCTAATAACAAAATTAATCAACAAATTAACAAGCATCAACATGATTAATAAGCAATACTAACAACTAAAACAATAATCAAAAGAAATAAATGATAAAGATATAGGAAAGAAGATAAGAAATTCTCATTGATTTAATAAGGAGATCTCCAAAACAATTGTCACAAGTTGAATCATCAAGCTCCAAGTCTCACCATTGAAGGTATCTCACTTTCTCTTTCTAAAACCCTAACTATGGAGGTTGATCCTCCCTAAACCTGACCTAGAGAGAGAGCTTAAACTAATTAAGAGGTTCACCCAAAACTAAACTCTCCTTTCTAATTACCCTAAAATGGGTATTTATACTAAGCTAGGAAAATAGAAAATAAAAGGGGAAAATAGATAAAAAAAATAAAAAGAAATTAAAAAGAACTAGGAAAAGTAAAAGGAAAATAAAATAATAAAACCCCTAAATCCCACTAAAACCATCAGACCCTCCTTTCTTCTTCTTCGATCTTGGCTGCTCTAAAAATGGGGAATGATCCCCTGCACCTCACTTCACCAAGCTCCACCATCAATCATCATCGTTGAATCGCCACCATTCATCCTCAACAACAATTATCGAGCATTAAAATAACGCCATCCGATCCTCATTAAAATCACTTGCGGACCTCGTGAAATGGTTCCGTCAAACCAAGGGTAAGTTCAGCCGAACTATGAGTTGGTTTGATCGAACCATGGGTAAGTTCAGCCAAACTATGAGTTGGTTCGATCGAACCATGGGTGTGTCCGACTAAACCTCTTCAAATTCAAAAACTTCCAATGTTTTTGACTCTTTTGGCACTCCGATCGAATTTCTCAACAGTTTGCCCAAACCATGTCGCATCTGCAATTTGCTCTGATTTAGGCCTATTTCTTGCGGCTTTAGCGGTTTGGTGATTGGTAGCGCCGGGGTGCAGGTGGCGGCTGCAGTGGTGTGGTGGCTGGAGGTTGCGATTGTAGGTGGTCTATGGTGTGACAAATGGATTGGTGGGATTGCGGTGATGATGGTGGAGATTGATGGTGGTTTCGGTGGCTAGTACGAAGGTGGAGGTTGTGATGGTAGACTTGCAGTCAATTGGGGCTATTGTGGTGGCTTAATTGTTGCAGGTTGTTTCCATGGCCGGGAATGGTGGTTGTAAGGTGGTGTGAGAAGTGATTAGGTACAACAACAGGGAGTTATGCGGTTGGTTTAGTGCGTGAGGGAAGGTGTAGATGCGAGTAGAGTTGGGTTGTTGCTTGATGGTGAAAAGGTGCAGCAAACCGTGGTTGGTGGCAATTTGAATGGCTCGGCTTGGACCTCGAACTTGAATCTACACATAAAAAACCTAAGGGTGAAACCTGTTGGGTTTTGGGTTTCGTAGTGTCCAACACTACAAGGAATGAAACCCTCCCAAAATCCGCACACAAATTAAAGTAACTAAACATGCATAATAATTAACAATCACATAATTAAATAACTAAGAGAGAGAAAAAAAGACAATTATACCCTTGACACGTGCTCCCCTCTTTCTAAGAACTCGTACTTAAAAGCGTTAAGCTCTGCAAATGCGTAAGCTTCTAACGGCTCTCACCCTGGAGACCCGACCCGAACGATCCCTACCCTGAAGCTTAGTCGGGGCTAGACCAGGAAAACTTAGTGTATTAGAGTTAAGGTATTCTCTTCTTGAAGATCCCTTAAAATTCACAACTCAAGTGCCCCTTCCCAATCCCAAATGATGGGTATTTATAGGGAAGGTAGCCTTGAATTCTAATCTCCCATAAATGTGGGAGATTGGTAAAAATGCACTTTACTCAATTAATTTTCATTCTAAAATCAAATTAAAATTCAAATGAATCACCAAACAACAAGTGTTAAGTGGTGAGCAAGGGGGTTAGGTGAGGACCACAAGCGGGAGACCATCCACCCCTCGCTCCCCAAGAAACCCACACAAACAGGCTCCCCACACACAAACAATGCACGCGCGCCAACTGGTGCTACCAGCCTTAGGTGTCAAGGCTGCCTTGTTGGCGGCCTGGCCCCTTGGCTTGGCCTGCTAGCTGGGTGTTGTGTTGTTGATGCGTTGCTTCTTCTAGGCGTAGCCCAGCACGATGCTACCTCGCACGCTAGGCCTTCGCATGAGCACGCAATAGCAAACCTCAGTGATGCGAGCTGCTATGTGTGGTTGTGCGCCGCTATTGCCAGCGAGCTCACACACTCGCTGTGACTATGTGCGAGGCCAAGCAAGCAATTGTGTGCTGCTGGCCTTGCAATTGTGCGGCTGGTGCTGCTAGCTCGCCTAGCATATGCGACCAGCCTGCGATGTGAAAGCTCGGCCTAGCAAGCTATGCTTGCTTGCGGGTTGCTGTGGCAGAGGCACTAGCATGCTAGCACGCCTAGCGCGCCAGTGATGCTTGCCATGCCGGACCAACCAGCTATCTTGACATTTAGCGGCTGCCATGGCTAGCTTCATTGCCCCTGGCCTTCGGATTACTCGGGGCATTCTGAGGCTAGGGATGTATTTGTAACTTGTTGTTTGCTTGATTTCTCGTCTCGTAGATTCCTGAATTCGACTCGACTTACGATGCTCGGTTTCGACGCTCTAAGCTCGATATCCGACGTCTTTGTTCGTAATACTCTAATGGCTCATCTAATCCTTCGGATTAATTCGTCATTTCGGATCGGTTACTCGATTAGGGTGTGACCCGAAGGGTTAAGTAAAGATTAAGCCGTAATATAAATTATAAATTAACACTACTAATCGTAAGGGGCCTCCAGCTAGACATTCCGATCACTTGACCTCACTGAATAATAAGCTTTCTAATAATTCCGAAACCTCTATCTAAATAATACACTTGTTGGAAGGACAGCATTCCTTTCAAAACCGAGATAAATAAAATGGAATAATAAAATAAAAATAAATAAAGTAAAATAGAAAATAAGAGAAATAAACTAAAACTAGCAAAATTAAATAAAAACAAACAAATAAAATAAGAAATAAACTTAAAACTAATTAAAATTAATAAAAATAAAATAGAATACTTTCAAGGAAAATAAAGAACGAAATAAAAAAAACAAATCTAATGCAAATTAAATAAGAAATAAGCTAAAATTAGTTAAATAAAGAAACTAAGCTAAAACATACTAAAGTTACCAAATAAAATAGAAACTATATTAAAGAGAAAACAAGATAATAATATGGAAAAATAAGAGAAAACAAGCACAAAAATAACTCTAAAACTACTCCCTGATCCTTGCTGATTCTTGCTAGATTGAGACAGGCTCTTTAATACCTCTGGTATTTGCACTGTCTTGAACTTTTCTGTCGGTGTTTGAGTAATCACCTCGTTGTTCTAGTTCGTGAACGACATTCCGAATGGAACTGTTTAAACTGGTCCAATTGGTTTATGGGCTCCGTCTGTGTTTTTAGTAATGTCGGAAGAAGTTCCAGCTTGATATGGGTTATGGGTATTAATCGGGGTTGACTTTGCAGTAGGTTTTGTACTTTCTCTTTGTTCGCGTCAATCCCTCCTTCACTCACCTAGAAACCAAAAAACTTGTTTGCTCTCACCCCAAAGACACACATCTTTGGGTCCAACTTGATGTGGTACTTGTTCAGCATGTTAAATGTTTCTTCCAGGTTAGAGATATGGCTTTGTGTTAAGCTCTTCAATACATAATCATCTATGTATACTTCCAAGTTTCTTCCCCTCTGGTGGGCAAAGACTTTGTCCATAGTTTTCTGAAATGTTGCCCCTACATTCTTCAAACCAAAGGGAATTGTTACATAATTGAATCCCCCATCAGTAATGAAGGCGGCTATCTTTCTGTCTGGCTTATACTGGCTGATCTGGTGGTAACCCGAGAAGGCATCCATGAAACTCAAGAGCGCGTTCCCACTCGTTGAGTCTACCATCTGGTCTATTCTGGGCAGAGGATAACAGTCTTTTAGGCAGGCACAATTCAAGTCTGTGAAGTCTGCACACATCCTCCATTGTCCATTGGCTTTTTTTACCATTACTACGTTTGCCAGCCATTCAATGTAGTCACATGGTTTAATGAATTTTGCAGCCAAAAGCTTATCCACTTCCTCCTTAATTGCTTGAATCTTCTTAGTAAAAAATTTTCTCAGCTTCTACTTTACTGCCTTGAATCTTCCCTCACATTTAAAAGGTGTTCCGTGACTTTAAGGTCAAAGACTGGCATTTTATCAGTAGGGAATGCGAACATGCCTACGTTCTTTCTGGGCAAAGCTATCAAGTTAACTTTGACATTAGGCTCGATATCCTTCCCAATTTTCACTGTCCGTGACTCGTCTCCCTCAACCAATGCAACTACCTTATGCTCTCCCTCTGGAGTTAGACGAGCCACGTCCTCCTTCTCAGGCTCAAAATTCACCATAGCAAACTTCTGCCTTTATTTTTCTTCCTTTTACTTATGCCTTTTCCTCTTTCTAGAGACCTTTTCTTCTTCGGCTGCCTCTTCTGAAACTTAGGGCAGAGAACCATATTTCCTTGGATTTCATAGAGCTGTGATGTAGCACTTTCGTGCCGTTTTCTGGCAACCTCTTAGCTTGGCCAAGCAGTCTCTGTTGTTAGCATATGTTATTGCTAGATGAA
The DNA here is from genome assembly GCF_001683475.1 of Chenopodium quinoa. Lineage (NCBI taxonomy): Eukaryota > Viridiplantae > Streptophyta > Magnoliopsida > Caryophyllales > Amaranthaceae > Chenopodium > Chenopodium quinoa. Next base: position 745,741 of record NW_018744825.1, read on the forward strand.
GTGCGGACACTACTCCACTTATTTTTTGTATGAGGAGTCCACCCATTATCACGTTGTAAGGAGATGGGAAGTTGCTGACGAGAAACTCTGCCCTCACATTTCTGGCCTAAGCTCCTCTCCCACTTGGACTGACAATTCTATGATTCCCTCTGGTATCATCCCTGAGCCATCAAACCCTGTAACCTCATAGTTCACCCTTTTGAGGTCTCTATCGTCTAAAGGCATTTTGCAGAAAGCTTCTATGAATATGATATGGGCTGAACTTCCTCCGTCTACCAGAACTCTCCTGACTTTTCAGTTTGCAATCATTATGGAGACTACCAGGAGATCATCGTTAGGGTAGATGACACTGTGTTGATCCTTCTCGTCAAACACTATTCTCGGCTGATGAGATGGCAGTGGCCATTTCCTACGTTCATTGTAGTTTACATGGTGAACCATATCTCTAAGGTCAGCTCTAGCTCGACTAACTATTCCTCCATGCACAGGCCCGTCGTTGATGTAATCAATACAAAGAGAGAAATAATAGAGATTTTAGAGATAGAAAGTGGCTTAATCATCAAGTTCATCATTGTAATCAAGATTTCTTCAAGTTTTCCTTCAATCTAATGCAAGTATTTCATGTTTTCTTCATCAATCAAGCTTCTTATTAGTAATCTTTTATGTTTTTCCTTTTAATTTTTGTTTGATTACTTTTTATTGTTGATTTCCATTTACTTTCTTGATTTTACTTGTTTGATTGATTTGCTTTAATTTTGAATCATGTTTTGTTTGCTTAATATTAAATTCATGCTTAGAGTAGTTTTGATGAATCTAGTTTGGTGTTGATCTATTTCATCAACTTGCTTGAATAATTTGAAAGGATGGTGTCCTTCTAACACGTGTATTACTCTGATAGAGGGTTTGGAATTATTAGAAAGCTAATTGTTTCGGGGTTTTCTGATGTCCTGCGGGAGAGTTACAATTCCGAGACTGGAACCGGACGCCTGTACCTGCAAAATAACGGAGACTCCTGAGAGCTCCACCTCCAACGGTCAAGTTAGTACCTGATTAAGGAGTAATTAATACGGAAATTAAAGTAATAAGATCTCTCTAGGTGAGAATGCTTAGTGTTGGTAATCTGCGTCGTTAGCGAGATTAGCCGGTTGTCGATGTTCCGTAATCACTCTGTTCTTCTCTGCTTGAGTTCTTTTGATTTGTTCAATTACCTAATTAATGAGGATTAATTAAGTATTTATAGCCTTAAGAAGCGTGCAACTCTCTAGGTTTAAAGTAAACCTAGGGCTGATCTGGCCTCTAAACTGGATTGGGCCTTGATGGCCGGTTTTCCCATTTGGCATGGGTGGACACGTGGCGTGTCTTAATTGGTCCGTAGAGGACGTATCTGTGATTGACACGTGGCAGGCTCCCGTTGGCCTTCGTGAAGGACACGTGGCGGAACCTGGTTGGTCCACTTGTCTGACGGTGATTGGTGGATAAAAATCCCCTAATCATTTGCCCCTCACAGATGGCACGTGACTGGTCACGTGTCGCCTGTGACAGGTGTCGCACGGTGACAGGCGACGGCCTGCTACAGGTGTCACCTTGCAAACGGCCGAGAGATTTTCCCGCCCAAATTTTGAATTTGGAAGCGACCTTTCACCTTCTCACCTTGCCTATATAAGGAAGTGCTGACTTTCGGTCATTTTCACATTTGAGAACTTTGCGAGAACATCCGGACCCCTGAACTTGCTCTGACATTTCGGACTTTTTCTGCCTACCGCCTGTTCTGACAAGCCGACTGACCCGAACTTCCAGGACTTCATCAACCGTCACTCGTTCAGGTAACTCAGTTCTCTTACTCTTAATTTTCTTTTTATTTTTTGAAATGGCACCATGGAAGCACACGACACGACCTAAGTTAGTGATCAGCCGGTCACCGGGGACGGCTGAATCTAGGACTAGGAGTGCCGCCTGCCCTTTTCTGGACCCATCTTTGCCCTTTATACAAAGTCCGACTGTATCTGTGTCTATGCAGAACGTGATGGCCAGAACGAAACAGACTGCTATGATATCAAACTCAGACGGCTCTTCCCAAAGGGTGCTCCTTAGTGAAACATCTGACCAGGCGCCAGATGTAGAACGAGGCGACTGTCAAGCCGACAGTTCTGAGAGAGGGGCCAAGGTGTTCCCTTCCCATCTTACTGTTGACATGTCTAATTTTCCTCCTGCTCCTTCTAAGGGAGAGGAGGCGGGCCCCTCTAGGAGAGGGGAGGAGTCGTCCTCCTCGGACTCGTCAGAGAACGAGTCTGAGTCCAGCTCTTCTGGCCACAGTTCTCCTGGCTCAGAAGAAAAACATAGCCGCCTACAAGAGGCGAGACGTTCTCATGCAGTCGAGAAGGGGGACAATTGGGCGGAGCCGTCCGCCTCTTACAGAGAGGAAAACGCCCCCTACTACTGCAGGGTACCCCGGGGCCGGATCGCAACCATGCAAGACAACGTGGCCAGCTTTATTGCTAACCACAAAATGGGCCCGGAATTTTTACTGTTTGTGCCGGATCCAGAAGACACTGTCGTCTGGCCGGCTGGTACCAGCTATGGTGACGGCTGCTTTGGCTGCTATGTGGCGGCCATCAAAGCTGGACTGCGATTCCCATTACATCCGGCTGTTCAGCGGATTTTAGATGGGTATGATCTGGGGTTATGGCAGTTAGCCCCCAACTCTTGGGTAAACGTACTTGGCTATGTGGCCGGGTGCGAAATGTACGGGGTGGAGCCAAGCTTTGAGGCTTTCGCCCACATGAACTATCTCAGCCGGACCCCTAAGTCGGGAGGTACCGGCTGGTACCAATTAACAAGCCATAGGGGTTACCTCATGACGAGAGGTAAGGCGAACAAATGGAAGGATTGGCGGAACACCTTCCTTATCATTGAGAGTTCAGACACGGAACTGAACAAACGTTTTAACAAGTGGAATAGGGATCCGCCTCTCCTCGCAGGCGGCCGCAGCATGCCGCCTGTTCCCCCAAAGGCTTAAAAAGAGATCCTAGACAAAGGACTCTTCAAAGTAGAGACTAGGGTGAACTCTACTTCAGGGGTACGAGAGCAAGTACCCCTAAACTGCGTCCCGAGCTTCAAGTGGCTCTATGACGAGTACTTCTTGGCCGCCTGTGGCCTCGGCAGTCGGTGCTCTAGAGGTAGCCGGCCTGACAAATACTCTGTTTTTTCACGCCTTGTTTACTTGGGACTTTTACTAACTTTGTTGTTTATTTCTTGCAGCTGACGCCATGAGTAAAATAACAGCATCCAAGACTGCGGCGGCCATGTTGCGGGCCTCGCTCATGAAACAGTCGTATGCCGACTCCCCCAACAAGGAGGCACCCTTGGTAAGCTTCGAAAACTCTTCCTCTTTTAGTAGTCTTATGCATATACTAACTCTTTTTGTTTTCAGTCTGGCACTCCAAGGGCTTCCTCCTCGCAACAGCCGGACCCCAAGGCCCGGAGGACGACTGTTGCAAGCTCTCCTGGGTCTTCCAGGAAAACAGTGGCGGCTGAGAAGCAGCCGGCCACTTCTTCAAAAACCCAGGCGGGGCCGCCTAGATGTATGGACCCTCACTTGTAAAAAACTCACCCTTGCTTCCTTCTTGACTAGGTCTAACTTGTTTTTTCCTTTCGCTTAATGCAGCCGGCCCCCAGGGACTTGACTTGGTTGAGGTAGCCAAGTCTATGGTTAAAGTAGTTCCTCCATCTGACAGGGAGGCGGTCAGGGGTGCCGGCACCCTTGACCTTGATGGAATTTCAGGGGTCCTTGCTGAGGTATACTTAGCATTTTTTTGAGCTTTTGAGTTCTGGGACGCCTGTTATCCTTTTTGTTTGGAAACTGACGCCTGTTTTTCTTTATACTTAGGCCCTGCTCCGAGTCAACAGCCTTCGCAAGCCGATTGATCGGAAAAAACAAAGAGGTAAAGGCCGCAAAGGCTATGGCCGCCTCCAGCTGTGATAAGGCAATGTTTCAAATTGCCCAAAATGAAGTACTGACCATTGATCTTCTTTATTATCAGGCGCAGGCTACCGCCGCTGTTCAGGCTCAGTTAGAGGCGGCCCAAAAGAAGGTTGACGAGCTGGAGGGGACCGTCACCAACCTTAAGGCCGAGCTGAAACCTCTTCGCCAAAAAATGCACTCTTACGAAGCCATGGAGAAATCTTTGGCCAACGTAAAAGAACGCCTGGTGAACCAAGAGAAGAGTCTTACCCAAGAGCTCTCGGATAAGGCCGAGCAAGAGAAACAAGAGCTCGTCCGGGAGATGGTGGAAGACTCCGCTCAAATCCAACGCATGACCTGGGAACGACTGTTCCCTAGTGCCGACTTTGCCTCATGGGAAAGAACGTACCGCCAGTGTTCGGAAATATATAATCAACAGATCGTGGCGGCTGCTGAAGATGAGGCGTTGGACGGTGCGTTGGAGGAGGAAGAGCCGGTCGTGGCGCTTGTGCCACTTGGGGGTAAGGCATCAAAAGAGGGTGCAGCTAAGGCCGAGTCCAGCAAGAAGAGTGCTGACCAGGCGGCGGCTGCTGATACTGAACTGCCCCCTTCTTAAGCTTTAAGTATTTTTTCCACGGCCTGCGTGCCGTTTGCTTTGTAATTACCCGGCCAGGGGGCCGGGGTTTTGAATACTCTGCTGGTCTTTAATGGCCGACTCATTTATCAAATTTTTGTTTTGGTTCAAATTTGTCTAAGTATTTTTAATTTGTTCACTAGACCGACTGTTGTGTATGGCCGAACGTTAAGACAGGTACAAATAGTAAGTATGCCGCCTATGCCCCTGGACGACTGGTGGTCTGTTTCCAGGGTAGATGATCAGTCGGCCATTTATTCAATCGGTATTCGAACTATTTATTCAATTTGTCTGACCAAGTAAATAGAATTACCTAGTCGCCAAGGAACAAGCGGCGGGTACCGGTTGTTTCCCTTTATTGCCAATGTTGGCTTTTAACTCGTAATTTGTTAACCTAGCAAGAGTATTGGTTGAGAGCCCTTGTTTATTAAAAACAAGTGGACGACTCATACCTTTTAGGCTCCATACTAAGTTTGAGTGACTATTAACTTAGGAGTTACTTAGTCTTTGTCGCAATCTAGATTGAGTAGTAGAGGTACCAGACGGCGTAGGCCGGCTAGACCCCTTGATTCGCCAATGTTGGTTGGCTATTAACTCAATAGGTTACTTAGTAGGAATAGGGGTTCGAGTGCCCTTGTTTGTTTAAAACAGGCAGACGACTCAAACTTTTTAGATTCCATACCAAATTTGAGGGAGAAACTATGAGTTAACGTTGGAGTTACTCAGTCGCCGTCACTTTTGTTTGAGAAGTAGAGGTACCAGGCGGCGTAGGCCGGCTAGACCCCTTGATTCGCCAATGTTTGTTGGCTATCATCTCAATAGGTACCCCCTGCATCTATCCCAAGTAATACAGGCGGTCATCTGACTCAGATGTCAACTGCTACCCCTGATTTGGTTAGTGATAGAGTTATCCTTGTCTCAAAAACGGCTACGTGGTTGCCCTTGGGGACAGTCGTATAGGTGCCGTGTAATTAGTTTATAGAACAATGTTCCACCCAAAAGGGAGCTGCTCTCTGCGACGAATTTCATCCGGAGGGATGCCGTCGGACGCCTGCTAAGATGTTGGGACAGGTCGAATTAGTTTTGTAGATTTGATCAGTTGGCTTGGCGCCTGGTCTGATCATTCGGCCAGTGGCCTTTGTAAGTTCTTGGTGAACGTAGGTGCTAAGTGAAAGAAGGGTAGCCGCCTGTTAGGCACAGGGTCGGCCAGGCCCTAATATTTTTAGCTAAGTGTTTGAGTAAAATACTCAATGGAGAGTAGCCGACTGTAAAGGAACAGACGGCATGCCCCTCAGGAGATAGAGTGAAAAACTCAATGGAGAGTAGCCGACTGTAAAGGTACAGACGGCATGCCCCTCGTAATACAATTAAATAGTAAGTGCAAACTTTATTAAGTAGCTCTTTACTTTACATCTCTCAGAAGAAATATTTTTTAAGGTTATCTACATTCCAAGTTCGAGGCAACGGTTGTCCGTCTGGTGTTTCCAGACGGTAGGTACCGTCCCTGACTTCCTCATAGATTCGGTAGGGTCCTTCCCAGTTGGGAGTTAGTTTGCCAGACTCATTAGCCCTACCTACTGCTTCCATTTTTCTAAGTACAAAGTCCCCTACTTTGAGTGGACGCCTGTGTACTTTTTTGTTGTATGATCTAGTCATTCTCAGGCGATAGATCTCATGGCGCAAAACAGCATTGCCCCTCTTTTCAGGAAGTGAGTCTAATGCCAGGCGCATGGCTTCCCAGTTTGCCTCTTCGTCATATAGCATTACTCGAAGAGTCGGCTCGTAGTGTTCTATTGGAAGAACAGCTTCCGCACCATAAGTTAGGAGGAATGGAGTTTCTCCAGTCGCCCCTTTTTCAGTCGTCCTAATGGCCCAGAGAACATGTGGTAGTTCATCTGCCCATAGGCCGCCTGCTCGTTCAATCTTTTTCTTGAGACCGTCTGAGATGATTTTATTAAAGGCTTCTACCTGGCCGTTTGCTTGTGGGCGGCCGACAGATGCAAAGTAGTGGGCAATTCCTTGGTCTCCCAACCAGCTTTTGAGAACAGGCGTCTCAAATTGGGGACCATTATCAAAAACCATAGACATGGGAACTCCGAACCGAGTGATGACGTTTTTCCAAATGAATGAAATTACATCTTTCGTCTTGATTCCCTTTACAGCCTCCGCCTCTACCCATTTAGTGAAGTAGTCAACGGCAACAAGTATATACCTTCTGCCGCCTGTAGCAGGCGTATATGGACCCAGAATGTCCATGCCCCACTTAGCAAACGGTAGTGGGCTGTGAATGGTAGTGAGGTCAGTAGCCGGACGGTGAATTAATTTGCCAAACCTTTGGCACTTGTCGCATTTTTTCACCATCTCCATTGCATCTGCTTCCAAAGTAGGCCAAAAGTACCCCTGGCGCCTTGCCCTTTGAGCAAGCATCCTACCACCTATATGGGAAGCACAGAAACCAGAGTGAAGATCATCTAGTATCTCTCGTCCCTTTTCAGGAGTAACACACTTTAAGAAGGGTTGAAGGTACCCCCTCTTGTGAAGTTCTCCCTGTATCATTTCAAAACAGGAGGCTCGTTTTTTTAGTGCTGCCGCCTGTTGAGGATCATCCGGCAGTGTACCGTTTGTCAGATATGCCCTGATTGAATCCATCCAGGTTGAGCTTCTGTCTAGGATTCCAATAGGGTTTTCCTCGATGCTTCTCTTCTCCATTACTTCCCAAAAAACAGTTCGAGGAGTATCGGAGGAGGCGGATGATGCTAATTTTGACAGTGCGTCTGCCTGGTTGTTTTCTGATCTTGGCACTTGGATTAGATGGAAATCCTCAAGGGAGCCGACTGCTTGTCGGACCGCCTGTAAATACTTGATCATAGCCGGATGTGTTGCTTCGTATTCGCCATTGTACTGACTCACTATCAATTGTGAATCAGAACAGGCGTCTATTTTTCTTGCCCCTGCCGCCTTACACATGCGGATCCCGGCTAGTAAAGCTTCATATTCTGCCTCATTGTTTGAAGCCTGAAAACTGAAGCGTAGGGCATACTCGAATCTGTCGCCCTCTGGAGATTGACATACGACGCCTGCTCCACAACCATTTGAAGTAGAGCTTCCGTCCACATATACCTTCCAGACTTGGTCTGGAACTTGAGAGTCAGGAGGACGAGTCATCTCTACAATAAAGTCAGCAAAGGCTTGCCCCTTTACTGCTTTTCTAGGCTCGAAAGTAATTTCAAGGCTCTGTAGTTCTATGGCCCATTTGATCATTCGTCCTGACGACTCCATGATGGTAAGAGGCCGTTTGATTGGTTGGTCGGTATACACGACGACTGCATGTGCCAAAAAGTAGGGCTTTAATTTTTTAACAGCCATGAAGAGTGCAAGACCAAATTTCTCCACTAGGGGATACCTCAACTCAGCATTTTTCAGTACGTGACTGACAAAGTAGACCGGGAGCTGACAGGCGTCCCTTTCAGCAAGAAGCACCGCGCTTAACGCATGATCAGAGACGGCCAGGTACATGTAGAGATCTTCTTTGGGCAAAGGGCTGACCAGCCTCGGCAAGGAATGCAAGTGAACCTTTAATTTCTGGAAGGCGGCCTCAGCATCCGGCCCCCATTCGAACCTTGCCTTTTTCTTAATTGCCTGGAAAAAGTATAGGCATTTGTCGCCTGATCGGCTTAGGAATCTCCCCAAGGCCGCCAGACAACCCGTTAACTTCTGAACCTCTCGGACGGTACGAGGCGACTGCATGTCAATGACCGCCTGTACCTTCTCAGGGTTCGCCTCTATTCCTCTCTGATTGATAAGGAATCCGAGAAATTTCCCAGACTCAACTCCAAATACACATTTCTTGGGATTGAGCATGACATGGTGCCGCCTGAGTGTGGCGAAAGTTTCTCGGAGGTCCGTCAGATGATCTTTCTGAAGTTTAGTCTTGACAATCATATCATCAATATATGCCTCAACGTTTCTCCAAATCTGGTCAAAGAACACTGTGTTTATCATTCGTTGGAAGGTAGCCGGGGCATTCTTAAGACCAAACGGCATGACCGTGTAACAGTACAATCCCTGATCAGTGACGAAGGCCGTCTTCTCCTGATCTTTCTTCCATAAAGGGATTTGATGGAAACCAGAATAAGCGTCCATAAAACTCATCAAGGCATGGCCGGCTGTTGAGTCGACCAGGTTATCAATTTTAGGCAGAGGGTAACTGTCTTTGGGGCACGCCTTGTTCAAGTCTGTGTAGTCTACACACATTCGCCAGGTGCCATTCGGCTTTTTAACAAGCACCACATTTGCAACCCAATCTGGGAAGTAACATTGCCGAATGAACCCTGCATCAAGTAGTTTTTTGACTTCGGCGGCTGCCGCCTGACCTCTTTCTTCACCATGGTTCCGCTTCTTTTGCCGTACCGGCTTCTTTTTCGGATCCACAGCGAGTTTATGTACTGCCAGATCAGGACTAATGCCTGGCATTTCATGGACTTCAAATGCAAAGATGTCCTTGTATTCTTTCAACAGATTGTGGAAGTCATCACCAAGGTTTCTCAGAGCAGTCGTCCCAACTTTGACTGTTCGGTCAGGACGGGAGTCGTCTAATATCAGGTCCGCATGCTCACCAGCCGGCTGAGGGCGGAACTCATCCGGCCGGTCCTCTGCCAATGATTGCTATTTTCTTGCTTTTCTTGCGGACTCTGTCTGGGGCGCCTTTCTCTTTTTGTCGCCTGTTTCTTGAACAGGCGCACTCTCCTTGACGTTGTCAAGGTCTGTTTTTTCTCCACTTGACCCAGTGGCCATAACAGTGGGCTTGACATCCGAGAGATAGCACTCTCGGGCCATCCTCTGATCTCCCCTTAGGGAGCCGACTGTTCCATTATCCCTTTCAAACTTAAGCAGCATAAGTGACGGGATTATAACAGCCTTGGAATTATTCAGGGTTGGTCGACCCAGAATCATGTTGTAGGCCGAGAGTTCCTCTACTACTAGGAACCGGACTACCATGTGTCGTCCTTCCCCTTTTTCGCCCAGGCGAATGGGTAGATCTACTCGTCCCAGTGGGTGGACGACTCCTCCTCCAAACCCTATTAAAGGGTGGGAGGCCGGATGTATGCAGTCCGTCTGGTATTTCAGTTTTGACAGACATTTGCTGCTGATGAGATCTGCGGAGCTCCCGGTATCTATGAGGATTCGGCCAACTCTCTGGTTGGCCACTTTACATTCAATAACGAGAGGGTCGTCATGCGGCCCCCTTATTCCTCCTAGATCCTCTTCAGTGATGACAATCTCAGGAAATGTATATTTGGACGGCTGTTCTTGGTGAACGGAATTTACATCTAACCGCCTTATATTATCTTTGTTGCCCCTAATAGTGGGGCCGCCTCCTGAGAAGCCGCCTGCAATGATGTAGACGACTGCATCATCTGTATCGGAACTGTCGGCCTGTTGATTCTTTTTGGCCGACTGCTTTTTTGAGGAAGTGTTCCCCGTAGATTTCTTGACATAAGTGTCAAGATCACCTTGATCAGCCAAGCGGTCTAGGTACCGCATGAGACTGATGCAGTCATTGGTGTGATGACCAACGTCATCATGATAAGCACAGATTTTGTCTTGGTTCCGGTTGCTCGCAGAACCCTTCATGGGGAGCGGCTTCTCAATTGAGAACCGTCCCTTTATTTCTTTTAGGATAAACTGGTTATCCTTGTTAAACACATACTTTGGGGAGTATGGTTTGAATTCTTTTTTCTTTTTCTGGGCCGGCTGTTTAGAGGAGTCAGCAGCCCAGACCTCTTTTCTTTTCTCATCTTTGTTGGACGACTGTTTCTGTCGTCCTTCTCTTTTGTCGAACCTCTTCCCGTCCGACTGTTTTATCGTACACAGATCAGTCGCCTGTATATAGGCTTCTGCTTCAATCAAGGCCTCTTGAAGAGTCGCCACCCTTTTTCGAACTAAATCAAATTTGAAGGTAGACCCGTCTTTGAGACCTCTAAAAAAGTCAGTATAAGCTACCTCATCCGGTAACCCTTGAACCTGTATTCTCATCAGGTTGAACCGCCTGATGTAAGAACGAAGCCCCTCCTTCTCGCCCTGCTGAATTGTTCCCAAATCAAGGGTCGTTTTCTTCGCAGGGATGTTCATAGCGAAGTTGGAGGCAAATAAGTAAGCAAGCGTCCTGAAGCTGTTTACACAACCAGTCGGCAGGTTGCCGAACCATTGCTGTGCAATTCCCTTGAGAGTCGCTGGGAAACACTTGCACCAAGTGGGATCATCCAACCCTTGAAGGTACATCAGGTTGGTGAATGCCATCAGATGGTCTTCTGGGTTAGTAGTGCCGTCATAGGCGCCTACTAGAACATTTTTTACTTTGGCCGGCTGAGCGGCTTCAGTAATTTCCTTGGAGAAGGCCGACGGCTGTTCACCAAGTCTAAGCAGCCGTAGCTGCCAGTCCATAGGTTGGACGTTTTTTGCTGCAGGTCCACCAAATGGAGGTGGCTGCATAAAATACTGTTGTTGCGGCACAAATGGTAAGTTTGGTACCGCCTGGGCACTATGAAAGCCGGACTGACGGGAGGTGCCGCCTGACTGACTCTCATGGTACGACTGAGTATGCCTCATCGAGGCATTTCGCAAACTGTCCTGAAAATTTGAAGTAGAAGCCGACTCTGATAATCGGTCACTCTTCTTCTGCTCTAGCAGGTGCCGAGCATCTGTGAACGTTTGCTTTGACCCGTCCGCCTGAATATGACGAACCGGTTTCCTATTTCCCGTAGGATAACGGAGTTTTGTGAAATCAAGAGCAGGTGGCTCCCGCTTCTTGGATTTAGGATGGGGAGTCGCCTCTCGCCCTTGAACTGGCTTCCTCTTCAGTGAAGTGGAAGGTTTCTTGGCCGACTGCTCTTTGACTGAAGCAGGCGGTTTTTTGTTGATCAACTCTTGAATCTCTCCCTTGAAGTCCCTCATGAAGGTCATGAGTTCGTTCCTTGTGATGGGAGAAGACCCATCAGTCGGCTGTTGCCGAGCAAGCGGTGCGCCTGCTGGCTCGCTTCCTGTTTGAAGATGCTCCCGTTCCCTCATTTCGGTATGACGGGTACGTCGGGCCCTTAGGGTCTCGTCTGGAGCTGTATGAGTTTCAACTTCAAATTCACTTTCGGTATCATGGTCCGACTGAACTTGAGGGTCGTCTAGGGGACGCCTCTCTTCTGGAGTCGGTACAGACTTGGATGCCATCTCTGAAGTACTCTCCCCACAGACGGCGCCAAATGTTTCGGGGTTTTCTGATGTCCTGCGGGAGGGTTACAATTCCGAGACTGGAACCGGACGCCTGTACCTGCAAAATAACGGAGACTCCTGAGAGCTCCGCCTCCAACGGTCAAGTTAGTACCTGATTAAGGAGTAATTAATACGGAAATTAAAGTAATAAGATCTCTCTAGGTGAGAATGCTTAGTGTTGGTAATCTGCGTCGTTAGCGAGATTAGCCGGTTGTCGATGTTCCGTAATCACTCTGTTCTTCTCTGCTTGAGTTCTTTTGATTTGTTCAATTACCTAATTAATGAGGATTAATTAAGTATTTATAGCCTTGAGAAGCGTGCAACTCTCTAGGTTTAAAGTAAACCTAGGGCTGATCTGGCCTCTAAACTGGATTGGGCCTTGATGGCCGGTTTTCCCATTTGGCATGGGTGGACACGTGGCGTGTCTTAATTGGTCCGTAGAGGACGTATCTGTGATTGACACGTGGCAGGCTCCCGTTGGCCTTCGTGAAGGACACGTGGCGGAACCTGGTTGGTCCACTTGTCTGACGGTGATTGGTGGATAAAAATCCCCTAATCACTAATTATTCAGTGAGGTCAAGTCATAAGAATGTCTAGCTGGAGGCCGCTTTTGATCAGTAATATTAATGTATAATTAATATTACAACTTAATCTTGACTGAACCCTTCGGGTCACACTCCAATCAAGTAACCGATTTGAGGCGACGAATTAATCCGAATGATTAGATGAGTCATTAGAGAATTACCAACAAAGACGTTAGATATCGAGCTTAGAGTGTCAAAATCGAGCTTCGAAAGTCGAGTCAAATTTAGAATTCGAAGAGACGAGAAAGCAAGCAAACGACAAGTTTAAGCTAAGTTGTAGCTTCGCATTGGCCTAGCCATGCAAAGGCTAGGCTAGCATTGGGCACCAACCGCATCGCACGGTTGTGCCGCAAGCCAAGCATGCATGTGCGTGCTAGGATTGCTCGCCGAGCATGCTTGCGGGGCTGGTGCACCTTGAAAGGAATGGAGTTCTTCCAACGAGTGTATTATTCCGATAGAGGGTTTGGAATTATTAGAAAGCTAATTCTTCAATAAGGTCAAGTGATCGGAATGCCTAGGTGGAGGCCGCTTCCAATTAGTAATATTAATGCATAATTAATATTACGGCTTAATCTTGAATGAACCCTTCGGGTCGCACCCCAAACGAATTACCAATCTGAGACGACGAATCTATCCTAAGGATTAGATAAGTCATTAGAGTCGAGTATAGAATTCGACGAGATGAGAAATCAAACAAGCGACAAGTTCGAGCTAGGCCGTAGCCTCGCATTGGCCTAGCCATGTGAGTGCTAGACTAGCTTAAGCTACCATGCGCACCGCAAACCTAACATGCATTGCGTGCTAGGCCAAACATGCTAGCAAGGCTGGTGTACGAGGCCGCAAGCATGCGAGCAGCTAGCGCATGCTAGCATGCTAGTTTGCTCGCCCACGCACCCAACCGCAACAATGTAAAGCATAGCATTCGCACACCAACACGCTATGTGTGCTTGTGCTATGGGCTCTGCATGAGTGCTTGCTAGCGTAGCAGCACGCACTAAGCGACAACATCGCATGCGCTAGCTGGTTGTGTGCTGGTTGGCTGCGCATGTGCTGTGTGCTGGCTGGCTGGGCTGCCCAACCTTGGTTCTAGGCGCCAGCTGGTATCCTTGCCAGCCAAGGCAGGCTGCCAGCCAACCAAGTGGCATGGTCAAGCTTGGTCAAGGGAAGGACCATTTGCTTGGTGTTCGGCTTGGGGAGCAAGGTGCTTTGGTCCCCCTTTGGTGGTCCTCACCAACCCTTTCCCTCCATGTGACACTTGGAGCTTGTTGATCGCCTTGCATTTTATTTTGTTTTTTATTAAAATAAAATTGAGAAAAAATGCAAATCTCCCACATTAATGGGAGAAGGGAGATTAAGTCTCCGTTCCCTATAAATACCCAAGTTTTGGGTTTAGGAAAAATCACTTGAGTTGAACTCAATAAGGCATCTCATCAATAATGAGAAAACCTTTAAGTTCGTAATACTCTAGTTTTTATTTGGTTAATTCCTGACTAACCTTCGGGATTAAGAGTGCTCAGGTTGGTCGAGGGTGCGAGCCGTAGGAGGCCGTCGCACTTGCGAGGATAAGCTTTCAAGTAAGAGCTCGTGAATCGAGAGAAGCATGCGCCAGGGTAAGAATGTCTTTTCTCCTTGTCTCTCTTATGTTGTTAATTATGTGATTACATTCTTAGTTGCTTTAATTAGTGTGGGGGTCACCCAACAGCAGTATCAGAGCCGCGCCCATTTTAATTATTGTAACTAATAATTAATTGTGGTGATTTAAAATGGATTTCAATTCTGGTTTTTCTTTCTTATTAGATTAGAAGATCGTTTTAATTAATTTTGGCCAACTAACCCAGATTTCGACTCAAAAATAGTAATTTATGGGTGGAATCGATGTTCTAAATCATTTTTGACCCTTTTGAAGGGCTGTCCAGAAGCCAAAATCCACCCAAAAACATGTTTTTTGAGGGGTATTTCATTTCTAAATCTTTAAACCTTGATTAATTATGGCATATTAAGGGTAGATTATTAAATGTATGGTTGCATCACTAATCTACTGCAATTATAAACATTATTAAGCATGTTTAGGAAGTCATAATTGGTGCTTAATTTGGTTAGTTCATTATTCACATAAACTTGAAATTTTCACATTGGTGAACTTGTAATTTTGAAGTCCCTAATATGTTAAAGATCCATTTTTTAATTGTTTATTTGGTTAGAACTTTGATCGCTAAATTCCATGTTGAACTAATTTTTTATTTAATCATTTTTGGGTTGATTAAAGTCCTAAAAGTTCAAAACTTGTGATTGAAATTTAATTAATCTTCATATTAGTAGATGTAATTTTTCAATAATACACAAGTTGATGTTGGAAATTTTTCATTAAATGAATCGGTTTATTTTTCCAACCTCTTTAAAATCTCATTATTAATTTATGTATGGTTAAACTAATTATGAGAATAACCCTTAAATTTGTAGCATCAAGATGAACCTAAAATACTATAAAGAATGGTTCTTGATTTTATTTTGGTTTGTGCACTAAAGTTGAATTTAATTAAGTTGGACTTGTTTTATTTTCATTTTTGCTCTAAATTGGTTCTAAAATGAATTTAGAATTAACTTTTATCACACATAAATCGGGAATAAAATCCCGAGACTTAGTGCACGTAATTCGAGGCAAGGACCGTTCAAAATCGCACCCTTGGGCTAGTCAGGCTGCTCACGCAACCCACATGTGGCCACCAAGGTGTGTGTATGTGAGGTGCCTTGCCCCATTGATGCAAGTGTGTGATGTGTGCAAGTTAGTGCACACGTGGTGTTACGGGTTTCATGCCATTTGCTGCGTTTTACTGCAATTGCTTCAATTTGATACGGCTTTAGGAGCAGCCAGCAGCCATGCTGGCAGGCCACCCACAAGCTGCGAGCGCCAGCAGCATGCGAGCATGCTAAGCATGCTACGAGGCTATTGGTGCAAGCAAGTGGTGGGGCGCTGCTGGGTGGGCAGGTCAGCTCTCTAGGCATGCGAACCTCGAGCCTCGGTGCCTAGCAAGCCTAAGCCTGTGGCTTTGATGCTAGGCACTTGGGCATGTGGTGAGGCTATCATTTTGCGTAATTGGGCCGTTTTAATTATTTTATTTTATTATTTTAACGAGGCTGGGCCTCGGTTTTTCCATCACTTGTAAAAATAATTTGGCAAAATATGAGTTTACAGGCTTAATTAATTAGATTAATAAAGTTAGATGCAGAATTTACTTGGAGCTTCGTTAATTACTTGAACTAATTGCGTTTTAATCACATAAAATGATAAACAACTTTGACTAGTTTTAATCAGGCGCGTTAATTGAATTAACCACCTAAGTTAGTTACTAGTTTGCGTATGTTAATGCTTTGTTACTTGTTTATCGTTGTAAAATGCATGGGCCATTTAGTGAATGGATGAATGGAATGTATATTGTTTCACAGGTTTTGTGAAAATGGCAACTAGTGGGGCCCGACTAGGATAGTAAATACGGACCGCGATCCATTATGTATATTTGTAAATCTAAATACGCTCTGCATACCGTTGCGTATTTTTTGTACCTTAATATTTAGATTAATCCTAGTCGTAGTAACTAGTAATTGCATATTTTTCAGAGATATCTCAAAGACGGCATTTCTAAGAAGACGTGCCAAGAGGATGCATCGAAGACCATTGAAGATTTGAAGACTTAAGGGGTCATGCTAGTTGCCAAATGCATCTTTTACTTATGTTTTCCATATATAATTGTGTTTATATATGATTGAATGGTATGATAGATGCATGTTTGGGATTTCAAATGTTGCGATGATTAATTAAATGCACTTAAATCAACCAACATAGAAACCCTAGGTCCTTATAATATTGAGCCAAATTTTCCATTTCAAGAACAGCACTTACCGAACTAGTGCGCGTAGTGATGGGCTACGCCAAAGCGAGGCATCACTATTTCCCTAGGAACGTAAGGTATACTAGGTATACAAGTTGGTCTTGTTTAAGCTTAACGATATCAGTAGGAGTCCTTAGATGTCGTGGCAATGGAGATAAAATGTCAAGGAATCATTAGATGTGACGTTTTATCGAACCAAGAGTAGCTTAGAGCTATTAGTAATTTGATTGCTTACCATAAAATATAAAGTTTTAGGACAAGCCAAAGCTTGCTTGATGTGACTAGGTCACTCTCGAACATGAAGATAAAGCCACCGGAAGTAAGTTGTATTGCTAAGGAGAGGCTCCAGCTTTGGTCAAGGATTTACAATACCAAATTGAGACCCGGTATCCTCCGACCTCATGTGCTTGGAATGATTAGGCTCTTCAAGCTCATGGAGCTTCTCGGAATCTGATTGGAGGATGAGATGGCGGGTCATATCTTGCTTGCTTCACTCCACTTGAGCCATGATGCACTTGGAGTGCATATAGCTGCAGGAAAGGAGACTCACTCTTTAAGAGAGGTGGTGCTACTGCTTCACCGAGCCACCTCCTATGGAGCAACCGAAAGGCCCTTAAGATCAAAGAAGATATAGTTCAAGAACAAAGCGAAGACACGATGCTTCTATTGTAGTGGGCAAGGCCACTACAAGAGGGAATGCAACCTCTTCCGCAAGGATGAGGAGGAGAGGAATGTTTCATCTGCCTCAGGTATCTTCATTAACACTTGTGTATAAAGCTATTCATACGTACTAGATACCATGTGTAACTCACTTTATGTTTCCTTTTCAGGAACCAAGTAAGAGGGCTTCACAAGTGGATGTGCAACTACGAGCAGACGACAAAGATGGTCTTTCAATCGTGCTGGTAGGCACATTTGTTTTTGACTATGGCTTATAGTTAACTAATCATAGGTTCTCATGCTTTTGAACATACTTTTGATCTATGGTGTTGGACTCCGGATTACTTTGATCACAAGACTAAAAAAAATGGTTGTGTTTTGAAATGTTTTTCTTATATGTTCTATAAAATTTGCATGTTTTACATATGATTAGACAAATTGATGATACCACCAAAAGAGCTAAGAGCCTCGAGTCGAATCAAACCTACTTGTGGTATTGTCGTCTTGGCCACATTAACATCAAGCGCATCAAGAAACCACTTCATGAAGGTGTTCTTGACTCATTCCACTTGGAGTCGTTTGAAAATTGCGAAGGATGTCTGTTAGGCAAGATGATAAAGCAGCTATTCTCCAAGTTGGGAGAAAGGGCTAGTGACTTATTGGGTCTAATACATACGGATGTATGTGGACCAATGAGTACACCCGCAAGGAATGGTTACTGCTATTTTATCACTTTCACGGACGACTATAGTAAATATGGATATGTCTAGCTTTTGTCGCACAAATCTGAATCTTTTGAGAAATTCAAAGAGTTTCAAAGTGAAGTGAAAAATCAGCTAGGCAAGAAAATCAAAGCGCTTCGATCGGATAGAGGTGGCGAGTATTTGAGCCACGAATTCGACGATCATCTGAAAGAAAATGGTATTCTCTCAGAGTTGACCCCTCCCGAAACTCCACAATGAACGGAGTGTCTAAGAGGAGGAAACGAACCTTGTTAGACATGGTCTGATCAATGATAGGTCTTAGCGATCTTCCTATCTCTTTTTGGGCACACGCACTTCTAACTGCAGCACTAACCCTGAACCGATCTCCGTCAAAAGCTGTCGAAAAGACTCCATATGAATTATGGATGAAGAAACCTCCACAGTTGTCTTTTCTTAAGATTTGGGGTTGCGAAGCATATGTCAAGAGATTAATTTCTGACAAACTTCATAAAAAATCAGACAAGTGTTTCTTTGTGGGATACCCAAAAGAAACTAACAGGTATTACTTTTATAACAAATCCGAGAACAAAGTGTTTGTTTCTCGTGATGGTGTCTTTTTAGAGAAGGAACACCATTCCAAAATGACAAGTGGAAGAAAAATCGAATTCGATGAAGTTCAAGAGGACGAGCAACAACCTGACAAAACTGATAATCAAAGTGCTTTAGAAGCAGTTGTTGACAATGGTCAAAGTCAAACCGACAATGCAAATGCTCAACCTATTACCCTACGTAGATCACAATAGCCAAGATCTTAACCAGACAAATACCTCGATATTGTCTTAACCGAAGATTAAGACATCCTAATTATGGATGGAGATAAGGCAGCAATGTACAAACTGAAAGGAATGGTGTCCTTCCAACAAGTGTATTATCCTGATAGAAGGTTTAGAATAATTACAAAGCTAATTCTTCAGTAAGATCAAGTGATCGGAATGCCTAGGTTGAGGCTGATTAGGGGATTTTGCTCCCACCAATCCGAATGCGCCACGTGGGCCAATCAGGTCCTGCCAAGTGTTCCCCAGTTGGAACTGTCAGGGCTTGCCACATGGCACACGCTTATTCGTCCACCTTGGACCTATTATGTCATGACACGTGGCATACTCCATGCCTAATGGAGAAACCGGCCACCCAGGCCCAACTTCCGAGGGAAGCCCAATCAGCCCTAGGTTAACCTAAACCTAGGATTAGCACGTTTCCCAAGGTTATAAATACCTCCCTTAATCCTCATTAAGGGAGATTACACACATTAAACACTCTCACCTAGAGAGACCCAATCACTTTAATTTCCGCATTAATTACTCCTTAATCAAGTACTAACTTGACCGTCGGAGGCGGGTCTCCAATCATCCGGAGCATCCGTTTGTTTTGCAGGTACAGGCGTCCAGTTCCAGTCTCGGAATTGTAACTCTCCCGCAGGACATCAGAAAACCCCGAAACATCTTGGCGCCGTCTGTGGGGACATACCTGCGAAGAAGACGACCCTTGATTTAGGAACGATTCAGCAGGGCGAGAAGGAGGGTCTTCGTTCTTACA
Source organism: Chenopodium quinoa (assembly GCF_001683475.1). Taxonomy (NCBI): domain Eukaryota; kingdom Viridiplantae; phylum Streptophyta; class Magnoliopsida; order Caryophyllales; family Amaranthaceae; genus Chenopodium; species Chenopodium quinoa. Next base: position 765,027 of record NW_018744825.1, read on the forward strand.
TCAGGCGGTTTAACCTGATGAGAATACAGATTCAAGGGTTACCAGATGAGGTAGCCTATACTGACTTTTTCAGAGGCCTCAAAGACGGATCGACATTCAAATTTGATTTGGTCCGGAAGAGGGTGGCGACTCTTCAAGAGGCCTTGATTGAAGCAGAAGCCTATATACAAACGACTGATCTTTGTAGTACAAAACAGTCGGACGGGAAACGGTTCGACAAAAAAGAAGGGCGACAGAAACAGTTGTCAAACAAAGATGAGAAAAAAAGAAAAGAGGTCTAGGCGGCTGATTCCTCTAAACAACCGGCCAAGAAGAAGAAAAAAGAATTCAAACCATACTCCCCAAAGTATGCGTTTAACAAGGATAGCCAAGCTATCCTGAAGGAAATCAAGGGACGGATCTTAATTGAGAAGCCGGTCCCCATGAAGGGTTCTGCAAGCAACCGGAACCAAGGAAAATTTTGTGATTATCATGAAGATGTTGGTCATCACACCAACGAATGCATCAGTCTCATGCGGTATCTGGACCGCCTGGCTGAGCAAGGCGATCTTAACTCTTATGTCAAGAAATCCACGGGGAACACTTCCTCGAAAAAGCAGTCGGCCAAAAAGAGTCAACAGGCCGACAGCTCTGATACGGATGATGCAGTCGTCTACACCATTGCAGGCGGCTTCGCAGGAGGCGGTCCCACTATTAGGGGCAACAAAGACAATATCAGGCGGCTAGATGTAAATTCCGTTCACCAAGAACGGCCCTCCAAATATTCATTTCTTGAGATTGTCATCACTGAAGAAGATCTAGGAGGGGTAAGGGGGTCGCATGACGACCCTATCGTTATTGAGTGTAAAGTGGCCAACCAGAGAGTTGGCCGAATCCTTATAGATACTCGAAGCTCCTCATATCTTATCAGTAGCAAATGTCTGTCAAAATTAAAATATCAGACTGATTGCATACATCCGGCTTCCCACCCTTTAGTAGGGTTTGGAGGAGGAGTCGTCCACCCAGTGGGAAGAGTGGATTTACCCATCCGCCTGGGTGAAAAAGGGGAAGGACGACACATGGTAGTCCGGTTCCTGGTAGTAGAGGAACTCTCGGCCTACAACATGATTCTGGGACGACCAACCCTGAATAATTCCAAAGTTGTTATAATCCCATCTCTTATGTTTCTCAAGTTTTAGAGGGATAATGGAACAGTCGGGTCCCTAAGGGGAGATCAGAGGATGGCCCGAGAGTGCTATCTCTCGGATATCAAGCCCACTGTTATGACCGCTGGGTCAAGTGGTGGAAAAGCAGACCTTGACAATGTCAAGGAGAGTGCGCCTGTTCAAGAAGTAGGCGGCAAGAAAAGAAAGGCAGCCCAGACAGGGGCCGCAAGAAAAGACAGAAAATAGCAATCATTGGCAGAGGAGCGGTCGGACGAATTCCGCCCTCAGCCGGCTGGTGAGCATACGGACCTGATCTTGGACGACTCACGTCCTGACCGAACAGTCAAAGTTGGGATGACTGCTCTGAGAGTCCTGGGTGACGAATTGCACAAACTATTGAAAGAATACAAGGACATCTTTGCATTTGAAGTCCACGAAATGCCAGGCATTAGTCCTGACCTGGCGGTGCATAAACTGGCTGTCGACCCGAAAAAGAAACCGGTAAGGCAGAAAAAACGGAACCATGGCGAAGAAAGAAATCAGGCGGCAGCCGCCGAAGTCAAAAAACTACTTGATGCAGGGTTCATTCGGCAATGTTACTTCCCAGACTGGGTTGCAAATGTGGTGCTTGTTAAAAAGCCGAATGGCACCTGGAGAATGTGTGTAGACTACACAGACTTAAACAAGGCGTGCCCCAAAGACAGTTACCCTCTGCCTAAAATTAATAACCTGGTCGACTCAACAGCCGGCCATGCTTTGATGAGCTTTATGGACGCCTACTCTGGTTTCCATCAAATTCCTTTATGGAAGAAAGATCAGGAAAAGACGGCCTTTGTCACTGATCAAGGGTTATACTGTTACACGGTCATGTCGTTCGGTCTTAAGAATGCCCTGGCCACCTTCCAGCGAATGATAAACACTATGTTCTTTGATCAGATTGGGAGAAATGTCGAGGCATACATTGATGATATGATTGTCAAATCTAAGCTTCAGATAGATCATCTGTCGGACCTCCGAGAAACTTTCGCCACACTCAGGCGGCACCATGTCATGCTCAATCCCAAGAAATGTGTATTTGGAGTTGAGTCTGGGAAATTTCTCGGATTTCTTATCAATCAGAGAGGAATAGAGGTGAACCCTGAGAAGGTACAGGCAGTCATCGACATGCAGTCGCCTCGTACCGTCCGAGAGGTTTAGAAGTTAACAGGTTGTCTGGCGGCCTTGGGAAGATTTCTAAGCCGATCAGGCGACAAATGCTTATACTTCTTCCAAGCCATTAAGAAGAAGGCAAGGTTTGAATGGGGGCCGGATGCTGAGGCGACCTTCCAGAAATTGAAAGATCACTTGCATTCCTTGCCAAGGCTGGTCAGCCCTTTGCCCAAAGAAGTACTCTACATGTACCTGGCCGTCTCTGATCATGCGTTAAGCGCTGTTCTTCTTGCTGAAAGAGACGGCTGTCAGCTCCCGGTCTACTTTGTCAGTCATGTATTGAAAAATGCCGAGTTGAGGTATCCCTTAGTGGAGAAATTTGGTCTTGCACTCTTCATGGCTGTTAAAAAATTGAAGCCCTACTTTTTGGCACATGCAGTCGTCGTGTATACAGATCAACCTATCAAGCGGCCACTGACCACCATGGAGTCGTCAGGTCAGATGATCAAATGGGCCATAGAAATACAGAGCCTCGAAGTTACTTTCGAGCCTAGAAAACCAGTAAAGGGGCAAGCCTTTGCTAACTTTATTGTTGAGATGACTCGTCCCCCTGATTCCCGAGATCCAGACCAAGTCTAGAAGGTATATGTGGATGGAAGCTCTACTTCAAATGGTTGTGGAGCAGGCGTCATATGTCAGTCGCCAGAAGACGACAGGTACGAATATGCTCTACGCTTCAGTTTTCAGGCCTCAAACAATGAGGCAGAGTATGAAGCTTTACTAGCCGGAATCCGCATGTGCAAGGCGGCAAGGGCACGAAAGATAAACGCTTTTTCCGATTCACAATTGATAGTGAGTCAGTATAATGGCGAATACAAAGCAACCCATCCGGCCATGATCAAGTATTTACAGGCGGTACGACAGGCAGTCGGTTCCCTTGAAGATTTCCATCTGACTCAAGTGCCGAGATCAGAAAACAACAAGGCGGATGCACTTTCAAAATTAGCATCGTCCGCCTCTTGTGATACTCCTCGACCTGTTTTTTGGGAAGTAATGGAGAAGAGAAGCATCGAGAAAGACCCTATTGGAATCCTAGACAGAAGCTCAACCTGGATGGATCCAATCAGGGCATATCTGACAGACGGTACCCAGCCGGATGATCATCACCAGGCGGCAGCGCTGAAAAAACGGGCAGCCAGTTTTGAAATGATAAAGGGAGAACTTCACAAAAGAGGGTACCTTCAAACCTACTTAAAGTGTGTTACTACAGAAAAGGGGCGAGAGATACTAGACGATCTTCACTCTGGTTACTGCGCTTCCCATATAGGTGGTAGGTCACTTGCTCAAAGGACAAGACGACAGGGCTACTTCTGGCCTACTTTAGAAGCAGATGCAATGGAGATGGTGAAAAAATGTGACAAGTGCCAAAGGTTTGGCAAACTAATTCACCGTCCGGCTACTGACCTCACTACCATTCATAGCCCCCTACCGTTTGCTAAGTGGGGCATGGATATTCTAGGTCCCTATACGCCTGCAACAGGCGGAAGGAGGTACATACTTGTTGCAGTCGACTACTTCACTAAATGGGTGGAGGCGGAGGCTGTAAAGGGAATCAAGACAAAGGATGTAATCTCATTCATCTGGAAAAATGTCATCACTCAGTTCGGGGTTCCCATGTCTATGGTCTTTGATAATGGTCCCCAATTTGAGACGCCTGTTCTCAAAAGCTGGTTGGGTGACCAAGGAATTACACACCACTTTGCATCAGTCGGCCGTCCACAAGCAAACGACCAGGTAGAAGCTTTTAATAAAATCATCTCAGACGGTCTCAAGAAAAAGATTGAACGAGCAGGCGGCCTATGGGCGGATGAATTGCCACATGTCCTCTGGGCCGTTAGGACGACTGAAAAAGGGGCGACTGGAGAAACTCCATTCCTCCTAACTTATGGTGCGGAAGCTGTTCTTCCAATAGAACACTACGAGTCGACTCTTCGAGTAATGCTATATGACGAAGAGGCAAACTGGGAAGCCATGCGCCTGGCATTAGACTCACTCCCAGAAAAGGGGGGCAATGTTGTCTTGCACATGAAATTTACCGCCTGAGAATGACTAGATCATACAACAAAAAAGTACACAGGCGTCCACTCAAAGTGGGGGAATTTGTACTTAGAAAAATGGAAGCAGTTGGTAGGGCTAATGAGTCTGGCAAACTAACTCCCAACTGGGAGGGACCCTACCGAATCTATGAAGTGGTCAGGGACGGTACCTACCGTCTGGAAACACCAGACGGCCAACCGTTGCCTCGAACCTGGAATGTAGATAATCTTAAGAAATATTTCTTTTGAATGATGTAAATAGTCGAGGGCTACTTAATAAAAGTTTGATGTTTCATTCAATTCTGTACTAAGAGAAGCATGCCTACTGAAAAACAGTCGGCTACTCTCCATGTTTAATTTTCATTTTTACCTAAGAGAGGCATGCCTACTGACAAACAGTCGGCTACTCTCCATGTTTAATTTTTACTTAAGAGGGGCACGCCGCTTGTTTCACACAACCGGTTACTCTCCCAGAACACAGTTCACCAAGAACTATTAAAGGCTCATGGCTAAAATGATCAGACTAGGCGCCAAGCCAACTGATCCAAATATAAATTCAATTTGACCTGTCCCAACATTATAGCAGGCGTCCGACGGCATCCATCCGGATGAAATTCGTCGCAGAGAGCAGCTCCCTTTTGGTTGGAACATTGTTCTATAAAATCATTACACGGCACCTATACGACTGTCTAACCAAGACAACCACGTAGCCGTTTCCCGGGCAAGGATACCTCTCACTTAACTGACTAATCAGGTCAAACAAGTGTTCGCAGTAACCATCCGTGTCAACCAACCGACTGAACTACTTGGGATAAGAACAGTTGGTATCTTATGAGTTAATAGCCAACAAACATTGGCGAATAAAGGGGAACAACCGGTACCCACCGCTTGATACCTCTACTACTCATTCACTTGGCGACTAGGTAACAATTATGTTAACTTAGTCACTCCTTAAAAAAAAATTTAGTATGAAGCTAAAAAGGTGTTCATACAGCGCCTGTTCACACTAGATTAAAGGTGGCAGGGAACAGTCGGCCTAGACCGACTAGAGTCTCTAGCTTAAAAAACAAAGAAACAAATAAGGTAGGTAGGAAACCACCTTCCTACTTGGTTGAAGGAAATCCATTCTTTAAAATGGTCGACTGATCGCTTAGCCTGGAAAGAGACAACCAATCGTCTAGGGGCATAGGTGGTGTGACTAACTATCTCGTACCTGTCCGCAACTATCGGCCATGCAAAACAGTCGGTATAGTGTGCAATTGGATATCAGAATATTCGATACTTAAACAAATTTAAAGCAAAACAAAAATGAAATATTTTGGCATAAAAAGAAGCCGGTCATTAAAGACCGGCCAAATATTCAGAACCCCGGCCCCCTGGCCGGGTAAATATAAACAAATAGCACGCAGGCCGTGAAAAGAAGACATAAAGCTTAAGAAGGGGGCAGGTCTTCAATATTAGCAGCTGCCGCCTGGTCAGCACTATTTTTGCTGGACTCGGCTTCAGCTGCATCCTTCTTCGATGCATTACCCCTAAGAGGCACAAGCGCCACTACCGGCTCCTCCTCCTCCAACGCCTCGTCCTCAGCAGCCGCCAGGATCTCTTGATTATATCTATCAGAACACTGGCGGTACGTTTTTTCCCAGGAGGAATAGTCGGCATTGGGGAAGAGGCGGCCCCAGGTCATGCGCTGGATTTGAGCAGAGTCTTCCATCATCTCCCGGACTAGCTCTTTCTTTTCTTACTCGGCCTTTTCCGAGAGCTCCTGAGTAAGACTCTTCTCCTGGGTCACCAGGCGTTCCTTTACGGCGCCAAGGATTTCTCCAAGGTGTCGTATGAGGACATTTTTTGGCGAAGAGGTCTCAGCTCGGCCTTGAGATTGTTGATGGTCGCCTCCAGCTCGCTATTTTTCTTCTGGGCCGCCTCTAACTGAGCCCGGATGGCAGAAGTAGCCTGCGCCTGATAATAAAGAATGTCAATTGTCAGAACTTCATTTTGGGCAATTTGAAACATTGCCTTATCACAGTCAGAGGCGACCATAGCTTTTGCAGCCTTTACCTCTTTGTTCTTCCTGTCAAGCGGCTTGCGGAGGCCGTTCACTCGGAGCAGGGCCTAAGTAAAAAGGGAACAGACGTCAATTTCCAAACAAAAAACAGGCATCCTGGAATTCAAATAACCAAAAATATGCTAAGTATACCTCATCAAGGACCCCTGCAATCCCGTCTAGGTCAAGGGTGTCGACACCCCTGACCGCCTCCCTTTCAGCTGGAGGAACGGCCTTGATCATAGACTTGGCCACCTCGACCAAGTCAGGCTCCTGAGGGCCGGCTGCATCAACCATATACAAACGAGTTAGACCTAGTAAAGAAGGAACAAGTCTAAATTCACAAAGACAACTTCATACTTCTAGGCGGCCCAATTGGAGTTTTAGAAGGAGTGGCCGGCTGTTTCTCAGCCGCCGCATGTTTCCTGGCAGGTCCAGGAGAGCTCACCACAGTCGTCCTCCGGGCCTTGGAGTCCGGCTGTTGGGAAGAAGAAGCTCTTGGAGCGCCCGTCTAAAAAAAAAAACAACAAACAAAAACAAAACAACACTCGGTCAGTATATGCATAAACCCAACTCCAAAAAGAGAGTGAAAGGTTCGAAGCTCACCAAGGGCGCCCCCTTGTTGGGGGAGTCGGTTGAGGACTGTTGCATGATAGAGGCCCGCAACATGGCCGCCGCAGTCTTGGAGGCGGTAATTTTGCTCATGGCGTCCGCATCAAAAACAAATAGCAAAGTTAAATAAAAGTCATAACAGTGACGCATGAAAAAACAGAGTATTCGACAGGCCGGCTACCTCTTGAGCACCGACTGCTGAGGCCACAGGCGGCCAAAAAGTACTCGTCGTAGAGCCATTTGAAGCTCGGGACGCAGTGCAGGGGTACTTGCTCTCGTACCCGTGAAGTAGAGTTCACCCTCGACTCTACTTTGAAGAGTCCTTTATCTAGGATCTCTTTCTTAGCCTTGGGGGGAACAGGCGGCATGCTGCGGCCGCCTGCAAGAAGGGGCGGATTCCTGTTCCACCTGTTGAAGCGTTTGTTCAGCTCTGTGTCTAAACTCTCAATGATAAGGAAGGTGCTTCGCCAGTCCTTCCATTTGTTTGCTTTACCTCTTGTCATAAGGTAGCCCCTGTGGCTCGTCAATTGATACCAGCCGGTACCGCCTGCCTTAGGGGTCCGGCTGAGGTAGTTCATGTGGGCGAAAGCCTCGAAGTTTGGCTCCACCCCGTGCAGTTCGCACCCGGCCACATAGCCGAGTACGTTGACCCAGGAGTTTGGGGCTAACTGCCATAACCCAAACTCATACCCATCCAAGATCCGCTGAACAGCTGGATGTAGTGGGAAGCGCAGCCCAGCCTTGATGGCCGCCTCGTAGCAGCCAAAGCAGGCGCCATCATAACTAGTACCAGCCGGCCAGACGACTGTGTCTTCTGGATCCGGCACGAACACTAAAAAGTCGGGGCCCATTGTGTGGTTCGCAATAAAGCTCCCCACTTTCTCTTGCATGGCCGTTATCCGGCCCCGTGGGACAGTGCAGTAGTAGGGGGTATTTTGCTCTCGGTAAGAGGCGGATGGCTCCGCCCAATTGTCCCCCTTCTCAACTGCGTGAGAAAGCCTCGCCTCTTGTAGGAGACTGTTTTTCTCTTCTGTGTCCAGAGAAGCATGACCAGAAGAGCTAGATTCGGATTCGTCCTCTGACGAGTCCGAAGAGGACGACTCTTCCCCTCTCCCAGAGGGGCCCGCCTCCTCTCCTTTAAAAGGAGCAGGAGAGAATGTAGACTTGTCAACTGTAAAATTGGAAGGGGTCACTTTGACTCCTCCCTCAGAACTGCCGGCTTTCAAGCCGCTTTGGTTCACTTCCATATCTGGCGCCTGGTCAGATGTTTCACTAATCGGCACCCTGCGGGAGGAGCCGTCTGAGTTCGAAATCCTAGCAGTTCTTTTTGTTCTGGCCATCATGTTCTTCATAGACACAGAGACAGTCGGACTTTATATAAAGGGCAAAGATGTGTCCGAAAAAGGGCAGGCGGCACTCCTAGTCCTAGATTCAGCCGTCCCCGGTGACCGGTTGATCACTAACCTAGGTCGTGTCGTGTGCTTCCGTGGTGCCATTTCAAAAAGAATAAAATAAAGAGAAAATTAAGAGTAAGAGAACCGACGGTTACCTGAACGAGTGACGTTGATGAAGTTCTGAAAATCCTTTGTAGTCGGCTTGTCAGAGCAGGCGGTAGGCAGAAAGGGTCCAAAATGTCAGAGCAAGTTCAGGGGTCCGAATGTTCTCTCACAAAGTTCTCAAGTGTGAAAATGACCGAAGTCAACACTGCCTTATATAGGCAAAGTGAGAAGGCGAAGGGTCACCTCCAGAATTCAAAATTTTGGCAGGAGAATCTCTCGGCCTTTCGCCGAGTGACACCTGTAGCAGGCCGTCGCCTGTTACAGGGCGACACCTGTCACAGGTAACACGTGACGAGTCACGTGCCACCTGTGAGGGGCAAATGATTAGGGGATTTTGCTCCCACCAATCGGAATGCGCCACGTGGGCCAATCAGGTCCTGCCAAGTGTTCCCCAGTTGGAACTGTCAGGGCTTGCCACGTGGCACACGCTTATTCGTCCACCTTGGACCTATTATGTCATGACACGTGGCATACTCCATGCCTAATGGAGAAACCGGCCACCCAGGCCCAACTTCCGAGGGAAGCCCAATCAGCCCTAGGTTAACCTAAACCTAGGATTAGCACGTTTCCCAAGGTTATAAATACCTCCCTTAATCCTCATTAAGGGAGATTACACACATTAAACACTCTCACCTAGAGAGACCCAATCACTTTAATTTCCGCATTAATTACTCCTTAATCAAGTACTAACTTGACCGTCGAAGGCGGGTCTCCAATCATCCGGAGCATCCGTTTGTTTTGCAGGTACAGGCGTCCGGTTCCAGTCTCGGAATTGTAACTCTCCCGCAGGACATCAGTAAACCCCGAAACAGAGGCCGCTTCCGATCAGTAAAATTAAGGTGTAATTAATATTACAGCTTAATCTTAACTGAACCCTTCGGGTCGGACCCAATCGAACAACCGATCCAAGACAATGAATTAATCCGAAAGATTCAATGAGTCAACGGAGTTTTACGAATACAGACGTTGAATATTGAGCCTAGGGCGTCGAGACCGTGCGTCGCAAAATCACAAGCGACAAGTACGACCATTGCCGTAGCTAGGCTAGGCTAGCTCATCGCAGCCCTAGCATGATACCTAGGCGCCATCGCAGCCATAGTATGATGCCTAGGCTCCATCGCAGCCCTAGCATCATACCTAGGCACCATCGCAGCCCTAGCACCACGCACAGCACCCTCGCAGTGTTAGGCACATGCCCGTGTGCGTGTGCATGTGTACCATCGCCCAGCACCAAGCCCAGCATGCGTGGCTCGCTAGCAGCACGCATGCAAGGCCTTGCGTGCGTGAGGGGCTGGCTGGCATGGCTGTGCGTAGCATGCGAGTTTGTGTGCGAGGTAATGCATGGGAGTGCTAGGGCCAGCGCCAGCATAACGTGCTAGCGGTTCCTAGCACTAGCACGCACCAGCGCCTAGCACTTGCACGCACCAGCGCCAAGCATCGTCCAGCACCGGCATGCACTGCCTGGTTGAGGATGCAAGGCTGCTGGCTGGTGGCTGGTGCTAGCTGGCAACGCCAGCTGGCACACTAGCTGGCAGCCAGCACAACCATCCTTGTGCCGGTTTGTGCATGATTGTGGGGACCAATCAAGGGCCTTGGCGGGCAAGGCAAATGGTCCCCCCACCTAACCTTGGGCATCACTCCTTTGCATGTAATTATGCCACTTGTCGCGTTGTGATTGATTTAATTATTTATTTAATTTGGAATTAAATAAATTGTTGAATTTACCACTCTCCCACATTGGTGGGAGATTGAAATCAAAGGTCCATTCCCCTATAGATACCAAAGGCTTAGGTATTTGGGAAAAAAAACCTTGAGTGGAATTAAAAGGCAACTCTTGATTTGAGTAAACCATGATTCGTAAAACTCATAGTTTCATTTGTCCGGGTCTCGACTAACCTTCGAGACTTAGGACGCTCGGGTCAGGTTCGAGGGTACGATCCCGTTGGAGACCTCGTATTTTCGGGGTTCAAGTAAGAGCTCATAGTTGAGCGAAGCACGCGTCAAAGGTATAATCTTTTATCCTTAATTATGTTTTAATTATGCTTGTTAATTGCATTTATTATGGGGGCGGGTCTTGGCGGGTTTCATTCCGCGTAGTGTGGGTCACTATGAAACCCTACAGCGCTATTGGAGCCACGCTCCTTTTAATTTTTGCAATTACTGATTAATTAAGGTGTTTTAAAGTAAGATTTAATTTCTGGTTTTGCTTTTCTAATTAGATTAGATGCTTGTTTTAATTAATTTTAAAACTCGTATTTTATGATTTGACTGTCGAACCCAGATTTTGGCTCAAAAATTGTGATTTTTGGGTGATTTTTAGGTGGAATCAACATTCTGAAACAGATTCATCTAAATGATGGACGATTGATGACCGCCATAGATTAGTGTGTAGTATGATTTACAGCACCGTTTCTTGTTCTGCAAGGACATGATGGTCATAAATCATTTGCACAGGTGCCAGTTTGGAACTGCACTGGATCGACCTATGAGAGTACTTTAAGAGATTCAAAATTGTCATAAGTACATTTCTCATTATAGCTATCGGAACTCGTTTCCTCGACCATGAGCATTGTGAAGTTTTCATGTTTGAGAACTAGTCTCTTTGATGTTGCCTAACGTCTGCCATAACAGGGGATCATAACGGGAACACTCGGGAGATTAGGATTAGGTTCTCTTAGTAAGTGAAACTTACAATGCAAGACTATGAATGTCCCCCTATCAACTATAGTGAATATGTCTTTGTTGTTTACAAGGCCACTCGATAAGAGAGACTGTGAAAATGCATGGCCGTGCTCAGATGGATTTTAGAAATTATCTGCTTATTGACAGTCGAACTCGGAGATCGAGAAACACTTCTGAACGTAATAAGGATGACGATGAATCTTACCTTATAGTTCACGAAGAGACATTAAGAGACATAGGAAATGGGCAATACACTATATGCATACTTGTCCGGAAGGACAAGTGGGAGATTGAAAGGAATGGTGTCCTTCCAACAAGTGTATTATTTTCTGATAGAGGGTTCAGAATAATTACAGAGCTAATTATTCAGTAAGATCAAGTGATCGGAATGCCTAGGTGGAGGCCGCTTCCGATCACTAACATCGAGGTACAATTGATATTACAGCTTGATCTTAACTAAACCCTTCAGGTCGAACCCAATCGAATCACCGATCCGAGACGACGAATTAGTCCAAAGGATTCAATGAGTCAACGGAGTTTTACGAATACAGACGTCGAATATTGAGCCTAGGGCGTCGAGACCGAGTGTCGCAAAATCACAAGCGACAAATACGAGCATAGCCGTAACTAGGCTAGGCTAGCTCATCGCAGCCAAATCATGATGCCTAGGCGCCATCGCAGCCCTAGCATCATGCCTAGGCACCATCACAGCCCTAGCACCACGCACAGCACCATCGTAGTGCTAGGCACATGCGTGTGTGCGTCGCCCAGCACCAAGCCTAGCATGCGTGGCTCGCTAGCAGCACGCATGCTAGGACTTGCGTGCGCAAGGGGCTGGCTGGCATGGCTGTGTGTAGCATGCGAGTGTGTGTGTGAGGCAATTCATGGGAGTGCTAGGGCCAGCGCCAGCATAACGTGCTAGTAGTGCCTAACACTAGCACGCACCAGCGCCAAGCATCGCCCAGTACCAGCACGCAATGCCTGGCTGGGGATGCAAGGCTGCTGGCTGGTGCTAGCTGGCAGCGCTAGCTGGCACGCTAGCTGGCAGCCAGCACAACCCTCCTTGTGCCCGTTTGTGCATGATTGTGGGGACCAATCAAGGGCCTTGGGGGCAAGGCAAATGGTCCCCCCACCTAACCTAGGGCATCACTCATTTGCATGTAATTTTGCCACTTGTCGCGTTGTGATTGATTTAATTATTTATTTAATTTGGAATTAAATAAATTGTTGAATTTACCACTCTCCCACATTGGTGGGAGATTGAAATCAAAGGTCCATTCCCCTATAGATACCAAAGGCTTGGATATTGGGGAAAAAAACCTTGAGTGGAATTAAAAGCCAACTCTTGATTTGAGTAAACCTTGATTCGTAATACTCATAGTTTTATTTGTCCGGGTCTCGACTAACCTTCGAGACTTAAGACGCTCGGGTCAGGTTCGAGGGTACGATCTCATTGGAGACCTCGTATTTTCGGGGTTCAAGTAAGAGCTCATAGTTGAGCGAAGCACGCGTCAAAGGTATAATCTTTTATCCTTAATTATGTTTTAATTATGCTTGTTAATTGCATTTATTATGGGGGCGGGTCTTGGCGAGTTTCATTTCGCGTAGTGTGGGTCACTACGAAACTCTATACAAACAAGTTATGACGAGCCCTGACTCTATAAAATGGCAAGAGGCCATGAAATCCGAGATGGACTCCATGTTTGGAAATCAAGTCTAACACTTGGTTGATTTTCCTGAAGGTTACACACCTATCGGTTGCAAGTGGATTTTCAAGTTGAAAACCAACAAAGATGGAAATGTATCTGTGTACAAAGCTAGATTGGTGGCAAAAGGTTACAAGAAAATTCACGAAATTGATTATGATGAAACCTTTTCGCCAGTCGCCTTGCTTAAGTTCGTCCGGATTATCCTAGCAATTACCGCATATTATGATTATGAAATATGGAAAATGGATGTAAAAATCGCTTTTTTTAATGGGATTTTGGAAGAAATTGTGTACATGACACAGCCGAAAGGTTTTGTTGATCCAAGCAATGCTAGGAAGGTATGCAAGCTTAAGAAGTCAATTTATCGATTAAAGTAGGCAAGCAAAAGTTGGAATCTGCGATTCGATGAAGCCATTAGTAAGTTTGGTTTTATAAAGAATCCAGAAGATTAGTGGGAGTGAAATCGCATTCCTCATCTTATATGTCGATGACATATTGCTCATTCGAAATAACATTCCAATGTTAGGGTCCGTAAAGGCCTGGCTTGGAAAGTGTTTCTCAATGAAAGACTTGGGAGAGGCACAGTACATATTTGGCATCAAGATCTATCGAGAGAGATCTAAAAGGATGATTGGATTGAGCTAAAGTACTTATAATGATATGGTACTAGCAGGATTCAACATGGAAGGGGCTAAGAGAGGGCACTTACACATGTCATTGAAAGGAATGGTGTCCTTCCAACAAGTGTATTATTCTGTTAGAGGGTTCAGAATTATTACAGAGCTAATTCTTCAGTAAGGTCAAGTGATCGGAATGCCTAGGTGGAGGCCAATTCCGATCAGTAATATTGAGGTATAATTAATATTACAACTTAATCTTAACTGAACCCTTCGGGTCGAACCCAATCGAACAACCGACCCGAGACGACGAATCGATCCGAAGGATTCAATGAGTCGTCGGAGTTTTACGAACACAGACGTCAGATATCGAGCCTAGGGCATCGAAAATGAGCGTCGCAAATCACAAGCAACAAGTGTAAGCACAGCCGTAGCACCACATTGGTCTAGCCATGTGGATGCTAGGCTGGCTCGAGCTAGCATGCACCTAGCATGGTTGGGCACAAGCCTAGACACACTAGGTGTGTTAGGCGCACCATCGCTAGCACTAGGTACTAGCATGCGTGCGTGCCTAGCATGGCAGCACCATCGCTAGCACCAAGTGCTGGCATGTGCGCATGCCTAGCATCGCAGCAGCATACGTGCAGGCTTGCGTGCATGCCTTCACATGGCAGCACCAAGCAGCACGCTGTGCTCCGCAATGCACATGTGCATGGCCTAGGCACCTGATCAAGTATGGCCCGGCCCGGCCCAATTTTGGGCGGGCTTTGGGCAGAAATTTTCGGCCCTACCCGAAATTTTTTTTTTTTTGGCGGGTTTGGGAATGCGTTTTTAAGCATATTTAGTTGATTTTTTAGGCCCGGCCCGAAAATGGCCCGAAAAGCCCGCACGACCCGACCACTTTGGGCACAAAAAATTCGGCCCGAAACTTTGCCCGACCTGAGTAGTGGGCAAATTTTTTTAGATTTGGCCCGCCCAATGATCACCTCTACCTAGGCGCCAGCACAATGCTAGGCAACGCCTAACGCCCAGCAGCCAAGCATGCATATGCGTATGCGGGTGCCTGGGCTAGTGTGCTGGCCAGCAAGCAGCAGCGAAGGGAGCCTCGCCAAGCGCCCAGCAGCCCAGCAGCATGCGTAGCTCGCTAGCAGCACGCATGTGCTGGCTGGTGCACATTGCGTGCTGGGCAGTGATGTTGTGCGTGTTAGCCATGCCAGCTGGTGCATGCTGGCGTGATAGCTGGCTGCCAGCCCAACCATTGCTTGAGGCCAGTTAGAGGGAGGTGGGAACCAATGCTTGGAGCAAAGCCTTGGGGAGCAAGGCAATGGTCCCCCCCATTGTTTTTGGTCCTCACCTAACTCTCTCTCTCCCCCTTTGATACTTGTTGCATGGTGATTGCTTTTGATTAATTATTTAATTTAGAATTAAATAAATTATCATATAAACTCATTCTCCCACATTGATGGGAGATTGAAATTCAAGGGTTCATTTCCCTATAAATACCAAGGGTTTGGCATTTGGGAAAGAACACACTTGAGTGGAACTATATAGGCATCTCCATTGTTGAGAATACCTTAAGTTCGTAAACTCCAAATTTTATATTTTGTTCGGGTCCCGACTAACCTTCGGGCTTAGGACGATCGGGTCAGGTTCGAGGGTACGAACCGTCGGAGGCCTTGCATTAGCGAGGTTGAAGTAAGAGCTCTTTTAGCGAGCGAAGCACGCGTTTAGGGTATAATTCTTTATCCCTTCTTCTTTTAGTTATGTATTAATTATGTTTTGCATGCTTTAATTGCTTTAGTTATCGGGGCGGGTCTTGGGGGGTTTCTTTCCACGTAGTGAGGGTCACTACGAAACCCTACAGCGGTATCGGAGTCGCGCTCCTTTTAATTATTGCAATTATTTATTAATTAAGGTGTTTTAAAGTGGATTTAAATTCTGGTTTTGCTTTTCTAATTCGATTAGAAGCTCGTTTTAATTAATTTTAAAACTCGTATTTTTTTATCGTTTTGGCTGTCGAACCCAGATTTTGGCTCAAAAATAGTGTTTTTTTGGGTGGAATCGACATTCTGAAGTTGTTTCAACCTTCTTTGAGAACTGTCCAGAAGCCAAATTCGAACCAGAAACCTAGGTTTTTGAGGTTTTTTCGTTTTTAATTAAAATTTTAAATCTTTTATGTCTTGATGAATGCAAGCACGTCAAGGGTAGATTAAATGCATTATTACATCCCTAATCTACTCCAATTTAAATATCTTTTAAGCATGATTATGGAGTTATAATATGTGCTTAAGTTGATATGTTCTTTTTCACATAAACTTGTTTTTCACAATTATGCAAATAAATTGCATTAATATGTGAATGTTTGTTGTGAATGTGTAATTTTAAGTTCCTAGTATGTTAAAGATCTAATCTTTAAATGTTTAAATGATTGGAACTTTAACCCTAAATTTCATGTTGAACTAATTTTGGATTTTTCATATTTGGTTGATTAAAATCCTTGCAGTTCAAATGCTTGTGAGTAAATGTTGATTAATCTTCATATTGGAAGATGTAATCTTATTATTTTACATAAGTATAAAAGTTGGAAAATATTATCATTGGATGATTTATTTATTTTTCCAATTCCCTAATTTGTCAAATCCATTATTAATTTGCATATTGGTTAAATTAATTATGGACATAGCTCTTTCAATTTTAAGTATCAAGAAAGACCTAAAATATTCCGAAGTAATTTTGGAAAATTAGGTTTGTGCACCGTTAAAATTGAATTTAATTAAGTTGGACTTGTTTTATTTTTATTTTTGCCCTAAATTAATTCTAAAATAAATTTGGAATTAATTTTGTGCCACACACAAATCGAGATTAAAATCCCGAGAAAAATGCACACAAATCGAGGCAAAACCCCAAACGTCACCAAGGCTAGTCGGGCTGCCCAGCAGCCCACATGTAGGCTGCCTATGGTGCGCACAAGGGCCATGCCATGATGCTGTGTTGCTGTGTGGCAAGGGTTGTTTCCTGCTATTGCGTGATGCTTGTGCTGGGTGCGTGGGTCTTAGGCTGCTGGCGTGCTGCTGCTAGGCAGCGAGGCAGCGAGCCCCAGCCACCCAGCCCACTATCGCCTGCGCCAGCTAGCAGGCGTAGCGTGCTGCTGGTGCTAGCTAGCAGAGCAAGCTACGCTAGGCGTGCTTGCTAGCAGCCAGCACCACACGCACGGACCATGGGCTGCCTAGCAGCCATGGTGCGCAACCCTCTAGGAATTGTGTGGGCTGTTTTTGCTTAATTTCGAGCTATTGTAATACTTGTCTACAACATTTTATCTTACTTATATGATTCAATTATGCTGGTTTTTACCCTTTTATTTCTAAATTGCATTTAATATTTACCAAAACAAATTCAAAGTTAGCTTAGAAAAAGTTCAAGGATTATTCTTATTAGTAGTAGTACGGTATGAGAAAGAACTTTGTTAAAAATATAGGAAAGACAAAAATAAAAAATAAAAAAAAATAAAAATAAAATAAAAAAAGATGTTGATTTTCTGTTGAAACAAATGACGAAAAATGCTTATAAAGGAAAATCAGTTTATATGTAACCAAATAAGGGAAAATGTGTAGGAAATTACATTTTCTAATGGAAAAGGTATTTCATGGAAAATCATTTTCCATTGGAAACATTTTACACCAAACCAAACAAGGCCCTGATTGGAAAAAATCAATTCAATAATTTTCTCCCATTTTATGCTTTTATGGTCAATGAAACAATAGCTTATTTGCAAATTCCCATGATTATCAATATAACCCAGTCAAACAAATAGGCACCTGTCCTAAACTATAAAGTTACATCTAAATTGATCATCAAAACTAATCGAATTAGTAAAAAAAAGATCAATAATCCCAAATTCAAAGACTTCTTAATTATATTTTACAGATAGAATTAGGGAAACAAGAATAATATAAGTTTAATCTAAATAGTCAAAAATCATAAATTCACAATAATGTTATAGTAGGTAAAGGGGAACCTGGTAGTACCGTAGCAGCAATAGCAAGAGAAGGAGCTTCATCTCTTAGGGTTTTAATCTTAGCAAGCTTCTTAGATAAGGATTCCAATTGATCCAAATTTCTATAAATCAATTATGAAAATTAAAATAAAAATAAAAATTGGAGTTTCAAATTTAATCTCAATAATTTAGAAATGTACAAAAAAAAAAAAAAAAAAAAATTATGAAAAAAATCAGCAATAAAATTTGAAGAAAGAGAAAAAGGTATATAGAAAGGAGGGAATTATACAAAAGGAGCAGCTTGTTCGAAGATATTGGTGGAGAAATGAAAATTCGTCCAACCGCCCATTTCTGCTTCGTTCAATTCTCAATGGTGTTGATGACTAGTAGTGAGATAGGAATAAGAGAACTCGAGTGCGGCATACCTATGGGGTTGTGTCATCTGCAAGAGAATTAGGCAACTGACTAGTTTGGTAGGAGCGAAAATTCTTGTGAAACGCTAAACATCGCCCGCAATTTACCATATAAAGCCCACAAATATGTTATGATTTGACCATTATGCCCTTTTGCTAAAATTGAGATAATCTCGGTGTAAAAAATGTGGAGCCGTACTGGCTCGTCGGGGGAGACCGGATGGCAGGCCGGAGATGCGGGGGACGCCGGAGGTACGTCGTCGTCGACGGAAAACGAGGTAAGTGACCGCTAAAATTCACGGTATACCGTCGTAGTGGCTCCGGCGCCTAGGGTGGACGCCCAAACCGTAGCCTGGACGTCCAAGCCGGACGCCAGAACCACCAGAGTGGCGTCCAGGCTAGACGCCCAGACCACCAGAGTGGCGTCCAGCCAAGACGCCCAGACAACCAGACTGGCGTCCTGGGCAGACGCCACTCCACTGGGTGAGGCGGCCCTGCCAGGCGCCAGTCCAGTGGGTGTGGCAGCCCTGGCAGACGCCACCTTTAATAATTAATTTTTATTTTTTCCTTTTTGATTTTGTTGTTGTTTTTTATTTAATTTTTTTGTGAAAATAAAAAATCGAAAATGATTTTTTAAAAAAATTCGAAATGGGTTTTTTGTAAATTAAATTTGAAAATTCGAAATAGGTTTTTTTAAAATTAAATTTGAAAATTCGAAATGGTATATTTTTAAATTTAGTTTGGAAATTCGAATTGGGTTTTTATAAAAATTAAGTTTGATTATATATAATTATGTTTTTTTTTGTATTAATTATGTGGAAATATAGAAATTAAATGTATTATCCGTTAAATGTATTTATTGTAATATATAATTGATGCAAGAATATGGTGGAGACGGAAATGATTACAGTGAGATATTTGGACATGATGGTCCATTCGAAGAAGCTCAACAGGCGATTGATTGGGCAAACAGGTTGCAATTGCAGCTGGATTTTGCTTGGTAGTAGCAACTCATAAATCTCAACGGGATGGTAGAATGGATCGCATTTTGAGATGTGACCGTTATCGCAAAAGAGAAGAAAGAGATTTTCGTACAGCCACTCGGTTTGACACAAAGCGGAAAGGTTGTGGGTGTGAGTTCAGAGTAAAGGTTCGACAACTACGGAGTCGTGACGGTTGGGAAGTGATAGGTTACTCTAAATGGGGGTATCACAACCATGAGATGATAGTATATGAAGAGGGTCATCGACAACTGAGCGGCTTAAGTCCTGCTGCGAAACTAGTTGTGAAAGAAATGAGTGATGCTCAAGTGAAGCCTGCTAAAATATTAGCATCTGTGTTAGAGAAATTTCCAGAAGACCATCCAAACCGAAGACACATCTACAACGTCAGACAGCAACTCAGGTTTGAACGGTCAGAGGGAAGGAACCCTATACAGCATCTGCTACACCAGGCACAATCACGTGGTTACCTGTTCTGGTTTGATTCTGATGAAGATACAGCGGAGGTGACTCATCTTTTCCTTGTGCATCCTGATTGTGCTGATATGATCAAGTCTTGGCCATTTGTGATTTTGATCGACTCAACGTACAAGACAAACAAGTACAAGTTCCCTCTGGTTGAGATGGTTGGGATGGCTCCAACGAACCAGAACTTTCTGATTGGTCATGCAATCATCAGGGATGAGACGGCTCTAAGTTATTATTGGGTTTTGGAGAAGCTGAGAAACTACATCGGGCCTAATGTTCATCCAGCAGCCATCGTCAGCGGCTGTGAGGGAGGTCTTTTTGCCCCCATAGCAGAGCTGTTTCCCGAATCGAACCACTTATTGTGCACATGGCACATCAACAACTGCGTGAAAGTGAAAGCCTACAACATTTTCAAGAAGAATTTGGAAATGGCAGAGAGATTGGTGAATGGTAAGTGGCGGAAGATCCTACAGGCTACCACAGAGGAAGCGTATGAGCGAGCATTGGCTAACTTCAGGGATTCGTACCAGTGGTGTCCGGCACTGGTGGACTATGTGATGCATCAATGGGTCCCTCATAGGGAAAAGTTTGTCAAATATTGGACAAACCAGGTACTTCATTTTGGGAACACTACAACATGTAGAGTTGAGAGCGCTCATAGAGCTACCAAGGACTGGATTGATTCATCGACCGCTGCTTTGGATACACTGTTCGCTAGACTGAACAAGTCAATTGAAACTCAGAAGAACGACATCAGGAACTCTCTAGAGGACTCCAGACGACGACATGGTACGATGTATAGCCATTTTATATTTAAGATTCTCCATGGTCGTGTGTCGCACTACTGCTTGGGGTTGATTCTCACTGAGCTGAACAGGGTGAGGGACTTGGCTGACGAAGTGTATACTCGGTGTGGGTGTACTATTTCAGTAACTCATGGATTACCTTGCGCATGCACCATTCATCGCGTTATTACAGAAGAAAGGGCGTCGTTACATGTTGATCAGGTCCATTCATTCTGGAGGACGCTTGTTATTGGTGAGCATGCAGACAATCAAACGGCCGACCGTGAACAGGAAGAGTTGGAGCAGTTCCGTTCGATGTACGACCGAGTGTCCTCCAGCCATCCTTCTATTATTCGTGACGCTACTCATGTGCTTCATGACATGTTCCACCCGTCTAACTTAGATTATGAGGAACCCGAAGGAGTTGACCGTCCTCGAGGTCGACAACGGCGGAACAGGAGTGCGTTTGAGTATATCTGTGGTCTTGGTCGTGGTCGTTCTCGTGGTCGGACATCGTCATCTAGTCGTAGTCAATCTTCATCGTCTGTGAATATGCCCCTGAGAACTGGTACGTTTTGGTTGTTTTTATTGCACATAGTTTTAAAGTGTTACTCCTGTCTTCTTAACTGTCTATAATTAATTATTTGGTGAATAGGAAGAAACGATGTTGATCAGTTTCCGTACAAGGAAAGGATACCTGCGATCATCATGTCGTACGTGGAAGGGTGGAATGATGTAATCGGAGATGGTAACTGCGGATTCCGGGTCGTGGCTGATGTTTTTCAAATGGGCGAAGACAACTACGGTTTGGTGCGTGAGTTGATGTACAGCGAAATTGCCTCTAACCGAAATGTTTATCGTCATGTGTACCAGGATGACTTGGATGGCGCTCTCCGGCGTATCCGGTGGGGAGGTGGACCTTGCGGCGAAAATCATTATTTTGACGCGCCCCTAGATCTGTTTGCCGTTGCAAACATTTACAAATGCGCAGTCATGCATTTCGGCCTGGGAGTGCATAGTCAAGCTTATTATCCTTGTACCACGGTTCTCCCTTGGCAGTCGCGTGAGACTGTCACCACACCGGTCAGAGAGCTAGCTATTGCGTTTCTTGGGTCGTCATACAGACATTTCATCCGACTAGACATGTCAACCGATTTTCCGGTGCCACCGATTATACCTCGGTGGTACAACATTCGCACAGCGAGCGTAGAGGGTTGGGATGCGCTATATAATGATCGGATCCACAAATGGAACACCCTAGCTGCATTTTAGTTTTTCTTGTTTACATTCTTTATTTGTAATCTTATTTGTACGTTGCTCTTTTAATGAGAACATTAATATTTTATATTGTATTGCTTACTGCATTCTATATGTTGCATGGGTAAGTTGCGCGGATCCACGAACGGTTATATCAAAATTTAAAAACAGCACTGATAATATGTTTAAGTTGGAAGCTAAAATAACAATCTAAAATGTTACAATTTTACAACATAATGTCCAACATAATGCTCTATAAATAAAATACAATAACCATCAGTAATCCCTCCTCGACGACGACTCCCACTGCGCAAGGGTCTGTTCCAGACTATCAACAACAGCTCTCCCTGTTGCACTCATGCTGTCCTTCTCAAGAGAGAGTTTCTGAACGTCTTGCATTATCTTTCCCATCCACTACATACAACAAAAAACAGAAGATGAAATACAATAACAACAAATAAAACTTAATTAAAAGACAACGATAAATATAATAAAAGACATACCGCTTCCGTGGCAGTAAGCGGTGGCACATAATCATCATCGCTGTGGTCGAGATCAGCGATCAACCTCGGGTGCGAATACCGGTTGAACCATTCCATGTAGTAATGGTCACACATGGGAGTAACCCCAGAGGGCGGCCGCTGCAACTCCGCTGTCCATAATCGAGCCACCATCGGAAACTGGTCCCACGTCCCGGTCATGATATCCGGCCATTCCACGACGTACTCCCTCGACGATGCAGGTCGGACCGCCTTCATCGGGCACGCCGGGGGAGGAGGGACAACTTGGACAAATCCAAGCTGGCGAAGACAACGCTGGGGCATGTACGCTTCGACGATGTCACGATACTGAATGAGTCCCGTGTACAGGGTCCTGGGTACCCTAACACTAGGGTTCGGGCCGAAAGGCATCCAGTTCACCTGTACAATTACAACATATAAAATATAATAACATGAATATAATATGTGCAAATAATAAAATGTAGACTCTATAAATAAACGTTACCTCTAAGGGGGACAGCCTGTCCAGCAATAACCGTATCGATCGGAGGCGGTCAACGGACTTCTTCTCCGAGCGCGGACTCCACGCACAAGCACGCGGCATCCCCTCATCAATAGGAACTGGGTCACGATGTGGTCGCAATGCAGGAAAGTACTCGTATATCCAAGTCTGCAATAGAGTCAGACACCCAGTGATACCTGCCGCGTCAGCCCGACTCGCAAATCCTAGTTGGCGATACAAATACGCCAACGTAGTCGATCCCCAGGAAAACTGGCCTACACTGTCGGGGTCACGCGCCTCTACGATGTCGCGTGGCCTGAGCTTGTTTCCGCCGCTCTTATCCGGAAACAAGGTACATCCGAGGAGTAGAAAAACATAAGCACTCAGCTGTGCGTCGGGCGTCCTACGTGCACTCGGGTACAAACACCGCTGCAACACGGATGCGATCTTCACACCTCCGTGTTCCCAAACACCTAGCGCCTCGGTGTACAGTGCAGCCCTGTCCACCGCCAACAACTCCGCCAGCGAATCTGCCTGATCCGCATCAGCCACAGCACAAAGTCGTTTACCCTCAACACGAATCCCCAGAATGGCCTCGACGTCATGTAACATGATCGTCATCTCACCGAACGGAAGGTGAAAAGAGTTTGTATCCGGCTGCCATCGCTCAATGAAAGCCGTGATCAGCGTACTGTCAATCTTATCGTGCATGGTGGCAGGAACGTGCTTCACCCCAGTGCCCTCCAGTCGCTCGAACATCTCGCTCTCCGCCGGCCAGGCCTCAGCCCATGTACGCAAAAAACTACAAGTCTTTTCCCGGGTATGACATTTCAACAACCCCGTAACTGAAGGCCTCTCCTGGTCCTCCCAAATACGGGCAGCTATGTGTCCTAGAAAGCTAGGAATCACACTCCCGTCAACAGGCCCACCGGGCACCTCACTCCTAACAACCCAAGAATCATTACCCGCCCTCGACCGTTTCCTGCTTGCCCCAGAGACAGTGGACGCAGATGATGTGCCAGATCTACTAACAAACCTACCACCCCTACCCTTACGCACCTCCACCATATGCGTCTCGTACATGTCATCAACCCTCTGACTGAATGGACCGTAATCATCATACGGTCCACTGCCATCGTCCACATCCTCATCCTCATCTGCGCCCTCCTCCTGGTCACCCTCCTCAGCATCATCATCGTCATCGTCATCCTCATCCCGACGGTGGATCCGTTCTCTACGAACTGAGGCCGAAATACCACGGGATCTGACATGTCTATGCCCCGACCTCTCCACTGAATAACTTCTACTAAGAAGCTCTATATTCTTCCACCCACCATGACGACCCTACACAAAATTTTAAAATATATAAACATACAAAAATTTATACGATAAATAATCATCATCGCAAATCAAATACACTAAAAACATACAAATAATAGTAAACAAAATATAAACGTAGAAAAAATACAACGAAATTGAAAAAATTTATAAAAATAAACAACAAAATATAAAAACAATTCAAAATTATATTACAAAAAAAAAAAAAAAAAAAAAAAAAAAAAAAAAAAAATTAAAAACAATTTTTTTAAAAAATTAAAAAAAAAATAAAAAATAAAAAAAATGGAGGGGGGGCGCCCTGGCTGGACGCCCAGCCGGCGGTGGTGGCGCCAGATGCAGACGCCGCCACCAGTTGGCTGGCGCCTGGGCTGGACGCCACAGCCACGGCTGCGGCGCTTAGACTAAACGCCACAACCGTGGCGGTGGCGTCCAGCCCAGGCGCCAGCCAACTGGTGGCGGCGTCTGCATCTGGCGCCACCACCGCCGGCTGGGCGTCCAGCCAGGGCGCCCCACCGCGTTCACGGCGGTTTTCCCCCTTTTTTTTTTTTTTAAACAAAATATACCTTTCCTCCTTGGGACATCCTTCCCTCCGCCGCCGCCGCCACTTCCTTGCCTTGCCGCCTCGACATTGCCGTTATTTTGAATTTTTTTTTTTAGAGAGGTTGAAAGAAGATGAGCAATGAGAGTGTGAGTGATGAGAGTGTGAGTGTTTTTTTTTTTTTTTAAGGTCAAGGGCAATTTTGGGAAACCAAGTGAATTTTGTGGGCTTTATGTAGTAATTTGTGGGCGATGTTTAACAAATCCCAAATTCTTCCGCCCATTTTAATTTTTTTTCGGCCTTTTTTTTTATTCTTTCCGCCCTCAGCTCTAAGAGACTAAGATGGTGTATACAAGTATATTTTAGATATACCTAGCAATCGGATTGTTTAGGTTAATAAATAATTGGATCATGTTACATATTGGGTCAATACTTCGAGTTAAGGTCCGGACACTTTACGTGCATTATTATTATTGTTTCGGGTGTAGTTCCGATGAGGGTCGCTAAACCACTAACGACTAGGTCTTGGGTTGCCTCGCTAGGGTCTCGAGGGGTGGCTTCGAGGAACCCCCCCTCCGATGGCTAAGTGTTTGCCTTTTGAGGGAATAATAAGCTTAATATGCTTTTTAAAGAGAGAGAGAGTGATTATTCAACCACCTTTTCTTATGGTGAGTCTAGGGGTATTTATAGTGTATCATAACCCTAGCCTAGGGGGTCACCTGTTATAACACCCCCGATTTACTAGCTAATAATAAACAAGAATTAAAAAAAATAAACAACCTTTAAATAAACAACCTAAATCGGAGGTATCACCGCCACACTCAACAACTTGTCAAGTGGTAAGGCTTACAAAATCTCAATAATTACAACTCAATAATCTAAGTGAGCTATTTATACAACTTTACAAACTTGTTATAAAATACTAATCGAAACACTTGAGCTCCTTTAGCTATGATAACTTGATCAACCTGTTTAGACGAACTTGACTGCTCACCATTAAGGACAAATTTCGAAATAGATCGTCGCTGGGCCACCATAAGAAAAAAAAAACATGGCCGCAAACATAAGTAGCACAACAAAACAACACACACGTCAACAAAAAGCTGAGTAATCATCACATATCAGAATACAAATAAATATAAAATAATTAACATTGCTAGCTCAATTAAACAATGTAGTTCAATACTACATTACACATTGTACTCTGAAATAACCTTTGTCAAACCCAACCTCGAATAATAATACGATCTTTTACTCAATTAACTCATTTATCCCATAAGTGTGCCACGCTCTTTGTCTTATACCTAGCCTTGGACATGAGTAATTCGAATAAATAAACCGACAAGTATAAAAACTTGAATACTCTCAATAACCAGAAAACACCTTAACCATGACCAATATGGGTCAAATCCCACTGTAGGGGACCATAGAAAAATATAAATAAAGATTGTACCTCATTCTTAACTCATGATTATTATCTCCTTACCAACATGCCAAGGACTAAGAACAAAATAATAATTCTCAACCCTTTTGATCTCATACTTGATCAAATAGTCATTTACAGATTCATAAACAATATCTCAATAATGGCACATGTTCCCAAATATCATAACCATTAGAACTCGATTCAATCATAGTATATCTCAACTCTTATAGGACAGTAATTCTAATACCCAAATTTAATTAATTCTCAACCCAAGAATAATACTCTGCATTACTAACCCTAAACCTCAATAATATAAAACAATACTCCCTATAGCAACAACATTAGAAACCCTAATATATTGATACAATGATACGATCAATCATATGCAACAATAATAACAAGACAATTAGATCTGGTCAAATCATAAAATTATGTAAATTAATCATATATATAAACTCAAGCATACAAATAGCAAATCATACAATAATAATATAAAATAATTATACAAACAACTCCAAAATAGATCCGTGATTACATATAATGATAAAAATAATACAAACGTCTCCAAATTGATATGATATAGTGTGATTACAAGACAATAAATTATAAACATACAACTCCAAGATTAATAAATTCGTGTGATTACCTTATGATTGATACTCAGACATTGAAACACGGTCAAAGATCCATGAAACAACGAACTATGCTATAGCTTCAAGTATAATATACGATGGTTGCGATTGACGATTGGGCAAACCAAAAATATGATCATACATGTAGGCTTATTACGCATGACAACACTATGAGAAAAATAAAGCTAAACAAAGTTTTGTTAAAAGATTTATGGGTTAAATCCAAACTTACGGCTGAACACTTCTTAGTGAAGATTATTAGGGGGAGGGGGTATTTATACCCTCTCATAAAAGAGATTAAAAATCCTTAATAAATTATAAATTTTATCAAAATAATATATATGTATATATAAAAATTCTAATTTTATATTTTATCAAATCGTAAAATATACGGGTATTACACCTGTGGCCGACTTATCTTGCTTCTACCAGAGCCTCTAACCTGAGTCTGAGCTTGGGTCAGCCCGTGGTTGACTAACCGTGATTCTGCCAGAGCTCTGACGTGGCCCTGCCCTGAGTTTGAGCCCGGAGATCTAGGCTAGGATGAGAGCGCACCCCTTGGGCAGTGCTGGGAGCATAGGATAGCTCAGCAAGAGCCAACCTATACAACTAGCCCCTTAAGAGGTGGTTTGAGGTACTCATGCCATCTCTTATCAAGTAGAGGCGCATCTTTTAGTCAGGGCTTGGAGTACAGGGCAGCCAGCAGGAGCTACCCTATACAACTAGCCCCCCAAGACGTGGTACGACGGACCCATGCCAGCTCTTCCAAGTGTCTAACTTCTGCTAGTTCATTACTTGGCTGGATTTGCTGACCGAAATCTTCCTCATACAACTACCCCCCCCCCCGAGTCTCACGTCTGCATTTTGATTTGAGACTTAGAGAGCTCTGCCAATGAGTGCTGTTGTGCTAAGTTGTCATGGTGAGGAATTTTGATTATTCCCGCTGAAAGTTATCCAAAGCGATGAGCTGAGGCCGAGCGAGGAGCTTTGATTACTCCCACTGAAAGTTATTCAAAGCGACATCCAAAGCGACGTGCAGAGATGAGCGAGGAGCTTTGATTACTCCCGCTGAAAGTTATTCAAAGCGACGAGCAAAGCCGAGCAAGGAGCTTTGATTACTCTCGCTGAAAGTTATTCAAAGCGACGAGTAGAGCTGAGCGAGGAGCTTTGATTACTCCCGCTGAAAGTTATTCAAAGCGGTGCATAGAGTTAAGCGAGGAGCTTTGATTACTCCCGCTGAAAATTATTCAAAGCGACGCGTAGAGCTGAGCGAGGAGCTTTGATTACTCCCGCTAAAAGTTTTAAGCTAAGCTTATTATAGGCTGAGCTTGAGCAAGGAAGTTTCATTGCTTCTTGTTGAATGTTGAAAATTGCGAGCATAGCTCAATTGGGGAAATTTTACTATTTCACGCTGCTTGTTGAAAATTACGAGCAGAGCTCGAGTTAGGAATTTACACTATTCCTTGCTGTATGCTGAAAATTACGAGCAGAGCTCGCGTTAGGAATTTTCACTATTCCTTGCTGTATGCTGAAAATTACGAGCAGAGCTCGCGTTAGGAATTTTCACTATTCTTTACTGCATGTTGAAAATTACAAGCAGAGCTAGAGTTAGGAATTTTCACTATTCCTTGCTGCATGCTGAAAATTATGAGTAGAGCTCGAGTCTTTGTTGCTCCCTATCTAGGTTGCCAGAGGTGATGATGCTTCCAAATATACTGTTTTGGAAGTACCTCCACCATGTCTAGCCCTGAGGAAGTGTTGATCGTTGCCTGAGGTGCCAGAGGTGAGGATGCTTCCAATTATACAGTCTAAAAGTATCCCCATCTTGGCCAGCTCTTGAAGGAACGCTTGGCTGCCAATAGTAAGGGGGCTCCCATCATCAGGCTGGGTGCAGCCCCCACATTGACGAGCCGTGGTGATGTTGTATGGCTATCTTTGCTGCCACCGCACCCTACACCATGGTTGTTCTACGGTGAGATGGTGCCCCAGGCGTCCCCAAGACACTACCTCCCTACCAAGGTAAAGGGGGTGGCAGCGCAGTATGGTTGCCCTCACTTGCCTTTCCACCGTCTCAAGGACGTGGCTCGAGGCTTGTTTATTCCCCTTCCATTGTCTCAAGGACATGGCTTGGGGCTGCCTTTCCACCGTCTCAAGGACGTGGCCTCGAGGCTTGTTATGCCACTGTTTCTTATGAACAGGGTTTCTACCTTCGCTTTATTGTAGCGAGGCTTTAATGAGGCGAATACATTGTTTTCTATTTTGATTTTTGCAGGCTGATTTGATGTCAGCATGTTGAGGCCATTTTCGCTTATTTACTTTTCCTGTTCAAATTATCAGAGATGCAATAGTTTTGCCAAATATATGTAGAAACAACATATAAAGCAATAGCTTGTAACTGCCTTATGCAGAGGTGATTATTAGAGTCATTCCCCAATACTAGCCCCCCAAGTCTTAGAGGTGCCAAGGCAGGTCTAAGACTTAAAGGAAAATGGAATTTTTATTATTATGCTGCCAAGTCTGCTATCATTGCTCTAATATTCTGATATTTTCGAATGTAGAATATAATTGACCTGGGGAAATTTTCTTGCTGAGATCTATGCTTACCCTGCTGAAAATTCTGATTTTCCAGCTTGGAAATTTGTCTGCCCTGCTAAAAAACTCTGATTTCTTCTGCTAAAGTATGTGATGACCCTGCTTGAAGTTCTTCTACTAAGAAATTTGATTACTTGCTGAAAATTCCGGTTTTTCAGCTGAGAGGATCCGGCTGGCTTGCTGAAATTTTAGATTTGCTGAAATACTTTTATGATGACCTTGCAGTAGATTTTATGTTGTCATGCTGCTACATCTACTTACCTTGCTGCAACATTCTGACTTTTTCTGCTGAAAAATCTAACGTACCTTGCTGAGAATTTTGATTTTCCAGCTTAAAAATCTGTTCGTCGTCTGAAGAGTCCTGATTTTTCTGTTGGGATATTTGGTTGTCTTGCTGATACTTCTTTTTTAAAAAATCTAATTATACACTGAGAAGTTCTGATTTTTCGGATGAAGAAGTCTGATATTTCTTCTTTTCTATGCAAACGGGTGGTTTTATGCTGCTATAGCAAACATCATGTCACAACCAGGTAATTGCACTAAGATACTCTTGCTGCCAGGCTTCAGAATATTCAACATGTAGGCTTAAACCGTCACAGCTGCTGCAGCGATTGTTGTTAGACATTCTATTGAAGCTCAACATGTTGCCCGTTGTCCCTGGCTGCCATTCTCTAGTATGTGCAGATGGAACCGGCGGACTTTTTCCTGGAATATAATGGGCTGAAGTGCCATCTTGTGGTGCCATACTACCCTCCAGGAATCGATAATGTTGCCTCGCATTTTATTCTTCATCATTTAGAGGGAACTTCATTTGAGTTGATACATTTAAGGCTGTTCAAGCGCTACACATTACTTGAGTCTTCAAACTGACCAACTTCCAATCATTTATGACACTTAAGCTTTTATTTCCATTAAATCAGCTTGCTGGTTATTTGCTAAGGATGCTTCAGCTTTGCCTTGTTGTGCTTCTTGTATATCTGTGAACTTTGACTTTTAATCTTGGCACTGCTGAGGGTGATTGATTTTTGAATATTGCAGCAGCCCTTTTGCTTCCATGGATGCTGATTATAAATTATGTGACAGCTTTGCTGGGATTTTTATCAACCTCCTTTGTCAGAATTTACCGTAACTAAGCTAACTAAGCTTGAACTCACTGATGCTCGTATGGGGGGGGGGGGGGGAGGCAGCCATTCTGCCCATCCTTCCTCAAAAAGTGATATACGATATTTATTTCGAGAGAGGATGGGACCAGAGAAGACGGCCAATATTGTTGTAAACACAGTCATGTCTTTGATCCCTGAGCCCTTGATATTAGATCACACCATGGATTCCACATTTCATATTCTGAATTTGCCATCGAAGATAGTGCTGTTGTTGTTAGTGGCCAACTTTTTGAGCAACCTAGCTGCGAGTAAGAGCTCTTACAATTCTATGTAAAACCACATTATCAAGCTGTGTAATTTAATTTTCTGATCATTCGCTACTTAGGACAGAATATTATTCTCCATATACTCCTACTCCCCCCTTTTTCTGCCCACCTTGCCATGGCTATTGGATGCCTCTCTTTAGCATTTAGGGTCTTGCTATGCCATTGCGTCTGTCATAACCATCTGATACAATTTTTCTGAATTAAATTCAGAGTAAGCTAAGAAGATATTTTATTTTATTTTTCCTGGCAGAAGATATGTTGTAGGCGATTCATCACTTGTTTTCATTGTCTTGAACAGTCTGTCTTATTCATTGTTTATCACACCTTGCTGCTGCTGTAGTATGCCTTCGCTAACACCCAAAAAATAATTAGTAATGCTGCTTCAAAGAAAATTGCAATTTGGGTATCAACAAACTTGAGTAATGGCGAAGGTCAAATATGTTGTCCCCCAAGAGATTAGCAGTTATTCTGCCCATTCTCCCCAAAAATGCTCTAGGATATTTATTTTGAGAGAGAAAGAAGACGACCATTCCTCAATCAGAGCTGAGTATACAGTGTACTCTTACTCCCCCTCACATATTCTAGCAACCTGAGCTTTCAGAGTTCCAAATGAAATTAAAGGTTTCTGGAAAAGCTTATTAACCTTGACATGCTGAATGTTTATCAGTTTCTGAATTTGTAGTAGCTCTTTGCTATCCTGACAACTAACTGATCATAAAATGTAGAACGGTGCAATTTTATTTGCAGGAGCCCTTATAACCTCATTTCATCAGTCCAGTTGTAATGCCGTATTAAGTACTCAGACTTGTTATCTCACTTTGCAACTAGCATTATTTCCTGAGAGCAAGACTGAACATAAATCTCTATCAATACGGGAAGCTTCAACATTTAATATCCACGGGGCTGTGTTCATTGCAGTATATAGGCCTGGAATGCTATTTCCAGCTAAGCACACCCCATTGCCCCCCTTTGATACGCATGAAACGCTGCTATTGCCGTCGGTTCACTCAAGAAATCAGCTTGTAAAAGTAAATCCGTGCCCAAAGATGTTAATAACATGCCAACACCATCTTTGACATCGTCATCAGTAGCCTTTAACATTGCGGAACAAGAGTAAGTATCTATTGTGCAGGCCTTGTGAACTGCCAGCCTAGCAGATGGTAAGCCACCTCTTGCTGTGCCTTCTACTAGTCCAAAATAACAAGCGTTCATAACTTGTACTCTAAAATGCTTATTTGAGAAAGAATGCGGACCGAAAGAAGATGTCGAGATGGTTTTGTTCATGAGCTGGAGTTTGCTCAATGTACGCTTGCTTGCACTTACAAGATGATCAAGTAGCCTGTGGTACTGCTCGCCCATTCTCCCCCAAAATTGCGCTCAATGTACGCTTGCTTGCGCTGGAGTTCTTGCTAACGCATCTTGAAGATGAATTTCATTAATTAGCGTTGTTGTGCTGATCAGAGCAGGCTAATAAACTCTTTTGCAGCTACTGGACCTTGAGACTGATCTTGTGTCGTAGATTTTCGATCATTGCAGAAACTTACATTGATTTGTTGATTACACTTATCTTGAGTTTCAGGTAGTTTTAATGCTGCTTTTTGCTTGTAAACGTGAAATCCCATTCGTATTCTTTGCGGCTACTAGACATCTGCCATCATATTCAGAACATATTTGAGAACTTGTCGCACCATCACGCTGTAGCCATTATCGCCTGTTGCACTTCTTTAGACTAAATTCAGAACATATAATCCCATACTACCTTGTTTTTTTCGGAACAACTCGCTTACAGGACCTG
Source organism: Chenopodium quinoa (assembly GCF_001683475.1). Taxonomy (NCBI): domain Eukaryota; kingdom Viridiplantae; phylum Streptophyta; class Magnoliopsida; order Caryophyllales; family Amaranthaceae; genus Chenopodium; species Chenopodium quinoa. The sequence continues at coordinate 797,310 of NW_018744825.1, forward strand.
GTTGTCATGCCCTTCGCCGAACAGAACAGGATAGTATACTTATACTCCTTTTTTTTTTTTTTTTTTTTTTTGTTGGTGCTGATCAACTCTCCGAACTTTTAAGCCTTGTCATGCGATCACACTGTAGTTTGTAGACGCTCACTATATGTATGATCAAATAGATTCTGAATTTCACACTCACATTCTGAAGTAGGTGTAGAATAAATTCTGAAAAGTGGGCTGCAGTAATTTATTTTTCTTTCATACTTCTAGTTCTGAGCATAACAAGACCGGCCATCTCACGCTGACCATACCAACTCTATTGCAGTATAATCAGGTCTTTAAATTGGTGGCTTATAGGCTTTCATACCCCACGAACTATTAAGTTCACCGGTAGCTTAAAAGTGAGCTTTATTTTTAATGCCTCCAGAATACAAACTGCAGTTATAATGTTGTTCTCAGGCTACTCGATGAAGGCTTGAATTCAAAGCATAATGTAATTGGCTCTTCACTTAGTAATTGGTTTCACCACTACCATATCAGCAGCATCCCTTTGCTTAGCATTTGGATTTTTCACTCCCAATACTGAAGATGGGTGGCAGGGCATGTCCGTAAATCTAAAAGACAAGGTATTAAGTAAATGTACATTGTAATAGTCCACTTTGCATCAGGTCCAGCTATGGTATTATGCTTTAGTTTATCGTTCATGTTGTCCAGAAGGCTCATATGTAGTTATGTACTGCTCATCCCTGACACCCAGCTCTAAAAATGTCTCATGGGCATTTCGGTGAACACCTTCTATGCATGTCTTATATCTCCGAATTTCAAGCTGCTTTGAACAACTACTTCGTGGAGAGCATAATCTATTTTGGTTATGACAGGGAATGCAGACAAGTGAGCTTGGACGAAAGTTCAACACTACAGCAAATCATATAATACCATTAATCACAAGATGGTACCCACATGGGCGCCTAAATTAGCCCACTAATATGTGCTTACCCAAGGTAGTCTTTTCAAATAATCCCAAAACAAAGTCACTGCATGCTTTAGTAAAAGATGAGGTTCACATTTGGTATCACAAAATGTGCAACTAATAACTCACGCAAATTATTGGGATGAACACCAATATTAACCATCATACAATGCAGAGTTGCAGACCCACACTAAATATAATTCTTAATCTTGCAATTCTACCATGACCCAGATTAAATTCATCTTTATATGACATTATCATGGACTTGGATCATTCTCACGCAATTCACTTAAAATGAAGCAAATGTAATGCTTAAATATACACTTGTATATAACATAGTAAATGAGAAGGAGAACTTTGCCTGATTTTATGTAGTTGAATCCAATGGTTGAGTACGGTGTTGCTCAAAGATGGAATCACAAAAATGGAGCGGTAGTGTTTGCGGAAGTTCGAAGCAGGTGGGAATCTCGTGAGCTCTTTCGTACCTATTATTCGAAAATGATCATTTCATCAGATCTGATTAAATATAGATTGGTATATGTGATTTTGTTTTGGTCACCATTTTGGTTGTAATTTTGGGGCTTTGTAAATGGGTAGATCCACTTTTTTTTGGTTGTGGGTTGGTATTTTTGAGCTAGATCTAGATGAAATCGGAACTGAAATTTACCATCAACTTCCAACCACCACCTTTGTTGGAGGCGGCTTAAGGTTTTCTATAGTTTTCTCATTTGATGGCCCTTAATAACTCAGTCAGCTAGTGCTTCAAAGTCAGTTTGGTTTACCGCCTCCTTCTAGCGCCAATTGTTTCGGGTTTGGTTCCGGTGAGGGTCGCTGAACCACTGATGGCACGGCTAAGTCTTGGGCTGCCTTGCTAGGGTCTCGAGTTGGCGGCCGGAACCTCTGGCCAGCACCGACTGGCAGACATGCAAGAGACAGAACGTAAACTGCCATCGGGGTAGCTTCGAGGAACCCCCCTCTGATGGCTAAGTAAGTGTTTGCCTTTTGAGGGAATAATAAGCTTAATATGCTTTTTAGAGAGAGAAAATGATTATTCAACCACCTTTTCTTATGGTGAGTCTAGGTGTATTTATAGTGTATCATAACCCTAGCCTAGGCGGTCAGGTTGTGGCTGACTTATCGTGCTTCTGCCCAGGGCCTCTGACCAGAGGCTCTGCCCTGAGTTTAAGCCCGGGTTACCTGTGGCCGACTTATCTTGCTTCTACCCAGAGCCTCTAACCTAAGTCCCTGCCCTGAGTCTGAGCCTAGGTCAGCTTGTGGCTGACTTACCATAATTCTTCCCAGAGCCTCTAACCTGAGCCTCTGCCCTGAGTCTGAGCCCGGACATTTAGGCTGGGATGAGAGCGCACCCCTTGGGTAGTGCTGGGAGCATAGGGTAGCTCAAAGTCAAATAGCCCAAACTATGTTAAAGGAGAAGACCCTGTCAAGTCAACACAGACATCGCGACCAGGATCCCAGGAATAAAGTAACACATCTACAAGTCTGAGGGCCCCGTCGTTCCCTTTAGACAACCCAATGTCAACCTCTTTTCTCGATTAAATCCCAGATCGACAGCAAACATCAACAAGGGTATCCCGAACAACATTATATCGATGCTTAATACCCACCATACCAGCATACGACACCGCGTGATCACCGAAAATATCCCCATAAAAAACCCTTAAACAAGTAGAGCATGAGGTCGAGATAGAGAACAATGGAACACCCAACCGATAGCATAACACACGTTGGTAAGTATTTGCGTTCATCATCTGACCCAACCCCAATATAAGGACCGCCCGAAGCCAAGCAGAGGTGTGATCTCCCTGCTGCGATTTCCACAAGGTTGATTGTCGAGGAGATAATGAAAAGGTGGATTCTACAGAAGCGGTAACCTTTGTGAAATATATATATGTCAATTTCTTCATGAGTTTCGGGGCAACGACCTCATTAGGATTACTCAAAATGTCAGAGTCCACCGTTCGATTAAAAGACTCAATGCATCTTCAATGGCTCGACCAAGACCAACAATACCAGCATGACGTAGAAGCTTAGTTTGCAACCCAACAGACTGTAATTGAGATGAAAGAAAAGCATAACGACGAACATCTCCTACAGAATAAACACCAAGGCCTCCAAACGCAAATGGTAAGGTGGAAAACCGCCACTGCCAATCGCCAAACCCAGGCCCTGAAGCAGTAATAATACGCTCCAAGGAAGATCGAAGGGCCCCATCGAAAGTGCGCTGAGCCGCCTCAAATGTAATAGGAGGAAAAGTACACAAGGCAAAGTAGAGTTTAGAAACTCCGGTACGTGCCCTAATAATAATAATAATAATAATAATGATAATAATAATAATAATAATAATAATAATAATAATAATAATAATAATAATATATTATTATTATTTTATTATTATAATTATTATTATTATTATTATTATTATTATTATTATTATTATTATTATTATTATTATTACAGACAAAGCCATACAACCTACAATAAATTAGTGGGAAGCCGAGATACAATCTGGGCCCCCACTCCTCTAGCTATAGCAAAGCCTACCCTAGTGAAGATGGGCTGCAGCACGAGCCCCGATGTCATGCGTTGTCGAGAACCTCTGAACCTACTTCAGCAAGGCAACAACCTCCTACTCTAATTCCCCAAGCGAAGAAAAGGAGAGGGAATGAAACCATATCCAATCAGCCGACAACTAGCTTTTGAAAGGAATGGTGTCCTTCCAACAAGTGTATTCTTCCGATAGAGGGTTCAGAATTATTATAGAATTAATTCTTCAGTAAGATCAAATGATCAGAATGCCTAGGTGGAGGTCGCTTCCGATCAGTAATATCGAGGTACAATTGATATTACAGCTTAATCTTAACTGAACCCTTCGGGTCGAACCTAATCGAATAACCGATCCGAGACGACGAATTAATCCAAAAGGATTTAATGAGTGGACAGAGTTTTACGAATACAGACGTCGGATATCGAGCCCAGGGCGTCGAGACCGAGTGTCGCAAAATCACAAAGCGACAAGTATAAAATTAGCCCTAGCACCACACTGGCCTAGCCATGTGGATGCTAGGCTAGTTCGAGCTAGCATGCACCTAGCATGGCTAGGCGCAAGCCTAAGCACACTAGGTGTGCTAGGCCCACCATCGCAGCCTAGGCGCACCATCACTGACCATCGCAGCCCTAGCATGATGCCTAGGCGCTGACGCAGCCCTAGCATGATGCCTAGGCGCTGACGCAGCCCTAGCATGATGCCTAGGCACCATTGCGCACCATCGCAACACAGCAGGGCCACACACGCACCAAGCACAACCATCGTAGTGCTAGGCACTGGCGCATGTGCATGTGCGTGTGTGCGTGCCTTGCACCAAGAATAGTAGTGTTAGGCACTGGCTGATGCGTGCTAGTGCAAGGATGCCAGGCAGCATCACCCAGCACGCATGCTAGGCCTTGGGTGGGTAGGCTCGCTGGCTGGGCTAGCAATGGCGCGAGGCTGGTGCGTGGTGCGTGGTTCGATGCGTGCTGTGCGTGACTAGTGCACATGGTGTGTGGCTAGTGCATGTGCTGCGTGGCTGATGCGCATGGTACGAGGCATAAGGGGCCAGCATGCGTGGCTCGCTAGCAGCACGTATGTTGGCTATGCTAGCAATGGTGTGCGAGAGGTGCTAGGAGAGATTCGAAGGCCAGCACCAGCGCCTAGCATCGCCCAACACCAAGCATGCACAACCTGGCTGGGATGCAAGGTTGCTGGGATACGAGGCTGCTGGGCAAGCTGGTGCTAGCTGGCTGGGCTACCTGGCACTGCTAGCTGGCAGCAGCCCAGCAGCCCTTGTTTGAGCCGGTTTTGCATGTGTGGACCATTGCTTGGAACAATGGCTTGGGGATCAAGGCAATGGTCCCCCAAGCCTTTGGTCCTCACTTGGCTTTCTCTATTATTGTGCCATGTGTCAATTTGTGATTGAATTGATTAATCATTTAATTTTGGAATTAAATAATTATCATTTCACCAACTCTCCCACATTGATGGGAGATTGAAAACCAAGGATTCATTTCCTTATAAATACCCTTCAAGGGTGTTAGGAAATGAACAACCTTGAGTGGAATTAAAAAGGCAACTATTATAATTAGAGTAAACCTTTGATTCGTACCTTTGATTCGTAAAACTCATGGACATCCTAGTCATGGATGGTGATGAGCCGGCGACATACAAGCAAGCTATGACGAGCCCCGACTCTGAAAAATGGCAAGAGGCCATGAAATCCGAGATGGACTCCATGTCTGAAAATCAAGTCTGGGACTTGGTGAATTTGCCCGAGGGTTATACACCCATTAGTTGCAAATGGATCTTCAAAGTGAAGACAGACAAGGATGGAAATGTATCGATATACAAAGCTAGACTGATGACAAAAGGCTATAGAAAAATACACGGGATTGACTATGATGAAACTTTTTCACCAGTTGCAATGCTAAAATCCGTCCGGATCATCCTAGCGATTGCTGCATATTACGATTATGAAATATGGAAAATGGATGTCAAAACCGCCTTCCTTAATGGAATTTTGAAAGAAACTGTGTATATGACACAGCCAGAAGGTTTTATCGATCCAGGCAACGCTGGAAAGGTTTGCAAGCTGAAGAAGTCCATTCATGCAATTTGATGAAGCCATTAGCAAGTTTGGTTTTATCAAGAATCCAGATGAGTCTTGTGTATACAAGAAGGTCAGTGGGAGTGATATTGCATTCCTAGTCCTGTATATCGATGACATACTTCTCATTGGAAACAGCACAAAATTACTTGAGTCCGTAAAAGGCTGGTTGGGAAAATGCTTTTCAATGAAGGACTTAGGAGAGGCATAGTACATATTAGGCATCAAGATCTACAGAGATAGATTTAAAAGGATGATTGGATTAAGCTAGAGTACTTACATTGATAAGGTACTGGCTCGATTCAACATGGAAAATGCCAAGAGAGGGCATTTACCCATGTCCCATGGCATAACTCTTAGCAAGAAACAGTGTCCACAGACACCTGTTGAGCGAGAAAGAATGAATCAGATCCCATATGCTTCGTTGATCGGATCGATCATGCATGCCATGATATGAACAAGGCCAGAGGTATCGTATGCCCTGAGTATAACGAGCTAATACCAATCGAACCCTGGAGAGGCGCATTGGACTGCGGCCAAGAATATCATAAAGTACCTAAAAAGGAACAAGGATAAGTTCCTGGTGTATGGAGGCCACAAAGAACTGGTTGTTGAAGGTTACACCGACGCTAGCTTCCAGACTGACAGAGACGAATTCAAGTCACAGTCGGGGTACATATTCTGTCTGAATGGAGGAGTGTTCAGTTGGAAGAGTGCCAAGCAGAGCACTACTGCAGACTCTACAACTGAAGCCGAATACTTGGCCGCTTCAGAAGCTGCCAAGGAAGCTGTTTGGATTCGTAAGTTCATCAGCAAACTTGGTGTTGTACCCTCAATCAAGGGGCAGATAGACCTCTATTGTGATAACAATGGAGCTATCGCTCAGGCCAGGGAGCCGAGAGAACACCAGAAGGTCAAACACGTGCAAAGGAAATTTCACATGATAAGGGAACGGAAATCCGAAGGTGAAATCAGAATTTGTAAGATTGGCATAGATGAAAATGTGGCCGATCCTTTGACTGAACCGCTGCCTCAGGTGAAACACAACAAGCACATTGAGGCGATGGGAATCAAGCATGTTGGAAACTGGCTTTGAAATTCCCTGTACATGTGTTTTTATTAAACTGGTAGTTTTAATGTAAGACACTGTATTGAAACCATTCATTTATGGAGTAATTAATTTTTGTGCAAAATTATCATTCACTCCATTACTACTTAATTGTGATTTAGAATTAAATAATGAGTCCATTCGATTTAAGGAAATATTCAAAACAGGGTATCAAGACCATGTCTTGGATAAAGAAACACCTGTTAAGTGAACATTGAATATTTAAATCAAAAATTGTCCCTAATCGAGGTCATATAACAGATGGACGATTGATGACCGCCATAGATTAGTGGGTTAGTATGATTTACAACACTGTTTCTTGTGTTGCGAGGACGTGACAGTCATAAATCATTTGCACAGGTACAGTTTGGAACTCTACTGGATAAGACCTATGAGAGTACTTTAAGAAAATTCAGAATAGTCATACGTACCTTTCTCATTATGACTATCGAAACCTGTTTCCTTCGACCATGAGTATTGCGAAGTTTTCTTGTTTGAGTACTAGACTCTTTGATGTTTCCTAACGTCTGCTGTAACTGGGGATCATAACGGGAACACTCGGGAGACTAAGTCCTCTTAGTAAGATGAACTTACAATGAAAGACTGGGATTGTCCCCCTATTAACAATAGGGAAAATGTTTTGTTATTTACAATGCCGCTCGAAGAGCGAGACTAAGAAAATGCATGGCCGTGCTTAGATGGATTTTAGAAATCATCTGCTTATTGACAGTCGAACTCGGAGATCGAGAAACACTTCTGAACGTAATAAGGATGACGATTAATCTTACCTTATAGTTCACGAAGAGACATTAAGAGACATAGGAAATGGGCTATACACTATATGCACACTTTTCCGGAAGGACAAGTGGGAGATTGAAAGGAATGGTGTCCTTCCAACAAGTGTATTATTCTGATAAAGGGTTCAGAATAATTACAAAGCTAATTCTTCATTAAGATCAAGTGATCGGAATGCCTAGGTGGAGGCCGCTTCCGATCACTAATATTAAGGTGTAAATAATATTACAACTTAATCTTAACTGAACCCTTCGGGCCGAACCCAATCGAACAACCGATCCGAGACGACGAATTAGTCCGAAGGATTCAATGAGTCAACGGAGTTTTACGAATACAGACGTCGAATATCGAGCCTAGGGCGTCGAGACCGAGCGTCGCAAAATCACAAAGCGACAAGTATAAAAATAGCCCTAGCACCACACTGGCATAGCCATGTGGATGCTAGGCTAGTTCGACCTAACATGCACCTAGCATGGCTAGGCGCAAGCCTAAGGACACTAGGTGTGCTAGGCGCACCAACACAGCCTAGGCGCACCATCGCTGACCATCGCAGCCCTAACATCATGCCTAGGCGCTGACGCAGCCCTAGCATGATGCCTAGGCACCATCGCGCACCATCGCAACATAGTAGGGCCACACACGCACTAAGCACAGCCATCGCAGTGCTAGCACTGGCGCATGTGCATGTGCGTGTGTGCGTGCCTCGCACCAAACATAGCAGTGCTAGGCACTAGCTGATGCGTGCTAGTGCGAGGATGCCTAGCAGCATTGCCGAGCACGCATGCTAGGCCTTGCGTTGGTAAGCTCACTGGCTGGGCTTGCAATGGCGCGAGGCTGGTGCGTGGTGCGTGGTGCGATGCGTGATGTGCGTGCCTAGTGCGCATGGTGCGTGGCTAGTGCATGTGCTGCGAGGCTGATGCGCATGGTACGAGGGAAAAGGGGCCAACATGCGTGGCTCGCTAGCAGCACGCATGCTGGCTATGTTAGCAATGGTGTGCGAGAGGTGCTGGGAGAGATGCGAAGGCCAGCACCAGCGCCTAGCATTGCCCAGCACCAAGCATGCACAGCCTGGCTGGGATGCGAGGCTGCTAGGCATGTTGGTGCTAGCTGGCTGGGCTGGCTGGCACTGCTAGCTGGCGTGCTAGCTGGAATCAGCCCAGCAACCCTTGTTTGAGCCAGTTTTGCATGTGGGGACCATTGCTTGGAGTAATGGCTTGGGGATCAAGGCAATGGTCCCCCCAAGCCTTTGGTCCTCACTTGGCTTTCTCTATTATTGTGCCATGTGTCGATTTGTGATTGAATTGTTTAATCATTTAATTTTGGAATTAAATAATTATCATTTCACCAACTCTCCCACATTGATGGGAGATTGAAAACCAAGGATTCATTTCCTTATAAATACCCTTCAAGGGTGTTGGGAAATAAACAACCTTGAGTGGAATTAATAAGGCAACTCTTATAATTAGAGTAAACCTTTGATTCGTAAAACTCATAGTTTTTTTTGTCCGGGTCTTGACTAACCTTCAAGACTTAGGACGCTCGGGTCGAGTCGAGGGTACGATCCGTCGGAGATCTCGTAGTTTCGGGATTTTGAAGTAAGAGCTCTTCGGGAGCGAAGCACGCAACAAAGGTATAATTCTTGTTCTTAGTCTTGTTTGATTAAGTTTATTATGCTTGTTAATTGCTTTAATTAAGGGGCGGGTCTTGGAGGGTTTCCTTCTGCGTAGTGTCGGGTCACTACGAAACCCTACAGCTTTATACTTTATCCGCTTCCGATGAGTCGCATTAGCCACAACCCGTCCAGGAACAAAGTCAGATAGCCCTGTCTGTGTCAAAGGAGAAGACCGTGTTAAGTCCACACAAACATCGCGACCATGATCCCAGGAATAAAGCAACACATCAGCATGTCTAAGTGTTTCGTCATTCCCTTCAGACAACCCTATGTCAACCTCCTTTCTTGCTGAAATCCCAGATCTGTAGCAAATATCAATAAGGGTATCCTAGACAACATTATGCCGATGTTTAATGCCCACAATACTAACAATAGAAATATACTTTCCTAGTTCCATAGGACACTTACCAGCTAGAAAGATATTAACCACCCCGAAAATAGAGTCAACTAACTCATCTGATACAGCCACATCAGCACCACTCAAGCAATCCAGAAGGTGCTGAGCATGTAAACCGTCCCTACCACATGATGTATCACGTGGAAAACTCGTGATCCGATCCAAAACAACAGCAGAAGTAGTAACGAGATGAAGTCCATCAACAGGTATATCAGGCAAGGATGGAGCTGGAGAAGCAAGATGTTTAGACTGTAAATCCGCAAGAGAGGCCTCATTATAAGGAGCAATGCCTGAAGAAGAAAGAACCCGGACTGCAGCGGTGTAATGACCATCACATATCTTCCTACGACACTGCTTGATATTATGCTCTTCCAAATTAAGGTCTTCATCATCAAAGACCGACAAAGTAGGAGAATCCTCTGCCAGAGTTTCCCTCACAAGCCGCAAACTACCATCGGGCACACTCCAAGAACAAATAGCACGGGAAATACTCTCTTCCTGATGCCGACTTTTCACTGAAGATCGAGACTCACGACTACTCCGCGGGCAAAAGATTTTGAGGATGCAAAGAGGTAACACCAATAGAGAGACCCAATTAGAAATGTCATCAAATTATTAATATTATTATTATTATTATTATTAAAAAATAACAAAAACCTACAAAGTCAACCAAATTACAATAAATTAGTGGGGAACCGAGATACAATATGGCCCCCCACCACTCTATCTATAGCGAACCCGATCCTGCTGAAGATGTGAGCAGCTGCACGAGCACCAATATCTTGAGTCCTAGCGAACGCTTGAATTCGCTTCAGCAACGCAACAACATCCTTCTCTAATTCCCTAGTGAAGAAAAGGAGAAAGGAAGTAAACCATAGCCAATATCCTTACAACACGCCCTGTTTAGGGTAAAAATACCCTATGCCACGTGGCCCAATAGAATCATGACATGTGGCAGCCCACCAGAGGCCCAACGGGATCCAATCGGATGCTGACACGTGGCATCAAAACCCTAATCAGGGAACATGTCTCCACCACTATAAATAGAGGAATCCTCCTCATTTATTGGGCATTCATAAATACATACACAAAACCCGAGCAATATTAATTGCTGAATCTCTTTGAATTAGCGAGAAATATCTGTTTACCTTCCGCACATTTACCCATCCGTCAATCATACTAACATGATCGTTGGAGGCGGAACTCCACCCAACCGGAGTTTCGTAGTTTTGCAGGTACAGAAGTCAGGCGCGCTTACTCCGTATTGTAACTCTCCCGAGGGACTAAAAACATCCGAAACATTTGGCGCCGTTTGTGGGGAGAGTACTACTGAGATGGCATCTGATGTTGTACCGAATGTAGAGGGCAGCCGGCCTCCGGCTGATCTTGAGGTCCATACGGACCATGAGAGTAGCAGTAGGGACGACTACAACGTCGAAACCTACTTGGCCCCAGACGGGTCATTCCGTTTTAGACGCACCCGTTCCAAGGAAACAAGGGAACGGGGTCACGACAAAGTTGGTCCCAGCAACCTAGGCGGCAAGCTTGTGGGACAACCCCAGGCGGCGGAGGGTGCTGCCCCCGTCACCAGAGATGAACTCATGAACCTCATAACTAGTCTTAAGGGGGAAATCAAGGATATAATCAAGAAGTCAGCTGGCTCCAGCAAGGGTCAGTCGGCAAAGAAGCCTTCTCCCTCCGGGAAGAAGCAAATCAAAGACCGGCTGCCTACTCCGCATCCCAAACCCAAGGGGTGGATGGGCCCCTTATCGATCTTTCGAAACTTCGTTTCCCCAAAACAGGGCAACGGAAGGCCATCCGGCATACACAGCCGGATGGGTCAAAGAAGACTTTATCTGACGCCCGGTTGTTCATCCGGGAGAAGAGAAGTCAGAGCATGTCTGGACTGGCAGCTCCGACTGCTAAACCTTGGGGAAAAGCTTTCGGCTTTCTCCCGGGAGATAACCGAGGCTGTGTAACCGACCAAGGTTAAGAATTTGTTGGTTGGTTCCTACGACGGTACCACCAACCCAGAAGACCACCTAACGGCATACACCAACCTCATGTACTTACAGGGGTTGGATGACGCCACCTAGTCTAGATGCTTCCCGGCTACATTGAAGGGCATAGCCCAGCGATGGTTCGGCAACTTGCCGGTTGGGTGCATCAATAACTTTAAGACGCTTGCATACCTGTTTGTGTCCAACTTCTCCATGAATATCCCTGCTAAAAAGACAAGTCTCGACCTAGGGGCTATCCAGCAGGGTGACAAGGAGGGACTTCGGTCCTATGTCAGGCGGTTCAATCTGATGAGAATTCAGATTCAGGGGCTGTCTGATGAAGTTGCATATACAGACTTCTTCAAGGGTCTGAAGGATGGGTCAGCTTTAAAATTTGACCTGGTCCGCAAGCGAGTAGCCACCCTCCAAGAGGCGCTGATGGAGGCGGAGGCCTACATACAGGCAACTGAGCTCTGCTCTATCAAGCATCCGTCGGAACCCAAGCGGTCCGACATGAGGGACAGCCGGCCTAACCAGCCGGCCAAAAAAGAAGAGAATAAAAGAAAAGAAGTCTAGGCAGCTGACCGCCCAGGTCAGCCGTCCCAGAAGAAGCAAAGGAAGTTGGAACCGTACGTCCCCAAGTACGAGTTCAACAAAGACTGCTCCTCCATCCTCATGGAGATAAGGGACCGGTTGACAATCGAAAAACCGGCTGTAATGAAAAGCTCTGTCAAGAACAGAGACAAAAGCAAGTATTGCCAGTTCCATGAGGACGTCGGCCATGACACCAATGGCTGCTATAGCCTCAGGCGGCTATTGGACCGTCTTGCTAATGAAGGGGCCGTGGAGTCCTATCTGCTGAAGTCCAAGGGCAATCCCAAATCAAGTGGGGTACAACCATCCAAGAAACCGGCTGCTAGCTCAGAAACGGATGAAGAGCATATCTTCACCATTATAGGCGGCTTCGCAAGCGGAGTTCCTACTGTTCGGAGTGCCAAGGATAACATCCGAAAATTATCCAACCCAAAAGATGAGGGCCAGGCGTCGAAAGACACCTTCCCTGAGGTCTTCATCTCTGAGAAGGATAGGGGCATGGTCAGGCGGCCTCACAATGACCCCTTGGTCATCGAATGTAAAGTTGCCAATCAACGAGTTGGCCGGATCTTAATCAATATCGGGAGCTCATCTGACCTAACCAGTTACCAGTGCTTGACAAAACTCAAGTACAAGCCTAGCAACATGCACGAGGCTCCCCACCCCCTAGTTGGCTTTGGGGGAGAGGTACTGCATCCGGTGGGAAGGATTGACCTACCAATCCAGCTAGGAGGCAAAGGGGAAGGGCATCACATGGTCGTCAAGTTCTTGGTGGTCGAGGAATTGACCGCCTACAACCTTATTCTGGGCCGCCCCACCCTCAACGAGTCCAAGGTTGTCATCATCCCATCTCTCATGATGATCAAGTTTCAGAGGGATGATGGATCAGTTGGTGCCCTAAGCGGGGATCAGAAGACGACTAGGGAGTGTTACCTCTTAGACGTTAGGCCGAATGTTACCTCAGCCGGTCATCACGAGGAACCTGCTGACCTCGAAGAAATGCCTACCCCCAAGGCAGCCGACAAAAAGCGAAAGGCGGCAAGTTGGCCCCCGCAAGAAAAACAAAATAGCAATCACTAGCCGGGGAAAGGCCAGATGACTCCCGACCCCAGCCGGCTGGTGAGAGCATTGATGTCGTCCTGGACAATAGCCGCCCTGACAGAACAGTCAAAGCTAGGACGATTGCTCTTGAAAAGTTGGGGGCAGACTTGCTCCAACTTCTGAAAGAATTCAAAGACATCTTTGCCTTTGAAGTGGAAGAGATGCCAGGAGTCAGCCTGGATCTAGCTGTCCACAAGTTAGCTGTGGATCCCAAAATAAAGCCGGTTAGGCAAAAGAAGAGGGATCATGGTGAGGAAAAGATCTCAGGCGGCAGCCGCCAAGGTAAAAAAGCTTCTGGATGCCGGGTTCATTCGGCAATGCTACTACCCGGATGGTACCTGGCGGATGTGTGTAGATTACACAGATCTGAACAAGGCATGTCCGAAGGATAGTTATCCCCTTCCAAAGATCGACAGCCTGGTCGACTCTACAGCCGGCCATGCCTTGATGAGTTTTATGGATGCCTACTCAGGCTTCCATCAGATTCCCCTATGGAAGAAAGATCAGGAAAAGACGGCCTTCGTCACTGATCACGGATTGTACTGCTACACGGTGATGCCATTTGGGTTGAAAAATGCGCCTGCTACCTTCCAACGAATGATAAACACGGTTTTCATCAATCAAATCGGAAGGAATGTAGAGGCGTACATTGATGACATGATAGTCAAATCCAAGCTTCAGGAGGGTCACATAGCCGACCTCCGAGAAACCTTCACCACCCTAAGGCGGCATAAGGTCATGCTTAATCCCAAGAAGTGTGTCTTTGGTGTTGAGTCTAGGAAGTTTCTCGGATTTCTGATTGATCAAAGAGGCATAGAGGCCAATCCGGAAAAAGGTACAGGCGATGATTGACATGCAGTCACCTCGCACTGTCAAGGAGGCGGTGATTGACATGCAGTCACGGTTGCCTGGTGGCATTAGGAAGACTCCTCAGCCGGTCAGGTGACAAGTGCCTTTACTTTTTCCAAGCAATCAGGAAAAGGTCTAGATTTGAATGGGGAGAGGAAGCTGAGGCGGCATTTCAGAGGCTGAAGAAACACTTGCACTCTTTGCCAATGCTAGTGAGCCCCCTACCTAAGGAGGTTCTCTACATGTACCTAGCCGTCTCAAATCACTCCCTTAGTGCCGTTCTCCTTGCCGAAAGAGACGACAAGCAGCTCCCGGTGTATTTCATCAGCATATACTCAGGAATGCTGAGCTTAGGTACTCAATGATTGAAAAATTTGGGCTGACTCTTTACAAAGTAGTCTAGCGGTTGAAGCCCTACTTCTTGGCTCATCCGGTGACTGTCTATACTGATCAGCCACTCAAGCGTTTAATGACTACTATAGAGTCATCAGGCAGAATGATCAAGTGGGCCGTTGAAATGCAAAGCCTGGAGATAAATTTTGAGCCTAGGCGGGCAGTGAAAGGTCAGGCGTTTGCCGACTTCATTGTTGAAATGCCTAGGCCGGCACAGCCGGAGAATACCGATCGGGTTTGGAAGTTATTCGTAGACAGAAGCTCAACCTCGAACGGTTGTGGTGCAGGCGTAATTTGCAAATCTCTGGAAGGAGATACTTATGAATAAGCATTACGGTTCAAGTTTCAAGCTTCAAACAATGAAGCTGAGTATGAAGCCATGCTAGCCGGAATACGCATGTGTAAGACGACAGGGGCAAGAAAAGTTGACGCCTGTTCTGACTCTCAATAGATTGTTAGCCAATTCAATGGTGACTCTGAGGCCACCCATCTGGCAATGATCAAATACCTTCAGGTAGTTAAAGATGAGGCGGCGACACTTGACGAATTCCATCTGAGTCAGGTGCCCCGGTCAGAAAATAACTAGGCGGATGCTCTGTCCAAATTGGCTTCATCCGCGACTTTTGATGCGCCTAGGTCAGTCTTTTGGGAGGTCATGGAAATAAGAAGTATTGAGCATGACCCAATGGAATTCTTACCCGAAGCTCTACCTAGATGGACTCCATCCGGGATTATTTGGTAGACGACACTCGGCTGGATGCCCCATCAGAAGCGGCAGCGCTTAAAAAACGAGCTTTGAGCTTTGAAATGTACGAGGGAGAACTCTTCAAAAAGGGTTATCTCCAACCGTTAATGAAGTGTGTTACCCCAGAAATGGGAAAAGAGGTGCTGGAGGATCTGCATGTGGGCTTTTGTGCTTCACACATAGGCGGCAGGTCCCTAGCAAAGAGGGCCGATGGCAAGGTTACTTTTGGCCCACCCTTGAGGTAGACGCCATGGAATTGGTGAAGAAATGTGACAAGTGCCAGAGGTTTGGCCGGCTCATACACCGTCCGGCAATAGATCTTACGGCTACCTACAGCCCGGTTCCATTTGCAAAATGGGGCATGAACATTCTGGGTCCTTATACGCCTGCCACAGGCGACAGAAGATACATTCTGGTGGCTGTAAACTACTTCACCAAATGGGTCGAGGCAGAGGCGGTCAAAGGCATCAAGACAAAGGATGTCATCTCCTTCATTTGGAGGAACATCATCACCCGGTTTGGGGTTCCTATGTCTATGGTGTTTGACAACGGTCCTCAATTTGAAACTCCTACCCTCAAGAATTGGTTGGGAGATCAGGGGATCTCACATTGTTTTGCATCTGTTGGCTGGCCCCAAGCAAACGGCCAAGTTAAAGCCTTCAACAATCCCATCTCAGACAACATAAAAAAGAAGATTGAAAAAGCCGGTGGACTTTGGGCGGATGAGTTACCTCACGTCCTTTGGGCCATCAGAACAATAGAAAAGGGGGCAACCGGTGAAACCCCGTTTCTCATGACATACGACACTGAAGTCGTCTTGCCAATTGAGCTTTATGAGCCAACACTCCGAATCATGCTCTGTGACGAAGAGGCTAATTGGGAGGCCATGCGTCTTGCATTGGATTCTCTCCCGGAGCGCAGGGGTAATGTCGCCTTGCGTCATGAGATATACCGTCTGAGAATGATGAGGGCGTATAACAGAAGAGTACACAAGCGGCCCCTCAAAGTGGGGGACTTTGTGCTACGAAAAATGGAGTCAACCGGTAGGGCAAATGAACAAGGAAAGCTAACCCCAAATTGGGAAGGCCCCTACCGGATTTTTGAAGAAGTTAGAGACGGCACCTACCGCCTGGAAACACCAAACGGCAGGCAGTTAGCCAGAACCTGGAATGTAGACAACTTGAAAAAGTACTACTTCTAGGGAAATTGTAATTATTTTTTGTAAATAGAGTAAATGAACAAAAGGATACTTTATTTCTATTTTTTGAATATAGTCCCATGTGCAATGCACAACCGGGCACCTTTTAAAGTCCCCTGTGCAAGGCACAACCGGGCACCTTTTAAAGTCCCATGTGCAATGCACAACCGGGCACCTCTTAAGTCCCCTGTGTAATGCACAACCGAGCATGCATTTGCTCAAACGTTAAAATGCTAAGTACCTAACTTAGCCGTTTAAAGGCATAAACCCAACATATCTTAAGCCGCCTGCTTTAAATTCAAAACAGGCATCCGGCGACGCCCATCCGGGTGAATTCGTTGAAGAGAACATCTCCCTTTCGAGTGGTACATTGTTCTACGTGTCATATGCTAAAACGGCTTCAACCGTCTAGGTTGAGGATAACCCATGTACGTTTGAATGACCTATCGTAAACAAGATAAATCCGGCTATTGCCCCAAGGCAATACAGACGGTGACTTAAATCTTGCTAAGCTGCCGGCTTTGCCCAAAAGCACTACAACTGGCCCCCGCTTCTACCCCGAATTTCACTAAATCATCTTTAAATTGAAATTGGCTATCGCCCCAAGGCCATACAACCGATATACTTTGCCTTATATTGCAACTAGCTATTGCCCCTAGGTAATACAGCCAGCCATTGACAAAAGTGTCACAGCTACATTTGTGCCTGGTTATTGCTCAAAAGCAATACATGCGGTAATCCACATATTTGTATATATCCGGATACCATTCAAAGACCATGCGTTCGGTTCAGTCCCGCCTACATGCAACCAATGGCATTGAATTGAGCCGGCGCAGGTGGCAAAATCAACTAACCAACCCTGTTGTACAATGGTCAAGGACCGCCTAATCGTTTGTCCGGATGCTTATGGACGGCTGCCTGCTTAAAGTTGGAAACTATAAGCAAACCACCATCTAGGGGCAAACAGTGCTCACACATCCGGCATATTGCATGATTTGATGCAAGGCAAAGTGCAAAAAAAAAAAAAATATGAAGAGAATTGAAAATATGCAAAGCAAACCGACACAATCGGTATATATATATATATATATTTATATATATTAAAATGTTAAATTCAAATGTTAACCGGACCCCCGTCTGGGAAAAGTGATACAGAAATTTACAGCTCGCAGGCCGGGTAGAAAAAGGAGGAAAGAAAAATAAATCCTACTGTTGCTGCTGCTGAGTTTGTTGTTGCTGCTGCTCCGGCTGCTGGTCCTGGCCGGCATTAGGGGCGTCCTGGGTCTGCTGGAGTTGAGTTTCCTCACCCGGCACCCCTCCATCTCTCTGCTCCTCCCCTACGCCGGCCCACTCCTCAAACGGCGCTGGTTGCTGAAGCCCGAGAACTTGAGCATCAAATAATTCTGTTGCGTATTTGTACCTCAAGTCGAAAAAGGTGTAGTCGGTCTCCGGGTGGATCATGGACTACGCCATCTTCATGCGTGCTTCGTAGTCACGCTCGTTCTCGTTGACCAGCCAGGTCTGCTCAGCCTCTAGCTGGTTTAGAGCCTCCTTTTTGGACTTAACCAAATCATTTTTGGCTTTGTCCAGCTCCCCCTCCAGCTAGGTGACCTCGTCCTTCAACCCAGCTTTCTCCCTCTCCGCATCCTTCAGAGCTTGGAGGTCAATTTTGAGCTGGTCGATCTGGACCTGTCGGTCAGCAGCCGTCTTGTTGGCAGTATCAGCAGCAGCCGTCAGTTGCTAGATGAGTTCCTCCTATTTCATCTCCCGGGCTTTAGTGTGGATTTCAAGCATTAGGGAGTTGTATTGACAGACATAAATTAATTCAAATGCCCTTTTCTGGGCATCCCTTACCTCCTCTTGCTTCTTCCGCAAGGGGGCTTTCAACCCATCCACCTCAGCATCGCCTGTAAGATCAACCGGTAATGGAGTTAGCAAAATTGAACTAAAAGGCATCAGCTAGTAAATCTTGTACAAAAGTACCCCATCCGGTAAATAAGCAGATTGCACAAAACTACCACATCCGGTATCTTACCTCAGCTAACAGTGAGGTAATCCGGTCAAGGTTGACCTAACTGACACCCGGCACAACCTCCTTCTCGGACCTAGTTAGGGTCCTTATCATTCTCCTAGCATAGTTTTGCATGTCCGGCCAGCGAGAGGCGGTATCTGCATCATGAGACATATCGGTTAAGTGTTGGGAATAAACGGCTCCTACATTCAGCCGGTTCCCAACCGAGTCTCCCGACTGAGAAGCATGAGATTTGACTCGAACTAGCCCAAGCGGCCAGGGGGGGTCAAAAGCGGAGTCCATACCTTGGTCATCAGGCTGAGGGGTGCCACCACCCCGAGCCGCATTGGAGCCGGAAGCAATAGCCGGCACCCGGCTAGAAGGAGCAAGCTCCCTAGATCCAGTCGGCTCAGAGCTTAGGCCTAGGCTCTACAGACTTTTTCCTGCGGTTGTGGGCCTATCAGGAGCCGGTGTTCTGCCAGCTGATGATGGTGCAAGGCCGCCTGAGACCCTGCGCCTTTGTGAAGGCGGTTGAGGAAGCTCCCCACCCGGTCTCACCATCTGGCGAATGGAGCGGGGAACGTTTTGGCTTCCCGTCTGTTAAAAACAATCAATAAGTCAGTATCAGTTATTTGCAAGATATACAGACGGCATCCGGACAGCCGGTGCTTACCCCACTGGCCCGGGTTGCAAGTTGAGCTCGCTTCTGTTCGAGCTGCTCTTTCCTGATCTCAGCAGCTGACTTAGCCGGCGTCATCTCAGGAGGAGTCATTTCTAGCCCTTTCTCTGCAAAATAGCAAGAAAATGTTAGCATCATTTAAACATCATACAAACGGCATAAATTGCCGGTTAAGTAGTAGACCTTTGTCCCAAAATGTGCTGAGACCGCAGGCGGAGAGGAACGCCTCGTTTTTGAACCAGTCCGGATGAGGGACCCAGAATAGAGGGACAATGATTTGTGTCCCATCATCCAAAGGCTCGGTGGTTTTCTTAAATATCCCCGGCTCCATTATGGCCACCCAAGCCTCCGCCGGAACCCTTGGTAGGGCGCACTTCTTTCCTAGAAGAGTCGAGTTCTTATTGTAACGACGCATTTGGTGAATGGCAGCCGTTGAAGGAGAAGAGACATAATAAAACTTGCTCTTCCAACTCGTCCACTTGGAGGGTTTCTCCAAGGTCATCATATGTTCCGGATGCGTGGTAAGAGTGTACTAGGCATTCTAGCCACCTGGGGCACGGCTCAAGTAGTGCATATGCGCGAACGCCTCCCAGCTAGGCGTCACGTCCTGCATCTCGCAGGCGGCAATATAACCAATGATGTTCACCCAAGAGTTGGGTGTAAGTTGCCAGACCCCCAAGTCATAGCCTCTTAAAATGGCTTTTATGCATCTGTGAAGGGGGAACCGGAGGCCAGCTTTGAATGCCGCCTCATAGCAGCCGAAATAATTGTCGGCATGATTCAAGTCATCCTCCCAGACGACTGACGAGCTCGTAGGCGGGACACCCAACTCCCAGCCGTCTCCTACCGGACTCTTTTCCAAAAAAGCTAGGAGTGTTGCGTTTAAGGTCACAACATCCCGGGCACTCATGTGCGCCTCCATTGGATTGTTAACCGAAGGCCAGCTGTATGCCTCCTCATTTTCTTGTGGGGCATCCGGCGTCATGGTGGACCCTGAAGCTCCGGCTTCCTAATCGGTTTCTTCATCGCTTGAGCTCCCGGACTCTTTTAAAATCTCATCCCCAGGCGTACTTGGAACACCTGATTGGTTAACGGGGACGTCTTCAACCGGTGTATCGGTTGAATCATCTGATTTATACTCGGGGTCAACAACCGTTTTCCTTGTCCGAGCCATTCTGTCCTGCACATGAACAGAGGCGGTCGGATTCGCAGAAAAGTAAGGGTGTTCCACGCACCCCTAGACGGCATCCGGTGACTGGTTGACAACTGCCCTAGGTCGTGCCGTGTGTGTATTGGGAGAGTCCATTGTTCTCTAACCTATACAACCGGTAAACTCAAGAGGTTACAAAAGGGGCAAGGGTGATACCGTGAATTTATGAAGACGGTTAAAGGAGCTTGATTGCTGAGTTCCCAAGATGCGGCTTGAAGATGCCACAGGCGGAGAAGTCCGTTTGAATTTAAAGAAACCTGAAACACAAACAGTCAGGCATTTTGGAAACATCTCACCCAAAGATACCACAAAAGGTATCACGAAGTTTTACCCAAAGATACCCTAGGCGGTATCAAGTAAACTTGCCCAAAAGTACCCCAAGCGGGATCATAATATCTTGCCCAAAAGATACCCCAGGCGGTATCAAGGAAGCTTGTTCAAAGATACCACAAACGGTATCACAAAGTTTTATTCAAAGATGCCCCATGCGGGATCAATGAAGATCATTCAGAAATATCCCAGACGGGACATCTCTGTCTGAGGGTCCATTGAATGGTTATCAGAAACCAAGGATGCCTCAAGCGTTAATTGGTGAGGGTTGCTAAAAGACCCCCCCGACGGCATGAGAGCCGTCTAAGGGTGTTCGAAGAGCAGGTCATGAGCAAGCTATGAAGACCATTGCTAAACCACCCCCCAGGCGGTATAAGCCCGGCTAAGGGTGCGAAGGATCTAAGTCTTGAAGCATAGCTTGCATATACCCCAGATGGACCATAACCGTCTGTGGGTCCAGTTTCAAAAAGCAATTATCTGAAGACACCCCAGACGGTCCAAAACCGTATGTGGGTCTTGGTCCTATAGAATGCATTATTAAAAGCCTAGGTTTGAAGGTACCCCAGACGGTCCAAACCGTTTGTGGGTCTATCATTTGGAGAGCAAGGTTTGAAGACGCCCCAAACGGCATGTAACCGTCTGTAGGTCTTTTGAGTGCAACTCCATGAAGACCAATCTAAAGATGCACAGGTGGTATTTCACTGTCTATGGGGCTATGGTATGCATTTAGTGGATAGTCCATTGTTTAAGGATACCTCAGACGGTCCACAACCGTCTGAGGGTCTATCTTTGAGGATCATGGTTTGAAGATTCCCTAGACGGTCCACACCGTTTGTGGATCTACCAAATGCAAAGCATAAAAAGGGCTTATAAAGTCCCAGACGGTGTATGACTGTCTGTGGTTCTACTCAAGCTAAGAAAGAAAATTAAGTCAGACGGTACCTAGGTGAATTAAGTGAAGAAGTCCTCAACCGGTATCCGTATACGTTTGAATGAAGCAACTGGTTGCACAAATTAGCAGCCAATGTCAGAGCTCTCAAGAAATTTCTGAAAAAAAAAATTGTAAAGTGAAGAGGAGAGAGAGGGTACGCCTCAATTTATAGGCAAAGTCTAGAAGGCGAATCGCCACCTTCTGCCTTAATTTTTCAAAATTTGAATCCAAGAGAGAGAGGCGGGAAGCAACTCAATCGTCGCCTCCCCCGTGCTTGCACCTGTCACAGGTGACACGTGGCTACGCCACGTCACACCTGTGAGGGGCAAATGTCTAGGGTAAAAATACCCTATGCCACGTGGCCCAGTAGAATCATAACATGTGGCATCCCACCAGAGGCCCAACGGGATCCAATAGAATGCTGACACGTGGCATCAAAACCCTAATCAGGGAACATGTCTCCACCACTATAAATAGAGGAATCCTCCTCATTTATTGGGCATTCATAAATACATACACAAAACCCGAGCAATATTAATTGCGGAATCTCTCTGAATCAACGAGAAATATCTATTTACCTTCCGCACATTTACCCATCCGTCAATCATAGTAACTTGATCGTTGGAGGCAGAACTCCACCCAACCGGAGTTTCGTGGTTTTGCAGGTATAGAAGTCAGGCACGCATACTCCGTATTGTAACTCTCCCGAGGGACTAAAAACACCCGAAACACGCCCCATACTTGTCCCGCTTTCGCTAAGCAGCAATCAACACAACACGACCAAGAACGAAGTCAGACAACCAAGATTGTGTTAAAGGAGAAAACCCTATCAAATCAACACACATATCAAGGCCTCTATCCTAAGAATAAAGTAACACTAGATCTGCAGGTCGAAGAGCCCCACAGTCCCTCTAGTCAATTCAACATTAACCTCTTTTCTTTCAGAAATCCCAGACTAAAAACAAATATCAACAAGGGTATCGTAAACAACATTATGCCGATGTTTAATACCCACCATCCCAGCACAAGATACTTCGTGATCCCTAAAAATGTCACCATCAAAAACCCTTGAGCAAGCAGAACACGGTGTCGAAACAGAGAACAAAGGAACACCCAACCAGTAGCAAAGAATAGAACGATAAGCCATACATTCATAGTCTGACCCAAACCTGATATTGGGACCGCCCGCAACCAGGCAGAAGTGTGATCCTCCCGCTGGGACTTCCATAAAGCAACCTGACACAAAAATAAGGAGAAAGTGGATTGTGCAGATGTAGTGACCTTCGTGAAATATATATTTGCCAATTTCTTCATGAGTTTGGGGGCAGCGATCTCACTAAGGTTACTCATAAGGTCAGTCTTCACAATATTATTAAAAAGACTAAGAGCACCATTGAAGGCCAGTCCTAGACCAAAATACCAGAATTGCGAAGAAGCGTAGCCTGAAGATTAGTAGACTGCAAATGCGACGCAAGGAAAGCATAGTGCCAAACATCACCCGCTGAATAAACACCTAGTCCTCCATAAGCAAAAGGTAAGGTGGAAAGTCGCCATTGCCAACCACCAAAACTAGGCCCCAAAGCAGTTACAATGCGCTCCAAAGAAGCCCGAAGGGTGTAGACACCTACTTTTGGCCTCCTGTCCCGACGAAAAGTGCGATGATGTTACAAAAACTCGTTCTTCATGCTAGATCAAAGTTGAAGTGTTTATGGACTCCGAAATGCAATATGAAGTAAGTTAAAACATCGTATTTGAGAACAAGTTATCTCAGAGCCTTTTTCGATTAAAATAATTAAGCATAAAACGTGCTCATACACGTTTAAACTTGATTAATAATGGACCCAAATGCGTTAAATGCAATTATTAGATCAAATGGATATTACACTGTTGAAAACCAAGCCAACCAGAACATTTAACCACAAAATATCCGTTCAAGGCCTATAAAGATGTATAGCCCTTTTAAAGAGATTTCCAAAGGTATATTATAAGCCCAATTCCGAGTTAAAACGAAGAAGTTATCATCAAAATACTAAACCGGGCCATAAAACCAACACCCTTGCACTTAAACGGCCATATCTTTTTATCCATAAAAGATTTTAACCTAAATCTAATGGAATTGGAAAGTAAACATTTAGAGATTTCCAATTATATCTTATTTTCCTAAATTCGACTTGGAAATCTAAAGTTATGGAAGTTTGAAAAACGCGTTTTCGTATAAGGCAAACCGCACTGTGCGCAACTCTCAATGTCACACGCGCCTGCCGCGCGCAAGTCTTAGAGTTATGCTCGGCACTTGAGCGCGACTTTGAGAGTTGTGCGCGCCACCTGACGATGTGGCTCTAAAACCCTAAACCTCGATTCCTACTCCTATAAATAGGGGTCTTCGTTAGCCCTAACCACAATAGAAAAGTCAGAATTAAAACCCTAGCATTGTGAAATCCTTAATCTCTCGAACCCTCTTACTATCATACTACTTTTCTACTCTCTTTCCAAATACTCTCCAATCCTTATTGGTTCCATTGAAGCCTTGGTGGTACGAAGAAGAAGGAAGGTCCAAAACATCCAAAACAAAGATCTAACAAACAAAGGAGAATAGTTAGTTTCCTAAGCACTTAGATAAATCACTTTTCTTTTCTTGTTTAAATAACTTTAATTGATTAATTGGTGTTGATTGATCACTTTAAATTAAATTAAATTAATTAATTCATATAGTATTTTTGTGTTAACCAAAGAATAGAATTGGAATAATTAATTTTTGTTTTATCACCTAAGTCAAGGAGAATCTTGTTTATTTATTGTTCTTTCACGAATTGGGAATAAATAAGAATAACGACAATCTTTGCAATGTAATCTTTATGTGATTGACGTTTGTAAATAAAATCAACTAACTTAATTTTAGGTATCACGTTGCATATATTGTTTGGTGATGAAATTGTGAAAAAGGAAGAGCTAGTAGAGGCCGCACTAGGGCTAAGATAGCGATTCCCCCTAAAGGGAACGTTATTTTAGTACCCTCGCTCCCGAACTCATTTCTGGTACAAGTAGACCAATTTGGGCATGGGTAAACTTATGATTAGTACTAAATATCCCTTGAACTCTACTTGAGAGAAAGACATGAATGGGGTTTATGAGTTTTCCTAAAACTCATTGGCAACTCCCTTCTAGTTTCTTACAGAAAAGTGTAATGATAGAATCAATTCTATTTCAAGGTCCCCCAACCAGTCAGGAATTCAAATCCTAACACACCTTCAAAAGTGTAAAGTCCTAGGTTTTTAAAGGGCCATGGGCATAGAGGAAGTGAGATCCCCATCGATGGGTCACCCTCCTCACAAAGGGCCACATCAAATGAAATCTAGCCCGCTTAAAAAAGACGAGGGGGACAAGTGCAAATAGCAAAGTAGAGTTTTGAAACCCCAGTACACGCACGAAGAAGTAACTACTCACATTGGGGATCATCAAGCCTAGCAATAGCATCTATTAGCACACTGGTCTTCGACACTCTCTACGAAAAAAGATCACCACAAAAAGAGGAATCTGCAATGACAAGACCACCGAGCAATTTAACACCATGCACAGGTGACGAGCGCTAAATCGGTCGCACAATTTAGGCTCATTCAAACACATTTATAACAAACACATCACTCAAACAAGTACAATGGCAAGCAAAGGTTCGGTCCACGGAGAACGGGAATCAAATGCTAAATAATCTTAATGCTCAAGCTAAATCGAAAATCAAGGTATAACTGGTGGTTAACTAACAAACTACAACTAAAGGTTGAATTCAAGGGATTAAAACACTAGGGGAATGGGATTCACTCAACCAATAGCAATTAGGCAAATAGGGAAGAATGAGGGTAATGGAATAGCAAAGACCACATGTAAGATCAACATCAAACGATATGAAAACAACTCAGATTACTAAGCTTAGATCCCTCATTAACTTAGCAACAAAAGATACATAATCATATTGCAATAGGTAATGAAACATTCAACTCACATTTCCATGTCGAACCAAACATTTCATGCCATCAAGTTCAATAATCTAGGTTAATTACTCCTATCATGAAGAACTAACAAGCAATCCCATATAATCAAGTTTAGTCGCAATCCATCATCAAAATCACTCCCAAACTCACATAATCACCAATAGGTTGAGTTTCACCCAACCCCTAGCCAAGAGGACTACTCACAATTCATTGTGAGTACATGCAAATTCCAAGTTTGGATTATAAGCGATTCTAGGATTTGGAAAAACAAGTGATTATCTATGGACAAAGCTAACATGCAACAACAATATATCAAGACTGAGAGAAAATCAAGTGGCTTACAAAACAAAAAATAAAATCAGAAAATAATGAAGGACAAATGAAAGAAGTTACTATTGAAGCTTCAAAAATGTTGGATAATTGCTGAAATTCTTGAGATAAATCTTGAAATTTTCTTCTACAATGATTAGATTTAGAGTTTCTAAAACTAAATCAACTAATTTAATGAAGTTGCTAACTAAGAGAGAGTATCTTTTTTTGCTGAAAACTATTCTACTATTTTTCTTCTCTCTCCCCGAAAAACGATCTCAAAAGGACCTTAAATAGTACGTACAAAATTGGTTGAGATCGGGAAAAGGTCCGACCGAACTCTGGGTAGGTTTGGTCGGACTCATGGTAGGTTCGGTCGAACTCTGTGTAGGTTCGGTCGAACCTCCCTGATCCTTGTTTGGTCGAACTTTTGAGGTTGGACCT
This sequence comes from Chenopodium quinoa, assembly GCF_001683475.1. Lineage (NCBI taxonomy): Eukaryota > Viridiplantae > Streptophyta > Magnoliopsida > Caryophyllales > Amaranthaceae > Chenopodium > Chenopodium quinoa. The sequence goes on from NW_018744825.1 coordinate 823,672, forward strand.
CTCCTGCAAAATTGCTGAAAACTGGTTTGACACTGCCTTCACTGCACCCAGGAGGTTCGGTCAAACTTTTCAAAAGTTTGACCACACCTAGGTTCGACCGGACCTTTCAGAGGTTCGGCCACACCTCCTCTTGCACTTCCTTTTCTTGCTTCCTCTCCTTCCCTTTTTCTCCTCTTGCCTTTGTCCATGGCTTCCATACTTGGCCAAGGGGCCTCCCACCGTGCATAGGACCGTCATGGAACCTGCAGAAGATACCAAAGTTCACGAGAGCATGGGGATGATAAAATAATGCATAAAGATTATCAAAATAAGCGCAAATAAGCATTACTTTTCATCAATATATAAAGAAGCCATAAGAGGATAAATGAGGTGGAAAAAACTAAGAAAAATAAGAGGAAAAACACCTAAATGCTACCCCTAAGAGTGACATTAATGTCACTCATCAAACTCCCCCACGCTAAGCCTTTGCTCGCCCTCGAGCAAAGCAAAGGAAAATGAACAAGGGAGAAAGAATTAGTTATTCAAACATGCAAGGAACAAAAAAAAAAACCGAAATTGCTTTTAGCAAAAGCAACAAGCCATTTAAACCCCAAGGTCGCCGATGAGGACGAGTTGTGATCTCGTGAAGGTTTCCAAAGAGCATACCCCACAACTCTTACAAAATTGTGTTCAAGACAAACCAAAAACAAGGGAAAGAGAAACAACAAATCCAACACAAATCATAGCCAAGTCGAGCTTTTGGAGATAACAAACATGAATGAGTGTCAAACTTTATGAGTAGTAGAAGTGAGCATGCAAGGGGATGCCGAAAGTTGATTGAAGGATAAGTCATGCTAAGCATAGAGAACTCAAACATGCACCACTCCCCCCGCATTCCATACAATCTTACCGCGTTCCCTCATCTAGATTCAAATTCGCCCTTAGAGATAGAATCAAGTGACTCCTTGAAGGAGCCGGAACAAAGATAAAACACTGCAAAATAGAGGAACCCGACATCTCACCAAGTCATGCCTTCTCCATATGCTTGAGTTCCAGCTCCCTCCACCGACTAGTGACTCAACCAACCTAGGTCAACAGGGCATTGAAAGGGTTGTAACGTTGACTAGGGGTAGGGGTGTGGAGGAATTTGGAAATTGGTGCTTAGCCTAACCGTGAAGCAAAGGGTGATCAAGCCTCTTTTTCAAAATCAATCATCAACCAATTTTCAAACTACGTTGCCACAATCTTGAACTATAATGCCAAACACTTTTGAGCTTTCGCTTTCCTCTTACATCTTCATTCATCAACTCTTCGTTTGTCACATTCTCTCTGTTTTTTTTATTTTTTATTTTTTTATTTTTTTTTCTTTTATTTTTTATTATTATTTTTTTTAAGCTTCAAAGGCTTTTTCTAGGATTTACATTTGCTTTTCTTGAATACATATTCACAAAAACACTGCTTCACTTTCCAAGTAGAACCATTCCCTTCCAAATTTCAAATCAAAACTACAATAAGCCCTCATGGCTTGAGCTTCACGATTCTAAGGGTGAAAGTAAAACAAAAGGGCCATGGGCTTGCAATGTGCTATAATCAAGGAGGGGAAGACTCAACATGGTAAGGGCAAATGCAACCCAAAAATACAAAAGATAAAAAAAAACTAATACTAGAAAACAAAAATAGTCACCGAATGAAGAATGCCTTTGTCATTCGTAGGTTAGTTCGGTCTCGATCTCGGGAGCCAGACGCCAAGTTCTAGATCTAAGCATGCCTTGGTGAGGATCCTACGCCGCTCATACAAGTAATGTTGGAGGCTTGAACAATAAAGCTCACATCGGGTTACAAAAACCATCTCTAGGGCTTCAAATCCCCTATTGAGAGCAACACCTTCTTACCACAAACAAGTGAATTTGGGTTCGATGGGCCTAACGAGTTCTAGAACAACTACCTTAGCATGAACATGTCCCAAAGTCAACCAATGGCAATCCTGAAGCATGCAAACTTATAACACTCAAGAAGCAAAGCATTCAAACACACGAGTCAACATTATTATGCTCGAAATGAAAATGAAACAACTAAGCTTTTCGTGGTTTGCCATGAATAAAAAGGAAAATCTTTTTCATTTTTTCACATTTTTCGAATTTTTTTTTTTTAATGCAAGGAGTACAAGAGAGATAAGAGGCTAGTAAACATATAATTCTCAATCGACAAACAAAGATCGTTCGGCATCAATACCAACGATCACCAGATTCTGTGGAATCAAATGCAAACGACCTCGAACAATCAACTCCATTCTAGTCTAAACTAACTATGCACACAAAGAAAAATAAAGGAAAGTAGGGAAATATCTCACCAAATGCTGCTTGAAATAGAACACAAGGCAAAATTGCAATCTCACCAAGGTTTCCGGAGCTTGAGTTGCTCCTTATTCCATCATTTTGTGCTTCCGTTTTCAAGCTACAAGGAAAGTGAGCCAAAAGAAAAGAAACACTACAACTATACAAAGAAAAGTTAGTGAACAAAAGGAAAAGACTAGAATTATAAACAAAAGAAAATGATTGAAAAAAAGCTATCTACAAAATTTGGATTAAGGGATTTGGATTTTGGGATTTGTATTATGGGATCAAGAGAGAAGAGGGAAAAACAACTTCAATATTTTTTTAGTTTTTTTTTTTATTTTTTTTTTTTTTTTTTGAAATGAAGCTTCATAACATCATCATCATAAGAATATTACCAACCAAAAATCATCTCTAACTACAATAAATTCATTATCCCTGATGGTTCTCCATATGCACAAGCTACCATCCTACCACACTACCCTCCTATGTACACTTCAACCAAAAGGAACATCCTCCCCCACGCTAGTCTTTTGCACGTCTCGAGCAAAAGGAATAGGCATGAAAGTCGGGGGGGGGGGGGGGAAAGGGAAGGAGAGAACCCTCATTGGGGGTTTCTATCCTCCCGTTCCTTAGGAGGGTTCATGAAATCAAACCCCGAGCGATCCATGAATGGATGGAAAGGTTGGTTAAAGTGCTCATAGGGCCACCCTTGTGTACCCCAACCACCATCAAAAGGATTCGGGGTTGATGGACTTGCCGGATCATAGGCGTAGTCACACCCACCCGGCCGATAAGGGTTGTATGGTGGGGTACCAACACGTTGGGATGGGTCGATAGGACCTTCCCAATAAGCATAGGTGTTGGGGAGGGGTTGTTAGGGTCATAGGGGTCCCAATGTGGAACTGGACCCTCTTGAGGCGGGTGGTAGGGATAGTTTAACATAGGGCGTTTGAACGCCCGCTTGCACAAGACTATCATAGTTCATCCTTGCGTAGTACCCCCATTGTTCAATAGAAGCCTGATTATCATAACGAATACCATCGAGGGTACTACGCAGGGCACTCATATCAAAAGGAGAAGAGGAAGAAGAAGAAGATGTCTCACCTCCCCCACTAGGGGGGAAAGGGATGCTCCACTTGGTAGACCGGTTGAGGGTGAGGGATTGCACCGCGGACTTGATTTTTCCTTAATTCATCGGGGATGAATTTTCGCGCAATCTTCCACCTTAGCGGGTTGGAAGGGTCTACCAAAGTGTGAGGAGGATCCGGGAGGACACACCATTCTTCTCCATTATCAACCAAGAGGATAAATTTGCGATTCTGGGTGGTGTAGTTGATGAAGCGTTGGTTGCGGAGAGCAACAATAGAAAGAGCATAAGGAGGGTAGCCGACGACCTCTTCTTCTTTGTTTTGGAGCACATGGGGGAGCAAATCAATTTGGTCCTTGTAAGCTCCACCATTCAAAGAAAGGGCAATGAGGGTGATCATGCCCCCATGTGTATCTCGTCACCAAGCCGCCCATCTCGAGTGTCCAACAATCTCGAGATAAAAGTGGTGGAGCATTTGAACTTTAAACGCTGAGGATTGTCGGCCAAGTAAAGGCAAGCTACCTCATCTTTCACCATAGAGCCGAAGTTTGCCTTGAAGAATACGACATACTGAAGGAGCCGGGCAAAGTATCTCAAAGCAATATGGATGATGTTGTTGACCTTTGCGGTGTTAGTGCGAAAGACGGGCTTGGTGGAGATGCTCTGCCACCATTCTTGTTCATTATAGGGAATGCGACACATTGAGGTCATATCGGAAGGTCGATGCATCCCGGTTGCTTGCCAATGGAAGATCTCATTGAGCTCACTCTCGGTTAGGGAATGGTCTTCGTTGAACATACAAAAGTGAAGAATAATTTGAGATTCATTCCCTTCATCATCTTCTTCAATGACTTCCTTGCGGAGGGAAGCAAGGAACTCCAATGTGACGCGCTCATAGGTGTGAGCGTGGAGGTCAATGAACTCGCCCAACCAAAGTTTTGTGCGAGCCGGACTACTTCATCCATGATGCCAAGCTTTCTTAAGGTGTTCCCGCAGAAGAACCTTGTAGATTGTATG